>NW_027646156.1:0-600000 GCF_951394435.1 Stenella coeruleoalba | reverse complement strand
AGCCTGACCCTCACCCGTCCCCTAATCCTAACCCATACGCTAACACTAACCCGCGCCCTCACACGCACGCTCCCCCTAAAGCGTTGCCGTACCCTCACCTGGACCCTAAACCGTCCCCGTCCCCTAACCCTAACCCTAGCCCGAACCCTAACCCTGACCCTTCCCCGAAGCCTGACCCTCACCCGTGCCCTAATCCTAACCCGTACGCTAACACTAACCCGCACCCTCACACGCACGCTCCCCCTACAGCGTTGCCGTACCCTCACCTGGACCCTAAACCTTCCCCGTCCCCTAACCCTAACCCTAGCCCGAACCCTAACCCTAACCTTTCCCCGAAGCCTGACCCTCACCCGTCCCCTAATCCTAACCCGTACGCTAACACTAACCCGCGCCCTCACACGCACGCTCCCCCTAAAGCGTTGCCGTACCCTCACCTGGACACTAAACCGTCCCCGTCCCCTAACCCTAACCCTAGCCCGAACCCTAACCCTGACCCTTCCCCGAAGCCTGACCCTCACCCGTCCCCTAATCCTAACCCGTACGCTAACACTAACCCGTGCCCTCACACGCACGCTCCCCCTAAAGCGTTGCCGTACTCTCACCTGGTCCCTAAACCGTCCCTGTCCCCTAACTCTAACCCTAGCCCGAACCCTAACCCTGACCCTTCCCCGAAGCCTGACCCTCACCTGTCCCCTAATCCTAACCCGTACGCTAACACTAACCCGCGCCCTCACACGCACGCTCCCCTTAAAGCGTTGCCGTACCCTCACCTGGACCCTAAACCGTCCCCGTCCCCTAACCCTAACCGTAGCCCGAACCCTATCCCTGACCCTTCCCTGAAGCCTGACCCTCACCCGTCCCCTAATCCTAACCCGTACGCTAACACTAACCCGCGTCCTCACACGCACGCTCCCCCTAAAGCGTTGCCGTACCCTCACCTGGACCCTAAACCGTCCCCGTCCCCTAACCCTAACCCTAGCCTGAATCCTAACCCTAACCCTTCCCCGAAGCCTGACCCTCACGCGTCCCCTAATCCTAACCCGTACGCTAACACTAACCAGCGCCCTCACACGCACGCTCCCCCTAAAGCGTTGCCGTACCCTCACCTGGACCCTAAACCGTCCCCGTCCCCTAACCCTAACCCTAGCCCGAACCCTAACCCTTCCCCGAAGCCTGACCCTCACCCGTCCCCTAATCCTAACCCGTACGCTAACACTAACCCGCGCCCTCACACGCACGCTCCCCCTAAATCGTTGCTGTACCCTCACCTGGACCCTAAACCGTCCCCGTCCCCTAACCCTAACCCTAGCCCGAACCCTAACCCTAACCCTTCCCCGAAGCCTGACCCTCACCCGTCCCCTAATCCTAACCCGTACGCTAACACTAACCCGCGCCCTCACACGCACGCTCCCCCTAAAGCGTTGCCGTACCCTCACCTGGACCCTAAACCGTCCCCGTCCCCTAACCCTAACCCTAGCCCGAACCCTAACCCTAAACCTTCCCCGAAGCCTGACCCTCACCCGTCCCCTAATCCTAACCGATACGCTAACACTAACCCGCGCCCTCACACGCACGCTCCCCCTAAAGCGTTGCCGTACCCTCACCTGGACCCTAAACCGTCCCCGTCCCCTAACCCTAACCCTAGCCCGAACCCTAACCCTGACCCTTCCCCGAAGCCTGACCCTCACCCGTGCCCTAATCCTAACCCGTACGCTAACACTAACCCGCACCCTCACACGCACGCTCCCCCTACAGCGTTGCCGTACCCTCACCTGGACCCTAAACCGTCCCCGTCCCCTAACCCTAACCCTAGCCCGAACCCTAACCCTAACCTTTCCCCGAAGCCTGACCCTCACCCGTCCCCTAATCCTAACCCGTACGCTAACACTAACCCGCGCCCTCACACGCACGCTCCCCCTAAAGCGTTGCCGTACCCTCACCTGGTCCCTAAACCGTCCCCGTCCCCTAACCCTAACCCTAGCCCGAACCCTAACCCTGACCCTTCCCCGAAGCCTGACCCTCACCCGTCCCCTAATCCTAACCCGTACGCTAACACTAACCCGTGCCCTCACACGCACGCTCCCCCTAAAGCGTTGCCGTACTCTCACCTGGTCCCTAAACCGTCCCTGTCCCCTAACTCTAACCCTAGCCCGAACCCTAACCCTGACCCTTCCCCGAAGCCTGACCCTCACCTGTCCCCTAATCCTAACCCGTACGCTAACACTAACCCGCGCCCTCACACGCACGCTCCCCCTAAAGCGTTGCCGTACCCTCACCTGGACCCTAAACCGTCCCCGTCCCCTAACCCTAACCGTAGCCCGAACCCTATCCCTGACCCTTCCCCGAAGCCTGACCCTCACCCGTCCCCTAATCCTAACCCGTACGCTAACACTAACCCACGTCCTCACACGCACGCTCCCCCTAAAGCGTTGCCGTACCCTCACCTGGACCATAAACCGTCCCCGTCCCCTAACCCTAACCCTAGCCTGAATCCTAACCCTAACCCTTCCCCGAAGCCTGACCCTCACGCGTCCCCTAATCCTAACCCGTACGCTAACACTAACCCGCGCCCTCACACGCACGCTCCCCCTAAAGCGTTGCCGTATCCTCACCTGGACCCTAAACCGTCCCCGTCCCCTAACCCTAACCCTAGCCCGAACCCTAACCCTTCCCCGAAGCCTGACCCTCACCCGTCCCCTAATCCTAACCCGTACGCTAACACTAACCCGCGCCCTCACACGCACGCTCCCCCTAAATCGTTGCTGTACCCTCACCTGGACCCTAAACCGTCCCCGTCCCCTAACCCTAACCCTAGCCCGAACCCTAACCCTAACCCTTCCCCGAAGCCTGACCCTCACCCGTCCCCTAATCCTAACACGTACGCTAACACTAACCCGCGCCCTCAGACGCACGCTCCCCCTAAAGCGTTGCCGTACCCTCACCTGGACCCTAAACCGTCCCCGTCCCCTAACCCTAACCCTAGCCCGAACCCTAACCCTTTCCCGAAGCCTGACCCTCACCCGTCCCCTAATCCTAACCCGTACGCTAACACTAACCCGCGCCCTCACCCGCACGCTCCCCCTAAAGCGTTGCCGTACCCTCACCTGGACCCTAAACCGTCCCCGTCCCCTAACCCTAACCCTAGCCCGAACCCTAACCCTAACCCTTCCCCGAAGCCTGACCCTCACCCGTCCCCTAATCCTAACCCGTACGCTAACACTAACCCGCGCCCTCACACGCACGCTCCCCCTAAAGCGTTGCCGTACCCTCACCTGGACCCTAAACCGTCCCCGTCCCCTAACCCTAACCCTAGCCCGAACCCTAACCCTAACCCTTCCCCGAAGCCTGACCCTCACCCGTCCCCTAATCCTAACACGTACGCTAACACTAACCCACGCCCTCACATGCACGCTCCCCCTAAAGCATTGCCATACCCTCACTTGGACCCTAAACCGTCCCCGTCCCCTAACCCTAACCCTAGCCCGAACCCTAACCCTAACCCTTCCCCGAAGCCTGACCCTCAACCGTCGCCTAATCCTAACCCGTACGCTAACACTAACCCGCGCCCTCACACGCACGCTCCCCCTAAAGCATTGCCATACCCTCACCTGGACCCTAAACTGTCCCCGTCCCCTAACCCTAACCCTAGCCCGAACCCTAACCCTAACCCTTCCCCGAAGCCTGACCCTCAACCGTCGCCTAATCCTAACCCGTACGCTAACACTAACCCGCGCCCTCACACGCACGCTCCCACTAAAGCGTTGCCGTACCCTCACCTGGACCCTAAACCGTCCCCGTCCCCTAACCCTAACCCTAGCCCGAACCCTAACCCTAACCCTTCCCCGAAGCCTGACCCTCACCCGTCCCCTAATCCTAACCCGTACGCTAACACTAACCCGCGCCCTCACACGCACGCTCCCCCTAAAGCGTTGCCGTACCCTCACCTGGACCCTAAACCGTCCCCGTCCCCTAACCCTAACCCTATCCCGAACCCTAACCCTGACCCTTCCCCGAAGCCTGACCCTCACCCGTCCCCTAATCCTAACCCGTACGCTAACACTAACCCGCGCCCTCACACGCACGCTCCCCCTAAAGCGTTGCCGTACCCTCACCTGGACCCTAAACCGTCCCCGTCCCCTAACCCTAACCCTAGCCCGAACCCTAACCCTAACCCTTCCCCGAAGCCTGACCCTCACCCGTCCCCTAATCCTAACACGTACGCTAACACTAACCCACGCCCTCACATGCACGCTCCCCCTAAAGCATTGCCATACCCTCACTTGGACCCTAAACCGTCCCCGTCCCCTAACCCTAACCCTAGCCCGAACCCTAACCCTAACCCTTCCCCGAAGCCTGACCCTCAACCGTCGCCTAATCCTAACCCGTACGCTAACACTAACCCGCGCCCTCACACGCACGCTCCCCCTAAAGCATTGCCATACCCTCACCTGGACCCTAAACTGTCCCCGTCCCCTAACCCTAACCCTAGCCCGAACCCTAACCCTAACCCTTCCCCGAAGCCTGACCCTCAACCGTCGCCTAATCCTAACCCGTACGCTAACACTAACCCGCGCCCTCACACGCACGCTCCCACTAAAGCGTTGCCGTACCCTCACCTGGACCCTAAACCGTCCCCGTCCCCTAACCCTAACCCTAGCCCGAACCCTAACCCTAACCCTTCCCCGAAGCCTGACCCTCACCCGTCCCCTAATCCTAACCCGTACGCTAACACTAACCCGCGCCCTCACACGCACGCTCCCCCTAAAGCGTTGCCGTACCCTCACCTGGACCCTAAACCGTCCCCGTCCCCTAACCCTAACCCTATCCCGAACCCTAACCCTGACCCTTCCCCGAAGCCTGACCCTCACCCGTCCCCTAATCCTAACCCGTACGCTAACACTAACCCGTGCCCTCACACGCACGCTCCCCCTAAAGCGTTGCCGTACCCTCACCTGGACCCTAAACCGTCCCCGTCACCTAACCCTAACCCTAGCCCGAACCCTAACCCTGACCCTTCCCCGAAGCCTGACCCTCACCCGTGCCCTAATACCTAACCCGTACGCTAACACTAACCCGCACCCTCCCACGCACGCTCCCCCTAAAACGTTGCCGTACCCTCACCTGGACCCTAAACCGTCCCCGTCCCCTAACCCTAACCGTAGCCCGAACCCTAACCCTAACCCTTCCCCGAAGCCTGACCCTCACCCGTCCCCTAATCCTAACCCGTACGCTAACACTAACCCGCGCCCTCACACGCACGCTCCCCCTAAAGCGTTGCCGTACCCTCACCTGGACCCTAAACCGTCCCCGTCCCCTAACCCTAACCCTAGCCCGAACCCTAACCCTATCCCTTCCCCGAAGCCTGACCCTCACCCGTCCCCTAATCCTAACCCGTACGCTAACACTAACCCGCGCCCTCACACGCACGCTCCCCCTAAAGCGTTGCCGTACCGTCACCTGGACCCTAAACCGTCCCCGTCCCCTAACCCTAACCCTAGCCCGAACCCTAACCCTGACCCTTCCCCGAAGCCTGACCCTCACCCGTCCCCTAATCGTAACCCGTACGCTAACACTAACCCACGACCTCACACGCACGCTCCCCCTAAAGCGTTGCCGTACCCTCACCTGGACCCTAAACCGTCCCCATCCCCTTACCCTAACCCTAGCCCGAACCCTAACCCTGACCTTTCCCCGAAGCCTGACCCTCACCCGTCCCCTAATCCTAACCCGTACGCTAACACTAACCCGCGCCCTCACACGCACGCTCCCCCTAAAGCGTTGCCGTACCCTCACCTGGACCCTAAACCGTCCCCTAACCCTAACCCTAACCCTAGCCCGAACCCTAACCCTAACCCTTCCCCGAAGCCTGACCCTCACCCGTCCCCTAATCCTAACCCGTACGCTAACACTAACCCGCGCCCTCACACGCACGCTCCCCCTAAAGCGTTGCCGTACCCTCACCTGGACCCTAAACCGTCCCCGTACCCTAACCCTAACCCTAGCCCGAACCCTAACCCTAACCCTTCCCCGAAGCCTGACACTCACCCGTCCCCTAATCCTAACCCGTACGCTAACACTAACCCGCGCCCTCACACGCACGCTCCCCCTAAAGCGTTGCCGTACCCTCACCTGGACCCTAAACCGTCCCCGTCCCCTAACCCTAACCCTAGCCCGAACCCAAACCCTGACCCTTCCCCGAAGCCTGACCCTCACCAATCCCCTAATCCTAACCCGTACGCTAACACTAACCCGCGCCCTCACACGCACGCTCCCCCTAAAGCGTTGCCGTACCGTCACCTGGACCCTAAACCGTCCCCGTCCCCTAACCCTAACCCTAGCCCGAACCCTAACCCTGACCCTTCCCCGAAGCCTGACCCTCACCCGTCTCCTAATCGTAACCCGTACGCTAACACTAACCCACGCCCTCACACGCACGCTCCCCCTAAAGCGTTGCCGTACCCTCACCTGTACCCTAAACCGTCCCCATCCCCTAACCCTAACCCTAGCCCGAACCCTAACCCTGACTTTTCCCCGAAGCCTGACTCTCACCCGTCCCCTAATCCTAACCCGTACGCTAACACAAACCCGCGTCCTCACACGTACGCTCCCCCTAAAGCGTTGCCGTACCCTCACCTGTACCCTAAACCGTCCCCGTCACCTAACCCTAACCCTAGCCCGAACCCTAACACTGACCCTTCCCCGAAGCCTGACCCTAACCCGTGCCCTAATCCTAACCCGTACGCTAACACTAACCCGCATCCTCACACGCACGCTCCCCCTAAAGCGTTGCCGTACCCTCACCTGGACCCTAAACCGTCCCCGTCCCCTAACCCTAACCCTAGCCCGAACCCTAACCCTTCCCCGAAGCCTGACCCTCACCCGTCCCCTAATCCTAACCCGTACGCTAACACTAACCCGCGCCCTCACACGCACGCTCCCCCTAAAGCGTTGCCGTACCCTCACCTGGACCCTAAACCGTCCCCGTCCCCTAACCCTAACCCTAGCCCGAACCCTAACCCTAACCCTTCCCCGAAGCCTGACTCTCACCCTTCCCCTAATCCTAACCCGTACGCTAACACTAACCCGCGCCCTCACACGCACGCTCCCCCTAAAGCGTTGCCGTACCCTCACCTGGACCCTAAACCGTCCCCGTCCCCTAACCCTAACCCTAGCCCGAACCCTAACCCTTCCCCGAAGCCTGACCCTCACCCGTCCCCTAATCCTAACCCGTACGCTAACACTAACCCGCGCCCTCACACGCACGCACCCCCTAAAGCGTTGCCGTACCCTCACCTGGACCCTAAACCGTCCCCGTCCCCTAACCCTAACCCTAGCCCGAACCCAAACCCTAACCCTTCCCCGAAGCCTGACCCTCACCCGTGCCCTAATCCTAACACGTACGCTAACACTAACCCACGCCCTCACACGCACGCTCCCCCTAAAGCATTGCCATACCCTCACTTGGACCCTAAACAGTCCCCGTCCCCTAACCCTAACCCTAGCCCGAACCCTAACCCTAACCCTTCCCCGAAGCCTGACCCTCAACCGTCGCCTAATCCTAACCCGTACGCTAACACTAACCCGCGCCCTCACACGCACGCTCCCCCTAAAGCGTTGCCGTACCCTCACCTGGACCCTAAACCGTCCCCGTCCCCTAACCCTAACCCTAGCCCGAACCCTAACCCTAACACTTCCCCGAAGCCTGACCCTCACCCGTCCCCTAATCCTAACACGTACGCTAACACTAACCCGCGCCCTCACACGCACGCTCCCACTAAAGCGTTGCCGTACCCTCACCTGGACCCTAAACCGTCCCCGTCCCCTAACCCTAACCCTAGCCCGAACCCTAACCCTAACCCTTCCCCGAAGCCTGACCCTCACCCGTCCCCTAATCCTAACCCGTACGCTAACACTAACCCGCGCCCTCACACGCACGCTCCCCCTAAAGCATTGCCGTACCCTCACCTGGACCCTAAACCGTCCCCGTCCCCTAACCCTAACCCTATCCCGAACCCAAACCCTGACCCTTCCCCGAAGCCTGACCCTCACCCATCCCCTAATCCTAACCCGTACGCTAACACTAACCCGCGCCCTCACACGCACGCTCCCCCTAAAGCGTTGCCGTACCGTCACCTGGAACCTAAACCGTCCCCGTCCCCTAACCCTAACCCTAGCCCGAACCCTAACCCTGACCCTTCCCCGAAGCCTGACCCTCACCCGTCTCCTAATCGTAACCCGTACGCTAACACTAACCCACGCCCTCACACGCACGCTCCCCCTAAAGCGTTGCCGTACCCTCACCTGTACCCTAAACCGTCCCCATCCCCTAACCCTAACCCTAGCCCGAACCCTAACCCTGACCTTTCCCCGAAGCCTGACCCTCACCCGTCCCCTAATCCTAACCCGTACGCTAACACAAACCCGCGTCCTCACACGTACGCTCCCCCTAAAGCGTTGCCGTACCCTCACCTGTACCCTAAACCGTCCCCGTCACCTAACCCTAACCCTAGCCCGAACCCTAACACTGACCCTTCCCCGAAGCCTGACCCTAACCCGTGCCCTAATCCTAACCCGTACGCTAACACTAACCCGCACCCTCACACGCACGCTCCCCCTAAAGCGTTGCCGTACCCTCACCTGGACCCTAAACCGTCCCCGTCACCTAACCCTAACCCTAGCCCGAACCCTAACCCTGACCCTTCCCCGAAGCCTGACACTCACCCGTCCCCTAATCCTAACCCGTACGCTAACACTAACCCTCGCCCTCACACGCCCGCTCCCCCTAAAGCGTTGCCGTACTCTCACCTGGTCCCTAAACCGTCCCTGTCCCCTAACTCTAACCCTAGCCCGAAACCTAACCCTGACCCTTCCCCGAAGCCTGACCCTCACCCGTCCACTAATCCTAACCCGTACGCTAACACTAACCCGCGCCCTCACACGCACGCTCCCCCTAAAGCGTTGCCGTACCCTCACCTGGACCCTAAACCGTCCCCGTCCCCTAACCCTAACCCTAGCCCGAACCCTAACCCTTCCCCGAAGCCTGACCCTCACCCGTCCCCTAATCCTAACCCGTACGCTAACACTAACCCGCGCCCTCACACGCACGCTCCCCCTAAAGCGTTGCCGTACCCTCACCTGGACCCTAAACCGTCCCCGTCCCCTAACCCTAACCCTAGCCCGAACCCTAACCCTAACCCTTCCCCGAAGCCTGACCCTCACCCGTCCCCTAATCCTAACCCGTACGCTAACACTAACCCGCGCCCTCACACGCACGCTCCCCCTAAAGCGTTGCCGTACCCTCACCTGGACCCTAAACCGTCCCCGTCCCCTAACCCTAACCCTAGCCCGAACCCTAACCCTTCCCCGAAGCCTGACCCTCACCCGTCCCCTAATCCTAACCCGTACGCTAACACTAACCCGCGCCCTCACACGCACGCTCCCCCTAAAGCGTTGCCGTACCCTCACCTGGACCCTAAACCGTCCCCGTCCCCTAACCCTAACCCTAGCCCGAACCCTAACCCTAACCCTTCCCCGAAGCCTGACCCTCACCCGTCCCCTAATCCTAACACGTACGCTAACACTAACCCACGCCCTCACACGCACGCTCCCCCTAAAGCATTGCCATACCCTCACTTGGACCCTAAACCGTCCCCGTCCCCTAACCCTAACCCTAGCCCGAACCCTAACCCTAACCCTTCCCCGAAGCCTGACCCTCAACCGTCGCCTAATCCTAACCCATACGCTAACACTAACCCGCGCCCTCACACGCACGCTCCCCCTAAAGCATTGCCATACCCTCACCTGGACCCTAAACCGTCCCCGTCCCCTAACCCTAACCCTAGCCCGAACCCTAACCCTAACCCTTCCCCGAAGCCTGACCTTCAACCGTCGCCTAATCCTAACCTGTACGCTAACACTAACCCGCGCCCTCACACGCACGCTCCCCCTAAAGCGTTGCCGTACCCTCACCTGGACCCTAAACCGTCCCCGTCCCCTAACCCTAACCCTAGCCCGAACCCTAACCCTAACTCTTCCCCGAAGCCTGACCCTCACCCGTCCCCTAATCCTAACACGTACGCTAACACTAACCCGCGCCCTCACACGCACGCTCCCCCTAAACCGTTGCCGTACCCTCACCTGGACCCTAAACCGTCCCCGTCCCCTAACCCTAACCCTAGCCCGAACCCTAACCCTAACCCTTCCCCGAAGCCTGACCCTCACCCGTCCCCTAATCCTAACCCGTACGCTAACACTAACCCGCGCCCTCACACGCACGCTCCCCCTAAAGCGTTGCCGTACCCTCACCTGGACCCTAAACCGTCCCCGTCCCCTAACCCTAACCCTATCCCGAACCCTAACCCTGACTCTTCCCCGAAGCCTGACCCTCACCCGTCCCCTAATCCTAACCCGTACGCTAACACTAACCCGTGCCCTCACACGCACGCTCCCCCTAAAGCTTTGCCGTACCCTCACCTGGACCCTAAACCGTCCCCGTCACCTAACCCTAACCCTAGCCCGAACCCTAACCCTGACCCTTCCCCGAAGCCTGACCCTCACCCGTGCCCTAATCCTAACCCGTACGCTAACACTAACCCGCACCCTCACACGCACGCTCCCCCTAAAGCGTTGCCGTACCCTCACCTGGACCCTAAACCGTCCCCGTCCCCTAACCCTAACCCTAGCCCGAACCCTAACCCTAACCCTTCCCCAAAGCCTGACCCTCACCCGTCCCCTAATCCTAACCCGTACGCTAACACTAGCCCGCGCCCTCAAACGCACGCTCCCCCTAAAGCGTTGCCGTACCCTCACCTGGACCCTAAACCGTCCCCGTCCCCTAACCCTAACCCTAGCCCGAACCCTAACCATAACCCTTCCCCGAAGCCTGACCCTCACCCGTCCCCTAATCCTAACCCGTACGCTAACACTAACCCGCGCCCTCACACGCACGCTCCCCCTAAAGCGTTGCCGTACCCTCACCTGGACCCTAAACCGTCCCCGTCCCCTAACCCTAACCCTAGCCCGAACCCTAACCCTAACCCTTCCCCGAAGCCTGACACTCACCCGTCCCCTAATCCTAACCCGTACGCTAACACTAACCCGCGCCCTCACACGCACGCTCCCCCTAAAGCGTTGCCGTACCCTCACCTGGACCCTAAACCGTCCCCGTCCCCTAACCCTAACCCTAGCCTGAACCCTAACCCTAACCCTTCCCCGAAGCCTGACCCTCAACCGTCGCCTAATCCTAACCCGTACGCTAACACTAACCCGCGCCCTCACACGCACGCTCCCCCTAAAGCGTTGCCGTACCCTCAGCTGGACCCTAAACCGTCCCCGTCCCCTAACCCTAACCCTAGCCCGAACCCTAACCCTAACCCTTCCCCGAAGCCTGACCCTCACCCGTCCCCTAATCCTAACCCGTACGCTAACACTAACCCGCGCCCTCACACGCACGCTCCCCCTAAAGCGTTGCCGTACCCTCACCTGGACCCTAAACCGTCCCCGTCCCCTAACCCTAACCCTAGCCCGAACCCTAACACTGACCCTTCCCCGAAGCCTGACCCTAACCCGTGCCCTAATCCTAACCCGTACGCTAACACTAACCCGCACCCTCACACGCACGCTCCCCCTAAAGCGTTGCCGTACCCTCACCTGGACCCTAAACCGTCCCCGTCACCTAACCCTAACCCTAGCCCGAACCCTAACCCTGACCCTTCCCCGAAGCCTGACCCTCACCCGTCCCCTAATCCTAACCCGTACGCTAACACTAACCCGCGCCCTCACACGCACGCTCCCCCTAAAGCGTTGCCGTACTCTCACCTGGTCCCTAAACCGTCCCTGTCCCCTAACTCTAACCCTAGCCCGAAACCTAACCCTGACCCTTCCCCGAAGCCTGACCCTCACCCGTCCACTATTCCTAACCCGTACGCTAACACTAACCCGCGCCCTCACACGCACGCTCCCCCTAAAGCGTTGCCGTACCCTCACCTGGACCCTAAACCGTCCCCGTCCCCTAACCCTAACCCTAGCCCGAACCCTAACCCTTCCCCGAAGCCTGACCCTCACCCGTCCCCTAATCCTAACCCGTACGCTAACACTAACCCGCGCCCTCACACGCACGCTCCCCCTAAAGCGTTGCCGTACCCTCACCTGGACCCTAAACCGTCCCCGTCCCCTAACCCTAACCCTAGCCCGAACCCTAACCCTAACCCTTCCCCGAAGCCTGACCCTCACCCGTCCCCTAATCCTAACCCGTACGCTAACACTAACCCGCGCCCTCACACGCACGCTCCCCCTAAAGCGTTGCCGTACCCTCACCTGGACCCTAAACCGTCCCCGTCCCCTAACCCTAACCCTAGCCCTAACCCTAACCCTTCCCCGAAGCCTGACCCTCACCCGACCCCTAATCCTAACCCGTACGCTAACACTAACCCGCGCCCTCACACGCACGCTCCCCCTAAAGCGTTGCCGTACCCTCACCTGGACCCTAAACCGACCCCGTCCCCTAACCCTAACCCTAGCCCGAACCCTAACCCTAACCCTTCCCCGAAGCCTGACCCTCACCCGTCCCCTAATCCTAACACGTACGCTAACACTAACCCACGCCCTCACACGCACGCTCCCCCTAAAGCGTTGCCATACCCTCACTTGGACCCTAAACCGTCCCCGTCCCCTAACCCTAACCCTAGCCCGAACCCTAACCCTAACCCTTCCCCGAAGCCTGACCCTCAACCGTCGCCTAATCCTAACCCGTACGCTAACACTAACCCGCGCCCTCACACGCACGCTCCCCCTAAAGCATTGCCATACCCTCACCTGGACCCTAAACTGTCCCCGTCCCCTAACCCTAACCCTAGCCCGAACCCTAACCCTAACCCTTCCCCGAAGCCTGACCCTCACCCGTCCCCGAATCCTAACCCGTACGCTAACACTAACCCGCGCCCTCACACGCACGCTCCCCCTAAAGCGTTGCCGTACCCTCACCTGGACCCTAAACCGTCCCCGTCCCCTAACCCTAACCCTAGCCCGAACCCTAAACCTAACCCTTCCCCGAAGCCTGACACTCACCCGTCCCCTAATCCTAACCCGTACGCTAACACTAACCCGCGCCCTCACACGCACGCTCCCCCTAAAGCGTTGCCGTACCCTCACCTGGACCCTAAACCGTCCCCGTCCCCTAACCCTAACCCTAGCCTGAACCCTAACCCTAACCCTTCCCCGAAGCCTGACCCTCAACCGTCGCCTAATCCTAACCCGTACGCTAACACTAACCCGCGCCCTCACACGCACGCTCCCCCTAAAGCGTTGCCGTACCCTCAGCTGGACCCTAAACCGTCCCCGTCCCCTAACCCTAACCCTAGCCCGAACCCTAACCCTAACCCTTCCCCGAAGCCTGACCCTCACCCGTCCCCTAATCCTAACCCGTACGCTAACACTAACCCACGCCCTCACACGCACGCTCCCCCTAAAGCGTTGCCGTACCCTCACCTGGACCCTAAACCGTCCCCGTCCCCTAACCCTAACCCTAGCCCGAACCCTAACCCTAACCCTTCCCCGAAGCCTGACCCTCACCCGTCCCCTAATCCTGACACGTACGCTAACACTAACCCGTGCCCTCACACGGACGCTCCCCCTAAAACGTTGCCGTACCCTCACCTGGACCCTAAACCGTCCCCGTCCCCTAACCCTAACCCTAGCCCGAACCCTAACCCTAACCCTTCCCCGAAGCCTGACCCTCACCCGTCCCTAATCCTAACACGTACGCTAACACTAACCCGCGCCCTCACACGCACGCTCCCCCTAAAGCATTGCCGTACCCTCACCTGGACCCTAAAACGTCCCCGTCCCCTAACCCTAACCCTAGCTCGAACCCTAACCCTAACCCTTCCCCGAAGCCTGACCCTCAACCGTCGCCTAATCCTAACCCGTACGCTAACACTAACCCGCGCCCTCACACGCACGCTCCCCCTAAAGCGTTGCCGTACCCTCACCTGGACCCTAAACCGTCCCCGTCCCCTAACCCTAACCCTAGCCCGAACCCTAACCCTAACCCTTCCCCGAAGCCTGACCCTCACCCGTCCCCTAATCCTAACCCGTACGCTAACACTAACCCGCGCCCTCACACGCACGCTCCCCCTAAAGCGTTGCCGTACCCTCACCTGGACCCTAAACCGTCCCCGTCCCCTAACCCTAACCCTAGCCCGAACCCTAACCCTAACCCTTCCCCGAAGCCTGACCCTCACCCGTCCCCTAATCCTAACCCGTACGCTAACACTAACCCGCGCCCTCACACGCATGCTCCCCCTAAAGCGTTGCCGTACCCTCACCTGGACACTAAACCGTCCCCGTCCCCTAACCCTAACCCTAGCCCGAACCCTAACCCTGACCCTTCCCCGAAGCCTGACCCTCACCCGTCCCATAATCCTAACCCATACGCTAACACTAACCCGCGCCCTCACACGCACGCTCCCCCTAAAGCGTTGCCGTACCCTCACCTGGACCCTAAACCGTCCCCGTCCCCTAACCCTAACCCTAGCCCGAACCCTAACCCTGACCCTTCCCCGAAGCCTGACCCTCACCCGTCCCCTAATCCTAACCCGTACGCTAACACTAAACCACGCCCTCACACGCACGCTCCCCCTAAAGCGTTGCCGTACCCTCAACTGGACCCTAAACCGTCCCCGTCCCCTAACCCTAACCCTAGCCCGAACCCTAACCCTAACCTTTCCCCGAAGCCTGACCCTCACCCGTCCCCTAATCGTAACCCGTACGCTAACACAAACCCGCGTCCTCACACGCACGCTCCCCCTAAAGCGTTGCCGTACCCTCACCTGGACCCTAAACCGTCCCCGTCCCCTAACCCTAACCCTAGACCGAACCCTAACCCTAACCCTTCCCCGAAGCCTGACCCTCACCCATCCCCTAATCCTAACCCGTACGCTAACACTAACCCGCGCCCTCACACGCACGCTCCCCCTAAAGCGTTGCCGTACCCTCACCTGGACCCTAAACCGTCCCCGTCCCCTAACCCTAACCCTAGCCCGAACCCTAACCCTAACCCTTCCCCGAAGCCTGACCCTCACCCGTCCCCTAATCCTAACCCGTACGCTAACACTAACCCGCGCCCTCACACGCACGCTCCCCCTAAAGCGTTGCCGTACCCTCACCTGGACCCTAAACCGTCCCCGTCCCCTAACCCTAACCCTAGCCCGAACCCTAACCCTGACCCTTCCCCGAAGCCTGACCCTCACCCGTCCCCTAATCCTAACCCGTACGCTAACACTAACCCATGCCCTCACACGCTCGCTCCCCCTAAAGCGTTGCCGTACCCTCACCTGGACCCTAAACCATGCCCGTCACCTAACCCTAACCCTAGCCCGAACCCTAACCCTGACCCTTCCCCGAAGCCTGACCCTCAACTGTGCCCTAATCCTAACCCGTACGCTAACACTAACCCGCACTCTCACACCCACGCTCCCCCTACAGCGTTGCCGTACTCTCACCTGGACCCTAAACCGTCCCCGTCACCTAACCCTAACCCTAGCCCGAACCCTAACCCTGACCCTTCCCCGAAGCCTGACCCTCACCCGTCCCCTAATCCTAACCCGTACGCTAACACTAACCCGCGCCCTCACACGCACGCTCCCCCTAAAGCGTTGCCGTACCCTCACCTGGACCCTAAACCGTCCCCGTCCCCTAACCCTAACCCTAGCCCGAACCCTAACCCTAACCCTTCCCCGAAGCCTGACCCTCACCCGTCCCCTAATCCTAACCCGTACGCTAACACTAACCCGCGCCCTCACACGCACGCTCCCCCTAAAGCGTTGCCGTACCCTCACCTGGACCCTAAACCGTCCCCGTCCCCTAACCCTAACCCTAGCCCAAACCCTAACCCTAACCCTTCCCCGAAGCCTGACCCTCACCCGTCCCCTAATCCTAACCCGTACGCTAACACTAACCCGCGCCCTCACACGCACGCTCCCCCTAAAGCGTTGCCGTACCCTCACCTGGACCCTAAACCGTCCCCGTCCCCTAACCCTAACCCTAGCCCGAACCCTAACCCTAACCCTTCCCCGAAGCCTGACCCTCACCCGTCCCCTAATCCTAACCCGTACGCTAACACTAACCCGCGCCCTCACACGCACGCTCCCCCTAAAGCGTTGCCGTACCCTCACCTGGACCCTAAACCGTCCCCGTCCCCTAACCCTAACCCTAGCCCAAACCCTAACCCTAACCCTTCCCCGAAGCCTGACCCTCACCCGTCCCCTAATCCTAACCCGTACGCTAACACTAACCCGCGCCCTCACACGCACGCTCCCCCTAAAGCGTTGCCGTACCCTCACCTGGACCCTAAACCGTCCCCGTCCCCTAACCCTAACCCTAGCCCGAACCCTAACCCTAACCCTTCCCCAAAGCCTGACCCTCACCCGACCCTAATCCTAACCCGTACGCTAACACTAACCCGCGCCCTCACACGCACACTCCCCCTAAAGCGTTGCCGTACCCTCACCTGGACCCTAAACCGTCCCCGTCCCCTAACCCTAACCCTAGCCCGAACCCTAACCCTGACCCTTCCCCGAAGCCTGACCCTCACCCGTCCCCTAATCCTAACCCGTACGCTAACACGAACCCGTGCCCTCACACGCACGCTCCCCCTAAAGCGTTGCCGTACCCTCACCTGGACCCTAAACCATCCCCGTCACCTAACCCTAACCCTAGCCCGAACCCTAACCCTGACCCTTCCCCGAAGCCTGACCCTCACCTGTGCCCTAATCCTAACCCGTACGCTAACACTAACCCGTACCCTCACACGCACGCTCCCCCTACAGCATTGCCGTACCCTCACCTGGATTCTAAACCGTCCCCGTCACCTAACCCTAACCCTAGCCCGAACCCTAACCCTGACCCTTCCCCGAAGCCTGACCCTCACCCGTCCCCTAATCCTAACCCGTACGCTAACACTAACCCGCGCCCTCACACGCACGCTCCCCCTAAAGCGTTGCCGTACCCTCACCTGGACCCTAAACCGTCCCCGTCCCCTAACCCTAACCCTAGCCCGAACACTAACCCTGATCCTTCCCCGAAGCCTGATCCTCACCCGTCCCCTAATCCTAACCCGTACGGTAACACTAATCCGCACCCTCACACGCACGCTACCCCTAAAGCGTTGCCGTACCCTCACCTGGACCCTAAACCGTCCCCGTCCCCTAACCCTAACCCTAGCCTGAACCCTAACCCTGACCCTTCCCCGAAGCCTGACCCTCACCCGTCCCCTAATCCTAACCCGTACGCTAACACTAACCCGCGCCCTCACACGCACGCTTCCCCTAAAGCGTTGCCGTACCCTCACCTGGACCCTAAACCGTCCCCGTCACCTAACACTAACCCTAGCCCGAACCCTAACCCTGACCCTTCCCCGAAGCCTGACCCTCACCCGTCCCCTAATCTTAACCCGTACGCTAACACTAACCCGCGCCCTCACACGCACGCTCCCCCTAAAGCGTTGCCGTACCCTCACCTGGACCCTAAACCGTCCCCGTCCCCTAACCCTAACCCTAGCCCGAACCCTAACCCTAACCCTTCCCTGAAGCCTGACCCTCACCTGTCCCCTAATCCTAACCCGTACGCTAACACTAACCCGCGTCCTCACACGCACGCTCCCCCTAAAGCGTTGCCGTACCCTCACCTGGACCCTAAACCATCCCCGTCCCCTAACCCTAACCCTAGCCCGAAACCTAACCCTGACCCTTCCCCGAAGCGTGACCCTCACCCGACCCGTAATCCTAACCCGTACGCTAACACTAACCCGCGCCCTCACACGCACGCTCCCCCTAAAGCGTTGCCGTACCCTCACCTGGACCCTAAACCGTCCCCGTCCCCTAATCCTAACCCTAGCCCGAACCCTAACCCTAACCCATCCCCGAAGCCTGACTCTCACCCGTCCCCTAATCCTAACCCGTACGCTAACAATAACCCGCGCCCTCACACGCACGCTCCCCCTAAAGCGTTGCCGTACCCTCACCTGGACCCTAAACCGTCCCCGTCCCCTAACCCTAACCCTAGCCCGAACCCTAACCCTAACCCTTCCCCGAAGCCTGACCCTCACCCGTCCCCTAATGCTAACCCGTATGCTAACACTAACCCGCGCCCTCACACGCACACTCCCCCTAAAGCGTTGCCGTACCCTCACCTGGACCCTAAACCGTCCCCGTCCCCTAACCCTAACCCTAGCCCGAACCCTAACCCCAACCCTTCCCCGAAGCCTGACCCTCACCCGTCCCCGAATCCTAAACCGTACGCTAACACTAACCCGCCCCCTCACACGCACGCTCCCCCTAAAGCATTGCCGTACCCTCACCTGGACCCTAAACCGTCCCCGTCCCCTAACCCTAACCCTAGCCCGAACCCTAACCCTAACCCTTCCCCGAAGCCTGACCCTCAACCGTCGCCTAATCCTAACCTGTACGCTAACACTAACCCGCGCCCTCACACGCACGCTCCCCCTAAATCGTTGCCGTACCCTCACCTGGACCCTAAACCGTCCCCGTCACCTAACCCTAACCCTAGCCCGAACCCTAACCCTAACCCTTCCCCGATGCCTGACCCTCACCCGTCCCCTAATCCTAACCCGTACGCTAACACTAACCCGCGCCCTCACACGCACGCTCCCCCTAAAGCGTTGCCGTACCCTCACCTGGACCCTAAACCGTCCCCATCCCCTAACCCTAACCCTAGCCCAAAACCTAACCCTAACTCTTCCCCGAAGCCTGACCCTCACCCGTCCCCTAATCCTAACCCGTACGCTAACACTAACCCGCGCCCTCACACGCACGCTCCCCCTAAAGCGTTGCCGTACCCTCACCTGGACCCTAAACCGTCCCCGTCCCCTAACCCTAACCCTAGCCCAAACCCTAACCCTGACCCTTCCCCGAAGCCTGACCCTCACCCGTCCCCTAATCCTAACCCGTACGCTAACACTAACCCGCGCCCTCACACGCACGCTCCCCCTAAAGCGTTGCCGTACCCTCACCTGGACCCTAAACCGTCCCCGTCCCCTAACCCTAACCCTAGCCCGAACCCTAACCCTGACCCTTCCCCGAAGCCTGACCCTCACCCGTCCCCTAATCCTAACACGTACGCTAACACTAACCCACGCCCTCACACGCACGCTCCCCCTAAAGCGTTGCCGTACCCTCACCAGGTCCCTAAACCGTCCCCGTCCCCTAACCGTAACCTTAGCCCGAACCCTAACCCTAACCTTTCCCCGAAGCCTGACCCTCACCCGTCCCCTAATCCTAATCCGTACGCTAACACAAACCCGCGTCCTCACTCGCACGCTCCCCCTAAAGCGTTGCCGTACCCTCACCTGGACCCTAAACCGTCCCCGTCCCCTAAACCTAACCCTAGCCCGAACCCTAACCCTAACCCTTCCCCGAAGCCTGACCCTCACCCGTGCCCTAATCCTAACCCGTACGCTAACATTAACCCGCGTCCTCACACGCACGCTCCCCCTAAAGCGTTGCCGTACCCTCACCTGTACCCTAAACCGTCCCCGTCCCCTATCCCTAACCCTAGCCCGAATCCTAACCCTGACCCTTCCCCGAAGCCTGACCCTCACCCGTCCCCTAATCCTAACCCGTACGCTAACACTAACCCGCGCCCTCACACGCACGCTCCCCCTTAAGCGTTGCCGTACCCTCACCTGGACCCTAAACCGTCCCCGTCCCCTAACCCTAACCCTAGCCCGAACCCTAACCCTGACCCTTCCCCGAAGCCTGACCCTCACCCGTCCCCTAATCCTAACCCGTACGCTAACACTAACCCATGCCCTCACACGCACGCTCCCCCTAAAGCGTTGCCGTACCCTCACCTGGACCCTAAACCATCCCCGTCACCTAACCCTAACCCTAGCCCGAACCCTAACCCTGACCCTTCCCCGAAGCCTGACCCTCACCGGTGCCCTAATCCTAACCCGTACGCTAACACTAACCCGCACCCTCACACGCACGTTCCCCCTACAGCGTTGCCGTACCCTCACCTGGACCCTAAACCGTCCCCGTCACCTAACCCTAACCCTAGCCCGAACCCTAACCCTGACCCTTCCCCGAAGCCTGACCCTCACCCGTCCCCTAATCCTAACCCGTACGCTAACACTAACCCGCACCCTCACACGCACGTTCCCCCTACAGCGTTGCCGTACCCTCACCTGGACCCTAAACCGTCCCCGTCACCTAACCCTAACCCTAGCCCGAACCCTAACCCTGACCCTTCCCCGAAGCCTGACCCTCACCCGTCCCCTAATCCTAACCCGTACGCTAACACTAACCCGCGCCCTCACACGCACGCTCCCCCTAAAGCGTTGCCGTACCCTCACCTGGACCCTAAACCGTCCCCGTCCCCTAACCCTAACCATAGCCCGAACCCTAACCCTGACCCTTCCCCGAAGCCTGACCCTCACCCGTCCCCTAATCCTAACCCGTACGCTAACACTAACCCGCGCCCTCACACGCACGCTCCCCCTAAAGCGTTGCCGTACCCTCACCTGGACCCTAAACCGTCCCCGTCCCCTAACCCTAACCCTAGCCCGAACCCTAACCCTGACCCTTCCCCGAAGCCTGACCCTCACCCGTCCCCTAATCGTAACCCGTACGCTAACACTAACCCGCGCCCTCACACGCACGCTCCCCCTAAAGCGTTGCCGTACCCTCACCTGGACCCTAAACCGTCCCCGTCCCCTAACCCTAACCCTAGCCCGAACCCTAACCCTGACCCTTCCCCGAAGCCTGACCCTCACCCGTGCCCTAATGCTAACCCGTACGCTAACACTAACCCGCGCCCTCACACGCACGCTCCCCCTAAAGCGTTGCCGTACACTCACCTGTACCCTAAACCGACCCCGTCCCCTACCCCTAACCCTAGCCCGAACCCTAACCCTGACCATTCCCCGAAGCCTGACCCTCACCCGTCCCCTAATCCTAACCCGTACGCTAACACTAACCCGCGCCCTCACACGCACGCTCCCCCTAAAACGTTGCCGTACCCTCACCTGGTCCCTAAACCGTCCCCGTCCCCTAACCCTAACCCTAGCCCGAACCCTAACCCTGACCCTTCCCCGAAGCCTGACCATCACCCGTCCCCTAATCCTAACCCGTACGCTAACACTAACCCGCGCCCTCACACGCACGCTCCCCCTAAAGCGTTGCCGTACCCTCACCTGGACCCTAAACCGTCCCCGTCCCCTAACCCTAACCCTAGCCCGAACACTAACCCTGACCCTTCCCCGAAGCCTGATCCTCACTCGTCCCCTAATCCTAACCCGTACGGTAACACTAATCCGCACCCTCACACGCACGCTCCCCCTAAAGCGTTGCCGTACCCTCACCTGGACCCTAAACCGTCCCCGTCCCCTAACCCTAACCCTAGCCTGAACCCTAACCCTGACCCTTCCCCGAAGCCTGACCCTCACCCGTCCCCTAATCCTAACCCGTACGCTTACACTAACCCGCGCCCTCACAGGCACGCTCCCCCTAAAGCGTTGCCGTACCCTCACCTGGACCCTAAACCGTCCCCGTCCCCTAACACTAACCCTAGCCCGAACACTAACCCTGACCCTTCCCCGAAGCCTGACCCTCACCCGTCCCCTAATCTTAACCCGTACGCTAACACTAACCCGCGCCCTCACACGCACGCTCCGCCTAAAGCGGTTGCCGTACCCTCACCTGGACCCTAAACCGTCCCCGTCCCCTAACCCTAACCCTAGCCCGAACCCTAACCCTAACCCTTCCCCGAAGCCTGACCCTCACCCGTCCACTAATCCTAACCCGTACGCTAACACTAACCCGCCCCCTCACACGCACGCTCCCCCTAAAGCATTGCCGTACCCTCACCTGGACCCTAAACCGTCCCCGTCCCCTAACACTAACCCTAGCCCGAACCCTAACCCTGACCCTTCCCCGAAGCCTGACCCTCACCCGTCCCTTAATCTTAACCCGTACGCTAACACTAACCCGCGCCCTCACACGCACGCTCCGCCTAAAGCGTTGCCGTACCCTCACCTGGACCCTAAACCGTCCCCGTCCCCTAACCCTAACCCTAGCCCGAACCCTAACCCTAACCCTTCCCCGAAGCCTGACCCTCACCCGTCCACTAATCCTAACCCGTACGCTAACACTAACCCGCCCCCTCACACGCACGCTCCCCCTAAAGCATTGCCGTACCCTCACCTGGACCCTAAACCGTCCCCGTCCCCTAACCCTAACCCTAGCCCGAACCCTAACCCTAACCCTTCCCCGAAGCCTGACCCTCAACCGTCGCCTAATCCTAACACGTACGCTAACACTAACCCGCGCCCTCACACGCACGCTCCCCCTAAATCGTTGCCGTACCCTCACCTGGACCCTAAACCGTCCCCGTCCCGTAACCCTAACCCTACCCCGAACCCTAACCCTATCCCTTCCCCGATGCCTGACCCTCACCCGTCCCCTAATCCTAACCCGTACGATAACACTAACCCGCACCCTCACACGCACGCTCCCCCTAAAGCGTTGCCGTACCCTCACCTGGTCCCTAAACCGTCCCCGTCCCCTAACCCTAACCTTAGCCCGAACCCTAACCCTAACCTTTCCCAGAAGCCTGACCCTCACCCGTCCCCTAATCCTAACCCGTACGCTAACACAAACCCGCGTCCTCACACGCACGCTCCCCCTAAAGCGTTGCCGTACCCTCACCTGGACCCTAAACCGTCCCCGTCCCCTAAACCTAACCCTAGCCCGAACCCTAACCCTAACCCTTCCCCGAAGCCTGACCCTCACCCGTGCCCTAATCCTAACCCGTACGCTAACACTAACCCGCGTCCTCACACGCACGCTCCCCCTAAAGCGTTGCCGTACCCTCACCTGGACCCTAAACCGTCCCCGTCCCCTAACCCTAACCCTAGCCCGAATCCTAACCCTGACCCTTCCCCGAAGCCTGACCCTCACCCGTCCCCTAATCCTAACCCGTACGCTAACACTAACCCGCGCCCTCACACGCACGCTCCCCCTTAAGCGTTGCCGTACCCTCACCTGGACCCTAAACCGTCCCCGTCCCCTAACCCTAACCCTAGCCCGAACCCTAACCCTGACCCTTCCCCGAAGCCTGACCCTCACCCGTCCCCTAATCCTAACCCGTACGCTAACACTAACCCGCGCCCTCACACGCATGCTCCCCCTTAAGCGTTGCCGTACCCTCACCTGGACCCTAAACCGTCCCCGTCCCCTAACCCTAACCCTAGCCCGAACCCTAACCCTGACCCTTCCCCGAAGCCTGACCCTCACCCGTCCCCTAATCCTAACCCGTACGCTAACACTAACCCGTGCCCTCACACGCACGCTCCCCCTAAAGCGTTGCCGTACCCTCACCTGGACCCTAAACCGTCCCCGTCACCTAACCCTAACCCTAGCCCGAACTCTAACCCTGACCCTTCCCCGAAGCCTGACCCTCACCCGTGCCCTAATCCTAACCCGTACGCTAACACTAACCCGCACCCTCACACGCACGTTCCCCCTACAGCGTTGCCGTACCCTCACCTGGACCCTAAACCTTCCCCGTCACCTAACACTAACCCTAGCCCAAACCCTAACCCTGACCCTTCCCCGAAGCCTGACCCTCACCCGTCCCCTAATCCTAACCCGTACGCTAACACTAACCCGCGCCCTCACACGCACGCTCCCCCTAAAGTGTTGCCGTACCCTCACCTGGACCCTAAACCGTCCCCGTCCCCTAACCCTAACCCTAGCCCGAACACTAACCCTGACCCTTCCCCGAAGCCTGATCCTCACCCGTCCCCTAATCCTAACCCGTACGCTAACACTAATCCGCACCCTCACACGCACGCTACCCCTAAAGCGTTGCCGTACCGTCACCTGGACCCTAAACCGTCCCCGTCCCCTAACCCTAACCCTAGCCTGAACCCTAACCCTGACCCTTCCCCGAAGCCTGACCCTCACCCGTCCCCTAATCCTAACCCGTACGCTAACACTAACCCGCGCCCTCACACGCACGCTCCCCCTAAATCGTTGCCGTACCCTCACCTGGACCCTAAACCGTCCCCGTCACCTAACCCTAACCCTAGCCCGAACCCTAACCCTGACCCTTCCCCGAAGCCTGACCCTCACCCGTCCCCTAATCCTAACCCGTACGCTAACACTAACCCGCGCCCTCACACGCACGCTCACCCTAAAACGTTGCCGTACCCTCACCTGGACCCTAAACCGTCCCCATCCCCTAACCCTAACCCTAGCCCAAACCCTAACCCTAACCCTTCCCCGAAGCCTGACCCTCACCCGTCCCCTAATCTTAACCCGTACGCTAACACTAACCCGCGCCCTCACACGCACGCTCCCCCTATAGCGTTGCCGTACCCTCACCTGGACCCTAAACCGTCCCCGTCCCCTAACCCTAACCTTAGCCCGAACCCTAACCCTGACCCT
Organism: Stenella coeruleoalba; assembly: GCF_951394435.1. NCBI lineage: Eukaryota > Metazoa > Chordata > Mammalia > Artiodactyla > Delphinidae > Stenella > Stenella coeruleoalba. The sequence goes on along the minus strand of NW_027646156.1, from coordinate 575,533 downwards.
TCCCCGAAGCCTGACCCTCACCCGTCCCCTAATCCTAACCCGTACGCTAACACTAACCCGCTCCCTCACACGCACGCTCCCCCTAAAGCGTTGCCGTACCCTCACCTGGACCCTAAACCGTCCCCGTCCCCTAACCCTAACCCTAGCCCGAACCCTAACCCTGACCCTTCCCCGAAGCCTGACCCTCACCCGTCCCCTAATCCTAACCCGTACGCTAACACTAACCCGCGCCCTCACACGCACGCTCCCCCTAAAGCGTTGCCGTACCCTCACCTGGACCCTAAACCGTCCCCGTCCCCTAACCCTAACCCTAGCCCGAACCCTAACCCTAACCCTTCCCCGAAGCCTGACCCTCACCCGTCCCCTAATCCTAACCCGTACGCTAACACTAACCCGCCCCCTCACACGCACGCTCCCCCTAAAGCATTGCCGTACCCTCACCTGGACCCTAAACCGTCCCCGTCCCCTAACCCTAACCCTAGCCCGAACCCTAACCCTAACCCTTCCCCGAAGCCTGACCCTCAACCTTCGCCTAATCCTAACCCGTACGCTAACACTAACCCGCGCCCTCACACGCACGCTCCCCCTAAATCGTTGCCGTACCCTCACCTGGACCCTAAACCGTCCCCGTCCCCTAACCCTAACCCTAGCCCGAACCCTAACCCTAACCCTTCCCCGAAGCCTGACTCTCACCTGTCCCCTAATCCTAACCCGTACGCTAACACTAACCTGCGCCCTCACACGCACGCTCCCCCTAAAGCGTTGCCGTACCCTCACCTGGACCCTAAACCGTCCCCATCCCCTAACCCTAACCCTAGCCCAAACCCAAACCCTAACCCTTCCCCGAAGCCTGACCCTCACCCGTCCCCTAATCCTAACCCGTACGCTAACACTAACCCACGCCCTCACACGCACGCTACCCCTAAAGCATTGCCGTACCCTCACCTGGACCCTAAACCGTCCCCGTCCCCTAACCCTAACCCTAGCCCGAACCCTAACCCTGACCCTTCCCCGAAGCCTGACCCTCACCCGTCCCCTAATCCTAACCCGTACGCTAACACTAACCCGCGCCCTCACCCGCACGCTCCCCCTAAAGCGTTGCCGTACCCTCACCTGGACCCTAAACCGTCCCCGTCCCCTAACCCTAACCCTAGCCCGAACCCTAACCCTGACCCTTCCCCGAAGCCTGGCCCTCACCCGTCCCCTAATCCTAACCCGTACGCTAACACTAACCCACGCCCTCACACGCACGCTCCCCCTAAAGCGTTGCCGTACCCTCACCTGGTCCCTAAACCGTCCCCGTCCCCTAACCCTAACCTTAGCCCGAACCCTAACCCTAACCTTTCCCCGAAGCCTGACCCTCACCCGTCCCCTAATCCTAACCCGTACGCTAACACAAACCCGCGTCCTCACACGCACGCTCCCCCTAAAGTGTTGCCGTACCCTCACCTGGACCCTAAACCGTCCCCGTCCCCTAAACCTAACCCTAGCCCTAACCCTAACCCTAACCTTTCCCCGAAACCTGACCCTCACCCGTCCCCTAATCCTAACCCGTACGCTAACACTAACCCGCGCCCTCACACGCACGCTCCCCCTAAAGCATTGCCGTACCCTCACCTGGACCCTAAACCGTCCCCGTCCCCTAACCCTAACCCTAGCCCGAACCCTAACCCTGACCCTTCCCCGAAGCCTGACCCTCACCCGTCCCCTAATCCTAACCCGTACGCTAACACTAACCCGCGCCCTCACACGCACGCTCCCCCTAAAGCGTTGCCGTACCCTCACCTGGACCCTAAACCGTCCCCGTCCCCTATCCCTAACACTAGCCCGATCCCTAACCCTGACCCTTCCCCGAAGCCTGACCCTCACCCGTCCCCTAATCCTAACCCGAACGCTAACACTAACCCGTGCCCTCACACGCACGCTCCCCCTGAAGCGTTGCCGTACCCTCACCTGGACCCTAAACCATCCCCGTCACCTAACCCTAACCCTAGCCCGAACCCTAAACCTGACCCTTCCCCGAAGCCTGACCCTCACCGGTGCCCTAATCCTAACCCGTACGCTAACACTAATCCGCACCCTCACACGCACGCTCCCCCTACAGCGTTGCCGTACCCTTACCTGGACCCTAAACCGTCCCCATCACCTAACCCTAACCCTAGCCCGAACCCTAACTCTGACCCTTCCCCGAAGCCTGACCCTCACCCGTCCCCTAATCCTAACCCGTACGCTAACACTAACCCGCGCCCTCACACGCACGCTCGCCCTAAAGCGTTGCCGTACCCTCACCTGGACCCTAAACCGTCCCCGTGCCCTAACCCTAACCCTAGCCCGAACCCTAACCCTAACCCTTCCCCGAAGCCTGACCCTCACCCGTCCCCTAATCCTAACCCGTATGCTAACACTAACCCGCGCCCTCACACGCACGCTCCCCCTAAAGCGTTGCCGTACCCTCACCTGGACCCTAAACCGTCCCCGTCCCCTAACCCTAACCCTAGCCCGAACCCTAACCCTAACCCTTCCCCGAAGCCTGACCCTCACCCGTCCCCTAATCCTAACCCGTACGCTAACACTAACCAGCGCCCTCACACGCACGCTCCCCCTAAAGCGTTGCCGTACCCTCACCTGGACCCTAAACCGTCCCCGTCCCCTAACCCTAACCCTAGCCCGAACCCTAACCCTAACCCTTCCCCGAAGCCTGACCCTCACCCGTCCCCTAATCCTAACCCGTACGCTAACACTAACCCGCCCCCTCACACGCATGCTCCCCCTAAAGCGTTGCCGTACCCTCACCTGGACCCTAAACCATCCCCGTCCCCTAACCCTAACCCTAGCCCGAACCCTAACCCTGACACTTCCCCGAAGCCTGACACTCACCCGTCCCCTAATCCTAACCCGTACGCTAACACTAACCCGTGCCCTCACACGCAAGCTCCCCCTAAAGCGTTGCCGTACCCTCACCTGGACCCTAAACCGTCCCCGTCACCTAACCCTAACCCTAGCCCGAACCCTAACCCTGACCCTTCCCCGAAGCCTGACCCTCACCCGTGCCCTAATCCTAACCCGTACGCTAACACTAACCTGCACCCTCACACGCACGCTACCCCTAAAGCGTTGCCGTACCCTCACCTGGACCCTAAACCGTCCCCGTCCCCTAACCCTAACCCTAGCCCGAACCCTAACCCTGACCCTTCCCCAAAGCCTGACCCTCACCCGTCCCCTAATCCTAACCCGTACGCTAACACTAACCCGCGCCCTCACACGCACGCTCCCCCTAAAGCGTTGCCGTACCCTCACCTGGACCCTAAACCGTCCCCGTCCCCTAACCCTAACCCTAGCCCGAACCCTAACCCTGACCCTTCCCCGAAGCCTGACCCTCACCCGTCCCCTAATCCTAACCCGTACGCTAACACTAACCCACGCCCTCACACGCACGCTCCCCCTAAAGCGTTGCCGTACCCTCACCTGGACCCTAAACCGTCCCCGTGCCCTAACCCTAACCCTAGCCCGAACCCTAACCCTAACCCTTCCCCGAAGCCTGACCCTCACCCGTCCCCTAATCCTAACCCATACGCTAACACTAACCCGCCCCCTCACACGCACGCTCCCCCTAAAGCATTGCCGTACCCTCACCTGGACCCTAAACCGTCCCCGTCCCCTAACCCTAACCCTAGCCCGAACCCTAACCCTAACCCTTCCCCGAAGCCTGACCCTCAACCGTCGCCTAATCCTAACACGTACGCTAACACTAACCCGCGCCCTCACACGCACGCTCCCCCTAAATCGTTGCCGAACCCTCACCTGGACCCTAAACCGTCCCCGTCCCCTAACCCTAACCCTAGCCCGAACCCTAACCCTAACCCTTCCCCGATGCCTGACCCTCACCCGTCCCCTAATCCTAACCCGTACGCTAACACTAACCCGCGCCCTCACACGCACGCTCCCCCTAAAGCGTTGCCGTACCCTCACCTGGACCCTAAACCGTCCCCATCCCCTAACCCTAACCCTAGCCCAAACGCTAACCCTAACCCTTCCCCGAAGCCTGACCCTCACCCGTCCCCTAATCCTAACCCGTACGCTAACACTAACCCGCGCCCTCACACGCACGCTCCCCCTAAAGCGTTGCCGTACCCTCACCTGGACCCTAAACCGTCCCCATCCCCTAACCCTAACCCTAGCCCGAACCCTAACCCTGACCCTTCCCCGAAGCCTGACCCTCACCCGTCCCCTAATCCTAATCCGTACGCTAACACTAACCCGCGCCCTCACACGCACGCTACCCCTAAAGCGTTGCCGTACCCTCACCTGGACCCTAAACCGTCCCCGTCCCCTAACCCTAACCCTAGCCCGAACCCTAACCCTGACCCTTCCCCGAAGCCTGACCCTCACCCGTCACCTAATCCTAACCCGTACGCTAACACTAACCCACGCCCTCACACGCACGCTCCCCCTAAAGCGTTGCCGTACCCTCACCTGGTCCCTAAACCGTCCCCGTCCCCTAACCCTAACCTTAGCCGGAACCCTAACCCTAACCTTTCCCCGAAGCCTGACCCTCACCCGTCCCCTAATCCTAACCCGTACGCTAACACAAACCCGCGTCCTCACACGCACGCTCCCCCTAAAGCGTTGCCGTACCCTCACCTGGACCCTAAACCGTCCCCGTCCCCTAAACCTAACCCTAGCCCGAACCCTAACCCTAACCCTTCCCCGAAGCCTGACCCTCACCCGTGCCCTAATCCTAACCCGTACGCTAACACTAACCCGCGTCCTCACACGCACGCTCCCCCTAAAGCGTTGCCGTACCCTCACCTGGACCCTAAACCGTCCCCGTCCCCTAACCCTAACCCTAGCCCGAACACTAACCCTGACCCTTCCCCGAAGCCTGATCCTCACCCGTCCCCTAATCCTAACCCGTACGCTAACACTAATCCGCACCCTCACACGCACGCTCCCCCTAAAGCGTTGCCGTACCCTCACCTGGACCCTAAACCGTCCCCCTCCCCTAACCCTAACCCTAGCCCGAACCCTAACCCTGACCCTTCCCCGAAGCCTGACCCTCACCCGTCCCCTAATCCTAACCCGTACGCTAACACTAACCCGCGCCCTCACACGCACGCTCCCCCTAAAGCGTTGCCGTACACTCACCTGGACCCTAAACCGTCCCCGTCCCCTAACACTAACCCTAGCCCGAACCCTAACCCTGACCCTTCCCCGAAACCTGACCCTCACCCGTCCCCTAATCTTAACCCGTACGCTAACACTAACCCGCGCCCTCACACGCACGCTCCCCCTAAAGCGTTGCCGTACCCTCACCTGGACCCTAAACCGTCCCCGTCCCCTAACCCTAACCCTAGCCCGAACCCTAACCCTAACCCTTCCCCGAAGCCTGACCCTCAACCGTCGCCTAATCCTAACACGTACGCTAACACTAACCCGCGCCCTCACACGCACGCTCCCCCTAAATCGTTGCCGTACCCTCACCTGGACCCTAAACCGTCCCCGTCCCCTAACCCTAACCCTAGCCCGAACCCTAACCCTAACACTTCCCCGATGCCTGACCCTCACCCGTCCCCTAATCCTAACCCGTACGCTAACACTAACCCGCGCCCTCACACGCACGCTCCCCCTAAAGCGTTGCCGTACCCTCACCTGGACCCTAAACCGTGCCCATCCCCTAACCCTAACCCTAGCCCAAACCCTAACCCTAACCCTTCCCCGAAGCCTGACCCTCACCCGTCCCCTAATCCTAACCCGTACGCTAACACTAACCCGCGCCCTCACACGCACGCTCCCCCTAAAGTGTTGCCGTACCCTCACCTGGACCCTAAACCGTCCCCGTCCCCTAACCCTAACCCTAGCCCGAACCCTAACCCTGACACTTCCCCGAAGCCTGACCCTCACCCGTCCCCTAATCCTAACCCGTACGCTAACACTAACCCACGCCCTCACACGCACGCTCCCCCTAAAGCGTTGCCGTACCCTCACCTGGTCCCTAAACCGTCCCCGTCCCCTAACCCTAACCTTAGCCCGAACCCTAACCCTAACCTTTCCCCGAAGCCTGACCCTCACCCGTCCCCTAATCCTAACCCGTACGCTAACACAAACCCGCGTCCTCACACGCACGCTCCCCCTAAAGCGTTGCCGTACCCTCACCTGGACCCTAAACCGTCCCCGTCCCCTAAACCTAACCCTAGCCCGAACACTAACCCTAACCCTTCCCCGAAGCCTGACCCTCACCCGTGCCCTAATCCTAACCCGTACGCTAACACTAACCCGCGTCCTCACACGCACGCTCCCCCTAAAGCGTTGCCGTACCCTCACCTGGACCCTAAACCGTCCCCGTCCCCTATCCCTAACCCTAGCCCGAACACTAACCCTGACCCTTCCCCGAAGCCTGATCCTCACCCGTCCCCTAATCCTAACCCGTACGCTAACACTAATCCGCACCCTCACACGCACGCTCCCCCTAAAGCGTTGCCGTACCCTCACCTGGACCCTAAACCGTCCCCCTCCCCTGACCCTAACCCTAGCCCGAACCCTAACCCTGACCCTTCCCCGAAGCCTGACCCTCACCCGTCCCCTAATCCTAACCCGTACGCTAACACTAACCCGCGCCCTCACACGCACGCTCCCCCTAAAGCGTTGCCGTACCCTCACCTGGACCCTAAACCGTCCCCGTCCCCTAACACTAACCCTAGCCCGAACCCTAACCCTGACCCTTCCCCGAAGCCTGACCCTCACCCGTCCCCTAATCTTAACCCGTACGCTAACACTAACCCGCGCCCTCACACGCACGCTCCCCCTAAAGCGTTGCCGTACCCTCACCTGGACCCTAAACCGTCCCCGTCCCCTAACCCTAACCCTAGCCCGAACCCTAACCCTAACCCTTCCCTGAAGCCTGACCCTCACCGGTGCCCTAATCCTAACCCGTACGCTAACACTAACCCGCGTCCTCACACGCACGCTCCCCCTAAAGCGTTGCCGTACCCTCACCTGGACCCTAAACCATCCCCGTCCCCTAACCCTAACCCTAGCCCGAAACCTAACCCTGACCCTTCCCCGAAGCCTGACCCTCACCCGTCCCCTAATCCTAACCCGTACGCTAACACTAACCCGCGCCCTCACACGCACGCTCCCACTAAAGCATTGCCGTACCCTCACCTGGACCCTAAACCGTCCCCGTCCCCTAACCCTAACCCTAGCCCGAACCCTAACCCTAACCCTTCCCCGAAGCCTGACCCTCAACCGTCGCCTAATCCTAACACGTACGCTAACACTAACACGCGCCCTCACACGCACGCTCCCCCTAAATCGTTGCCGTACCCTCACCTGGACCCTAAACCGTCCCCGTCCCCTAACCCTAACCCTAGCCCGAACCCTAACCCTAACCCTTCCCCGATGCCTAACCCTCACCCGTCCCCTAATCCTAACCCGTACGCTAACACTAACCCGCGCCCTCACACGCACGCTCCCCCTAAAGCGTTGCCATACCCTCACCTGGACCCTAAACCGTCCCCATCCCCTAACCCTAACCCTAGCCCAAACCCTAACCCTAACCCTTCCCCGAAGCCTGACCCTCACCCGTCCCCTAATCCTAACCCGTACGCTAACACTAACCCGCGCCCTCACACGCACGCTCCCCCTAAAGCGTTGCCGTACCCTCACCTGGACCCTAAACCGTCCCCGTCCCCTAACCCTAACCCTAGCCCGAACCCTAACCCTGACCCTTCCCGAAGCCTGACCCTCACCCGTCCCCTAATCCTAGCCCGTACGCTAACACTAACCCGCGCCCTCACACGCACTCTCCCCCTAAAGCGTTGCCGTACCCTCAACTGGACCCTAAACCGTCCCCGTCCCCTAACCCTAACCCTAGCCTGAACCCTAACCCTGACCCTTCCCCGAAGCCTGACCCTCACCCGTCCCCTAATCCTAACCCGTACGCTAACACTAACCCGCACCCTCACACGCACGTTCCCCCTACAGCATTGCCGTACCCTCACCTGGACTCTAAACCGTCCCCGTCACCTAACCCTAACCCTAGCCCGAACCCTAACCCTGACCCTTCCCCGAAGCCTGACCCTCACCCGTCCCCTAATCCTAACCCGTACGCTAACACTAACCCGCGCCCTCACACGCACGCTCCCCCTAAAGCGTTGCCGTACCCTCACCTGGACCCTAAACCGTCCCCGTCCCCTAACCCTAACCCTAGCCCGAACACTAACCCTGACCCTTCCCCGAAGCCTGATCCTCACCCGTCCCCTAATCCTAACCCGTACGCTAACACTAATCCGCACCCTCACACGCACGCTACCCCTAAAGCGTTGCCGTACCCTCACCTGGACCCTAAACCGTCCCCGTCCCCTAACCCTAACCCTAGCCCGAACCCTAACCCTGACCCTTCCCCGAAGCCTGACCCTCACCCGTCCCCTAATCCTAACCCGTACGCTAACACTAACCCGCGCCCTCACACGCACGCTCCCCCTAAATCGTTGCCGTACCCTTACCTGGACCCTAAACCGTCCCCGTCCCCTAACCCTAACCCTAGCCCGAACTCTAACCCTGACCCTTCCCCGAAGCCTGACCCTCACCCGTCCCCTAATCCTAACCCGTACGATAACACTAACCCGCGCCCTCACACGCACGCTCACCCTAAAGCGTTGCCGTACCCTCACCTGGACCCTAAACCGTCCCAATCCCCTAACCCTAACCCTAGCCCAAACCCTAACCCTAACACTTCCCCGAAGCCTGACCCTCACCCGTCCCCTAATCCTAACCCGTACGCTAACACTAACCCGCGCCCTCACACGCACGCTCCCCCTATAGCGTTGCCGTACCCTCACCTGGACCCTAAACCGTCCCCGTCCCCTAACCCTAACCCTAGCCCGAACCCTAACCCTGACCCTTCCCCGAAGCCTGACCCTCACCCGTCCCCTAATCCTAACCCGTACGCTAACACTAACCCGCGCCCTCACACGCACGCTCCCCCTAAAGCGTTGCCGTACCCTCACCTGGACCCTAAACCGTCCCCGTCCCCTAACCCTAACCCTAGCCCGAACCCTAACCCTAACCCTTCCCCGAAGCCTGACCCTCACCCGTCCCCTAATCCTAACCCGTACGCTAACACTAACCCGCGCCCTCACACGCACGCTCCCCCTAAAGCGTTGCCGTACCCTCACCTGGACCCTAAACCGTCCCCGTCCCCTAACCCTAACCCTAGCCCGAACCCTAACCCTAACCCTTCCCCGAAGCCTGACCCTCACCCGTGCCCTAATCCTAACCCGTACGCTAACACTAACCCGCGCCCTCACACGCACGCTCCCCCTAAAGCGTTGCCGTACCCTCACCTGGACCCTAAACCGTCCCCATCCCGTAACCCTAACCCTAGCCCGAACCCTAACCCTGACCCTTCCCCGAAGCCTGACCCTCACCCGTCCCCTAATCCTAACCCGTACGCTAACACTAACCCGCGCCCTCACACGCACGCTCCCCCTAAAGCGTTGCCGTACCCTCACCTGGACCCTAAACCGTCCCCGTCCCCTAACCCTAACCCTAGCCCGAAACCTAACCCTGACCCTTCCCCGAAGCCTGACCCTCACCCGTCCCCTAATCCTAACCCGTACGCTAACACTAACCCGCGCCCTCACACGCACGCTCCCCCTAAAGCGTTGCCGTACCCTCACCTGGACCCTAAACCGTCCCCGTCCCCTAACCCTAACCCTAGCCCGAACCCTAACCCTAACCCTTCCCCGAAGCCTGACCCTCACCCGTCCCCTAATCTAACCCGTACGCTAACACTAACCCGTGCCCTCACACGCACGCTCCCCCTAAAGCGTTGCCGTACCCTCACCTGGACCCTAAACCGTCCCCGTCACCTAACCCTAACCCTAGCCCGAACCCTAACCCTGACCCTTCCCCGAAGCCTGACCCTCACCCGTGCCCTAATCCTAACCCGTACGCTAACACTAACCCGCACCCTCACACGCACGCTCCCCCTAAAGCGTTGCCGTACCCTCACCTGGACCCTAAACCGTCCCCGTCCCCTAACCCTAACCCGAGCCCGAACCCTAACCCTGACACTTCCCCGAAGCCTGACCCTCACCCGTCCCCTAATCCTAACCCGTACGCTAACACTAACCCGTGCCCTCACACGCACGCTCCCCCTAAAGCGTTGCCGTACCCTCACCTGGACCCTAAACCGTCCCCGTCACCTAACCCTAACCCTAGCCCGAACCCTAACCCTGACACTTCCCCGAAGGCTGACCCTCACCCGTGCCCTAATCCTAACCCGTACGCTAACACTAACCCGCACCCTCACCCGCACGCTACCCCTAAAGCGTTGCCGTACCCTCACCTGGACCCTAAACCGTCCCCGTCCCCTAACCCTAACCCTAGCCCGAACCCTAACCCTGACCCTTCCCCGAAGCCTGACCCTCACCCGTCCCCTAATCCTAACTCGTACGCTAACACTAACCCGCGCCCTCACACGCACGCTCCCCCTAAAGCGTTGCCGTACCCTCACCTGGTCCCTAAACCGTCCCCGTCCCCTAACCCTAACCCTAGCCCGAACCCTAACCCTGACCCTTCCCCGAAGCCTGACCCTCACCCGTCACCTAATCCTAACCCGTACGCTAACACTAACCCGCGCCCTCACACGCACGCTCCCCCTAAAGCGTTGCCGTACCCTCACCTGGACCCTAAACCGTCCCCGTCCCCTAACCCTAACCGTAGCCCGAACCCTAACCCTAACCCTTCCCCGAAGCCTGACCCTCACCCGTCCCCTAATCCTAACCCGTACGCTAACACTAACCCGCGCCCTCACACGCACGCTCCCCCTAAAGCGTTGCCATACCCTCACCTGGACCCTAAACCGTCCCCGTCCCCTAACACTAACCCTAGCCCGAACCCTAACCCTAACCCTTCCCCGAAGCCTGACCCTCACCCGTCCCCTAATCCTAACCCGTACGCTAACACTAACCCGCGCCCTCACACGCACGCTCCCCCTAAAGCGTTGCCGTACCCTCACCTGGACCCTAAACCGTCCCCGTCCCCTAACCCTAACCCTAGCCCGAACCCTAACACTAACCCTTCCCCGAAGCCTGACCCTCACCCGTCCCCTAATCCTAACACGTACGCTAACACTAACCCGCGCCCTCACACGCACGCTCCCCCTAAAGCGTTGCCGTACCCTCACCTGGACCCTAAACCGTCCCCGTCCCCTAACCCTAACCCTAGCCCGAACCCTAACCCTGACCCTTCCCCGAAGCCTGACCCTCACCCGTCCCCTAATCCTAACCCGTACGCTAACACTAACCCACGTCCTCACACGCACGCTCCCCCTAAAGCGTTGCCGTACCCTCACCTGGACCCTAAACCGTCCCCGTCCCCTAACCCTAACCCTAGCCTGAACCATAACCCTAACCTTTCCCCGAAGCCTGACCCTCACGTGTCCCCTAATCCTAACCCGGACGCTAACACTAACCCGCGCCCTCACACGTACGCTCCCCCTAAAGCGTTGCCGTACCCTCACCTGGACCCTAAACCGTCCCCGTCCCCTAACCCTAACCCTAGCCCGAACCCTAACACTAACCCTTCCCCGAAGCCTGACCCTCACCCGTCCCCTAATCCTAACACGTACGCTAACACTAACCCGCGCCCTCACACGCACGCTCCCCCTAAAGCGTTGCCGTACCCTCACCTGGACCCTAAACCGTCCCCGTCCCCTAACCCTAACCCTAGCCCGAACCCTAACCCTGACCCTTCCCCGAAGCCTGACCCTCACCCGTCCCCTAATCCTAACCCGTACGCTAACACTAACCCACGTCCTCACACGCACGCTCCCCCTAAAGCGTTGCCGTACCCTCACCTGGACCCTAAACCGTCCCCGTCCCCTAACCCTAACCCTAGCCTGAACCATAACCCTAACCTTTCCCCGAAGCCTGACCCTCACGTGTCCCCTAATCCTAACCCGGACGCTAACACTAACCCGCGCCCTCACACGCACGCTCCCCCTAAAGCGTTGCCGTACCCTCACCTGGACCCTAAACCGTCCCCGTCCCCTAACCCTAACCCTAGCCCGAACCCTAACTCTAACCCTTCCCCGAAGCCTGACCCTCACCCGTCCCCTAATCCTAACCCGTACGCTAACACTAACCCGCGCCCTCACACGCACGCTCCCCCTAAAGCGTTGCCGTACCCTCACCTGGACCCTAAACCGTCCCCGTCCCCTAACCCTAACCCTAGCCCGAACCCTAACCCTAACCCTTCCCCGAAGCCTGACCCTCACCCGTCCCCTAATCCTAACCCGTACGCTAACATTAACCCGCGCCCTCACACGCACGCTCCACCTAAAGCGTTGCCGTACCCTCACCTGGACCCTAAACCGTCCCCGTCACCTAACCCTAACCCTAGCCCGAACCCTAACTCTGACCCTTCCCCGAAGCCTGACCCTCACCCGTGCCCTAATCCTAACCCGTACGCTAACACTAACCCGCGCTCTCACACGCACGCTCCCCCTAAAGCGTTGCCATACCCTCACCTGGACCCTAAACCGTCCCCGTCCCGTAACCCTAACCCTAGCCCGAACCCTAACCCTGACCCTTCCCCGAAGCCTGACCCTCACCGTCCCCTAATCCTAACCCATACGCTAACACTAACCCGCGCCCTCATACGCACGCTCCCCCTAAAGCGTTGCCGTACCCTCACCTGGTCCCTAAACCGTCCCCGTCCTCTAACCCTAACCCTAGCCCGAACCCTAACCCTGACCCTTCCCCGAAGCCTGACCCAAAGCCGTCCCCTAATCCTAACCCGTACGCTAACACTAACCCGCGCCCTCACACGCACGCTCCCCCTAAAGCGTTGCCGTACCCTCACGTGGACCCTAAACCGTCCCCGTCCCGTAACCCTAACCCTAGCCCGAACCCTAACCCTAACCCTTCCCCGAAGCCTGACCCTCACCCGTCCCCTAATCCTAACCCGTACGCTAGCACTAACCCGCGTCCTCACACGCACGCTCCCCCTAAAGCGTTGCCGTACCCTCACCTGGACCCTAAACCGTCCCCGTCCCCTAACCCTAACCCTAGCCTGAACCATAACCCTAACCCTTCCCCGAAGCCTGACCCTCACGCGTCCCCTAATCCTAACCCGTACGCTAACACTAACCCGCGCCCTCACACGCACGCTCCCCCTAAAGCGTTGCCGTACCCTCACCTGGACCCTAAACCGTCCCCGTCCCCTAACCCTAACCCTAGCTCGAACCCTAACCCTAACCCTTCCGCGAAGCCTGACCCTCACCCGTCCCCTAATCCTAACCCGTACACTAACACTAACCCGCGCCCTCACATGCACGCTCCCCCTAAAGCGTTGCCGTACCCTCACCTGGACCCTAAACCATCCCCGTCCCCTAACCCTAACCCTAGCCCGAACCCTAACCCTAACCCTTCCCCGAAGCCTGACCCTCACCCGTCCCCTAATCCTAACCCGTACGCTAACACTAACCCGCGCCCTCACACGCACGCTCCCCCTAAAGCGTTGCCGTACCCTCTCCTGGACCCTAAACCGTCCCCGTCCCCTAACCCTAACCCTAGCCCGAAACCTAACCCTGACCCTTCCCCGAAGCCTGACCCTCACCCGTCCCCTAAACCTAACCCGTACGCTAACACTAACCCGCGCCCTCACACGCACGCTCCCCCTAAAGCGTTGCCGTACCCTCACCTGGACCCTAAACCGTCCCCGTCCCCTAACCCTGACCCTAGCCCGAACCCTAACCCTGACCCTTCCCCGAAGCCTGACCCTCACCAGTCCCCTAATCCTAACCCGTACGCTAACACTAACCCACGCCCTCACACGCACGCTCCCCCTAAAGCGTTGCCGTACCCTCACATGGACCCTAAACCGTCCCCATCACCTAACCCTAACCCTAGCCCGAACCCTAACCCTGACCCTTCCCCGAAGCCTGACCCTCACCGTCCCCTAATCCTAACCCGTACGCTAACACTAACCGGCGCCCTCACACGCACGCTCCCCCTAAAGCGTTGCCGTACCCTCACCTGGTCCCTAAACCGTCCCCGTCCCCTAACCCTAACCCTAGCCCGAACCCTAACCCTGACCCTTCCCTGAAGCCTGACCCTCAACCGTCCCCTAATCCTAACCCGTACGCTAACACTAACCCGCGTCCTCACACGCACGCTCCCCCTAAAGCGTTGCCGTACCCTCACCTGGACCCTAAACCGTCCCCGTCCCCTAACCCTAACCCTAGCCCGAACCCTAACCCTAACCTTTCCCCGAAGCCTGACCCTCACGCGTCCCCTAATCCTAACCCGTACGCTAACACTAACCCGCGCCCTCACACGCACGCTCCCCCTAAAGCGTTGCCGTACCCTCACCTGGACCCTAAACCGTCCCCGTCCCCTAACCCTAACCCTAGCCCGAACCCTAACCCTAACCCTTCCCCGAAGCCTGACCCTCACCCGTCCCCTAATCCTAACCCGTACGCTAACACTAACCCGCGCCCTCACACGCACGCTCCCCCTAAAGCGTTGCCGTACCCTCACCTGGACCCTAAACCGTCCCCGTCCCCTAACCCTAACCCTAGCCCGAACCCTAACCCTAACCCTTCCCCGAAGCCTGACCCTCACCCGTCCCCTAATCCTAACCCGTACGCTAACACTAACCCGCGCCCTCACACGCACGCTCCCCCTAAAGCGTTGCCGTACCCTCACCTGGACCCTAAACCGTCCCCGTCCCCTAACCCTAACCCTAGCCCGAACCCTAACCCTAACCCTTCCCCGAAGCCTGACCCTAACCCGTCCCCTAATCCTAACCCGTACGCTAACATTAACCCGCGCCCTCACACGCACGCTCCACCTAAAGCGTTGCCGTACCCTCACCTGGACCCTAAACCGTCCCCGTCACCTAACCCTAACCCTAGCCCGAACCCTAACTCTGACCCTTCCCCGAAGCCTGACCCTCACCCGTGCCCAAATCCTAACCCGTACGCTAACACTAACCCGCGCTCTCACACGCACGCTCCCCCTAAAGCGTTGCCATACCCTCACCTGGACCCTAAACCGTCCCCGTCACCTAACCCTAACCCTAGCCAGAACCCTAACCCTGACCCTTCCCCGAAGCCTGACCCTCACCGTCCCCTAATCCTAACCCATACGCTAACACTAACCCGCGCCCTCATACGCACGCTCCCCCTAAAGCGTTGCCGTACCCTCACCTGGTCCCTAAACCGTCCCCGTCCTCTAACCCTAACCCTAGCCCGAACCCTAACCCTGACCCTTCCCCGAAGCCTGACCCAAAGCCGTCCCCTAATCCTAACCCGTACGCTAACACTAACCCGCGCCCTCACACGCACGCTCCCCCTAAAGCGTTGCCGTACCCTCACCTGGACCCTAAACCGTCCCCGTCCCCTAACCCTAATCCTAGCCCGAACCCTAACCCTAACCCTTGCCCGAAGCCTGACCCTCACCCGTCCCCTAATCCTAACCCGTACGCTAACACTAACCCGCGCCCTCACACGCACGCTCCCCCTAAAGCGTTGCCGTACACTCACCTGGACCCTAAACTGTCCCCGTCCCCTAACCCTAACCCTAGCCCGAACCCTAACCTAACCCTTCCCCGAAGCCTGACCCTCATCCGTCCCCTAATCCTAACACGTACGCTAACACTAACCCGCGCCCTCACACGCACGCTCCCCCTAAAGCGTTGCCGTACCCCCACCTGGACCCTAAACCGTCCCCGTCCCCTAACCCTAACCCTATCCTGAACCCTAACCCTGACCCTTCCCCGAAGCCTGACCCTCACCCGTCCCCTAATCCTAACCCGTACGCTAACACTAACCCATGTCCTCACACGCACGCTCCCCCTAAAGCGTTGCCGTACCCTCACCTGGACCCTAAACCGTCCCCGTCACCTAACCCTAACCCTAGCCCGAACCCTAACCCTGACACTTCCCCGAAGCCTGACCCTCACCCGTGCCCTAATCCTAACCCGTACGCTAACACTAACCCGCACCCTCACACGCACGCTCCCCCTAAAGCGTTGCCGTACCCTCACCTGGACCCTAAACCGTCCCCGTCACCTAACCCTAACCCTAGCCCGAACCCTAACCCTAACCCTTCCCCGAAGCCTGACCCTCACCCGTCCCCTAATCCTAACCCGTACGCTAACACCAACCCGCGCCCTCACACGCACGCTCCCCCTAAAGCGTTGCCGTACCCTCACCTGGACCCTAAACCGTCCCCGTCACCTAACCCTAACCCTAGCCCGAACCCTAACCCTAACCCTTCCCCGAAGCCTGACCCTCACCCGTCCCCTAATCCTAACACGTACGCTAACACTAACCCGCGCCCTCACACGCACGCTCCCCCTAAAGCGTTGCCGTACCCTCACCTGGACCCTAAACCGTCCCCGTCCCCTAACCCTAACCCTAGCCCGAACCCTAACCCTGACCCTTCCCCGAAGCCTGACCCTCACCCGTCCCCTAATCCTAACCCGTACGCTAACACTAACCCACGTCCTCACACGCACGCTCCCCCTAAAGCGTTGCCGTACCCTCACCTGGACCCTAAACCGTCCCCGTCCCCTAACCCTAACCCTAGCCTGAACCCTAACCGTAACCTTTCCCCGAAGCCTGACCCTCACGCGTCCCCTAATCCTAACCCGGACGCTAACACTAACCCGCGCCCTCACACGTACGCTCCCCCTAAAGCGTTGCCGTACCCTCACCTGGTCCCTAAACCGTCCCCGTCCCCTAACCCTAACCCTAGCCCGAACCCTAACCCTGACCCTTCCCCGAAGCCTGACCCTCACCCGTCCCCTAATCCTAACCCGTACGCTAACACTAACCCGCGTCCTCGCACGCGCGCTCCCCCTAAAGCGTTGCCGTACCCTCACCTGGACCCTAAGCCGTCCCGTCCCCTAATCCTAACCCTAGCCTGAACCATAACCCTAACATTTCCCCGAAGCCTGACCCTCACGCGTACCCTAATCCTAACCCGTACGCTAACACTAACCCGCGCCCTCACACGCACGCTCCCCCTAAAGCGTTGCCGTACCCTCACCTGGACCCTAAACCGTCCCCGTCCCCTAACCCTAACCCTAGCCCGAACCCTAACCCTAACCCTTCTCCGAAGCCTGACCCTCACCCGTCCCCTAATCCTAACCCGTACGCTAACACTAACCCGCGCCCTCACACGCACGCTCCCCCTAAAGCGTTGCCGTACCCTCACCTGGACCCTAAACCGTCCCCGTCCCCTAACCCTAACCCTAGCCCAAACCCTAACCCTAACCCTTCCCCGAAGCCTGACCCTCACCCGTCCCCTAATCCTAACCCGTACGCTAACACTAACCCGCGCCCTCACACGCACGCTCCCCCTAAATCGTTGCCGTACCCTCACCTGGACCCTAAACCGTCCCCGTCCCCTAACCCTAACCCTAGCCCGAACCCTAACCCTAACCCTTCCCCGAAGCCTGACCCTCACCCGTCCCCTAATCCTAACACGTACGCTAACACTAACCCACGCCCTCACACGCACGCTCCCCCTAAAGCATTGCCGTACCCTCACCTGGACCCTAAACCGTCCCCGTCCCCTAACCCTAACCCTAGCCCGAACCCTAACCCTGACCCTTCCCCGAAGCCTGACCCTCACCCGTCCCCTAATCCTAACCCGTACGCTAACACTAACCCGCGCCCTAACACGCACGCTCCCCCTAAAGCATTGCCGTACCCTCACCTGGACCCTAAACCGTCCCCGTCCCCTAACCCTAACCCTAGCCCGAACCCTAACCCTTCCCCGAAGCCTGACCCTCAACCGTCACCTAATCCTAACCCGTACGCTAACACTAACCCGCGCCCTCACACGCACGCTCCCCCTAAAGCGTTGCCGTACCCTCACCTGGACCCTAAACCGTCCCCGTCCCATAACCCTAACCCTAGCCCGAACCCTAACCCTAACCCTTCCCCGAAGCCTGACCCTCACCCGTCCCCTAATCCTAACCCGTACGCTAACACTAACCCGCGCCCTCACACGCACGCTCCCCCTAAAGCGTTGCCGTACCCTCACCTGGACCCTAAACCGTCCCCGGCCCCTAACCCTAACCCTAGCCCAAACCCTAACCCTAACCCTTCCCCGAAGCCTGACCCTCACCCGTGCCCTAATCCTAACCCGTACGCTAACAATAAGCCGCGCCCTCACACGCACGCTCCCCCTAAAGCGTTGCCGTACCCTCACCTGGACCCTAAACCGTCCCCGTCCCCTAACCCTAACCCTAGCCCGAACCCTAACCCTGACCCTTCCCCGAAGCCTGACCCTCACCCGTCCCCTAATCCTAACACGTACGCTAACACTAACCCGCGCCCTCACACGCACGCTCCCCCTAAAGCGTTGCAGTACCCTCACCTGGACCCTAAACCATCCCCGTCCCCTAACCCTAACCCTAGCCCGAACCCTAACCCTGACCCTTCCCCGAAGCCTGACCCTCACCCGTCCCCTAATCCTAACCCGTACGCTAACACTAACCCACGCCCTCACACGCACGCTCCCCCTAAAGCGTTGCCGTACCCTCACCTGGACCCTAAACCATCCCCGTCCCCTAACGCTAAACTTAGCCCGAACCCTAACCCTAACCTTTCCCCGAAGCCTGACCCTCACCCGTCCCCTAATCCTAACCCGTACGCTAACACAAACCCGCGTCCTCACTCACACGCTCCCCCTAAAGCGTTGCCGTACCCTCACCTGGACCCTAAACCGTCCCCGTCCCCTAACCCTAACCCTAGCCCGAACCCTAACCCTAACCCTTCCCCGAAGCCTGACTCTCACCCGTCCCCTAATCCTAACCCTTACGCTAACACTAACCCGCGCCCTCACACGCACACTCCCCCTAAAGCGTTGCCGTACCCTCACCTGGACCCTAAACCGTCCCCGTCCCCTAACCCTAACCCTAGCCCGAACCCTAACCCTAAACCTTCCCGAAGCCTGACCCTCACCCGTCCCCTAATCCTAACACGTACGCTAACACTAACCCGCGCCCTCACACGCACGCTCCCCCTAAAGCGTTGCCGTACCCTCACCTGGACCCTAAACCGTCCCCGTCCCCTAACCCTAACCCTAGCCCGAACCCTAACCCTGACCCTTCCCCGAAGCCTGACCCTCACCCGTCCCCTAATCCTAACCCGTACGCTAACACTAACCCACGTCCTCACACGCACGCTCCCCCTAAAGCGTTGCCGTACCCTCACCTGGACCCTAAACCGTCCCCGTCCCCTAACCCTAAACCTAGCCCAAACCCTAACCGTAACGTTTCCCCGAAGCCTGACACTCACGCGTCCCCTAATCCTAAACCGGACGCTAACACTAACCCGCGCCCTCACACGCACGCTCCCCCTAAAGCGTTGCCGTACCCTCACCTGGTCCCTAAACCGTCCCCGTCCCCTAACCCTAACCCTAGCCCGAACCCTAACCCTGACCCTTCCCCGAAGCCTGACCCTCACCCGTCCCCTAATCCTAACCCGTACGCTAACACTAACCCGCGTCCTCGCACGCGCGCTCCCCCTAAAGCGTTGCCGTACCCTCACCTGGACCCTAAGCCGTCCCGTCCCCTAATCCGAACCCTAGCCTGAACCCTAACCCTAACCTTTCCCCGAAGCCTGACCCTCACGCGTACCCTAATCCTAACCCGTACGCTAACACTAACCCGCGCCCTCACACGCACGCTCCCCCTAAAGCGTTGCCGTACCCTCACCTGGACCCTAAACCGTCCCCGTCCCCTAACCCTAACCCTAGCCCGAACCCTAACCCTAACCCTTCTCCAAAGCCTGACCCTCACCCGTCCCCTAATCCTAACCCGTACGCTAACACTAACCCGCGCCCTCACACACACGCTCCCCCTAAAGCGTTGCCGTACCCTCACCTAGACCCTAAACCGTCCCCGTCCCCTAACCCTAACCCTAGCCCGAACCCTAACCCTAACCCTTCCCCGAAGCCTGACCCTCACCCGTCCCCTAATCCTAACACGTACGCTAACACTAACCCGCGCCCTCACACGCACGCTCCCCCTAAAGCGTTGCCGTACCCTCACCTGGACCCTAAACCGTCCCCATCCCCTAACCCTAACCCTAGCCCGAACCCTAACCCTGACCCTTCCCCGAAGCCTGACCCTCACCCGTCCCCTAATCCTAACCCGTACGCTAACACTAACCCGCGCCCTCACACGCACGCTCCCCCTAAAGCATTGCCGTACCCTCACCTGGACCCTAAACCGTCCCCGTCCCCTAACCCTAACCCTAGCCCGAACCCTAACCCTTCCCCGAAGCCTGACCCTCAACCGTCACCTAATCCTAACCCGTACGCTAACACTAACCCGCGCCCTCACACGCACGCTCCCCCTAAAGCGTTGCCGTACCCTCACCTGGACCCTAAACCGTCCCCGTCCCATAACCCTAACCTTAGACCGAACCCTAACCCTAACCTTTCCCCGAAGCCTGACCCTCACGCGTCCCCTAATCCTAACCCGTACGCTAACACAAACCCGCGTCCTCACACGCACGCTCCCCCTAAAGCGTTGCAATACCCTCACCTGGACCCTAAACCGTCCCCGTCCCCTAACCCTAACCCTAGCCCGAACCCTAACCCTAACACTTCCCCGAAGCCTGACCCTCACCCGTCCCCTAATCCTAACCCTTACGCTAACACTAACCCGCGCCCTCACACGCACGCTCCCCCTAAAGCGTTGCCGTACCCTCACCTGGACCCTAAACCGTCCCCGTCCCCTAACCCTAACCCTAGCCCGAACACTAACCCTAACCCTTCCCCGAAGCCTGACCCTCACCCGTCCCCGAATCCTAACACGTACGCTAACACTAACCCGCGCCCTCACACGCACGCTTCCCCTAAAGCGTTGCCGTACCCTCACCTGGACCCTAAACCGTCCCCGTCCCCTAACCCTAACCCTAGCCCGAACCCTAACCCTGACCCTTCCCCGAAGCCTGACCCTCACCCGTCCCCTAATCCTAACCCGTACGCTAACACTAACCCGCGCCCTCACACGCACGCTCCCCCTAAAGCGTTGCCGTACCCTCACCTGGACCCTAAACCGTCCCCGTCCCCTAACCCTAACCCTAGCCTGAACCCTAACCCTAACCTTTCCCCGAAGCCTGACCCTCACGCGTCCCCTAATCCTAACCCGTACGCTAACACTAACCCGCGCCCTCACACGCACGCTCCCCCTAAAGCGTTGCCGTACCCTCACCTGGACCCTAAACCGTCCCCGTCCCCTAACCCTAACCCTAGCCCGAACCCTAACCCTAACCCTTCCCCGAAGCCTGACCCTCACCCGTCCCCTAATCCTAACCCGTACGCTAACACTAACCCGCGCCCTCACACGCACGCTCCCCCTAAAGCGTTGCCGTACCCTCACCTGGACCCTAAACCGTCCCCGTCCCCTAACCCTAACCCTAGCCCGAACCCTAACCCTAACCCTTCCCCGAAGCCTGACCCTCACCCGTCCCCTAATCCTAACACGTACGCTAACACTAACCCGCGCCCTCACACGCACGCTCCCCCTAAAGCGTTGCCGTACCCTCACCTGGACCCTAAACCGTCCCCGTCCCCTAACCCTAACCCTAGCCCGAACCCTAACCCTGACCCTTCCCCGAAGCCTGACCCTCACCCGTCCCCTAATCCTAACCTGTACGCTAACACTAACCCGCGTCCTCACACGCACGCTCCCCCTAAAGCGTTGCCGTACCCTCACCTGGACCCTAAACCGTCCCCGTCCCCTAACCCTAACCCTAGCCTGTACCCTAACCCTAACCTTTCCCCAAAGCCTGACCCTCACGCGTCCCCTAATCCTAACCCGTACGCTTACACTAACCCGCGCCCTCACACGCACGCTCCCCCTAAAGCGTTGCCGTACCCTCACCTGGACCCTAAACCGTCCCCGTCTCCTAACCCTAACCCTAGCTCGAACCCTAACCCTAACCCTTCCCCGAAGCCTGACCCACACCCGTCCCCTAATCCTAACCCGTACGCTAACACTAACCCGCGCCCTCACACGCACGCTCCCCCTAAAGCGTTGCCGTACCCTCACCTGGACCCTAAACCGTCCCCGTCCCCTAACCCTAACCCTAGCCCGAACCCTAACCCTAACCGTTCCCCGAAGCCTGACCCTCACCCGTCCCCTAATCCTAACCCGTACGCTAACACTAACCCACGCCCTCACACGCACACTCCCCCTAAAGCGTTGCCGTACCCTCACCTGGACCCTAAACCGTCCCCGTCCCCTAACCCTAACCCTAGCCCGAACCCTAACCCTAACCTTTCCCCGAAGCCTGACCCTCACCCGTCCCCTAATCCTAACCTGTACGCTAACACAAACCCGCGTCCTCACACGCACGCTCCCCCTAAAGCGTTGCCGTACCCTCACCTGGACCCTAAACCGTCCCCGTCCCCTAAGCCTAACCGTAGCCCGAACCTTAACCCTGACACTTCCCCGAAGCCTGACCCTCACCCGTCCCCTAATCCTAACCCGTACGCTAACACTAACCCGCGTCCTCACACGCACGCTGCCCCTAAAGCGGTGCCGTACCCTCACCTGGCCCCTAAATCGTCCCCGTCCCCTAACCCTAACCCTAGCCTGAACCCTAACCCTAACCTTTCCCCGAAGCCTGACCCTCACGCGTCCCCTAATGCTAACCCGTACGCTAACACTAACCCGCGCCCTCACACGCACGCTCCCCCTAAAGCGTTGCCGTACCCTCACCTGGACCCTAAACCGTCCCCGTCCCCTAACCCTAACCCTAGCCCGAACCCTAACCCTAACCCTTCCCCGAAGCCTGACCCTCACCCGTCCCCTAATCCTAACCCGTACGCTAACACTAACCCACGCCCTCACACGCACGCTCCCCCTAAAGCGTTGCCGTACCCTCACCTGGACCCTAAACCGTCCCCGTCACCTAACCCTAACCCTAGCCCGAACCCTAACCCTAACCCTTCCCCGAAGCCTGACCCTCACCCGTCCCCTAATCCTAACCCGTACGCTAACACTAACCCGCGCCCTCACACGCACGCTCCCCCTAAAGCGTTGCCGTACCCTCACCTGGACCCTAAACCGTCCCCGTCCCCTAACCCTAACCCTAGCCCGAACCCTAACCCTAACCCTTCCCCGAAGCCTGACCCTCACCCGTCCCCTAATCCTAACACGTACGCTAACACTAACCCGCGCCCTCACACGCACGCTCCCCCTAAAGCGTTGCCGTACCCTCACCTGGACCCTAAACCGTCCCCGTCCCCTAACCCTAACCCTAGCCCGAACCCTAACCCTGAACCTTCCCCGAAGCCTGACCCTCACCCGTCCCCTAATCCTAACCTGTACGCTAACACTAACCCGCGTCCTCACACGCACGCTCCCCCTAAAGCGTTGCCGTACCCTCACCTGGACCCTAAACCGTCCCCGTCCCCGTCCCCTAACCCTAGACTGTACCCTAACCCTAACCTTTCCCCGAAGCCTGACCCTCACGCGTCCCCTAATCCTAACCCGTACGCTAACACTAACCCGCGCCCTCACACGCACGCTCCCCCTAAAGCGTTGCCGTACCCTCACCTGGACCCTAAACCGTCCCCGTCTCCTAACCCTAACCCTAGCCCGAACCCTAACCCTAACACTTCCCCGAAGCCTGACCCTCACCCGTCCCCTAATCGTAACCCGTACGCTAACACTAACCCGCGCCCTCACACGCACGCTCCCCCTAAAGGGTTGCCGTACCCTCACCTGGACCCTAAACCGTCCCCGTCCCCTAACCCTAACCCTAGCCCGAACCCTAACCCTAACCCTTCCCCGAAGCCTGACCCTCACCCGTCCCCTAATCTAACCCGTACGCTAACACTAACCCGCGCCCTCACACGCACGCTCCCCCTAAAGCGTTGCCGTACCCTCACCTGGACCCTAAACCGTCCCCGTCCCCGTCCCCTAACCCTAGACTGTACCCTAACCCTAACCTTTCCCCGAAGCCTGACCCTCACGCGTCCCCTAATCCTAACCCGTACGCTAACACTAACCCGCGCCCTCACACGCACGCTCCCCCTAAAGCGTTGCCGTACCCTCACCTGGACCCTAAACCGTCCCCGTCCCCTAACCCTAATCCTAGCCCGAACCCTAACCCTAAACCTTCCCCGAAGCCTGACCCTCACCCGTCCCCTAATCCTAACCCGTACGCTAACACTAACCCGCGCCCTCACACGCACGCTCCCCCTAAAGCGTTGCCGTACCCTCACCTGGACCCTAAACCGTCTCCGTCCCCTAACCCTAACCCTAGCCCGAACCCTAACCCTAACCCTTCCCCGAAGCCTGACCCTCACCCGTCCCCTAATCCTAACCCGTACGCTAACACTAACCCGCGCCCTCACACGCACGCTCCCCCTAAAGCGTTGCCGTACCCTCACCTGGACCCTAAACCGTCCCCGTCCCCTAACCCTAACCCTAGCCCGAACCCTAAACCTAACCCTTCCCCGAAGCCTGACCCTCACCCGTCCCCTAATCCTAACCCGTACGCTAACACTAACCCGCGCCCTCACACGCACGCTCCCCCTAAAGCATTGCCGTACCCTCACCTGGACCCTAAACTGTCCCCGTCCCCTAACCCTAACCCTCGCCCGAACCCTAACCCTAACCCCCGAAGCCTGACCCTCAACCGTCGCCTAATCCTAACCCGTACGCTAACACTAACCCGCGCCCTCACACGCACGCTCCCCCTAAAGCGTTGCCGTACCCTCACCTGGACCCTAAACCGTCCCCGTCCCCTAACCCTAACCCTAGCCCGAACCCTAAACCTAACACTTCCCCGAAGCCTGACACTCACCCGATCCCTAATCCTAACCCGTACGCTAACACTAACCCGCGCCCTCACACGCACGCTCCCCCTAAAGCGTTGCCGTACCCTCACCTGGACCCTAAACCGTCCCCGTCCCCTAACCCTAACCCTAGCCCGAACCCTAACCCTAACCCTTCCCCGAAGCCTGACCCTCACCCGTCCCCTAATCCTAACCCGTACGCTAACACTAACCCGCGCCCTCACACGCACGCTTCCCCTAAAGCGTTGCCGTACCCTCACCTGGACCCTAAACCGTCCCCGTCCCCTAACCCTAACCCTAGCCCGAACCCTAAACCTAACCCTTCCCCGAAGCCTGACCCTCACCCGTCCCCTAATCCTAACCCGTACGCTAACACTAACCCGCGCCCTCACACGCACGCTCCCCCTAAAGCATTGCCGTACCCTCACCTGGACCCTAAACTGTCCCCGTCCCCTAACCCTAACCCTCGCCCGAACCCTAACCCTAACCCCCGAAGCCTGACCCTCAACCGTCGCCTAATCCTAACCCGTACGCTAACACTAACCCGCGCCCTCACACGCACGCTCCCCCTAAAGCGTTGCCGTACCCTCACCTGGACCCTAAACCGTCCCCGTCCCCTAACCCTAACCCTAGCCCGAACCCTAAACCTAACACTTCCCCGAAGCCTGACCCTCACCCGTCCCCTAATCCTAACCCGTACGCTAACACTAACCCGCGCCCTCACACGCACGCTCCCCCTAAAGCGTTGCCGTACCCTCACCTGGACCCTAAACCGTCCCCGTCCCCTAACCCTAACCCTAGCCCGAACCCTAACCCTAACCCTTCCCCGAAGCCTGACCCTCACCCGTCCCCTAATCCTAACCCGTACGCTAACACTAACCCGCGCCCTCACACGCACGCTCCCCCTAAAGCGTTGCCGTACCCTCACCTGGACCCTAAACCGTCCCCGTCCCCTAACCCTAACCCTAGCCCGAACCCTAACGCTAACCCTTCCCCGAAGCCTGACCCTCACCCGTCCCCTAATCCTAACCCGTACGCTAACACTAACCCACGCCTTCACACGCACGCTCCCCCTAAACCGTTGCCGTACACTCACCTGGACCCTAAACCGTCCCCGTCCCCTAACCCTAACCCTAGCCCGAACCCTAACCCTAACCCTTCCCCGAAGCCTGACCCTCACCCGTCCCCTAATCCTAACCCGTACGCTAACACTAACCCGCGCCCTCACACGCACGCTCCCCCTAAAGCATTGCCGTCCCCTCACCTGGACCCTAAACCGTCCCCGTCCCCTAACCCTAACCCTAGCCCGAACCCTAACCCTAACCCCCGAAGCCTGACCCTCAACCGTCGCCTAATCCTAAACCGTACGCTAACACTAACCCGCGCCCTCACACGCACGCTCCCCGTAAAGCATTGCCGTACCCTCACCTGGACCCTAAACCGTCCCCGTCCCCTAACCCTAACCCTAGCCCGAACCCTAACCCTAACCCTTCCCCGAAGCCTGACCCTCACCCGTCCCCTAATCCTAACCCGTACGCTAACACTAACCCGCGCCCTCACACGCACGCTCCCCCTAAAGCGTTGCTGTACCCTCACCTGGACCCTAAACCATCCCCGTCCCCTAACCCTAACCCTAGCCCAAACCCTAACCCTAACCCTTCCCCGAAGCCTGACCCTCACGCGTCCCCTAATCCTAACCCGTACGCTAACACTAACCCGCGCCCTCACACGCACGCTCCCCCTAAAGCGTCGCCGTACCCTCACCTGGACCCTAAACCGTCCCCGTCCCCTAACCCTAACCCTAGCCCGAACCTTAACCCTGACCCTTCCCCGAAGCCTGACCCTCACCCGTCCCCTAATCCTAACCCGTACGCTAACACTAACCCGCGCCCTAACACGCACGCTCCCCCTAAAGCGTTGCCGTACCCTCACCTGGACCCTAAACCGTCCCCGTCCCCTAACCCTAACCCTAGCCCGAACCCTAACCCTGACCCTTCCCCGAAGCCTGACCCTCACCCGTCCCCTAATCCTAACCGGTACGCTAACACTAACCCGCGCCCTCACACGCACGCTCCCCCTAAAGCGTTGCCGTACCCTCACCTGGACCCTAAACCGTCCCCGTACCCTAACCGTAACCCTAGCACGAACCCTAACCCTGACCCTTCCCCGAAGCCTGATCCTCACCCGTCCCCTAATCCTAACCCTTTCGCTAACACTAATCCGCACCCTCACACGCACGCTCCCCCTAAAGCGTTGCCGTACCCTCACCTGGACCCTAAACCGTCCCCGTCCCATAACCCTAACCGTAGACCTAACCCTAACCCTGACCCTTCCCCGAAGCCTGACCCTCACCCGTCCCCTAATCCTAACCCGTACGCTAACACTAACCCGCGTCCTCACACGCACGCTCCCCCTAAAGCGTTGCCGTACCCTCACCTGGACCCTAAACCGTCCCCGTCCCCTAACCCTAACCCTAGCCTGAACCCTAACCCTAACCCTTCCCCGAAGCCTGACCCTCACGCGTCCCCTAATCCTAACCCGTACGCTAACACTAACCCGCGCCCTCACACGCACGCTCCCCCTAAAGCGTTGCCGTACCCTCACCTGGACCCTAAACCGTCCCCGTCCCCTAACCCTAACCCTATCCCGAACCCTAACCCTAAACCTTCCGCGAAGCCTGACCCTCACCCGTCCCCTAATCCTAACCCGTACGCTAACACTAACCCGCGCCCTCACACGCACGCTCCCCCTAAAGCATTGCCGTACCCTCACCTGGACCCTAAACCGTCCCCGTCCCCTAACCCTAACCCTAGCCCGAACCCTAACCCTAACCCTTCCCCGAAGCCTGACCCTCACCCGTCCCCTAATCCTAACCCGTACGCTAACACTAACCCGCGTCCTCACACGCTCGCTCCCCCTAAAGCGTTGCCGTACCCTCACCTGGACAGTAAACCATCCCCGTCCCCTAACCCTAACCCTAGCCCGAACCCTAATCCTGACCCTTCCCCGAAGCCTGACCCTCACCTGTCCCCTAATCCTAACCCGTACGCTAACACTAACCCGCGCCCTCACACGCACGCTCCCCCTAAAGCGTTGCCGTACCCTCACCTGGACCCTAAACCGTCCCCGTCCCCTAACCCTAACCCTAGCCCGAACCCTAACCCTAACCCATCCCCGAAGCCTGACTCTCACCCGTCCCCTAATCCTAACCCGTACGCTAACACTAACCCGCGCCCTCACACGCACGCTTCCCCTAAAGCATTGCCGTACCCTCACCTGGACCCTAAACCGTCCCCGTCCCCTAACCCTAACCCTCGCCCGAACCCTAACCCTAACCCCCGAAGCCTGACCCTCAACCGTTGCCTAATCCTAACCCGTACGCTAACACTAACCCGCGCCCTCACACGCACGCTCCCCCTAAAGCGTTGCCGTACCCTCACCTGGACCCTAAACCGTCCCCGTCCCCTAACCCTAACCCTAGCCCGAACCCTAACCCTAACCCTTCCCCGAAGCCTGACCCTCACCCGTCCCCTAATCATAACCCGTACGCTAACACTAATCCGCGCCCTCACACGCACGCTCCCCCTAAAGCATTGCCGTACCCTCACCTGGACCCTAAACCGTCCCCGTCCCCTAACCCTAACCCTAGCCCGAACCCTAACCCTGACCCTTCCCCGAAGCCTGACCCTCACCCGTCCCCTAATCCTAACCCGTACGCTAGCACTAACCCGCGCCCTCACACGTACGCTCCCCCTAAAGCGTTGCCGTACCCTCACCTGGACCCTAAACCGTCCCCGTCCCCTAACCCTAACCCTAGCCCGAACCCTCACCCTGACCCTTCCCCGAAGCCTGACCCTCACCTGTCCCCTAATCCTAACCCGTACGCTAACACTAACCCGCGCCCTCACACGCACGCTCCCCCTAAAGCGTTGCCGTACCCTCACCTGGACCCTAAACCGACCCCGTCCCCTAACCCTAACCCTAGCCCGAACCCTAACCCTAACCCATCCCCGAAGCCTGACTCTCACCCGTCCCCTAATCCTAACCCGTACGCTAACACTAACCCGCGCCCTCACACGCACGCTTCCCCTAAAGCGTTGCCGTACCCTCACCTGGACCCTAAACCGTCCCCGTCCCCTAACCCTAACCCTAGCCCGAACCCTAACCCTAACCCTTCCCCGAAGCCTGACCCTCACCCGTCCCCTAATCCTAACCCGTACGCTAACACTAACCCGCGTCCTCACACGCACGCTCCCCCTAAAGCGTTGCCGTACCCTCACCTGGACCCTAAACCGTCCCCGTCCCCTAACCCTAACCCTAGCCCGAACCCTAACCCTAACCCTTCCCCGAAGCCTGACCCTCACCCGTCCCCTAATCCTAACCCGTACGCTAACACTAACCCGCGCCCTCACACGCACGCTCCCCCTAAAGCATTGCCGTACCCTCACCTGGACCCTAAACCGTCCCCGTCCCCTAACCCTAACCCTCGCCCGAACCCTAACCCTAACCCCCGAAGCCTGACCCTCAACCGTCGCCTAATCCTAACCCGTACGCTAACACTAACCCGCGCCCTCACACGCACGCTCCCCCTAAAGCGTTGCCGTACCCTCACCTGGACCCTAAACCGTCCCCGTCCCCTAACCCTAACCCTAGCCCGAACCCTAACCGTAACGCTTCCCCGAAGCCTGACCCTCACCCGTCCCCTAATCCTAACCCGTACGCTAACACTAACCCGCGCCCTCACACGCACGCTCCCCCTAAAGCGTTGCCGTACCCTCACCTGGACCCTAAACCGTCCCCGTCCCCTAACCCTAACCCTAGCCCGAACCTTAACCCTGACCCTTCCCCGAAGCCTGACCCTCACCCGTCCCATAATCCTAACCCGTACGCTAACACTAACCCGCGCCCTCACACGCACGCTCCCCTTAAAGCGTTGCCGTACCCTCACCTGGACCCTAAACCGTCCCCATCCCCTAACCCTAACCCTAGCCCGAACCCTAACCCTGACCCTTCCCCGAAGCCTGACCCTCACCCGTCCCCTAATCCTAACCCGTACGCTAACACTAACCCGTGCTCTCACACGCACGCTCCCCCTAAAGCGTTGCCGTAACCTCACCTGGACCCTAAACCGTCCCAGTCACCTAACCCTAACCCTAGCCCGAACCCTAACCCTGACCCTTCTCCGAAGCCTGACCCTCACCCGTGCCCTAATCCTAACCCTTACGCTAACACTAACCCGCACCCTCACACGCACGCTCCCCCTAAAGCGTTGCCGTACCCTCACCTGGACCCTAAACCGTCCCCGTCACCTAACCCTAACCCTAGCCCGACCCCTAACCCTGACCCGTCCCCGAAGCCTGACACTCACCCGTCCCCTAATCCTAACCCGTACGCTAACACTAACCCGCGCCCTCACACGCACGCTCCCCCTAAATCGTTGCCGTACCCTCACCTGGTCCCTAAACCGTCCCCGTCCCCTAACCCTAACCCTAGCCCGAACCCTAACCCTGACCCTTCTAGCCTGAACCCTAACCCTAACCCTTCCCCGAAGCCTGACCCTCACGCGTCCCCTAATCCTAACCCGTACGCTAACACTAACCCGCGCCCTAACACGCACGCTCCCCCTAAAGCGTTGCCGTACCCTCACCTGGACCCTAAACCATCCCCGTCCCCTAACCCTAACCCTAGCCCGAACCCTAACCCTGACCCTTCTCCGAAGCCTGACCCTCACCCGTGCCCTAATCCTAACGCGTACGCTAACACTAACCCGCACCCTCACACGCACGCTCCCCCTAAAGCGTTGCCGTACCCTCACCTGGACCCTAAACCGTCCCCGTCACCTAACCCTAACCCTAGCCCGAACCCTAACCCTGACCCTTCCCCGAAGCCTGACCCTCACCCGTCCCCTAATCCTAACCCGTACGCTAACACTAACCCACGCCCTCACACGCACGCTCCCCCTAAAGCGTTGCCGTACCCTCACCTGGACCCTAAACCGTCCCCGTCCCCTAACCCTAACCCTAGCCCGAACCCTAACCCTAACCCTTCCCCGAAGCCTGACCCTCACCCGTCCCCTAATCCTAACCCGTACGCTAACACTAACCCGCGTCCTCACACGCACGCTCCCCCTAAAGCGTTGCCGTACCCTCACCTGGACACTAAACCATCCCCGTCCCCTAACCCTAACCCTAGCCCGAACCCTAATCCTGACCCTTCCCCGAAGCCTGACCCTCACCTGTCCCCTAATCCTAACCCGTACGCTAACACTAACCCGCGCCCTCACACGCACGCTCCCCCTAAAGCGTTGCCGTACCCTCACCTGGACCCTAAACCGACCCCGTCCCCTAACCCTAACCCTAGCCCGAACCCTAACCCTAACCCATCCCCGAAGCCTGACTCTCACCCGTCCCCTAATCCTAACCCGTACGCTAACACTAACCCGCGCCCTCACACGCACGCTTCCCCTAAAGCGTTGCCGTACCCTCACCTGGACCCTAAACCGTCCCCGTCCCCTAACCCTAACCCTAGCCCGAACCCTAACCCTAACCCTTCCCCGAAGCCTGACCCTCACCCGTCCCCTAATCCTAACCCGTACGCTAACACTAACCCGCGTCCTCACACGCACGCTCCCCCTAAAGCGTTGCCGTACCCTCACCTGGACCCTAAACCGTCCCCGTCCCCTAACCCTAACCCTAGCCCGAACCCTAACCCTAACCCTTCCCCGAAGCCTGACCCTCACCCGTCCCCTAATCCTAACCCGTACGCTAACACTAACCCGCGCCCTCACACGCACGCTCCCCCTAAAGCATTGCCGTACCCTCACCGGGACCCTAAACCGTCCCCGTCCCCTAACCCTAACCCTCGCCCGAACCCTAACCCTAACCCCCGAAGCCTGACCCTCAACCGTCGCCTAATCCTAACCCGTACGCTAACACTAACCCGCGCCCTCACACGCACGCTCCCCCTAAAGCGTTGCCGTACCCTCACCTGGACCCTAAACCGTCCCCGTCCCCTAACCCTAACCCTAGCCCGAACCCTAACCGTAACGCTTCCCCGAAGCCTGACCCTCACCCGTCCCCTAATCCTAACCCGTACGCTAACACTAACCCGCGCCCTCACACGCACGCTCCCCCTAAAGCGTTGCCGTACCCTCACCTGGACCCTAAACCGTCCCCGTCCCCTAACCCTAACCCTAGCCCGAACCTTAACCCTGACCCTTCCCCGAAGCCTGACCCTCACCCGTCCCATAATCCTAACCCGTACGCTAACACTAACCCGCGCCCTCACACGCACGCTCCCCTTAAAGCGTTGCCGTACCCTCACCTGGACCCTAAACCGTCCCCATCCCCTAACCCTAACCCTAGCCCGAACCCTAACCCTGACCCTTCCCCGAAGCCTGACCCTCACCCGTCCCCTAATCCTAACCCGTACGCTAACACTAACCCGTGCTCTCACACGCACGCTCCCCCTAAAGCGTTGCCGTAACCTCACCTGGACCCTAAACCGTCCCAGTCACCTAACCCTAACCCTAGCCCGAACCCTAACCCTGACCCTTCTCCGAAGCCTGACCCTCACCCGTGCCCTAATCCTAACCCGTACGCTAACACTAACCCGCACCCTCACACGCACGCTCCCCCTAAAGCGTTGCCGAACCCTCACCTGGACCCTAAACCGTCCCCGTCACCTAACCCTAACCCTAGCCCGACCCCTAACCCTGACCCGTCCCCGAAGCCTGACACTCACCCGTCCCCTAATCCTAACCCGTACGCTAACACTAACCCGCGCCCTCACACGCACGCTCCCCCTAAATCGTTGCCGTACCCTCACCTGGTCCCTAAACCGTCCCCGTCCCCTAACCCTAACCCTAGCCCGAACCCTAACCCTGACCCTTCTAGCCTGAACCCTAACCCTAACCCTTCCCCGAAGCCTGACCCTCACGCGTCCCCTAATCCTAACCCGTACGCTAACACTAACCCGCGCCCTAACACGCACGCTCCCCCTAAAGCGTTGCCGTACCCTCACCTGGACCCTAAACCATCCCCGTCCCCTAACCCTAACCCTAGCCCGAACCCTAACCCTGACCCTTCCCCGAAGCCTGACCCTCACCTGTCCCCTAATCCTAACCCGTACGCTAACACTAACCCGCGCCCTCACACGCACGCTCCCCCTAAAGCGTTGCCGTACCCTCACCTGGACCCTAAACCGTCCCCGTCCCCTAACCCTAACCCTATCCCGAACCCTAACCCTAAACCTTCCGCGAAGCCTGACCCTCACCCGTCCCCTAATCCTAACCCGTACGCTAACACTAACCCGCGCCCTCACACGCACGCTCCCCCTAAAGCGTTGCCGTACCCTCACCTGGACCCTAAACCGTCCCCGTCCCCTAACCCTAACCCTAGCCCGAACCCTAACCCTAACCCTTCCCCGAAGCCTGACCCTCACGCGTCCCCTAATCCTAACCCGTACGCTAACACTAACCCGCGTCCTCACACGCTCGCTCCCCCTAAAGCGTTGCCGTACCCTCACCTGGACAGTAAACCATCCCCGTCCCCTAACCCTAACCCTAGCCCGAACCCTAATCCTGACCCTTCCCCGAAGCCTGACCCTCACCTGTCCCCTAATCCTAACCCGTACGCTAACATTAACCCGCGCCCTCACACGCACGCTCCCCCTAAAGCGTTGCCGTACCCTCACCTGGACCCTAAACCGTCCCCATCCCCTAACCCTAACCCTAGCCCGAACCCTAACCCTGACCCTTCCCCGAAGCCTGACCCTCACCCGTCCCCTAATCCTACCCCGTACGCTAACACTAACCCGTGCTCTCACACGCACGCTCCCCCTAAAGCGTTGCCGTAACCTCACCTGGACCCTAAACCGTCCCAGTCACCTAACCCTAACCCTAGCCCGAACCCTAACCCTGACCCTTCTCCGAAGCCTGACCCTCACCCGTGCCCTAATCCTAACCCGTACGCTAACACTAACCCGCACCCTCACACGCACGCTCCCCCTAAAGCGTTGCCGAACCCTCACCTGGACCCTAAACCGTCCCCGTCACCTAACCCTAACCCTAGCCCGACCCCTAACCCTGACCCGTCCCCGAAGCCTGACACTCACCCGTCCCCTAATCCTAACCCGTACGCTAACACTAACCCGCGCCCTCACACGCACGCTCCCCCTAAATCGTTGCCGTACCCTCACCTGGTCCCTAAACCGTCCCCGTCCCCTAACCCTAACCCTAGCCCGAACCCTAACCCTGACCCTTCTAGCCTGAACCCTAACACTAACCCTTCCCCGAAGCCTGACCCTCACGCGTCCCCTAATCCTAACCCGTACGCTAACACTAACCCGCGCCCTCACACGCACGCTCCCCCTAAAGCGTTGCCGTACCCTCACCTGGACCCTAAACCGTCCCCGTCCCCTAACCCTAACCCTATCCCGAACCCTAACCCTAAACCTTCCGCGAAGCCTGACCCTCACCCGTCCCCTAATCCTAACCCGTACGCTAACACTAACCCGCGCCCTCACACGCACGCTCCCCCTAAAGCGTTGCCGTACCC
Organism: Stenella coeruleoalba; assembly: GCF_951394435.1. Taxonomy (NCBI): domain Eukaryota; kingdom Metazoa; phylum Chordata; class Mammalia; order Artiodactyla; family Delphinidae; genus Stenella; species Stenella coeruleoalba. The sequence continues at coordinate 541,125 of NW_027646156.1, read as the reverse complement.
TCACCTGGACCCTAAACCGTCCCCGTCCCCTAACCCTAACCCTAGCCCGAACCCTAACCCTAACCCTTCCCCGAAGCCTGACCCTCACGCGTCCCCTAATCCTAACCCGTACGCTAACACTAACCCGCGTCCTCACACGCTCGCTCCCCCTAAAGCGTTGCCGTACCCTCACCTGGACAGTAAACCATCCCCGTCCCCTAACCCTAACCCTAGCCCGAACCCTAATCCTGACACTTCCCCGAAGCCTGACCCTCACCTGTCCCCTAATCCTAACCCGTACGCTAACACTAACCCGCGCCCTCACACGCACGCTCCCCCTAAAGCGTTGCCGTACCCTCACCTGGACCCTAAACCGTCCCCGTCCCCTAACCCTAACCCTAGCCCGAACCCTAACCCTAACCCATCCCCGAAGCCTGACTCTCACCCGTCCCCTAATCCTAACCCGTACGCTAACACTAACCCGCGCCCTCACACGCACGCTTCCCCTAAAGCGTTGCCGTACCCTCACCTGGACCCTAAACCGTCCCCGTCCCCTAACCCTAACCCTAGCCCGAACCCTAACCCTAACCCTTCCCCGAAGCCTGACCCTCACCCGTCCCCTAATCCTAACCCGTACACTAACACTAACCCGCGCCCTCACACGCACGCTCCCCCTAAAGCGTTGCCGTACCCTCACCTGGACCCTAAACCTTCCCCGTCCCCTAACCCTAACCCTAGCCCGAACCCTAACCCTAACCCTTCCCCGAAGCCTGACCCTCACCCGTCCCCTAATCCTAACCCGTACGCTAACACTAACCCGCGTCCTAACATGCACGCTCCCCCTAAAGCGTTGCCGTACCCTCACCTGGACCCTAAACCGTCCCCGTCCCCTAACCCTAACCCTAGCCCGAACCCTAACCCTAACCCTTCCCCGAAGCCTGACCCTCACCCGTCCCCTTATCCTAACCCGTACGCTAACACTAACCCGCGCCCTCACACGCATGCTCCCCCTAAAGCATTGCCGTACCCTCACCTGGACCCTAAACCGTCCCCGTCCCCTAACCCTAACCCTCGCCCGAACCCTAACCCTAACCCCCGAAGCCTGACCCTCAACCGTCGCCTAATCCTAACCCGTACGCTAACACTAACCCGCGCCCTCACACGCACGCTCCCCCTAAAGCGTTGCCGTACCCTCACCTGGACCCTAAACCGTCCCCGTCCCCTAACCCTAACCCTAGCCCGAACCCTAACCCTGACCCTTCCCCGAAGCCTGACCCTCACCCGTCCCCTAATCCTAACCCGTACGCTAACACAAACTCGCGTCCTCACACGCAAGCTCCCCTTAAAGCGTTGCCGTACCCTCACCTGGACCCTAAACCGTCCCCGTCCCCCAACCCTAACCCTAGCCCGAACCCTAACCCTAACCCTTCCCCGAAGCCTGACCCTCACCCGTCCCCTAATCCTAACCCGTACGCTAACACTAACCCGCGCCCTCACACGCACGCTCCCCCTAAAGCGTTGCCGTACCCTCACCTGGACCCTAAACCGTCCCCGTCCCCTAACCCTAACCCTAGCCCGAACCCTAACACTAACCCTTCCCCGAAGCCTGACCCTCACCCGTCCCCTAATCCTAACCCGTACGCTAACACTAACCCGCGCCCTCACACGCACGCTCTCCCTAAAGCGTTGCCGTACCCTCACCTGGACCCTAAACCGTCCCCGTCCCCTAACCCTAACCCTAGCCCGAACCCTAACCCTGACCCTTCCCCGAAGCCTGACCCTCACCCGTCCCCTAATCCTAACCCGTACGCTAACACTAACCCGTGCTCTCACACGCACGCTGCCCCTAAAGCGTTGCCGTACCCTCACCTGGACCCTAAACCGTCCCCGTCACCTAACGCTAACCCTAGCCCGAACCCTAACACTGACCCTTCTCCGAAGCCTGACCCTCACCCGTGCCCTAATCCTAACGCGTACGCTAACACTAACCCGCACCCTCACACGCACGCTCCCCCTAAAGCGTTGCCGTACCCTCACGTGGACCCTAAACCGTCCCCGTCACCTAACCCTAACCCTAGCCCGAACCCTAACCCTGACCCTTCCCCGAAGCCTGACCCTCACCCGTCCCCTAATCCTAACCCGTACGCTTACACTAACCCACGCCCTCACACGCACGCTCCCCCTAAAGCGTTGCCGTACCCTCACCTGGACCCTAAACCGTCCCCGTCCCCTAACCCTAACCGTAGACCTAACCCTAACCCTGACCCTTCCCCGAAGCCTGACCCTCACCCGTCCCCTAATCCTAACCCGTACGCTAACACTAACCCGCGTCCTCACACGCACGCTCCCCCTAAAGCGTTGCCGTACCCTCACCTGGACCCTAAACCGTCCCCGTCCCCTAACCCTAACCCTAGCCTGAACCCTAACCCTAACCCTTCCCCGAAGCCTGACCCTCACGCGTCCCCTAATCCTAACCCGTACGCTAACACTAACCCGCGCCCTCACACGCACGCTCCCCCTAAAGCGTTGCCGTACCCTCACCTGGACCCTAAACCGTCCCCGTCCCCTAACCCTAACCCTAGCCCGAACCCTAACCCTAACCCTTCCGCGAAGCCTGACCCTCACCCGTCCCCTAATCCTAACCCGTACGCTAACACTAACCAGCGCCCTCACACGCACGCTCCCCCTAAAGCGTTGCCGTACCCTCACCTGGACCCTAAACCGTCCCCGTCCCCTAACCCTAACCCTAGCCCGAACCCTAACCCTAACCCTTCCCCGAAGCCTGACCCTCACCCGTCCCCTAATCCTAACCCGTACGCTAACACTAACCCGCGTCCTCACACGCACGCTCCCCCTAAAGCGTTGCCGTACCCTCACCTGGACACTAAACCATCCCCGTCCCCTAACCCTAACCCTAGCCCGAACCCTAATCCTGACCCTTCCCCGAAGCCTGACCCTCACCTGTCCCCTAATCCTAACCCGTACGCTAACACTAACCCGCGCCCTCACACGCACGCTCCCCCTAAAGCGTTGCCGTACCCTCACCTGGACCCTAAACCGACCCCGTCCCCTAACCCTAACCCTAGCCCGAACCCTAACCCTAACCCATCCCCGAAGCCTGACTCTCACCCGTCCCCTAATCCTAACCCGTACGCTAACACTAACCCGCGCCCTCACACGCACGCTTCCCCTAAAGCGTTGCCGTAACCTCACCTGGACCCTAAACCGTCCCCGTCCCCTAACCCTAACCCTAGCCCGAACCCTAACCCTAACCCTTCCCCGAAGCCTGACCCTCACCCGTCCCCTAATCCTAACCCGTACGCTAACACTTACCCGCGTCCTCACACGCACGCTCCCCCTAAAGCGTTGCCGTACCCTCACCTGGACCCTAAACCGTCCCCGTCCCCTAACCCTAACCCTAGCCCGAACCCTAACCCTAACCCTTCCCCGAAGCCTGACCCTCACCCGTCCCCTAATCCTAACCCGTACGCTAACACTAACCCGCGCCCTCACACGCACGCTCCCCCTAAAGCATTGCCGTACCCTCACCTGGACCCTAAACCGTCCCCGTCCCCTAACCCTAACCCTCGCCCGAACCCTAACCCTAACCCCCGAAGCCTGACCCTCAACCGTCGCCTAATCCTAACCCGTACGCTAACACTAACCCGCGCCCTCACACGCACGCTCCCCCTAAAGCGTTGCCGTACCCTCACCTGGACCCTAAACCGTCCCCGTCCCCTAACCCTAACCCTAGCCCGAACCCTAACCCTAACCCTTCCCCGAAGCCTGACCCTCACCCGTCCCCTAATCCTAACCCGTACGCTAACACTAACCCGCGCCCTCACACGCACGCTCCCCCTAAAGCGTTGCCGTACCCTCACCTGGACCCTAAACCGTCCCCGTCCCCTAACCCTAACCCTAGCCCGAACCTTAACCCTGACCCTTCCCCGAAGCCTGACCCTCACCCGTCCCCTAATCCTAACCCGTACGCTAACACTAACCCGCACCCTCACACGCACGCTCCCCCTAAAGCGTTGCCGTACCCTCACCTGGACCCTAAACCGTCCCCGTCACCTAACCCTAACCCTAGCCCGACCCCTAACCCTGACCCGTCCCCGAAGCCTGACACTCACCCGTCCCCTAATCCTAACCCGTACGCTAACACTAACCCGCGCCCTCACACGCACGCTCCCCCTAAATCGTTGCCGTACCCTCACCTGGTCCCTAAACCGTCCCCGTCCCCTAACCCTAACCCTAGCCCGAACCCTAACCCTGACCCTTCTAGCCTGAACCCTAACCCTAACCCTTCCCCGAAGCCTGACCCTCACGCGTCCCCTAATCCTAACCCGTACGCTAACACTAACCCGTGCCCTCACACACACGCTCCCCCTAAAGCGTTGCCGTACCCTCACCTGGACCCTAAACCGTCCCCGTCCCCTAACCCTAACCCTAGCCCGAACCCTTACCCTAAGCCTTCCGCAAAGCCTGACCCTCACCCGTCCCCAATCCTAACCCGTACGCTAACACTAACCCGCGCCCTCACACGCACGCTCCCCCTAAAGCGTTGCCGTACCCTCACCTGGACCCTAAACCGTCCCCGTCCCCTAACCCTAACCCTAGCCCGAACCCTAACCCTAACCCTTCCCCGAAGCCTGACCCTCACCCGTCCCCTAATCCTAACCCGTACGCTAACACTAACCCGCGCCCTCACACGCACGCTCCCCCTAAAGCGTTGCCGTACCCTCACCTGGACCCTAAACCGTCCCCGTCCCCTAACCCTAACCCTAGCCCGAACCCTAACCCTGACCCTTCCCCGAAGCCTGACCCTCACCCGTCCCCTAATCCTAAGCCGTACGCTAACACTAACCCACGCCCTCACACTCACGCTCCCCCTAAAGCGTTGCCGTACCCTCACCTGGACCCTAAACCGTCCCCGTCCCCTAACCCTAACCCTAGCCCGAACCCTAACCGTGACCCTTCCCCGAAGCCTGACCCTCACCCGTCCCCTAATCCTAACCCGTACGCTAACACTAACCCGCGCCCTCACACGCACGCTCCCCCTAAAGCTTTGCCGTACCCTCACCTGGACCCTAAACCGTCCCCGTCCCCTAACCCTAACCGTAGCCCGAACCCTAACCCTGACCCTTCCCCGAAGCCTGACCCTCACCCGTCCCGTAATCCTAACCCGTACGCTAACACTAACCCGCGTCCTCACACGCACGCTGCCCCTAAAGCGTTGCCGTACCCTCACCTGGACCCTAAACCGTCACCGTCCCCTAACCCTAACCCTAGCCCGAACCCTAACCGTGACCCTTCCCCGAAGCCTGACCCTCACGCGTCCCCTAATCCTAACCCGTACGCTAACACTAACCCTTGCCCTCACACGCACGCTCCCCCTAAAGCGTTGCCGTACCCTCACCTGGACCCTAAACCGTCCCCGTCCCCTAACCCTAACCCTAGCCCGAACCCTAACCCTAACCCTTCCCCGAAGCCTGACCCTCACCCGTCCCCTAATCCTAACCCGTACGCTAACACTAACCCGCGCCCTCACACGCACGCTCCCCCTAAAGCGTTGCCGTACCCTCACCTGGACCCTAAACCGTCCCCGTCCCCTAACCCTAACCCTAGCCCGAACCCTAACCCTAACCCTTCCCCGAAGCCTGACCCTCACCCGTCCCCTAATCCTAACACGTACGCTAACACTAACCCACGCCCTCACACGCACGCTCCCCCTAAAGCGTTGCCGTACCCTCACCTGGACCCTAAACCGTCCCCGTCCCCTAACCCTAACCCTAGCCCGAACCCTAACCCTGACCCTTCCCCGAAGCCTGACCCTCACCCGTCCCCTAATCCTAACCTGTACGCTAACACTAACCCGCGTCCTCACACGCACGCTCCCCCTAAAGCGTTGCCGTACCCTCACCTGGACCCTAAACCGTCCCCGTCCCCTAACCCTAACCCTAGCCTGTACCCTAACCCTAACCTTTCCCCGAAGCCTGACCCTCACGCGTCCCCTAATCCTAACCCGTACGCTAACACTAACCCGCGCCCTCACACGCACGCTCCCCCTAAAGCGTTGCCGTACCCTCACCTGGACCCTAAACCGTCCCCGTCTCCTAACCCTAACCCTAGCTCGAACCCTAACCCTAACCCTTCCCCGAAGCCTGACCCACACCCGTCCCCTAATCCTAACCCGTACGCTAACACTAACCCGCGCCCTCACACGCACGCTCCCCCTAAAGCGTTGCCGTACCCTCACCTGGACCCTAAACCGTCCCCGTCCCCTAACCCTAACCCTAGCCCGAACCCTAACCCTAACCGTTCCCCGAAGCCTGACCCTCACCCGTCCCCTAATCCTAACCCGTACGCTAACACTAACCCACGCCCTCACACGCACACTCCCCCTAAAGCGTTGCCGTACCCTCACCTGGACCCTAAACCGTCCCCGTCCCCTAACCCTAACCCTAGCCCGAACCCTAACCCTAACCTTTCCCCGAAGCCTGACCCTCACCCGTCCCCTAATCCTAACCTGTACGCTAACACAAACCCGCGTCCTCACACGCACGCTCCCCCTAAAGCGTTGCCGTACCCTCACCTGGACCCTAAACCGTCCCCGTCCCCTAACCCTAACCGTAGCCCGAACCCTAAACCTAACCCTTCCCCGAAGCCTGACCCTCACCCGTCCCCTAATCCTAACCCGTACGCTAACACTAACCCGCACCCTCACACGCACGCTCCCCCTAAAGCATTGCCGTACCCTCACCTGGACCCTAAACTGTCCCCGTCCCCTAACCCTAACCCTCGCCCGAACCCTAACCCTAACCCCCGAAGCCTGACCCTCAACCGTCGCCTAATCCTAACCCGTACGCTAACACTAACCCGCGCCCTCACACGCACGCTCCCCCTAAAGCGTTGCCGTACACTCACCTGGACCCTAAACCGTCCCCGTCCCCTAATACTAACCCTAGCCCGAACCCTAACACTAACCCTTCCCCGAAGCCTGACCCTCACCCGTCCCCTAATCCTAACCCGTACGCTAACACTAACCCGCGCCCTCACACGCACGCTCCCCCTAAAGCATTGCCGTCCCCTCACCTGGACCCTAAACCGTCCCCGTCCCCTAACCCTAACCCTAGACCGAACCCTAACCCTAACCCCCGAAGCCTGACCCTCAACCGTCGCCTAATCCTAACCCGTACGCTAACACTAACCCGCGCCCTCACACACACGCTCCCCGTAAAGCATTGCCGTACCCTCACCTGGACCCTAAACCGTCCCCGTCCCCTAACCCTAACCCTAGCCCGAACCCTAACCCTAACCCTTCCCCGAAGCCTGACCCTCACCCGTCCCCTAATCCTAACCCGTACGCTAACACGAACCCGCGCCCTCACACGCACGCTCCCCCTAAAGCGTTGCTGTACCCTCACCTGGACCCTAAACCATCCCCGTCCCCTAACCCTAACCCTAGCCCAAACCCTAACCCTAACCCTTCCCCGAAGCCTGACCCTCACGCGTCCCCTAATCCTAACCCGTACGCTAACACTAACCCGCGCCCTCACACGCACGCTCCCCCTAAAGCGTCGCCGTACCCTCACCTGGACCCTAAACCGTCCCCGTCCCCTAACCCTAACCCTAGCCCGAACCTTAACCCTGACCCTTCCCCGAAGCCTGACCCTCACCCGTCCCCTAATCCTAACCCGTACGCTAACACTAACCCGCGCCCTAACACGCACGCTCCCCCTAAAGCGTTGCCGTACCCTCACCTGGACCCTAAACCGTCCCCGTCCCCTAACCCTAACCCTAGCCCGAACCCTAACCCTGACCCTTCCCCGAAGCCTGACACTCACCCGTCCCCTAATCCTAACCCGTACGCTAACACTAACCCGCGCCCTCACACGCACGCTCCCCCTAAAGCGTTGCCGTACCCTCACCTGGACCCTAAACCGTCCCCGTCCCCTAACCCTAACCCTAGCCCGAACCCTAACACTGACCCTTCCCCGAAGCCTGATCCTCACCCGTCCCCTAATCCTAACCCTTTCGCTAACACTAATCCGCACCCTCACACGCACGCTCCCCCTAAAGCGTTGCCGTACCCTCACCTGGACCCTAAACCGTCCCCGTCCCCTAACCCTAACCCTAGCCTGAACCCTAACCCTGACCCTTCCCCGAAGCCTGACACTCACCCGTCCCCTAATCCTAACCCGTACGGTAGCACTAACCCGCGCCCTCACACGCACGCTCCCCCTAAAGCGTTGCCGTACCCTCACCTGGACCCTAAACCGTCCCCGTCCCCTAACCCTAACCCTAGCCCGAACCCTAACCCTGACCCTTCCCCGAAGCCTGACCCTCACCCGTCCCCTAATCCTAACCTGTACGCTAACACTAACCCACGCCCTCACACGCACGCTCCCCCTAAAGCGTTGCCGTACCCTCACCTGGACCCTAAACCGTCCCCGTCCCCTAACCCTAACCCTAGCCCGAACCCTAACCCTGACCCTTCCCCGAAGCCTGACCCTCACCCGTCCCCTAATCCTAACCCGTACGCTACCACAAACTCGCGTCCTCACACGCAAGCTCCCCTTAAGGCGTTGCCGTACCCTCACCTGGACCCTAAACCGTCCCCGTCCCCCAACCCTAACCCTAGCCCGAACCCTAACCCTAACCCTTCCCCGAAGCCTGACCCTCACCCGTCCCCTAATCCTAACCCGTACGCTAACACTAACCCGCGCCCTCACACGCACGCTCCCCCTAAAGCGTTGCCGTACCCTCACCTGGACCCTAAACCGTCCCCGTCCCCTAACCCTAACCCTAGCCCGAACCCTAACACTAACCCTTCCCCGAAGCCTGACCCTCACCCGTCCCCTAATCCTAACCCGTACGCTAACACTAACCCGCGCCCTCACACGCACGCTCCCCCTAAAGCGTTGCCGTACCCTCACCTGGACCCTAAACCGTCCCCGTCCCCTAACCCTAACCCTAGCCCGAACCCTAACCCTGACCCTTCCCCGAAGCCTGACCCTCACCCGTCCCCTAATCCTAACCCGTACGCTAACACTAACCCGTGCTCTCACACGCACGCTGCCCCTAAAGCGTTGCCGTACCCTCACCTGGACCCTAAACCGTCCCCGTCACCTAACGCTAACCCTAGCCCGAACCCTAACCCTGACCCTTCTCCGAAGCCTGACCCTCACCCGTGCCCTAATCCTAACGCGTACGCTAACACTAACCCGCACCCTCACACGCACGCTCCCCCTAAAGCGTTGCCGTACCCTCACCTGGACCCTAAACCGTCCCCGTCACCTAACCCTAACCCTAGCCCGAACCCTAACCCTGACCCTTCCCCGAAGCCTGACCCTCACCCGTCCCCTAATCCTAACCCGTACGCTAACACTAACCCACGCCCTCACACGCACGCTCCCCCTAAAGCGTTGCCGTACCCTCACCTGGACCCTAAACCGTCCCCGTCCCCTAACCCTAACCGTAGACCTAACCCTAACCCTGACCCTTCCCCGAAGCCTGACCCTCACCCGTCCCCTAATCCTAACCCGTACGCTAACACTAACCCGCGTCCTCACACGCACGCTCCCCCTAAAGCGTTGCCGTACCCTCACCTGGACCCTAAACCGTCCCCGTCCCCTAACCCTAACCCTAGCCTGAAACCTAACCCTAACCCTTCCCCGAAGCCTGACCCTCACGCGTCCCCTAATCCTAACCCGTACGCTAACACTAACCCGCGCCCTCACACGCACGCTCCCCCTAAAGCGTTGCCATACCCTCACCTGGACCCTAAACCGTCCCCGTCCCCTAACCCTAACCCTAGCCCGAACCCTAACCCTAACCCTTCCGCGAAGCCTGACCCTCACCCGTCCCCTAATCCTAACCCGTACGCTAACACTAACCCGCGCCCTCACACGCACGCTCCCCCTAAAGCGTTGCCGTACCCTCACCTGGACCCTAAACCGTCCCCGTCCCCTAACCCTAACCCTAGCCCGAACCCTAACCCTAACCCTTCCCCGAAGCCTGACCCTCACCCGTCCCCTAATCCTAACCCGTACGCTAACACTAACCCGCGTCCTCACACGCACGCTCCCCCTAAAGCGTTGCCGTACCCTCACCTGGACACTAAACCATCCCCGTCCCCTAACCCTAACCCTAGCCCGAACCCTAATCCTGACCCTTCCCCGAAGCCTGACCCTCACCTGTCCCCTAATCCTAACCCGTACGCTAACACTAACCCGCGCCCTCACACGCACGCTCCCCCTAAAGCGTTGCCGTACCCTCACCTGGACTCTAAACCGACCCCGTCCCCTAACCCTAACCCTAGCCCGAACCCTAACCCTAACCCATCCCCGAAGCCTGACTCTCACCCGTCCCCTAATCCTAACCCGTACGCTAACACTAACCCGCGCCCTCACACGCACGCTTCCCCTAAAGCGTTGCCGTACCCTCACCTGGACCCTAAACCGTCCCCGTCCCCTAGCCCTAACCCTAGCCCGAACCCTAACCCTAACCCTTCCCCGAAGCCTGACCCTCACCCGTCCCCTAATCCTAACCCGTACGCTAACACTAACCCGCGTCCTCACACGCACGCTCCCCCTAAAGCGTTGCCGTACCCTCACCTGGACCCTAAACCGTCCCCGTCCCCTAACCCTAACCCTAGCCCGAACCCTAACCCTAACCCTTCCCCGAAGCCTGACCCTCACCCGTCCCCTAATCCTAACCCGTACGCTAACACTAACCCGCGCCCTCACACGCACGCTCCCCCTAAAGCATTGCTGTACCCTCACCTGGACCCTAAACCGTCCCCGTCCCCTAACCCTAACCCTCGCCCGAACCCTAACCCTAACCCCCGAAGCCTGACCCTCAACCGTCGCCTAATCCTAACCCGTACGCTAACACTAACCCGCGCCCTCACACGCACGCTCCCCCTAAAGCGTTGCCGTACCCTCACCTGGACCCTAAACCGTCCCCGTCCCCTAACCCTAACCCTAGCCCGAACCCTAACCGTAACCCTTCCCCGAAGCCTGACCCTCACCCGTCCCCTAATCCTAACCCGTACGCTAACACTAACCCGCGCCCTCACACGCACGCTCCCCCTAAAGCGTTGCCGTACCCTCACCTGGACCCTAAACCGTCCCCGTCCCCTAACCCTAACCCTAGCCCGAACCTTAACCCTGACCCTTCCCCGAAGCCTGACCCTCACCCGTCCCATAATCCTAACCCGTACGCTAACACTAACCCGCGCCCTCACACGCACGATCCCCTTAAAGCGTTGCCGTACCCTCACCTGGACCCTAAACCGTCCCCATCCCCTAACCCTAACCCTAGCCCGAACCCTAACCCTGACCCTTCCCCGAAGCCTGACCCTCACCCGTCCCCTAATCCTAACCCGTACGCTAACACTAACCCGTGCTCTCACACGCACGCTCCCCCTAAAGCGTTGCCGTACCCTCACCTGGACCCTGAACCGTCCCTGTCACCTAACCCTAACCCTAGCCCGAACCCTAACCCTGACCCTTCTCCGAAGCCTGACCCTCACCCGTGCCCTAATCCTAACCCGTACGCTAACACTAACCCGCACCCTCACACGCACGCTCCCCCTAAAGCGTTGCCGTACCCTCACCTGGACCCTAAACCGTCCCCGTCACCTAACCCTAACCCTAGCCCGACCCCTAACCCTGACCCGTCCCCGAAGCCTGACACTCACCCGTCCCCTAATCCTAACCCGTACGCTAACACTAACCCGCGCCCTCACACGCACGCTCCCCCTAAAGCGTTGCCGTACCCTCACCTGGTCCCTAAACCGTCCCCGTCCCCTAACCCTAACCCTAGCCCGAACCCTAACCCTGACCCTTCTAGCCTGAACCCTAACCCTAACCCTTCCCCGAAGCCTGACCCTCACGCGTCCCCTAATCCTAACCCGTACGCTAACACTAACCCGCGCCCTCACACACACGCTCCCCCTAAAGCGTTGCCGTACCCTCACCTGGACCCTAAACCGTCCCCGTCCCCTAACCCTAACCCTAGCCCGAACCCTAACCCTAACCCTTCCGCGAAGCCTGACCCTTACCCGTCCCCAATCCTAACCCGTACGCTAACACTAACCCACGCCCTCACACGCACGCTCCCCCTAAAGCGTTGCCGTACCCTCACCTGGACCCTAAACCGTCCCCGTCCCCTAACCCTAACCGTAGACCTAACCCTAACCCTGACCCTTCCCCGAAGCCTGACCCTCACCCGTCCCCTAATCCTAACCCGTACGCTAACACTAACCCGCGTCCTCACACGCACGCTCCCCCTAAAGCGTTGCCGTACCCTCACCTGGACCCTAAACCGTCCCCGTCCCCTAACCCTAACCCTAGCCTGAACCCTAACCCTAACCCTTCCCCGAAGCCTGACCCTCACGCGTCCCCTAATCCTAACCCGTACGCTAACACTAACCCGCGCCCTCACACGCACGCTCCCCCTAAAGCGTTGCCGTACCCTCACCTGGACCCTAAACCGTCCCCGTCCCCCTAACCCTAACCCTAGCCCGAACCCTAACCCTAACCCTTCCGCGAAGCCTGACCCTCACCCGTCCCATAATCCTAACCCGTACGCTAACACTAACCCGCGCCCTCACACGCACGCTCCCCCTAAAGCGTTGCCGTACCCTCACCTGGACCCTAAACCGTCCCCGTCCCCTAACCCTAACCCTAGCCCGAACCCTAACCCTAACCCTTCCCCGAAGCCTGACCCTCACCCGTCCCCTAATCCTAACCCGTACGCTAACACTAACCCGCGTCCTCACACGCACGCTCCCCCTAAAGCGTTGCCGTACCCTCACCTGGACACTAAACCATCCCCGTCCCCTAACCCTAACCCTAGCCCGAACCCTAATCCTGACCCTTCCCCGAAGCCTGACCCTCACCTGTCCCCTAATCCTAACCCGTACGCTAACACTAACCCGCGCCCTCACACGCACGCTCCCCCTAAAGCGTTGCCGTACCCTCACCTGGACCCTAAACCGACCCCATCCCCTAACCCTAACCCTAGCCCGAACCCTAACCCTAACCCATCCCCGAAGCCTGACTCTCACCCGTCCCCTAATCCTAACACGTACGCTAACACTAACCCGCGCCCTCACACGCACGCTTCCCCTAAAGCGTTGCCGTACCCTCACCTGGACCCTAAACCGTCCCCGTCCCCTAACCCTAACCCTAGCCCGAACCCTAACCCTAACCCTTCCCCGAAGCCTGACCCTCACCCGTCCCCTAATCCTAACCCGTACGCTAACACTAACCCGCGTCCTCACACGCACGCTCCCCCTAAAGCGTTGCCGTACCCTCACCTGGACCCTAAACCGTCCCCGTCCCCTAACCCTAACCCTAGCCCGAACCCTAACCCTGACCCTTCTCCGAAGCCTGACCCTCACCCGTCCCCTAATCCTAACCCGTACGCTAACACTAACCCGCGCCCTCACACGCACGCTCCCCCTAAAGCATTGCCGTACCCTCACCTGGACCCTAAACCGTCCCCGTCCCCTAACCCTAACCCTAGCCCGAACCCTAACCGTAACCCTTCCCCGAAGCCTGACCCTCACCCGTCCCCTAATCCTAACCCGTACGCTAACACTAACCCACGCCCTCACACGCACGCTCCCCCTAAAGCGTTGCCGTACCCTCACCTGGACCCTAAACCGTCCCCGTCCCCGTCCCCTAACCCTCGCCCGAACCCTAACCCTAACCCCCGAAGCCTGACCCTCAACCGTCGCCTAATCCTAACCCGTACGCTAACACTAACCCGCGCCCTCACACGCACGCTCCCCCTAAAGCGTTGCCGTACCCTCACCTGGACCCTAAACCGTCCCCGTCCCCTAACCCTAACCCTAGCCCGAACCCTAACCCTAACCCTTCCCCGAAGCCTGACCCTCACCCGTCCCCTAATCCTAACCCGTACGCTAACACTAACCCGCGTCCTCACACGCACGCTCTCCCTAAAGCGTTGCCGTACACTCACCTGGACCCTAAACCGTCCCCGTCCCCTAACCCTAACCCTAGCCCGAACCCTAACCCTAACCCTTCCCCGAAGCCTGACCCTCACCCGTCCCCTAATCCTAACCCGTACGCTAACACTAACCCGCGCCCTCACACGCACGCTCCCCCTAAAGCATTGCCGTACCCTCACCTGGACCCTAAACCGTCCCCGTCCCCTAACCCTAACCCTAGCCCGAACCCTAACCGTAACCCTTCCCCGAAGCCTGACCCTCACCCGTCCCCTAATCCTAACCCGTACGCTAACACTAACCCGCGCCCTCACACGCACGCTCCCCCTAAAGCGTTGCCGTACCCTCACCTGGACCCTAAACCGTCCCCGTCCCCGTCCCCTAACCCTCGCCCGAACCCTAACCCTAACCCCCGAAGCCTGACCCTCAACCGTCGCCTAATCCTAACCCGTACGCTAACACTAACCCGCGCCCTCACACGCACGCTCCCCCTAAAGCGTTGCCGTACCCTCACCTGGACCCTAAACCGTCCCCGTCCCCTAACCCTAACCCTAGCCCGAACCCTAACCGTAACCCTTCCCCGAAGCCTGACCCTCACCCGTCCCCTAATCCTAACCCGTACGCTAACACTAACCCGCGCCCTCACACGCACGCTCCCCCTAAAGCGTTGCCGTACCCTCACCTGGACCCTAAACCGTCCCCGTCCCCTAACCCTAACCCTAGCCCGAACCTTAACCCTGACCCTTCCCCGAAGCCTGACCCTCACCCGTCCCATAATCCTAACCCGTATGCTAACACTAACCCGCGCCCTCACACGCAAGCTCCCCTTAAAGCGTTGCCGTACCCTCACCTGGACCCTAAACCGTCCCCATCCCCTAACCCTAACCCTAGCCCGAACCCTAACCCTGACCCTTCCCCGAAGCCTGACCCTCACCCGTCCCCTAATCCTAACCCGTACGCTAACACTAACCCGTGCTCTCACACGCACGCTCCCCCTAAAGCGTTGCCGTACCCTCACCTGGACCCTAAACCGTCCCTGTCACCTAACCCTAACCCTAGCCCGAACCCTAACCCTGACCCTTCTCCGAAGCCTGACCCTCACCCGTGCCCTAATCCTAACCCGTACGCTAACACTAACCCGCACCCTCACACGCACGCTCCCCCTAAAGCGTTGCCGTACCCTCACCTGGACCCTAAACCGTCCCCGTCACCTAACCCTAACCCTAGCCCGACCCCTAACCCTGACCCGTCCCGAAGCCTGACACTCACCCGTCCCCTAATCCTAACCCGTACGCTAACACTAACCCGCGCCCTCACACGCACGCTCCCCCTAAAGCGTTGCCGTACCCTCACCTGGTCCCTAAACCGTCCCCGTCCCCTAACCCTAACCCTAGCCCGAACCCTAACCCTGACCCTTCTAGCCTGAACCCTAACCCTAACCCTTCCCCGAAGCCTGACCCTCACGCGTCCCCTAATCCTAACCCGTACGCTAACACTAACCCGCGCCCTCACACACACGCTCCCCCTAAAGCGTTGCCGTACCCTCACCTGGACCCTAAACCGTCCCCGTCCCCTAACCCTAACCCTAGCCCGAACCCTAACCCTAACCCTTCCGCGAAGCCTGACCCTCACCCGTCCCCAATCCTAACCCGTACGCTAACACTAACCCGCGCCCTCACACGCACGCTCCCCCTAAAGCGTTGCCGTACCCTCACCTGGACCCTAAACCGTCCCCGTCCCCTAACCCTAACCCTAGCCCGAACCCTAACCCTAACCCTTCCCCGAAGCCTGACCCTCACCCGTCCCCTAATCCTAACCCGTACGCTAACACTAACCCACGCCCTCACACGCACGCTCCCCCTAAAGCGTTGCCGTACCCTCACCTGGACCCTAAACCGTCCCCGTCCCCTAACCCTAACCCTAGCCCGAACCCTAACCCTAACCCTTCCCCGAAGCCTGACCCTCACCCGTCCCCTAATCCTAACCCGTACGCTAACACTAACCCGCGCCCTCACACGCACGCTCCCCCTAAAGCGTTGCCATACCCTCACCTGGACCCTAAACCGTCCCCGTCCCCTAACCCTAACCGTAGCCCGAACCCTAACCCTAACCCTTCCCCGAAGCCTGACCCTCACCCGTCCCCTAATCCTAACCCGTACGCTAACACTAACCCGCGCCCTCACACGCACGCTCCCCCTAAAGCGTTGCCGTACCCTCACCTGGACCCTAAACCGTCCCCGTCCCCTAACCCTAACCCTAGCCCGAACCCTAACCCTAACCCTTCCCCGAAACCTGACCCTCACCCGTCCCCTAATCCTAACCCGTACGCTAACACTAACCCGCGCCCTCACACGCACGCTACCCCTAAAGCGTTGCCGTACCCTCACCTGGACCCTAAACCGTCCCCGTCCCCTAACCCTAACCCTAGCCCGAACCTTAAACCTGACCCTTCCCCGAAGCCCGACCCTCACCCGTCCCATAATCCTAACCCGTACGCTAACACTAACCCGCGCCCTCACACGCACGCTCCCCCTAAAGCGTTGCCGTACCCTCACCTGGACCCTAAACCGTCCCCGTCCCCTAACCCTAACCCTAGCCCGAACCCTAACCCTGACCCTTCCCCGAAGCCTGACCCTCACCCGTCCCCTAATCCTAACCCGTACGCTAACACTAACCCACGCCCTCACACGCACGCTCCCCCTAAAGCGTTGCCGTACCCTCACCTGGACCCTAAACCGTCCCCGTCCCCTAACCCTAACCTTAGCCCGAACCCTAACCCTTCCCCGAAGCCTGACCCTCAACCGTCACCTAATCCTAACCCGTACGCTAACACTAACCCGCGCCCTCACACGCACGCTCCCCCTAAAGCGTTGCCGTACCCTCACCTGGACCCTAAACCGTCCCCGTCCCCTAACCCTAACCCTAGCCCGAACACTAACCCTAACCCTTCCCCGAAGCCTGACCCTCACCCGTCCCCGAATCCTAACCCGTACGCTAACACTAACCCGCGCCCTCACACGCACGCTCCCCCTAAAGCGTTGCCGTACCCTCACCTGGACCCTAAACCGTCCCCGTCCCCTAACCCTAACCCTAGCCCGAACCCTAACCCTGACCCTTCCCCGAAGCCTGACCCTCACCCGTCCCCTAATCCTAACCCGTACGCTAACACTAACCCGCGCCCTCACACGCACGCTCCCCCTAAAGCGTTGCCGTACCCTCACCTGGACCCTAAACCGTCCCCGTCCCCTAACCCTAACCGTAGCCCGAACCCTAACCCTGACCCTTCCCCGAAGCCTGACCCTCACCCGTCCCGTAATCCTAACCCGTACGCTAACACTAACCCGCGTCCTCACACGCACGCTGCCCCTAAAGCGTTGCCGTACCCTCACCTGGACCCTAAACCGTCCCCGTCCCCTAACCCTAACCCTAGCCTGAACCCTAACCCTAAACTTTCCCCGAAGCCTGACCCTCACGCGTCCCCTAATCCTAACCCGTACGCTAACACTAACCCGCGCCCTCACACGCACGCTCCCCCTAAAGCGTTGCCGTACCCTCACCTGGACCCTAAACCGTCCCCGTCCCCTAACCCTAACCCTAGCCCGAACCCTAACCCTAACCCTTCCCCGAAGCCTGACCCTCACCCGTCCCCTAATCCTAACCCGTACGCTAACACTAACCCGCGCCCTCACACGCACGCTCCCCCTAAAGCGTTGCCGTACCCTCACCTGGACCCTAAACCGTCCCCGTCCCCTAACCCTAACCCTAGCCCGAAACCTAACCCTAACCCTTCCCCGAAGCCTGACCCTCACCCGTCCCCTAATCCTAACACGTACGCTAACACTAACCCGCGCCCTCACACGCACGCTCCCCCTAAAGCGTTGCCGTACCCTCACCTGGACCCTAAACCGTCCCCGTCCCCTAACCCTAACCCTAGCCCGAACCCTAACCCTGACCCTTCCCCGAAGCCTGACCCTCACCCGTCCCCTAATCCTAACCTGTACGCTAACACTAACCCGCGTCCTCACACGCACGCTCCCCCTAAAGCGTTGCCGTACCCTCACCTGGACCCTAAACCGTCCCCGTCCCCTAACCCTAACCCTAGCCTGTACCCTAACCCTAACCTTTCCCCGAAGCCTGACCCTCACGCGTCCCCTAATCCTAACCCGTACGCTAACACTAACCCGCGCCCTCACACGCACGCTCCCCCTAAAGCGTTGCCGTACCCTCACCTGGACCCTAAACCGTCCCCGTCTCCTAACCCTAACCCTAGCTCGAACCCTAACCCTAACCCTTCCCCGAAGCCTGACCCACACCCGTCCCCTAATCCTAACCCGTACGCTAACACTAACCCGCGCCCTCACACGCACGCTCCCCCTAAAGCGTTGCCGTACCCTCACCTGGACCCTAAACCGTCCCCGTCCCCTAACCCTAACCCTAGCCCGAACCCTAACCCTAACCGTTCCCCGAAGCCTGACCCTCACCCGTCCCCTAATCCTAACCCGTACGCTAACACTAACCCACGCTCTCACACGCACACTCCCCCTAAAGCGTTGCCGTACCCTCACCTGGACCCTAAACCGTCCCCGTCCCCTAACCCTAACCCTAGCCCGAACCCTAACCCTAACCTTTCCCCGAAGCCTGACCCTCACCCGTCCCCTAATCCTAACCTGTACGCTAACACAAACCCGCGTCCTCACACGCACGCTCCCCCTAAAGCGTTGCCGTACCCTCACCTGGACCCTAAACCGTCCCCGTCCCCTAACCCTAACCGTAGCCCGAACCTTAACCCTGACACTTCCCCGAAGCCTGACCCTCACCCGTCCCCTAATCCTAACCCGTACGCTAACACTAACCCGCGTCCTCACACGCACGCTGCCCCTAAAGCGGTGCCGTACCCTCACCTGGACCCTAAACCGTCCCCGTCCCCTAACCCTAACCCTAGCCTGAACCCTAACCCTAACCTTTCCCCGAAGCCTGACCCTCACGCGTCCCCTAATGCTAACCCGTACGCTAACACTAACCCGCGCCCTCACACGCACGCTCCCCCTAAAGCGTTGCCGTACCCTCACCTGGACCCTAAACCGTCCCCGTCCCCTAACCCTAACCCTAGCCCGAACCCTAACCCTAACCCTTCCCCGAAGCCTGACCCTCACCCGTCCCCTAATCCTAACCCGTACGCTAACACTAACCCACGCCCTCACACGCACGCTCCCCCTAAAGCGTTGCCGTACCCTCACCTAGACCCTAAACCGTCCCCGTCACCTAACCCTAACCCTAGCCCGAACCCTAACCCTAACCCTTCCCCGAAGCCTGACCCTCACCCGTCCCCTAATCCTAACCCGTACGCTAACACTAACCCGCGCCCTCACACGCACGCTCCCCCTAAAGCGTTGCCGTACCCTCACCTGGACCCTAAACCGTCCCCGTCCCCTAACCCTAACCCTAGCCCGAACCCTAACCCTAACCCTTCCCCGAAGCCTGACCCTCACCCGTCCCCTAATCCTAACACGTACGCTAACACTAACCCGCGCCCTCACACGCACGCTCCCCCTAAAGCGTTGCCGTACCCTCACCTGGACCCTAAACCGTCCCCGTCCCCTAACCCTAACCCTAGCCCGAACCCTAACCCTGACCCTTCCCCGAAGCCTGACCCTCACCCGTCCCCTAATCCTAACCTGTACGCTAACACTAACCCGCGTCCTCACACGCACGCTCCCCCTAAAGCGTTGCCGTACCCTCACCTGGACCCTAAACCGTCCCCGTCCCCGTCCCCTAACCCTAGCCTGTACCCTAACCCTAACCTTTCCCCGAAGCCTGACCCTCACGCGTCCCCTAATCCTAACCCGTACGCTAACACTAACCCGCGCCCTCACACGCACGCTCCCCCTAAAGCGTTGCCGTACCCTCACCTGGACCCTAAACCGTCCCCGTCTCCTAACCCTAACCCTAGCCCGAACCCTAACCCTAACACTTCTCCGAAGCCTGACCCTCACCCGTCCCCTAATCGTAACCCGTACGCTAACACTAACCCGCGCCCTCACACGCACGCTCCCCCTAAAGCGTTGCCGTACCCTCACCTGGACCCTAAACCGTCCCCGTCCCCTAACCCTAACCCTAGCCCGAACCCTAACCCTAACCCTTCCCCGAAGCCTGACCCTCACCCGTCCCCTAATCTAACCCGTACGCTAACACTAACCCGCGCCCTCACACGCACGCTCCCCCTAAAGCGTTGCCGTACCCTCACCTGGACCCTAAACCGTCCCCGTCCCCTAACCCTAACCCTAGCCCGAACCCTAACCCTAACACTTCCCCGAAGCCTGACCCTCGCCCGTCCCCTAATCCTAACCCGTACGCTAACACTAACCCGCGCCCTCACACGCACGCTCCCCCTAAAGCGTTGCCGTACCCTCACCTGGACCCTAAACCGTCCCCGTCCCCTAACCCTAACCCTAGCCCGAACCCTAACCCTAACCCTTCCCCGAAGCCTGACCCTCACCCGTCCCCTAATCCTAACCCGTACGCTAACACTAACCCGCGCCCTCACACGCACGCTCCCCCTAAAGCGTTGCCGTACCCTCACCTGGACCCTAAACCGTCCCCGTCCCCTAACCCTAACCCTAGCCCGAATCCTAACCCTAACACTTCCCCGAAGCCTGACCCTCACCCGTCCCCTAATCCTAACCCGTACGCTAACACTAACCCGCGCCCTCACACACACGCTCCCCCTAAAGCGTTGCCGTACCCTCACCTGGACCCTAAACCGTCCCCGTCCCCTAACCCTAATCCTAGCCCGAACCCTAAACCTAAACCTTCCCCGAAGCCTGACCCTCACCCGTCCCCTAATCCTAACCCGTACGCTAACACTAACCCGCGCCCTCACACGCACGCTCCCCCTAAAGCGTTGCCGTACCCTCACCTGGACCCTAAACCGTCTCCGTCCCCTAACCCTAACCCTAGCCCGAACCCTAACCCTAACGCTTCCCCGAAGCCTGACCCTCACCCGTCCCCTAATCCTAACCCGTACGCTAACACTAACCCGCGCTCTCACACGCACGCTCCCCCTAAAGCGTTGCCGTACCCTCACCTGGACCCTAAACCGTCCCCGTCCCCTAACCCTAACCCTAGCCCGAACCCTAAACCTAACCCTTCCACGAAGCCTGACCCTCACCCGTCCCCTAATCCTAACCCGTACGCTAACACTAACCCGCGCCCTCACACGCACGCTCCCCCTAAAGCATTGCCGTACCCTCACCTGGACCCTAAACTGTCCCCGTCCCCTAACCCTAACCCTCGCCCGAACCCTAACCCTAACCCCCGAAGCCTGACCCTCAACCGTCGCCTAATCCTAACCCGTACGCTAACACTAACCCGCGCCCTCACACGCACGCTCCCCCTAAAGCGTTGCCGTACCCTCACCTGGACCCTAAACCGTCCCCGTCCCCTAACCCTAACCCTAGCCCGAACCCTAAACCTAACACTTCCCCGAAGCCTGACCCTCACCCGTCCCCTAATCCTAACCCGTACGCTAACACTAACCCGCGCCCTCACACGCACGCTCCCCCTAAAGCGTTGCCGTACCCTCACCTGGACCCTAAACCGTCCCCGTCCCCTAAACCTAACCCTAGCCCGAACCCTAACCCTAACCCTTCCCCGAAGCCTGACCCTCACCCGTCCCCTAATCCTAACCCGTACGCTAACACTAACCCGCGCCCTCACACGCACGCTCCCCCTAAAGCGTTGCCGTACCCTCACCTGGACCCTAAACCGTCCCCGTCCCCTAACCCTAACCCTAGCCCGAACCCTAACGCTAACCCTTCTCCGAAGCCTGACCCTCACCCGTCCCCTAATCCTAACCCGTACGCTAACACTAACCCACGCCCTCACACGCACGCTCCCCCTAAAGCGTTGCCGTACACTCACCTGGACCCTAAACCGTCCCCGTCCCCTAACCCTAACCCTAGCCCGAACCCTAACACTAACCCTTCCCCGAAGCCTAACCCTCACCCGTCCCCTAATCCTAACCCGTACGCTAACACTAACCCGCGCCCTCACACGCACGCTCCCCCTAAAGCATTGCCGTCCCCTCACCTGGACCCTAAACCGTCCCCGTCCCCTAACCCTAACCCTAGCCCGAACCCTAACCCTAACCCCCGAAGCCTGACCCTCAACCGTCGCCTAATCCTAACCCGTACGCTAACACTAACCCGCGCCCTCACACACACGCTCCCCGTAAAGCATTGCCGTACCCTCACCTGGACCCTAAACCGTCCCCGTCCCCTAACCCTAAGCCTAGCCCGAACCCTAACCCTAACCCTTCCCCGAAGCCTGACCCTCACCCGTCCCCTAATCCTAACCCGTACGCTAACACTAACCCGCGCCCTCACACGCACGCTCCCCCTAAAGCGTTGCTGTACCCTCACCTGGACCCTAAACCATCCCCGTCCCCTAACCCTAACCCTAGCCCAAACCCTAACCCTAACCCTTCCCCGAAGCCTGACCCTCACGCGTCCCCTAATCCTAACCCGTACGCTAACACTAACCCGCGCCCTCACACGCACGCTCCCCCTAAAGCGTCGCCGTACCCTCACCTGGACCCTAAACCGTCCCCGTCCCCTAACCCTAACCCTAGCCCGAACCCTAACCCTGACCCTGCCCCGAAGCCTGACCCTCACCCGTCCCCTAATCCTAACCCGTACGCTAACACTAACCCGCGCCCTCACACGCACGCTCCCCCTAAAGCGTTGCCGTACCCTCACCTGATCCCTAAACCATCCCCGTCCCCTAACCCTAACCCTAGCCCGAACCCTAACCCTGACCCTTCCCCGAAGCCTGATCCTCACCCGTCCCCTAATCCTAACCCTTTCGCTAACACTAATCCGCACCCTCACACGCACGCTCCCCCTAAAGCGTTGCCGTACCCTCACCTGGACCCTAAACCGTCCCCGTCCCCTAACCCTAACCCTAGCCTGAACCCTAACCCTGACCCTTCCCCGAAGCCTGACCCTCACCCGTCCCCTAATCCTAACACGTACGCTAACACTAATCCGCGCCCTCACATGCACGCTCCCCCTAAAGCGTTGCCGTACCCTCACCTGGACCCTAAACCGTACCCGTCCCCTAACCCTAACCCTAGCCCGAACCCTAACCCTGACCCTTCCCCGAAGCCTGACCCTCACCCGTCCCCTAATCCTAACCCGTACGCTAACACTAACCCGCGCCCTCACACGCACGCTCCCCCTAAAGCGTTGCCGTACCCTCACCTGGACCCTAAACCGTCCCCGTCCCCTAACCCTAACCCTAGCCCGAACCCTAACCCTAACCCTTCCCTGAAGCCTGACCCTCACCCGTCCCCTAATCCTAACCCGTACGCTAACACTAACCCGCGTCCTCACATGCACGCTCCCCCTAAAGCGTTGCCGTACCCTCACCTGGACACTAAACCATCCCCTTCCCCTAACCCTAACCCTAGCCCGAACCCTAATCCTGACCCTTCCCCGAAGCCTGACCCTCACCTGTCCCCTAATCCTAACCCGTACGCTAACACTAACCCGCGCCCTCACACGCACGCTACCCCTAAAGCATTGCCGTACCCTCACCTGGACCCTAAACCGTCCCCGTCCCCTAACCCTAACCCTAGCCCGAACCCTAACCCTAACCCATCCCCGAAGCCTGACTCTCACCCGTCCCTTAATCCTAACCCGTACGCTAACACTAACCCGCGCCCTCACACGCACGCTCCCCCTAAAGCGTTGCCGTACCCTCACCTGGACCCTAAACCGTCCCCGTCCCCTAACCCTAACCCTAGCCCGAACCCTAACCCTGACCCTTCCCCGAAGCCTGACCCTCACCCGTCCCCTAATCCTAACCCGTACGCTAACACTAACCCGTGCTCTCACACGCACGCTGCCCCTAAAGCGTTGCCGTACCCTCACCTGGACCCTAAACCGTCCCCGTCACCTAACGCTAACCCTAGCCCGAACCCTAACCCTGACCCTTCTCCGAAGCCTGACCCTCACCCGTGCCCTAATCCTAACGCGTACGCTAACACTAACCCGCACCCTCACATGCACGCTCCCCCTAAAGCGTTGCCGTACCCTCACCTGGACCCTAAACCGTCCCCGTCACCTAACCCTAACCCTAGCCCGAACCCTAACCCTGACCTTTCCCCGAAGCCTGACCCTCACCCGTCCCCTAATCCTAACCCGTACGCTAACACTAACCCACGCCCTCACACGCACGCTCCCCCTAAAGCGTTGCCGTACCCTCACCTGGACCCTAAACCGTCCCCGTCCCATAACCCTAACCGTAGACCTAACCCTAACCCTGACCCTTCCCCGAAGCCTGACCCTCACCCGTCCCCTAATCCTAACCCGTACGCTAACACTAACCCGCGTCCTCACACGCACGCTCCCCCTAAAGCGTTGCCGTACCCTCACCTGGACCCTAAACCGTCCCCGTCCCCTAACCCTAACCCTAGCCTGAACCCTAACCCTAACCCTTCCCCGAAGCCTGACCCTCACGCGTCCCCTAATCCTAACCCGTACGCTAACACTAACCCGCGCCCTCACACGCACGCTCCCCCTAAAGCGTTGCCGTACCCTCACCTGGACCCTAAACCGTCCCCGTCCCCTAACCCTAACCCTATCCCGAACCCTAACCCTAAACCTTCCGCGAAGCCTGACCCTCACCCGTCCCCTAATCCTAACCCGTACGCTAACACTAACCCGCGCCCTCACACACACGCTCCCCCTAAAGCGTTGCCGTACCCTCACCTGGACCCTAAACCGTCCCCGTCCCCTAACCCTAACCCTAGCCCGAACCCTAACCCTAACCCTTCCCCGAAGCCTGACCCTCACCCGTCCCCTAATCCTAACCCGTACGCTAACACTAACCCGCGTCCTCACACGCTCGCTCCCCCTAAAGCGTTGCCGTACCCTCACCTTGACAGTAAACCATCCCCGTCCCCTAACCCTAACCCTAGCCCGAACCCTAATCCTGACCCTTCCCCGAAGCCTGACCCTCACCTGTCCCCTAATCCTAACCCGTACGCTAACACTAACCCGCGCCCTCACACGCACGCTCCCCCTAAAGCGTTGCCGTACCCTCACCTGGACCCTAAACCGTCCCCGTCCCCTAACCCTAACCCTAGCCCGAACCCTAACCCTAACCCATCCCCGAAGCCTGACTCTCACCCGTCCCCTAATCTTAACCCGTACGCTAACACTAACCCGCGCCCTCACACGCACGCTTCCCATAAAGCGTTGCCGTACCCTCACCTGGACCCTAAACCGTCCCCGTCCCCTAACCCTAACCCTAGCCCGAACCCTAACCCTAACCCTTCCCCGAAGCCTGACCCTCACCCGTCCCCTAATCCTAACCCGTACACTAACACTAACCCGCGCCCTCACACGCACACTCCCCCTAAAGCGTTGCCGTACCCTCACCTGGACCCTAAACCGTCCCCGTCCCCTAACCCTAACCCTAGCCCGAACCCTAACCCTGACCCTTCCCCGAAGCCTGACCCTCACCCGTCCCCTAATCCTAACCTGTACGCTAACACTAACCCACGCCCTCACACGCACGCTCCCCCTAAAGCGTTGCCGTACCCTCACCTGGACCCTAAACCGTCCCCGTCCCCTAACCCTAACCCTAGCCCGAACCCTAACCCTGACCCTTCCCCGAAGCCTGACCCTCACCCGTCCCCTAATCCTAACCCGTACGCTAACACAAACTCGCGTCCTCACACGCAAGCTCCCCTTAAAGCGTTGCCGTACCCTCACCTGGACCCTAAACCGTCCCCGTCCCCCAACCCTAACCCTAGCCCGAACCCTAACCCTAACCCTTCCCCGAAGCCTGACCCTCACCCCTCCCCTAATCCTAACCCGTACGCTAACACTAACCCGCGCCCTCACACGCACGCTCCCCCTAAAGCGTTGCCGTACCCTCACCTGGACCCTAAACCGTCCCCGTCCCCTAACCCTAACCCTAGCCCGAACCCTAACCCTAACCCTTCCCCGAAGCCTGACCCTCACCCGTCCCCTAATCCTAACCCGTACGCTAACACTAACCCGCGTCCTCACACGCACGCTCCCCCTAAAGCGTTGCCGTACCCTCACCTGGACACTAAACCATCCCCGTCCCCTAACCCTAACCCTAGCCCGAACCCTAATCCTGACCCTTCCCCGAAGCCTGACCCTCACCTGTCCCCTAATCCTAACCCGTACGCTAACACTAACCCGCGCCCTCACACGCACGCTCCCCCTAAAGCGTTGCCGTACCCTCACCTGGACCCTAAACCGACCCCGTCCCCTAACCCTAACCCTAGCCCGAACCCTAACCCTAACCCATCCCCGAAGCCTGACTCTCACCCGTCCCCTAATCCTAACCCGTACGCTAACACTAACCCGCGCCCTCACACGCACGCTTCCCCTAAAGCGTTGCCGTACCCTCACCTGGACCCTAAACCGTCCCCGTCCCCTAACCCTAACCCTAGCCCGAACCCTAACCCTAACCCTTCCCCGAAGCCTGACCCTCACCCGTCCCCTAATCCTAACACGTACGCTAACACTAACCCGCGTTCTCACACGCACGCTCCCCCTAAAGCGTTGCCGTACCCTCACCTGGACCCTAAACTGTCCCCGTCCCCTAACCCTAACCCTAGCCCGAACCCTAACCCTAACCCTTCCCCGAAGCCTGACCCTCACCCGTCCCATAATCCTAACCCGTACGCTAACACTAACCCGCGCCCTCACACGCACGCTCCCCTTAAAGCGTTGCCGTACCCTCACCTGGACCCTAAACCGTCCCCATCACCTAAAGCTAACCCTAGCCCGAACCCTAACACTGACCCTTCTCCGAAGCCTGACCCTCACCCGTGCCCTAATCCTAAAGCGTACGCTAACACTAACCCGCACCCTCACACGCACGCTCCCCCTAAAGCGTTGCCGTATCCTCACGTGGACCCTAAACCGTCCCCGTCACCTAACCCTAACCCTAGCCCGAACCCTAACCCTGACCCTTCCCCGAAGCCTGACCCTCACCCGTCCCCTAATCCTAACCCGTACGCTAACACTAACCCACGCCCTCACACGCACGCTCCCCCTAAAGCGTTGCCGTACCCTCACCTGGACCCTAAACCGTCCCCGTCCCCTAACCCTAACCATAGACCTAACCCTAACCCTGACCCTTCCCCGAAGCCTGACCCTCACCCGTCCCCTAATCCTAACCCGTACGCTAACACTAACCCGCGTCCTCACACGCACGCTCCCCCTAAAGCGTTGCCGTACCCTCACCTGGACCCTAAACCGTCCCCGTCCCCTAACCCTAACCCTAGCCTGAACCCTAACCCTAACCCTTCCCCGAAGCCTGACCCTCACGCGTCCCCTAATCCTAACCCGTACGCTAACACTAACCCGCGCCCTCACACGCACGCTCCCCCTAAAGCGTTGCCGTACCCTCACCTGGACCCTAAACCGTCCCCGTCCCCTAACCCTAACCCTAGCCCGAACCCTAACCCTAACCCTTCCCCGAAGCCTGACCCTCACCCGTCCCCTAATCCTAACCCGTACGCTAACACTAACCCGCGCCCTCACACGCACGCTCCCCCTAAAGCGTTGCCGTACCCTCACCTGGACACTAAACCATCCCCGTCCCCTAACCCTAACCCTAGCCCGAACCCTAATCCTGACCCTTCCCCGAAGCCTGACCCTCACCTGTCCCCTAATCATAACCCGTACGCTAACACTAACCCGCGCCCTCACACGCACGCTCCCCCTAAAGCGTTGCCGTACCCTCACCTGGACCCTAAACCGACCCCGTCCCCTAACCCTAACCCTAGCCCGAACCCTAACCCTAACCCATCCCCGAAGCCTGACTCTCACCCATCCCCTAATCCTAACCCGTACGCTAACACTAACCCGCGCCCTCACACGCACGCTTCCCCTAAAGCGTTGCCGTACCCTCACCTGGACCCTAAACCGTCCCCGTCCCCTAACCCTAACCCTAGCCCGAACCCTAACCCTAACCCTTCCCCGAAGCCTGACCCTCACCCGTCCCCTAATCCTAACCCGTACGCTAACACTAACCCGCGTCCTCACACGCACGCTCCCCCTAAAGCGTTGCCGTACCCTCACCTGGACCCTAAACCGTCCCCGTCCCCTAACCCTAACCCTAGCCCGAACCCTAACCCTAACCCTTCCCCGAAGCCTGACCCTCACCCGTCCCCTAATCCTAACCCGTACGCTAACACTAACCCGCGCCCTCACACGCACGCTCCCCCTAAAGCATTGCCGTACCCTCACCTGGACCCTAAACCGTCCCCGTCCCCTAACCCTAACCCTCGCCCGAACCCTAACCCTAACCCCCGAAGCCTGACCCTCAACCGTCGCCTAATCCTAACCCGTACGCTAACACTAACCCGCGCCCTCACACGCACGCTCCCCCTAAAGCGTTGCCGTACCCTCACCTGGACCCTAAACCGTCCCCGTCCCCTAACCCTAACCCTAGCCCGAACCCTAACCGTAACCCTTCCCCGAAGCCTGACCCTCACCCGTCCCCTAATCCTAAACCGTACGCTAACACTAACCCGCGCCCTCACACGCACGCTCCCCCTAAAGCGTTGCCGTACCCTCACCTGGACCCTAAACCGTCCCTGTCACCTAACCCTAACCCTAGCCCGAACCCTAACCCTGACCCTTCCCCGAAGCCTGAACCTCACCCGTGCCCTAATCCTAACCCGTACGCTAACACTAACCCGCACCCTCACACGCACGCTCCCCCTAAAGCGTTGCCGTACCCTCACCTGGACCCTAAACCGTCCCCGTCACCTAACCCTAACCCTAGCCCGACCCCTAACCCTGACCCGTCCCCGAAGCCTGACACTCACCCGTCCCCTAATCCTAACCCGTACGCTAACACTAACCCGCGCCCTCACACGCACGCTCCCCCTAAATCGTTGCCGTACCCTCACCTGGTCCCTAAACCGTCCCCGTCCCCTAACCCTAACCCTAGCCCGAACCCTAACCCTGACCCTTCTACACTGAACCCTAACCCTAACCCTTCCCCGAAGCCTGACCCTCACGCGTCCCCTAATCCTAACCCGTACGCTAACACTAACCCGCGCCCTCACACACACGCTCCCCCTAAAGCGTTGCCGTACCCTCACCTGGACCCTAAACCGTCCCCGTCCCCTAACCCTAACCCTAGCCCGAACCCTAACCCTAACCCTTCCGCAAAGCCTGACCCTCACCCGTCCCCAATCCTAACCCGTACGCTAACACTAACCCGCGCCCTCACACGCACGCTCCCCCTAAAGCGTTGCCGTACCCTCACCTGGACCCTAAACCGTCCCCGTCCCCTAACCCTAACCCTAGCCCGAACCCTAACCCTAACCCTTCCCCGAAGCCTGACCCTCACCCGTCCCCTAATCCTAACCCGTACGCTAACACTAACCCGCGCCCTCACACGCACGCTCCCCCTAAAGCGTTGCCGTACCCTCACCTGGACCCTAAACCGTCCCCGTCCCCTAACCCTAACCCTAGCCCGAACCATAACCCTAACCCTTCCCCGAAGCCTGACCCTCACCCGTCCCCTAATCCTAACCCGTACGCTAACACTAACCCGCGCCCTCACACGCACGCTCCCCCTAAAGCGTTGCCGTACCCTCACCTGGACCCTAAACCGTCCCCGTCCCCTAACCCTAACCTTAGCCCGATCCCTAACCCTTCCCCGAAGCCTGACCCTCAACCGTCACCTAATCCTAACCCGTACGCTAACACTAACCCGCGCCCTCACACGCACGCTCCCCCTAAAGCGTTGCCGTACCCTCACCTGGACCCTAAACCGTCCCCGTCCCATAACCCTAACCTTAGACCGAACCCTAACCCTAACCTTTCCCCGAAGCCTGACCCTCACGCGTCCCCTAATCCTAACCCGTACGCTAACACAAACCCGCGTCCTCACACGCACGCTCCCCCTAAAGCGTTGCAGTACCCTCACCTGGACCCTAAACCGTCCCCGTCCCCTAACCCTAACCCTAGCCCGAACCCTAACCCTAACACTTCCCCGAAGCCTGACCCTCACCCGTCCCCTAATCCTAACCCTTACGCTAACACTAACCCGCGCCCTCACACGCACGCTCCCCCTAAAGCGTTGCCGTACCCTCACCTGGACCCTAAACCGTCCCCGTCCCCTAACCCTAACCCTAGCCCGAACACTAACCCTAACCCTTCCCCGAAGCCTGACCCTCACCCGTCCCCGAATCCTAACACGTACGCTAACACTAACCCGCGCCCTCACACGCACGCTCCCCCTAAAGCGTTGCCGTACCCTCACCTGGACCCTAAACCGTCCCCGTCCCCTAACCCTAACCCTAGCCCGAACCCTAACCCTGACCCTTCCCCGAAGCCTGACCCTCACCCGTCCCCTAATCCTAACCCGTACGCTAACACTAACCCGCGCCCTCACACGCACGCTCCCCCTAAAGCGTTGCCGTACCCTCACCTGGACCCTAAACCGTCCCCGTCCCCTAACCCTAACCGTAGCCCGAACCCTAACCCTGACCCTTCCCCGAAGCCTGACCCTCACCCGTCCCGTAATCCTAACCCGTACGCTAACACTAACCCGCGTCCTCACACGCACGCTGCCCCTAAAGCGTTGCCGTACCCTCACCTGGACCCTAAACCGTCCCCGTCCCCTAACCCTAACCCTAGCCTGAACCCTAACCCTAACCTTTCCCCGAAGCCTGACCCTCACGCGTCCCCTAATCCTAACCCGTACGCTAACACTAACCCGCGCCCTCACACGCACGCTCCCCCTAAAGCGTTGCCGTACCCTCACCTGGACCCTAAACCGTCCCCGTCCCCTAACCCTAACCCTAGCCCGAACCCTAACCCTAACCCTTCCCCGAAGCCTGACCCTCACCCGTCCCCTAATCCTAACCCGTACGCTAACACTAACCCGCGCCCTCACACGCACGCTCCCCCTAAAGCGTTGCCGTACCCTCACCTGGACCTTAAACCGTCCCCGTCCCCTAACCCTAACCCTAGCCCGAACCCTAACCCTGACCCTTCCCCGAAGCCTGACCCTCACCCGTCCCCTAATCCTAACCTGTACGCTAACACTAACCCGCGTCCTCACACGCACGCTCCCCCTAAAGCGTTGCCGTACCCTCACCTGGACCCTAAACCGTCCCCGTCCCCTAACCCTAACCCTAGCCTGTACCCTAACCCTAACCTTTCCCCGAAGCCTGACCCTCACGCGTCCCCTAATCCTAACCCGTACGCTAACACTAACCCGCGCCCTCACACGCACGCTCCCCCTAAAGCGTTGCCGTACCCTCACCTGGACCCTAAACCGTCCCCGTCTCCTAACCCTAACCCTAGCTCGAACCCTAACCCTAACCCTTCCCCGAAGCCTGACCCACACCCGTCCCCTAATCCTAACCCGTACGCTAACACTAACCCGCGCCCTCACACGCACGCTCCCCCTAAAGCGTTGCCGTACCCTCACCTGGACCCTAAACCGTCCCCGTCCCCTAACCCTAACCCTAGCCCGAACCCTAACCCTAACCGTTCCCCGAAGCCTGACCCTCACCCGTCCCCTAATCCTAACCCGTACGCTAACACTAACCCACGCCCTCACACGCACACTCCCCCTAAAGCGTTGCCGTACCCTCACCTGGACCCTAAACCGTCCCCGTCCCCTAACCCTAACCCTAGCCCGAACCCTAACCCTAACCTTTCCCCGAAGCCTGACCCTCACCCGTCCCCTAATCCTAACCTGTACGCTAACACAAACCCGCGTCCTCACACGCACGTTCCCCCTAAAGCGTTGCCGTACCCTCACCTGGACCCTAAACCGTCCCCGTCCCCTAACCCTAACCGTAGCCCGAACCCTAAACCTAACCCTTCCCCGAAGCCTGACCCTCACCCGTCCCCTAATCCTAACCCGTACGCTAACACTAACCCGCGCCCTCACACGCACGCTCCCCCTAAAGCATTGCCGTACCCTCACCTGGACCCTAAACTGTCCCCGTCCCCTAACCCTAACCCTCGCCCGAACCCTAACCCTAACCTCCGAAGCCTGACCCTCAACCGTCGCCTAATCCTAACCCGTACGCTAACACTAACCCGCGCCCTCACACGCACGCTCCCCCTAAAGCGTTGCCGTACCCTCACCTGGACCCTAAACCGTCCCCGTCCCCTAACCCTAACCCTAGCCCGAACCCTAAACCTAACACTTCCCCGAAGCCTGACCCTCACCCGTCCCCTAATCCTAACCCGTACGCTAACACTAACCCGCGCCCTCACACGCACGCTCCCCCTAAAGCGTTGCCGTACCCTCACCTGGACCCTAAACCGTCCCCGTCCCCTAACCCTAACCTTAGCCCGAACCCTAACCCTTCCCCGAAGCCTGACCCTCGACCGTCACCTAATCCTAACCCGTACGCTAACACTAACCCACGCCCTCACACGCACGCTCCCCCTAAAGCGTTGCCGTACCCTCACCTGGACCCTAAACCGTCCCCGTCCCCTAACCCTAACCTTAGCCCGAACCCTAACCCTTCCCCGAAGCCTGACCCTCAACCGTCACCTAATCCTAACCCGTACGCTAACACTAACCCGCGCCCTCACACGCACGCTCCCCCTAAAGCGTTGCCGTACCCTCACCTGGACCCTAAACCGTCCCCGTCCCATAACCCTAACCTTAGACCGAACCCTAACCCTAACCTTTCCCCGAAGCCTGACCCTCACGCGTCCCCTAATCCTAACCCGTACGCTAACACAAACCCGCGTCCTCACACGCACGCTCCCCCTAAAGCGTTGCAGTACCCTCACCTGGACCCTAAACCGTCCCCGTCCCCTAACCCTAACCCTAGCCCGAACCCTAACCCTAACACTTCCCCGAAGCCTGACCCTCACCCGTCCCCTAATCCTAACCCTTACGCTAACACTAACCCGCGCCCTCACACGCACGCTCCCCCTAAAGCGTTGCCGTACCCTCACCTGGACCCTAAACCGTCCCCGTCCCCTAACCCTAACCCTAGCCCGAACACTAACCCTAACCCTTCCCCGAAGCCTGACCCTCACCCGTCCCCGAATCCTAACACGTACGCTAACACTAACCCGCGCCCTCACACGCACGCTCCCCCTAAAGCGTTGCCGTACCCTCACCTAGACCCTAAACCGTCCCCGTCCCCTAACCCTAACCCTAGCCCGAACCCTAACCCTGACCCTTCCCCGAAGCCTGACCCTCACCCGTCCCCTAATCCTAACCCGTACGCTAACACTAACCCGCGCCCTCACACGCACGCTCCCCCTAAAGCGTTGCCGTACCCTCACCTGGACCCTAAACCGTCCCCGTCCCCTAACCCTAACCGTAGCCCGAACCCTAACCCTGACCCTTCCCCGAAGCCTGACCCTCACCCGTCCCGTAATCCTAACCCGTACGCTAACACTAACCCGCGTCCTCACACGCACGCTGCCCCTAAAGCGTTGCCGTACCCTCACCTGGACCCTAAACCGTCCCCGTCCCCTAACCCTAACCCTAGCCTGAACCCTAACCCTAACCTTTCCCCGAAGCCTGACCCTCACGCGTCCCCTAATCCTAACCCGTACGCTAACACTAACCCGCGCCCTCACACGCACGCTCCCCCTAAAGCGTTGCCGTACCCTCACCTGGACCCTAAACCGTCCCCGTCCCCTAACCCTAACCCTAGCCCGAACCCTAACCCTAACCCTTCCCCGAAGCCTGACCCTCACCCGTCCCCTAATCCTAACCCGTACGCTAACACTAACCCGCGCCCTCACACGCACGCTCCCCCTAAAGCGTTGCCGTACCCTCACCTGGACCTTAAACCGTCCCCGTCCCCTAACCCTAACCCTAGCCCGAACCCTAACCCTGACCCTTCCCCGAAGCCTGACCCTCACCCGTCCCCTAATCCTAACCTGTACGCTAACACTAACCCGCGTCCTCACACGCACGCTCCCCCTAAAGCGTTGCCGTACCCTCACCTGGACCCTAAACCGTCCCCGTCCCCTAACCCTAACCCTAGCCTGTACCCTAACCCTAACCTTTCCCCGAAGCCTGACCCTCACGCGTCCCCTAATCCTAACCCGTACGCTAACACTAACCCGCGCCCTCACACGCACGCTCCCCCTAAAGCGTTGCCGTACCCTCACCTGGACCCTAAACCGTCCCCGTCTCCTAACCCTAACCCTAGCTCGAACCCTAACCCTAACCCTTCCCCGAAGCCTGACCCACACCCGTCCCCTAATCCTAACCCGTACGCTAACACTAACCCGCGCCCTCACACGCACGCTCCCCCTAAAGCGTTGCCGTACCCTCACCTGGACCCTAAACCGTCCCCGTCCCCTAACCCTAACCCTAGCCCGAACCCTAACCCTAACCGTTCCCCGAAGCCTGACCCTCACCCGTCCCCTAATCCTAACCCGTACGCTAACACTAACCCACGCCCTCACACGCACACTCCCCCTAAAGCGTTGCCGTACCCTCACCTGGACCCTAAACCGTCCCCGTCCCCTAACCCTAACCCTAGCCCGAACCCTAACCCTAACCTTTCCCCGAAGCCTGACCCTCACCCGTCCCCTAATCCTAACCTGTACGCTAACACAAACCCGCGTCCTCACACGCACGCTCCCCCTAAAGCGTTGCCGTACCCTCACCTGGACCCTAAACCGTCCCCGTCCCCTAACCCTAACCGTAGCCCGAACCCTAAACCTAACCCTTCCCCGAAGCCTGACCCTCACCCGTCCCCTAATCCTAACCCGTACGCTAACACTAACCCGCGCACTCACACGCACGCTCCCCCTAAAGCATTGCCGTACCCTCACCTGGACCCTAAACTGTCCCCGTCCCCTAACCCTAACCCTCGCCCGAACCCTAACCCTAACCCCCGAAGCCTGACCCTCAACCGTCGCCTAATCCTAACCCGTACGCTAACACTAACCCGCGCCCTCACACGCACGCTCCCCCTAAAGCGTTGCCGTACCCTCACCTGGACCCTAAACCGTCCCCGTCCCCTAACCCTAACCCTAGCCCGAACCCTAAACCTAACACTTCCCCGAAGCCTGACCCTCACCCGTCCCCTAATCCTAACCCGTACGCTAACACTAACCCGCGCCCTCACACGCACGCTCCCCCTAAAGCGTTGCCGTACCCTCACCTGGACCCTAAACCGTCCCCGTCCCCTAACCCTAACCCTAGCCCGAACCCTAACCCTAACCATTCCCCGAAGCCTGACCCTCACCCGTCCCCTAATCCTAACCCGTACGCTAACACTAACCCGCGCCCTCACACGCACGCTCCCCCTAAAGCGTTGCCGTACCCTCACCTGGACCCTAAACCGTCCCCGTCCCCTAACCCTAACCCTAGCCCGAACCCTAACGCTAACCCTTCCCCGAAGCCTGACCCTCACCCGTCCCCTAATCCTAACCCGTACGCTAACACTAACCCACGCCCTCACACGCACGCTCCCCCTAAAGCGTTGCCGTACACTCACCTGGACCCTAAACCGTCCCCGTCCCCTAATACTAACCCTAGCCCGAACCCTAACACCTACCCTTCCCCGAAGCCTGACCCTCACCCGTCCCCTAATCCTAACCCGTACGCTAACACTAACCCGCGCCCTCACACGCACGCTCCCCCTAAAGCATTGCCGTCCCCTCACCTGGACCCTAAACCGTCCCCGTCCCCTAACCCTAACCCTAGCCCGAACCCTAACCCTAACCCTTCCCCGAAGCCTGACCCTCACCCGTCCCCTAATCCTAACCCGTACGCTAACACTAACCCGCGCCCTCACACGCACGCTTCCCCTAAAGCGTTGCTGTACCCTCACCTGGACCCTAAACCATCCCCGTCCCCTAACCCTAACCCTAGCCCAAACCCTAACCCTAACCCTTCCCCGAAGCCTGACCCTCACGCGTCCCCTAATCCTAACCCGTACGCTAACACTAACCCGCGCCCTCACACGCACGCTCCCCCTAAAGCGTCGCCGTACCCTCACCTGGACCCTAAACCGTCCCCGTCCCCTAACCCTAACCCTAGCCCGAACCTTAACCCTGACCCTTCCCCGAAGCCTGACCCTCACCCGTCCCCTAATCCTAACCCGTACGCTAACACTAACCCGCGCCCTCACACGCACTCTCCCCCTAAAGCGTTGCCGTACCCTCACCTGGACCCTAAACCGTCCCCGTCCCCTAACCCTAACCCTAGCCCGAACCCTAACCCTAACCCTTCCCCGAAGCCTGACCCTCACCCGTCCCCTAATCCTAACCCGTACGCTAACACTAACCCGCGCCCTCACACGCACGCTCCCCCTAAAGCGTTGCCGTACCCTCACCTGGACCCTAAACCGTCCCCGTCCCCTAACCCTAACCCTAGCCCGAACCCTAACGCTAACCCTTCCCCGAAGCCTGACCCTCACCCGTCCCCTAATCCTAACCCGTACGCTAACACTAACCCACGCCCTCACACGCACGCTCCCCCTAAAGCGTTGCCGTACACTCACCTGGACCCTAAACCGTCCCCGTCCCCTAATACTAACCCTAGCCCGAACCCTAACACTAACCCTTCCCCGAAGCCTGACCCTCACCCGTCCCCTAATCCTAACCCGTACGCTAACACTAACCCGCGCCCTCACACGCACGCTCCCCCTAAAGCATTGCCGTCCCCTCACCTGGACCCTAAACCGTCCCCGTCCCCTAACCCTAACCCTAGCCCGAACCCTAACCCTAACCCTTCCCCGAAGCCTGACCCTCACCCGTCCCCTAATCCTAACCCGTACGCTAACACTAACCCGCGCCCTCACACGCACGCTCCCCCTAAAGCGTTGCTGTACCCTCACCTGGACCCTAAACCATCCCCGTCCCCTAACCCTAACCCTAGCCCAAACCCTAACCCTAACCCTTCCCCGAAGCCTGACCCTCACGCGTCCCCTAATCCTAACCCGTACGCTAACACTAACCCGCGCCCTCACACGCACGCTCCCCCTAAAGCGTCGCCGTACCCTCACCTGGACCCTAAACCGTCCCCGTCCCCTAACCCTAACCCTAGCCCGAACCTTAACCCTGACCCTTCCCCGAAGCCTTACCCTCACCCGTCCCCTAATCCTAACCCGTACGCTAACACTAACCCGCGCCCTAACACGCACGCTCCCCCTAAAGCGTTGCCGTACCCTCACCTGGACCCTAAACCGTCCCCGTCCCCTAACCCTAACCCTAGCCCGAACCCTAACCCTGACCCTTCCCCGAAGCCTGACCCTCACCCGTCCCCTAATCCTAACCCGTACGCTAACACTAACCCGCGCCCTCACACGCACACTCCCCCTAAAGCGTTGCCGTACCCTCACCTGGACCCTAAACCGTCCCCGTCCCCTAACCCTAACCCTAGCCCGAACCCTAACCCTGACCCTTCCCCGAAGCCTGATCCTCACCCGTCCCCTAATCCTAACCCTTTCGCTAACACTAATCCGCACCCTCACACGCACGCTCCCCCTAAAGCGTTGCCGTACCCTCACCTGGACCCTAAACCGTCCCCGTCCCCTAACCCTAACGCTAGCCTGAACCCTAACCCTGACCCTTCCCCGAAGCCTGACACTCACCCGTCCCCTAATCCTAACCCGTACGCTAGCACTAACCCGCGCCCTCACACGCACGCTCCCCCTAAAGCGTTGCCGTACCCTCACCTGGACCCTAAACCGTCCCCGTCCCCTAACCCTAACCCTAGCCCGAACCCTAACCCTGACCCTTCCCCGAAGCCTGACCCTCACCCGTCCCCTAATCCTAACCTGTACGCTAACACTAACCCACGCCCTCACACGCACGCTCCCCCTAAAGCGTTGCCGTACCCTCACCTGGACCCTAAACCGTCCCCGTCCCCTAACCCTAACCCTAGCCCGAACCCTAACCCTGACCCTTCCCCGAAGCCTGACCCTCACCCGTCCCCTAATCCTAACCCGTACGCTAACACAAACTCGCGTCCTCACACGCAAGCTCCCCTTAAAGCGTTGCCGTACCCTCACCTGGACCCTAAACCGTCCCCGTCCCCCAACCCTAACCCTAGCCCGAACCCTAACCCTGACCCTTCCCCGAAGCCTGACTCTCACCCGTCCCCTAATCCTAACCCGTACGCTAACACTAACCCGCGTCCTCACACGCACGCTCCCCCTAAAGCGTTGCCGTACCCTCACCTGGACCCTAAACCGTCCCCGTCCCCTAACCCTAACGCTAGCCTGAACCCTAACCCTGACACTTCCCCGAAGCCTGACACTCACCCGTCCCCTAATCCTAACCCGTACGCTAGCACTAACCCGCGCCCTCACACGCACGCTCCCCCTAAAGCGTTGCCGTACCCTCACCTGGACCGTAAACCGTCCCCGTCCCCTAACCCTAACCCTAGCCCGAACCCTAACCCTGACCCTTCCCCGAAGCCTGACCCTCACCCGTCCCCTAATCCTAACCCGTACGCTAACACAAACTCGCGTCCTCACACGCAAGCTCCCCTTAAAGCGTTGCCGTACCCTCACCTGGACCCTAAACCGTCCCCGTCCCCCAACCCTAACCCTAGCCCGAACCCTAACCCTGACCCTTCCCCGAAGCCTGACTCTCACCCGTCCCCTAATCCTAACCCGTACGCTAACACTAACCCGCGTCCTCACACGCACGCTCCCCCTAAAGCGTTGCCGTACCCTCACCTGGACCCTAAACCGTCCCCGTCCCCTAACCCTAACCCTAGCCTGAACCCTAACCCTAACCCTTCCCCGAAGCCTGACCCTCACGCGTCCCCTAATCCTAAACCGTACGCTAACACTAACCCGCGCCCTCACACGCACGCTCCCCCTAAAGCGTTGCCGTACCCTCACCTGGACCCTAAACCGTCCCCGTCCCCTAACCCTAACCCTAGCCCGAACCCTAACCCTAACCCTTCCGCGAAGCCTGACCCTCACCCGTCCCCTAATCCTAACCCGTACGCTAACACTAACCCACGCCCTCACACGCACGCTCCCCCTAAAGCGTTGCCGTACCCTCACCTGGACCCTAAACCGTCCCCGTCCCCTAACCCTAACCCTAGCCCGAACCCTAACCCTAACCCTTCCCCGAAGCCTGACCCTCACCCGTCCCCTAATCCTAACCCGTACGCTAACACTAACCCGCGTCCTCACACGCACGCTCCCCCTAAAGCGTTGCCGTACCCTCACCTGGACACTAAACCATCCCCGTCCCCTAACCCTAACCCTAGCCCGAACCCTAATCCTGACCCTTCCCCGAAGCCTGACCCTCACCTGTCCCCTAATCCTAACCCGTACGCTAACACTAACCCGCGCCCTCACACGCACGCTCCCCCTAAAGCGTTGCCGTACCCTCACCTGGACCCTAAACCGACCCCGTCCCCTAACCCTAACCCTAGCCCGAACCCTAACCCTAACCCATCCCCGAAGCCTGACTCTCACCCGTCCCCTAATCCTAACCCGTACGCTAACACTAACCCGCGCCCTCACACGCACGCTTCCCCTAAAGCGTTGCCGTACCCTCACCTGGACCCTAAACCGTCCCCGTCCCCTAACCCTAACCCTAGCCCGAACCCTAACCCTAACCCTTCCCCGAAGCCTGACCCTCACCCGTCCCCTAATCCTAACCCGTACGCTAACACTAACCCGCGTCCTCACACGCACGCTCCCCCTAAAGCGTTGCCGTACCCTCACCTGGACCCTAAACCGTCCCCGTCCCCTAACCCTAACCCTAGCCCGAACCCTAAACCTAACCCTTCCCCGAAGCCTGACCCTCACCCGTCCCCTAATCCTAACCCGTACGCTAACACTAACCCGCGCCCTCACACGCACGCTCCCCCTAAAGCATTGCCGTACCCTCACCTGGACCCTAAACCGTCCCCGTCCCCTAACCCTAACCCTCGCCCGAACCCTAACCCTAACCCCCGAAGCCTGACCCTCAACCGTCGCCTAATCCTAACCCGTACGCTAACACTAACCCGCGCCCTCACACGCACGCTCCCCCTAAAGCGTTGCCGTACCCTCACCTGGACCCTAAACCGTCCCCGTCCCCTAACCCTA
Source organism: Stenella coeruleoalba (assembly GCF_951394435.1). NCBI lineage: Eukaryota > Metazoa > Chordata > Mammalia > Artiodactyla > Delphinidae > Stenella > Stenella coeruleoalba. The sequence goes on along the minus strand of NW_027646156.1, from coordinate 501,076 downwards.
ACCCTAGCCCGAACCCTAACCGTAACCCTTCCCCGAAGGCTGACCCTCACCCGTCCCCTAATCCTAACCCGTACGCTAACACTAACCCGCGCCCTCACACGCACGCTCCCCCTAAAGCGTTGCCGTACCCTCACCTGGACCCTAAACCGTCCCCGTCCCCTAACCCTAACCCTAGCCCGAACCTTAACCCTGACCCTTCCCCGAAGCCTGACCCTCACCCGTCCCATAATCCTAACCCGTACGCTAACACTAACCCGCGCCCTCACACGCACGCTCCCCTTAAAGCGTTGCCGTACCCTCACCTGGACCCTAAACCGTCCCCATCCCCTAACCCTAACCCTAGCCCGAACCCTAACCCTGACCCTTCCCCGAAGCCTGACCCTCACCCGTCCCCTAATCCTAACCCGTACGCTAACACTAACCCGTGCTCTCACACGCACGCTCCCCCTAAAGCGTTGCCGTACCCTCACCTGGACCCTAAACCGTCCCTGTCACCTAACCCTAACCCTAGCCCGAACCCTAACCCTGACCCTTCTCCGAAGCCTGACCCTCACCCGTGCCCTAATCCTAACCCGTACGCTAACACTAACCCGCACCCTCACACGCACGCTCCCCCTAAAGCGTTGCCGTACCCTCACCTGGACCCTAAACCGTCCCCGTCACCTAACCCTAACCCTAGCCCGACCCCTAACCCTGACCCGTCCCCGAAGCCTGACACTCACCCGTCCCCTAATCCTAACCCGTACGCTAACACTAACCCGCGCCCTCACACGCACGCTCCCCCTAAAGCGTTGCCGTACCCTCACCTGGTCCCTAAACCGTCCCCGTCCCCTAACCCTAACCCTAGCCCGAACCCTAACCCTGACCCTTTTAGCCTGAACCCTAACCCTAACCCTTCCCCGAAGCCTGACCCTCACGCGTCCCCTAATCCTAACCCGTACGCTAACACTAACCCGCGCCCTCACACACACGCTCCCCCTAAAGCGTTGCCGTACCCTCACCTGGACCCTAAACCGTCCCCGTCCCCTAACCCTAACCCTAGCCCGAACCCTAACCCTAACCCTTCCGCGAAGCCTGACCCTCACCCGTCCCCAATCCTAACCCGTACGCTAACACTAACCCGCGCCCTCACACGCACGCTCCCCCTAAAGCGTTGCCGTACCCTCACCTGGACCCTAAACCGTCCCCGTCCCCTAACCCTAACCCTAGCCCGAACCCTAACCCTAACCCTTCCCCGAAGCCTGACCCTCACCCTTCCCCTAATCCTAACCCGTACGCTAACACTAACCCACGCCCTCACACGCACGCTCCCCCTAAAGCGTTGCCGTACCCTCACCTGGACCCTAAACCGTCCCCGTCCCCTAACCCTAACCCTAGCCCGAACCCTAACCCTAACCCTTCCCCGAAGCCTGACCCTCACCCGTCCCCTAATCCTAACCCGTACGCTAACACTAACCCGCGCCCTCACACGCACGCTCCCCCTAAAGCGTTGCCGTACCCTCACCTGGACCCTAAACCGTCCCCGTCCCCTAACCCTAACCCTAGCCCGAACCCTAACCCTGACCCTTCCCCGAAGCCTGACCCTCACCCGTCCCCTAATCCTAACCCGTACGCTAACACTAACCCACGCCCTCACACGCACGCTCCCCCTAAAGCGTTGCCGTACCCTCACCTGGACCCTAAACCGTCCCCGTCCCCTAACCCTAACCTTAGCCCGAACCCTAACCCTTCCCCGAAGCCTGACCCTCAACCGTCACCTAATCCTAACCCGTACGCTAACACTAACCCGCGCCCTCACACGCACGCTCCCCCTAAAGCGTTGCCGTACCCTCACCTGGACCCTAAACCGTCCCCGTCCCCTAACCCTAACCGTAGCCCGAACCCTAACCCTGAACCTTCCCCGAAGCCTGACCCTCACCCGTCCCGTAATCCTAACCCGTACGCTAACACTAACCCGCGTCCTCACACGCACGCTGCCCCTAAAGCGTTGCCGTACCCTCACCTGGACCCTAAACCGTCCCCGTCCCCTAACCCTAACCCTAGCCCGAACCCTAACCCTGACCCTTCCCCGAAGCCTGACTCTCACCCGTCCCCTAATCCTAACCCGTACGCTAACACTAACCCGCGCCCTCACACGCACGCTCCCCCTAAAGCGTTGCCGTACCCTCACCTGGACCCTAAACCGTCCCCGTTCCCTAACCCTAACCCTAGCCCGAACCCTAACCCTGACCCTTCCCCGAAGCCTGACCCTCACCCGTCCCCTAATCCTAACCCGTACGCTAACACTAACCCGTGCTCTCACACGCACGCTGCCCCTAAAGCGTTGCCGTACCCTCACCTGGACCCTAAACCGTCCCCGTCACCTAATGCTAACCCTAGCCCGAACCCTAACCCTGACCCTTCTCCGAAGCCTGACCCTCACCCGTGCCCTAATCCTAACGCGTACGCTAACACTAACCCGCACCCTCACACGCACGCTCCCCCTAAAGCGTTGCCGTACCCTCACCTGGACCCTAAACCGTCCCCGTCACCTAACCCTAACCCTAGCCCGAACCCTAACCCTGACCCTTCCCCGAAGCCTGACCCTCACCCGTCCCCTAATCCTAACCCGTACGCTAACACTAACCCACGCCCTCACACGCACGCTCCCCCTAAAGCGTTGCCGTACCCTCACCTGGACCCTAAACCGTCCCCGTCCCCTAACCCTAACCGTAGACCGAACCCTAACCCTGACCCTTCCCCGAAGCCTGACTCTCACCCGTCCCCTAATCCTAACCCGTACGCTAACACTAACCCGCGTCCTCACACGCACGCTCCCCCTAAAGCGTTGCCGTACCCTCACCTGGACCCTAAACCGTCCCCGTCCCCTAACCCTAACCCTAGCCTGAACCCTAACCCTAACCCTTCCCCGAAGCCTGACCCTCACGCGTCCCCTAATCCTAAACCGTACGCTAACACTAACCCGCGCCCTCACACGCACGCTCCCCCTAAAGCGTTGCCGTACCCTCACCTGGACCCTAAACCGTCCCCGTCCCCTAACCCTAACCCTAGCCCGAACCCTAACCCTAACCCTTCCGCGAAGCCTGACCCTCACCCGTCCCCTAATCCTAACCCGTACGCTAACACTAACCCGCGCCCTCACACGCACGCTCCCCCTAAAGCGTTGCCGTACCCTCACCTGGACCCTAAACCGTCCCCGTCCCCTAACCCTAACCCTAGCCCGAACCCTAACCCTAACCCTTCCCCGAAGCCTGACCCTCACCCGTCCCCTAATCCTAACCCGTACGCTAACACTAACCCGCGCCCTCACACGCACGCTCCCCCTAAAGCGTTGCCGTACCCTCACCTGGACCCTAAACCGTCCCCGTCCCCTAACCCTAACCCTAGCCCGAACCTTAACCCTGACCCTTCCCCGAAGCCTGACCCTCACCCGTCCCATAATCCTAACCCGTACGCTAACACTAACCCGCGCCCTCACACGCACGCTCCCCTTAAAGCGTTGCCGTACCCTCACCTGGACCCTAAACCGTCCCCATCCCCTAACCCTAACCCTAGCCCGAACCCTAACCCTGACCCTTCCCCGAAGCCTGACCCTCACCCGTCCCCTAATCCTAACCCGTACGCTAACACTAACCCGTGCTCTCACACGCACGCTCCCCCTAAAGCGTTGCCGTACCCTCACCTGGACCCTAAACCGTCCCTGTCACCTAACCCTAACCCTAGCCCGAACCCTAACCCTGACCCTTCTCCGAAGCCTGACCCTCACCCGTGCCCTAATCCTAACCCGTACGCTAACACTAACCCGCACCCTCACACGCACGCTCCCCCTAAAGCGTTGCCGTACCCTCACCTGGACCCTAAACCGTCCCCGTCACCTAACCCTAACCCTAGCCCGACCCCTAACCCTGACCCGTCCCCGAAGCCTGACACTCACCCGTCCCCTAATCCTAACCCGTACGCTAACACTAACCCGCGCCCTCACACGCACGCTCCCCCTAAAGCGTTGCCGTACCCTCTCCTGGTCCCTAAACCGTCCCCGTCCCCTAACCCTAACCCTAGCCCGAACCCTAACCCTGACCCTTTTAGCCTGAACCCTAACCCTAACCCTTCCCCGAAGCCTGACCCTCACGCGTCCCCTAATCCTAACCCGTACGCTAACACTAACCCGCGCCCTCACACACACGCTCCCCCTAAAGCGTTGCCGTACCCTCATCTGGACCCTAAACCGTCCCCGTCCCCTAACCCTAACCCTAGCCCGAACCCTAACCCTAACCCTTCCGCGAAGCCTGACCCTCACCCGTCCCCAATCCTAACCCGTACGCTAACACTAACCCGCGCCCTCACACGCACGCTCCCCCTAAAGCGTTGCCGTACCCTCACCTGGACCCTAAACCGTCCCCGTCCCCTAACCCTAACCCTAGCCCGAACCCTAACCCTAACCCTTCCCCGAAGCCTGACCCTCACCCGTCCCCTAATCCTAACCCGTACGCTAACACTATCCCACGCCCTCACACGCACGCTCCCCCTAAAGCGTTGCCGTACCCTCACCTGGACCCTAAACCGTCCCCGTCCCCTAACCCTAACCCTAGCCCGAACCCTAACCCTAACCCTTCCCCGAAGCCTGACCCTCACCCGTCCCCTAATCCTAACCCGTACGCTAACACTAACCCGCGCCCTCACACGCACGCTCCCCCTAAAGCGTTGCCGTACCCTCACCTGGACCCTAAACCGTCCCCGTCCCCTAACCCTAACCCTAGCCCGAACCCTAACCCTAACCCTTCCCCGAAGCCTGACCCTCACCCGTCCCCTAATCCTAACCCGTACGCTAACACTAACCCGCGCCCTCACACGCACGCTCCCCCTAAAGCGTTGCCGTACCCTCACCTGGACCCTAAACCGTCCCCGTCCCCTAACCCTAACCCTAGCCCGAACCCTAACCCTAACCCTTCCCCGAAGCCTGACCCTCACCCGTCCCCTAATCCTAAACCGTACGCTAACACTAACCCGCGCCCTCACACGCACGCTCCCCCTAAAGCGTTGCCGTACCCTCACCTGGACCCTAAACCGTCCCCGTCCCCTAACCCTAACCCTAGCCCGAACCCTAACCCTAACCCTTCCCCGAAGCCTGACCCTCACCCGTCCCCTAATCCTAACCCGTACGCTAACACTAACCCACGCCCTCACACGCACGCTCCCCCTAAAGCGTTGCCGTACCCTCACCTGGACCCTAAACCGTCCCCGTCCCCTAACCCTAACCCTAGCCCGAACCTTAAACCTGACCCTTCCCCGAAGCCTGACCCTCACCCGTCCCATAATCCTAACCCGTACGCTAACACTAACCCGCGCCCTCACACGCACGCTACCCCTAAAGCGTTGCCGTACCCTCACCTGGACCCTAAACCGTCCCCGTCCCCTAACCCTAACCCTAGCCCGAACCCTAACCCTGACCCTTCCCCGAAGCCTGACCCTCACCCGTCCCCTAATCCTAACCCGAACGCTAACACTAACCCACGCCCTCACACGCACGCTCCCCCTAAAGCGTTGCCGTACCCTCACCTGGACCCTAAACCGTCCCCGTCCCCTAACCCTAACCTTAGCCCGAACCCTAACCCTTCCCCGAAGCCTGACCCTCAACCGTCACCTAATCCTAACCCGTACGCTAACACTAACCCGCGCCCTCACACGCACGCTCCCCCTAAAGCGTTGCCGTACCCTCACCTGGACCCTAAACCGTCCCCGTCCCCTAACCCTAACCCTAGCCTGAACCATAACCCTAACCTTTCCCCGAAGCCTGACCCTCACGCGTCCCCTAATGCTAACCCGTACGCTAACACTAACCCGCGCCCTCACACGCACGCTCCCCCTAAAGCGTTGCCGTACCCTCACCTGGACCCTAAACCGTCCCCGTCCCCTAACCCTAACCCTAGCCCGAACCCTAACCCTAACCCTTCCCCGAAGCCTGACCCTCACCCGTCCCCTAATCCTAACCCGTACGCTAACACTAACCCACGCCCTCACACGCACGCTCCCCCTAAAGCGTTGCCGTACCCTCACCTGGACCCTAAACCGTCCCCGTCACCTAACCCTAACCCTAGCCCGAACCCTAACCCTAACCCTTCCCCGAAGCCTGACCCTCACCCGTCCCCTAATCCTAACCCGTACGCTAACACTAACCCGCGCCCTCACACGCACGCTCCCCCTAAAGCGTTGCCGTACCCTCACCTGGACCCTAAACCGTCCCCGTCCCCTAACCCTAACCCTAGCCCGAACCCTAACCCTAACACTTCCCCGAAGCCTGACCCTCACCCGTCCCCTAATCCTAACACGTACGCTAACACTAACCCGCGCCCTCACACGCACGCTCCCCCTAAAGCGTTGCCGTACCCTCACCTGGACCCTAAACCGTCCCCGTCCCCTAACCCTAACCCTAGCCCGAACCCTAACCCTGACCCTTCCCCGAAGCCTGACCCTCACCCGTCCCCTAATCCTAACCTGTACGCTAACACTAACCCGCGACCTCACACGCACGCTCCCCCTAAAGCGTTGCTGTACCCTCACCTGGACCCTAAACCGTCCCCGTCCCCGTCCCCTAACCCTAGCCTGTACCCTAACCCTAACCTTTCCCCGAAGCCTGACCCTCACGCGTCCCCTAATCCTAACCCGTACGCTAACACTAACCCGCGCCCTCACACGCACGCTCCCCCTAAAGCGTTGCCGTACCCTCACCTGGACCCTAAACCGTCCCCGTCTCCTAACCCTAACCCTAGCCCGAACCCTAACCCTAACACTTCCCCGAAGCCTGACCCTCACCCGTCCCCTAATCGTAACCCGTACGCTAACACTAACCCGCGCCCTCACACGCACGCTCCCCCTAAAGCGTTGCCGTACCCTCACCTGGACCCTAAACCGTCCCCGTCCCCTAACCCTAACCCTAGCCCGAACCCTAACCCTAACCCTTCCCCGAAGCCTGACCCTCACCCGTCCCCTAATCTAACCCGTACGCTAACACTAACCCGCGCCCTCACACGCACGCTCCCCCTAAAGCGTTGCCGTACCCTCACCTGGACCCTAAACCGTCCCCGTCCCCTAACCCTAACCCTAGCCCGAACCCTAACCCTAACACTTCCCCGAAGCCTGACCCTCGCCCGTCCCCTAATCCTAACCCGTACTCTAACACTAACCCGCGCCCTCACACGCACGCTCCCCCTAAAGCGTTGCCGTACCCTCACCTGGACCCTAAACCGTCTCCGTCCCCTAACCCTAATCCTAGCCCGAACCCTAACCCTAAACCTTCCCCGAATCCTGACCCTCACCCGTCCCCTAATCCTAACCCGTACGCTAACACTAACCCGCGCCCTCACACGCACGCTCCCCCTAAAGCGTTGCCGTACCCTCACCTGGACCCTAAACCGTCTCCGTCCCCTAACCCTAACCCTAGCCCGAACCCTAACCCTAACCCTTCCCCGAAGCCTGACCCTCACCCGTCCCCTAATCCTAACCCGTACGATAACACTAACCCGCGCCCTCACACGCACGCTCCCCCTAAAGCGTTGCCGTACCCTCACCTGGACCCTAAACCGTCCCCGTCCCCTAACCCTAACCCTAGCCCGAACCCTAAACCTAACCCTTCCCCGAAGCCTGACCCTCACCCGTCCCCTAATCCTAACCCGTACGCTAACACTAACCCGCGCCCTCACACGCACGCTCCCCCTAAAGCATTGCTGTACCCTCACCTGGACCCTAAACTGTCCCCGTCCCCTAACCCTAACCCTCGCCCGATCCCTAACCCTAACCCCCGAAGCCTGACCCTCAACCGTCGCCTAATCCTAACCCGTACGCTAACACTAACCCGCGCCCTCACACGCACGCTCCCCCTAAAGCGTTGCCGTACCCTCACCTGGACCCTAAACCGTCCCCGTCCCCTAACCCTAACCCTAGCCCGAACCCTAAACCTAACACTTCCCCGAAGCCTGACCCTCACCCGTCCCCTAATCCTAACCCGTACGCTAACACTAACCCGCGCCCTCACACGCACGCTCCCCCTAAAGCGTTGCCGTACCCTCACCTGGACCCTAAACCGTCCCCGTCCCCTAACCCTAACCCTAGCCCGAACCCTAACCCTAACCCTTCCCCGAAGCCTGACCCTCACCCGTCCCCTAATCCTAACCCGTACGCTAACACTAACCCGCGCCCTCACACGCACGCTCCCCCTAAAGCGTTGCCGTACCCTCACCTGGACCCTAAACCGTCCCCGTCCCCTAACCCTAACCCTAGCCCGAACCCTAACGCTAACCCTTCCCCGAAGCCTGACCCTCACCCGTCCCCTAATCCTAACCCGTACGCTAACACTAACCCACGCCCTCACACGCACGCTCCCCCTAAAGCGTTGCCGTACACTCACCTGGACCCTAAACCGTCCCCGTCCCCTAACCCTAACCCTAGCCCGAACCCTAACACTAACCCTTCCCCGAAGCCTGACCCTCACCCGTCCCCTAATCCTAACCCGTACGCTAACACTAACCCGCGCCCTCACACGCACGCTCCCCCTAAAGCGTTGCCGTACCCTCACCTGGACCCTAAACCGTCCCTGTCCCCTAACCCTAACCCTAGCCCGAACCCTAACCCTAACCCTTCCCCGAAGCCTGACCCTCACCCGTCCCCTAATCCTAACCCGTACGCTAACACTAACCCGCGTCCTCACATGCACGCTCCCCCTAAAGCGTTGCCGTACCCTCACCTGGACACTAAACCATCCCCGTCCCCTAACCCTAACCCTAGCCCGAACCCTAATCCTGACCCTTCCCCGAAGCCTGACCCTCACCTGTCCCCTAATCCTAACCCGTACGCTAACACTAACCCGCGCCCTCACACGCACGCTACCCCTAAAGCGTTGCCGTACCCTCACCTGGACCCTAAACCGTCCCCGTCACCTAACCCTAACCCTAGCCCGACCCCTAACCCTGACCCGTCCCCGAAGCCTGACACTCACCCGTCCCCTAATCCTAACCCGTACGCTAACACTAACCCGCGCCCTCACACGCACGCTCCCCCTAAAGCGTTGCCGTACCCTCTCCTGGTCCCTAAACCGTCCCCGTCCCCTAACCCTAACCCTAGCCCGAACCCTAACCCTGACCCTTTTAGCCTGAACCCTAACCCTAACCCTTCCCCGAAGCCTGACCCTCACGCGTCCCCTAATCCTAACCCGTACGCTAACACTAACCCGCGCCCTCACACACACGCTCCCCCTAAAGCGTTGCCGTACCCTCATCTGGACCCTAAACCGTCCCCGTCCCCTAACCCTAACCCTAGCCCGAACCCTAACCCTAACCCTTCCGCGAAGCCTGACCCTCACCCGTCCCCAATCCTAACCCGTACGCTAACACTAACCCGCGCCCTCACACGCACGCTCCCCCTAAAGCGTTGCCGTACCCTCACCTGGACCCTAAACCGTCCCCGTCCCCTAACCCTAACCCTAGCCCGAACCCTAACCCTAACCCTTCCCCGAAGCCTGACCCTCACCCGTCCCCTAATCCTAACCCGTACGCTAACACTATCCCACGCCCTCACACGCACGCTCCCCCTAAAGCGTTGCCGTACCCTCACCTGGACCCTAAACCGTCCCCGTCCCCTAACCCTAACCCTAGCCCGAACCCTAACCCTAACCCTTCCCCGAAGCCTGACCCTCACCCGTCCCCTAATCCTAACCCGTACGCTAACACTAACCCGCGCCCTCACACGCACGCTCCCCCTAAAGCGTTGCCGTACCCTCACCTGGACCCTAAACCGTCCCCGTCCCCTAACCCTAACCCTAGCCCGAACCCTAACCCTAACCCTTCCCCGAAGCCTGACCCTCACCCGTCCCCTAATCCTAACCCGTACGCTAACACTAACCCGCGCCCTCACACGCACGCTCCCCCTAAAGCGTTGCCGTACCCTCACCTGGACCCTAAACCGTCCCCGTCCCCTAACCCTAACCCTAGCCCGAACCCTAACCCTAACCCTTCCCCGAAGCCTGACCCTCACCCGTCCCCTAATCCTAAACCGTACGCTAACACTAACCCGCGCCCTCACACGCACGCTCCCCCTAAAGCGTTGCCGTACCCTCACCTGGACCCTAAACCGTCCCCGTCCCCTAACCCTAACCCTAGCCCGAACCCTAACCCTAACCCTTCCCCGAAGCCTGACCCTCACCCGTCCCCTAATCCTAACCCGTACGCTAACACTAACCCACGCCCTCACACGCACGCTCCCCCTAAAGCGTTGCCGTACCCTCACCTGGACCCTAAACCGTCCCCGTCCCCTAACCCTAACCCTAGCCCGAACCTTAAACCTGACCCTTCCCCGAAGCCTGACCCTCACCCGTCCCATAATCCTAACCCGTACGCTAACACTAACCCGCGCCCTCACACGCACGCTACCCCTAAAGCGTTGCCGTACCCTCACCTGGACCCTAAACCGTCCCCGTCCCCTAACCCTAACCCTAGCCCGAACCCTAACCCTGACCCTTCCCCGAAGCCTGACCCTCACCCGTCCCCTAATCCTAACCCGAACGCTAACACTAACCCACGCCCTCACACGCACGCTCCCCCTAAAGCGTTGCCGTACCCTCACCTGGACCCTAAACCGTCCCCGTCCCCTAACCCTAACCTTACCCCGAACCCTAACCCTTCCCCGAAGCCTGACCCTCAACCGTCACCTAATCCTAACCCGTACGCTAACACTAACCCGCGCCCTCACACGCACGCTCCCCCTAAAGCGTTGCCGTACCCTCACCTGGACCCTAAACCGTCCCCGTCCCCTAACCCTAACCCTAGCCTGAACCCTAACCCTAACCTTTCCCCGAAGCCTGACCCTCACGCGTCCCCTAATGCTAACCCGTACGCTAACACTAACCCGCGCCCTCACACGCACGCTCCCCCTAAAGCGTTGCCGTACCCTCACCTGGACCCTAAACCGTCCCCGTCCCCTAACCCTAACCCTAGCCCGAACCCTAACCCTAACCCTTCCCCGAAGCCTGACCCTCACCCGTCCCCTAATCCTAACCCGTACGCTAACACTAACCCACGCCCTCACACGCACGCTCCCCCTAAAGCGTTGCCGTACCCTCACCTGGACCCTAAACCGTCCCCGTCACCTAACCCTAACCCTAGCCCGAACCCTAACCCTAACCCTTCCCCGAAGCCTGACCCTCACCCGTCCCCTAATCCTAACCCGTACGCTAACACTAACCCGCGCCCTCACACGCACGCTCCCCCTAAAGCGTTGCCGTACCCTCACCTGGACCCTAAACCGTCCCCGTCCCCTAACCCTAACCCTAGCCCGAACCCTAACCCTAACACTTCCCCGAAGCCTGACCCTCACCCGTCCCCTAATCCTAACACGTACGCTAACACTAACCCGCGCCCTCACACGCACGCTCCCCCTAAAGCGTTGCCGTACCCTCACCTGGACCCTAAACCGTCCCCGTCCCCTAACCCTAACCCTAGCCCGAACCCTAACCCTGACCCTTCCCCGAAGCCTGACCCTCACCCGTCCCCTAATCCTAACCTGTACGCTAACACTAACCCGCGACCTCACACGCACGCTCCCCCTAAAGCGTTGCTGTACCCTCACCTGGACCCTAAACCGTCCCCGTCCCCGTCCCCTAACCCTAGCCTGTACCCTAACCCTAACCTTTCCCCGAAGCCTGACCCTCACGCGTCCCCTAATCCTAACCCGTACGCTAACACTAACCCGCGCCCTCACACGCACGCTCCCCCTAAAGCGTTGCCGTACCCTCACCTGGACCCTAAACCGTCCCCGTCTCCTAACCCTAACCCTAGCCCGAACCCTAACCCTAACACTTCCCCGAAGCCTGACCCTCACCCGTCCCCTAATCGTAACCCGTACGCTAACACTAACCCGCGCCCTCACACGCACGCTCCCCCTAAAGCGTTGCCGTACCCTCACCTGGACCCTAAACCGTCCCCGTCCCCTAACCCTAACCCTAGCCCGAACCCTAACCCTAACCCTTCCCCGAAGCCTGACCCTCACCCGTCCCCTAATCTAACCCGTACGCTAACACTAACCCGCGCCCTCACACGCACGCTCCCCCTAAAGCGTTGCCGTACCCTCACCTGGACCCTAAACCGTCCCCGTCCCCTAACCCTAACCCTAGCCCGAACCCTAACCCTAACACTTCCCCGAAGCCTGACCCTCGCCCGTCCCCTAATCCTAACCCGTACTCTAACACTAACCCGCGCCCTCACACGCACGCTCCCCCTAAAGCGTTGCCGTACCCTCACCTGGACCCTAAACCGTCTCCGTCCCCTAACCCTAATCCTAGCCCGAACCCTAACCCTAAACCTTCCCCGAAGCCTGACCCTCACCCGTCCCCTAATCCTAACCCGTACGCTAACACTAACCCGCGCCCTCACACGCACGCTCCCCCTAAAGCGTTGCCGTACCCTCACCTGGACCCTAAACCGTCTCCGTCCCCTAACCCTAACCCTAGCCCGAACCCTAACCCTAACCCTTCCCCGAAGCCTGACCCTCACCCGTCCCCTAATCCTAACCCGTACGATAACACTAACCCGCGCCCTCACACGCACGCTCCCCCTAAAGCGTTGCCGTACCCTCACCTGGACCCTAAACCGTCCCCGTCCCCTAACCCTAACCCTAGCCCGAACCCTAAACCTAACCCTTCCCCGAAGCCTGACCCTCACCCGTCCCCTAATCCTAACCCGTACGCTAACACTAACCCGCGCCCTCACACGCACGCTCCCCCTAAAGCATTGCTGTACCCTCACCTGGACCCTAAACTGTCCCCGTCCCCTAACCCTAACCCTCGCCCGATCCCTAACCCTAACCCCCGAAGCCTGACCCTCAACCGTCGCCTAATCCTAACCCGTACGCTAACACTAACCCGCGCCCTCACACGCACGCTCCCCCTAAAGCGTTGCCGTACCCTCACCTGGACCCTAAACCGTCCCCGTCCCCTAACCCTAACCCTAGCCCGAACCCTAAACCTAACACTTCCCCGAAGCCTGACCCTCACCCGTCCCCTAATCCTAACCCGTACGCTAACACTAACCCGCGCCCTCACACGCACGCTCCCCCTAAAGCGTTGCCGTACCCTCACCTGGACCCTAAACCGTCCCCGTCCCCTAACCCTAACCCTAGCCCGAACCCTAACCCTAACCCTTCCCCGAAGCCTGACCCTCACCCGTCCCCTAATCCTAACCCGTACGCTAACACTAACCCGCGCCCTCACACGCACGCTCCCCCTAAAGCGTTGCCGTACCCTCACCTGGACCCTAAACCGTCCCCGTCCCCTAACCCTAACCCTAGCCCGAACCCTAACGCTAACCCTTCCCCGAAGCCTGACCCTCACCCGTCCCCTAATCCTAACCCGTACGCTAACACTAACCCACGCCCTCACACGCACGCTCCCCCTAAAGCGTTGCCGTACACTCACCTGGACCCTAAACCGTCCCCGTCCCCTAACCCTAACCCTAGCCCGAACCCTAACACTAACCCTTCCCCGAAGCCTGACCCTCACCCGTCCCCTAATCCTAACCCGTACGCTAACACTAACCCGCGCCCTCACACGCACGCTCCCCCTAAAGCGTTGCCGTACCCTCACCTGGACCCTAAACCGTCCCCGTCCCCTAACCCTAACCCTAGCCCGAACCCTAACCCTAACCCTTCCCCGAAGCCTGACCCTCACCCGTCCCCTAATCCTAACCCGTACGCTAACACTAACCCGCGTCCTCACATGCACGCTCCCCCTAAAGCGTTGCCGTACCCTCACCTGGACACTAAACCATCCCCGTCCCCTAACCCTAACCCTAGCCCGAACCCTAATCCTGACCCTTCCCCGAAGCCTGACCCTCACCTGTCCCCTAATCCTAACCCGTACGCTAACACTAACCCGCGCCCTCACACGCACGCTACCCCTAAAGCGTTGCCGTACCCTCACCTGGACCCTAAACCGTCCCCGTCCCCTAACCCTAACCCTAGCCCGAACCCTAACCCTAACCCATCCCCGAAGCCTGACTCTCACCCGTCCCTTAATCCTAACCCGTACGCTAACACTAACCCGCGCCCTCACACGCACGCTCCCCCTAAAGCGTTGCCGTACCCTCACCTGGACCCTAAACCGTCCCCGTCCCCTAACCCTAACCCTAGCCCGAACCCTAACCCTAACCCCTCCCCGAAGCCTGACCCTCACCCGTCCCCTAATCCTAACCCGTACACTAACACTAACCCGCGCCCTCACACGCACACTCCCCCTAAAGCGTTGCCGTACCCTCACCTGGACCCTAAACCGTCCCCGTCCCCTAACCCTAACCCTAGCCCGAACCCTAACCCTAACCCTTCCCCGAAGCCTGACCCTCACCCGTCCCCTAATCCTAACCCGTACGCTAACACTAACCCGCGCCCTCACACGCACGCTCCCCCTAAAGCGTTGCCGTACCCTCACCTGGACCCTAAACCGTCCCCGTCCCCTAACCCTAACCCTAGCCCGAACCCTAACCCTAAACCTTCCCCGAAGCCTGACCCTCACCCGTCCCCTAATCCTAACCCGTATGCTAACACTAAGCCGCGCCCTCACACGCACGCTCCCCCTAAAGCATTGCCGTACCCTCACCTGGACCCTCAACCGTCCCCGTCCCCTAACCCTAACCCTCGCCCGAACCCTAACCCTAACCCCCGAAGCCTGACCCTCAACCGTCGCCTAATCCTAACCCGTACGCTAACACTAACCCGCGCCCTCACACGCACGCTCCCCCTAAAGCATTGCCGTACCCCCACCTGGACCCTAAACCGTCCCCGTCCCCTAACCCTAACCCTAGCCCGAACCCTAACCCTAACCCTTTCCCGAAGCCTGACCCTCACTCGTCCCGTAATCCTAACCCATACGCTAACACTAACCCGCGCCCTCACACGCATGCTCCCCCTAAAGCGTTGTCGTACCCTCACCTGGACCCTAAACCGTCCCCGTCCCCTAACCCTAACCCTAGCCCAAACCCTAACCCTAACCCTTCCCCGAAGCCTGACCCTCACCCGTCCCCTAATCCTAACCCGTACGCTAACACTAACCCGCGCCCTCACACGCACGCTCCCCCTAAAGCGTTGCCGTACCCTCACCTGGACCCTAAACCGTCCCCGTCCCCTAACCCTAACCCTAGCCCGAACCTTAACCCTGACCCTTCCCCGAAGCCTGACCCTCACCCGTCCCCTAATCCTAACCCGTACGCTAGCACTAACCCGCGCCCTCACATGCACGCTCCCCCTAAAGCGTTGCCGTACCCTCACCTGGACCCTAAACCGTCCCCGTCCCCTAACCCTAACCCTAGCCCGAACCCTAACCCTGACCCTTCCCCGAAGCCTGACCCTCACCCGTCCCCTAATCCTAACCTGTACGCTAACACTAACCCACGCCCTCACACGCACGCTCCCCCTAAAGCGTTGCCGTACCCTCACCTGGACCCTAAACCGTCCCCGTCCCCTAACCCTAACCCTAGCCCGAACCCTAACCCTGACCTTTCCCCGAAGCCTGACCCTCACCCGTCCCCTAATCCTAACCCGTACACTAACACAAACCCGCGTCCTCACACGCAAGCTCCACCTAAAGCGTTGCCGTACCCTCACTTGGACCCTAAACCGTCCCCGTCCCCCAACCCTAACCCTAGCCCGAACCCTAACCCTAACCCTTCCCCGAAGCCTGACCCTCACCCGTCCCCTAATCCTAACCCGTACGCTAACACTAACCCGCGCCCTCACACGCACGCTCCCCCTAAAGCGTTGCCGTACCCTCACCTGGACCCTAAACCGTCCCCGTCCCCTAACCCTAACCCTAGCCCGAACCCTAACACTAACCCTTCCCCGAAGCCTGACCCTCACCCGTCCCCTAATCCTAACCCGTACGCTAACACTAACCCGCGCCCTCACACGCACGCTCCCCCTAAAGCGTTGCCGTACCCTCACCTGGACCCTAAACCGTCCCCGTCCCCTAACCCTAACCCTAGCCCGAACCCTAACCCTGACCCTTCCCCGAAGCCTGACCCTCACCCGTCCCCTAATCCTAACCCGTACGCTAACACTAACCCGTGCTCTCACACGCACGCTGCCCCTAAAGCGTTGCCGTACCCTCACCTGGACCCTAAACCGTCCC
The DNA here is from genome assembly GCF_951394435.1 of Stenella coeruleoalba. Classification (NCBI taxonomy): domain Eukaryota; kingdom Metazoa; phylum Chordata; class Mammalia; order Artiodactyla; family Delphinidae; genus Stenella; species Stenella coeruleoalba. The sequence goes on along the minus strand of NW_027646156.1, from coordinate 484,917 downwards.
CGTCACCTAACGCTAACCCTAGCCCGAACCCTAACCCTGACCCTTCTCCGAAGCCTGACCCTCACCCGTGCCCTAATCCTAACGCGTACGCTAACACTAACCCGCACCCTCACACGCACGCTCCCCCTAAAGCGTTGCCGTACCCTCACCTGGACCCTAAACCGTCCCCGTCACCTAACCCTAACCCTAGCCCGAACCCTAACCCTGACCCTTCCCCGAAGCCTGACCCTCACCCGTCCCCTAATCCTAACCCGTACGCTAACACTAACCCACGCCCTCACACGCACGCTCCCCCTAAAGCGTTGCCGTACCCTCACCTGGACCCTAAACCGTCCCCGTCCCATAACCCTAACCGTAGACCTAACCCTAACCCTGACCCTTTCCCGAAGCCTGACCCTCACCCGTCCCCTAATCCTAACCCGTACGCTAACACTAACCCGCGTCCTCACACGCACGCTCCCCCTAAAGCGTTGCCGTACCCTCACCTGGACCCTAAACCGTCCCCGTCCCCTAACCCTAACCCTAGCCTGAACCCTAACCCTAAACCTTCCGCGAAGCCTGACCCTCACCCGTCCCCTAATCCTAACCCGTACGCTAACACTAACCCGCGCCCTCACACGCACGCTCCCCCTAAAGCGTTGCCGTACCCTCACCTGGACCCTAAACCGTCCCCGTCCCCTAACCCTAACCCTAGCCCGAACCCTAACCCTAACCCTTCCCCGAAGCCTGACCCTCACCCGTCCCCTAATCCTAACCCGTACGCTAACACTAACCCGCGTCCTCACATGCTCGCTCCCCCTAAAGCGTTGCCGTACCCTCACCTGGACAGTAAACCATCCCCGTCCCCTAACCCTAACCCTAGCCCGAACCCTAATCCTGACCCTTCCCCGAAGCCTGACCCTCACCTGTCCCCTAATCCTAACCCGTACGCTAACACTAACCCGCGCCCTCACACGCACGCTCCCCCTAAAGCGTTGCCGTACCCTCACCTGGACCCTAAACCGTCCCCGTCCCCTAACCCTAACCCTAGCCCGAACCCTAACCCTAACCCATCCCCGAAGCCTGACTCTCACCCGTCCCCTAATCCTAACCCGTACGCTAACACTAACCCGCGCCCTCACACGCACGCTTCCCCTAAAGCGTTGCCGTACCCTCACCTGGACCCTAAACCGTCCCCGTCCCCTAACCCTAACCCTAGCCCGAACCCTAACCCTAACCCTTCCCCGAAACCTGACCCTCACCCGTCCCCTAATCCTAACCCGTACACTAACACTAACCCGCGCCCTCACACGCACACTCCCCCTAAAGCGTTGCCGTACCCTCACCTGGACCCTAAACCGTCCCCGTCCCCTAACCCTAACCCTAGCCCGAACCCTAACCCTAACCCTTCCCCGAAGCCTGACCCTCACCCGTCCCCTAATACTAACCCGTACGCTAACACTAACCCGCGTCCTCACACGCACGCTCCCCCTAAAGCGTTGCCGTACCCTCACCTGGACCCTAAACCGTCCCCGTCCCCTAACCCTAACCCTAGCCCGAACCCTAACCCTAACCCTTCCCCGAAGCCTGACCCTCACCCGTCCCCTAATCCTAACCCGTACGCTAACACTAACCCGCGCCCTCACACGCACGCTCCCCCTAAAGCATTGCCGTACCCTCACCTGGACCCTAAACCGTCCCCGTCCCCTAACCCTAACCCTCGCCCGAACCCTAACCCTAACCCCCGAAACCTGACCCTCAACCGTCGCCTAATCCTAACCCGTACGCTAACACTAACCCGCGCCCTCACACGCACGCTCCCCCTAAAGCGTTGCCGTACCCTCACCTGGACCCTAAACCGTCCCCGTCCCCTAACCCTAACCCTAGCCCGAACCCTAACGCTAACCCTTCCCCGAAGCCTGACCCTCACCCGTCCCCTAATCCTAACCCGTACGCTAACACTAACCCACGCCCTCACACGCACGCTCCCCCTAAAGCGTTGCCGTACACTCACCTGGACCCTAAACCGTCCCCGTCCCCTAACCCTAACCCTAGCCCGAACCCTAACACTAACCCTTCCCCGAAGCCTGACCCTCACCCGTCCCCTAATCCTAACCCGTACGCTAACACTAACCCGCGCCCTCACACGCACGCTCCCCCTAAAGCGTTGCCGTACCCTCACCTGGACCCTAAACCGTCCCCGTCCCCTAACCCTAACCCTAGCCCGAACCCTAACCCTAACCCTTCCCCGAAGCCTGACCCTCACCCGTCCCCTAATCCTAACCCGTACGCTAACACTAACCCGCGTCCTCACATGCACGCTCCCCCTAAAGCGTTGCCGTACCCTCACCTGGACACTAAACCATCCCCGTCCCCTAACCCTAACCCTAGCCCGAACCCTAATCCTGACCCTTCCCCGAAGCCTGACCCTCACCTGTCCCCTAATCCTAACCCGTACGCTAACACTAACCCGCGCCCTCACACGCACGCTACCCCTAAAGCGTTGCCGTACCCTCACCTGGACCCTAAACCGTCCCCGTCCCCTAACCCTAACCCTAGCCCGAACCCTAACCCTAACCCATCCCCGAAGCCTGACTCTCACCCGTCCCTTAATCCTAACCCGTACGCTAACACTAACCCGCGCCCTCACACGCACGCTCCCCCTAAAGCGTTGCCGTACCCTCACCTGGACCCTAAACCGTCCCCGTCCCCTAACCCTAACCCTAGCCCGAACCCTAACCCTAACCCCTCCCCGAAGCCTGACCCTCACCCGTCCCCTAATCCTAACCCGTACACTAACACTAACCCGCGCCCTCACACGCACACTCCCCCTAAAGCGTTGCCGTACCCTCACCTGGACCCTAAACCGTCCCCGTCCCCTAACCCTAACCCTAGCCCGAACCCTAACCCTAACCCTTCCCCGAAGCCTGACCCTCACCCGTCCCCTAATCCTAACCCGTACGCTAACACTAACCCGCGCCCTCACACGCACGCTCCCCCTAAAGCGTTGCCGTACCCTCACCTGGACCCTAAACCGTCCCCGTCCCCTAACCCTAACCCTAGCCCGAACCCTAACCCTAAACCTTCCCCGAAGCCTGACCCTCACCCGTCCCCTAATCCTAACCCGTATGCTAACACTAAGCCGCGCCCTCACACGCACGCTCCCCCTAAAGCATTGCCGTACCCTCACCTGGACCCTCAACCGTCCCCGTCCCCTAACCCTAACCCTCGCCCGAACCCTAACCCTAACCCCCGAAGCCTGACCCTCAACCGTCGCCTAATCCTAACCCGTACGCTAACACTAACCCGCGCCCTCACACGCACGCTCCCCCTAAAGCATTGCCGTACCCCCACCTGGACCCTAAACCGTCCCCGTCCCCTAACCCTAACCCTAGCCCGAACCCTAACCCTAACCCTTTCCCGAAGCCTGACCCTCACTCGTCCCGTAATCCTAACCCATACGCTAACACTAACCCGCGCCCTCACACGCATGCTCCCCCTAAAGCGTTGTCGTACCCTCACCTGGACCCTAAACCGTCCCCGTCCCCTAACCCTAACCCTAGCCCAAACCCTAACCCTAACCCTTCCCCGAAGCCTGACCCTCACCCGTCCCCTAATCCTAACCCGTACGCTAACACTAACCCGCGCCCTCACACGCACGCTCCCCCTAAAGCGTTGCCGTACCCTCACCTGGACCCTAAACCGTCCCCGTCCCCTAACCCTAACCCTAGCCCGAACCTTAACCCTGACCCTTCCCCGAAGCCTGACCCTCACCCGTCCCCTAATCCTAACCCGTACGCTAGCACTAACCCGCGCCCTCACATGCACGCTCCCCCTAAAGCGTTGCCGTACCCTCACCTGGACCCTAAACCGTCCCCGTCCCCTAACCCTAACCCTAGCCCGAACCCTAACCCTGACCCTTCCCCGAAGCCTGACCCTCACCCGTCCCCTAATCCTAACCTGTACGCTAACACTAACCCACGCCCTCACACGCACGCTCCCCCTAAAGCGTTGCCGTACCCTCACCTGGACCCTAAACCGTCCCCGTCCCCTAACCCTAACCCTAGCCCGAACCCTAACCCTGACCTTTCCCCGAAGCCTGACCCTCACCCGTCCCCTAATCCTAACCCGTACACTAACACAAACCCGCGTCCTCACACGCAAGCTCCACCTAAAGCGTTGCCGTACCCTCACTTGGACCCTAAACCCTCCCCGTCCCCCAACCCTAACCCTAGCCCGAACCCTAACCCTAACCCTTCCCCGAAGCCTGACCCTCACCCGTCCCCTAATCCTAACCCGTACGCTAACACTAACCCGCGCCCTCACACGCACGCTCCCCCTAAAGCGTTGCCGTACCCTCACCTGGACCCTAAACCGTCCCCGTCCCCTAACCCTAACCCTAGCCCGAACCCTAACACTAACCCTTCCCCGAAGCCTGACCCTCACCCGTCCCCTAATCCTAACCCGTACGCTAACACTAACCCGCGCCCTCACACGCACGCTCCCCCTAAAGCGTTGCCGTACCCTCACCTGGACCCTAAACCGTCCCCGTCCCCTAACCCTAACCCTAGCCCGAACCCTAACCCTGACCCTTCCCCGAAGCCTGACCCTCACCCGTCCCCTAATCCTAACCCGTACGCTAACACTAACCCGTGCTCTCACACGCACGCTGCCCCTAAAGCGTTGCCGTACCCTCACCTGGACCCTAAACCGTCCCCGTCACCTAACGCTAACCCTAGCCCGAACCCTAACCCTGACCCTTCTCCGAAGCCTGACCCTCACCCGTGCCCTAATCCTAACGCGTACGCTAACACTAACCCGCACCCTCACACGCACGCTCCCCCTAAAGCGTTGCCGTACCCTCACCTGGACCCTAAACCGTCCCCGTCACCTAACCCTAACCCTAGCCCGAACCCTAACCCTGACCCTTCCCCGAAGCCTGACCCTCACCCGTCCCCTAATCCTAACCCGTACGCTAACACTAACCCACGCCCTCACACGCACGCTCCCCCTAAAGCGTTGCCGTACCCTCACCTGGACCCTAAACCGTCCCCGTCCCATAACCCTAACCGTAGACCTAACCCTAACCCTGACCCTTTCCCGAAGCCTGACCCTCACCCGTCCCCTAATCCTAACCCGTACGCTAACACTAACCCGCGTCCTCACACGCACGCTCCCCCTAAAGCGTTGCCGTACCCTCACCTGGACCCTAAACCGTCCCCGTCCCCTAACCCTAACCCTAGCCTGAACCCTAACCCTAAACCTTCCGCGAAGCCTGACCCTCACCCGTCCCCTAATCCTAACCCGTACGCTAACACTAACCCGCGCCCTCACACGCACGCTCCCCCTAAAGCGTTGCCGTACCCTCACCTGGACCCTAAACCGTCCCCGTCCCCTAACCCTAACCCTAGCCCGAACCCTAACCCTAACCCTTCCCCGAAGCCTGACCCTCACCCGTCCCCTAATCCTAACCCGTACGCTAACACTAACCCGCGTCCTCACATGCTCGCTCCCCCTAAAGCGTTGCCGTACCCTCACCTGGACAGTAAACCATCCCCGTCCCCTAACCCTAACCCTAGCCCGAACCCTAATCCTGACCCTTCCCCGAAGCCTGACCCTCACCTGTCCCCTAATCCTAACCCGTACGCTAACACTAACCCGCGCCCTCACACGCACGCTCCCCCTAAAGCGTTGCCGTACCCTCACCTGGACCCTAAACCGTCCCCGTCCCCTAACCCTAACCCTAGCCCGAACCCTAACCCTAACCCATCCCCGAAGCCTGACTCTCACCCGTCCCCTAATCCTAACCCGTACGCTAACACTAACCCGCGCCCTCACACGCACGCTTCCCCTAAAGCGTTGCCGTACCCTCACCTGGACCCTAAACCGTCCCCGTCCCCTAACCCTAACCCTAGCCCGAACCCTAACCCTAACCCTTCCCCGAAACCTGACCCTCACCCGTCCCCTAATCCTAACCCGTACACTAACACTAACCCGCGCCCTCACACGCACACTCCCCCTAAAGCGTTGCCGAACCCTCACCTGGACCCTAAACCGTCCCCGTCCCCTAACCCTAACCCTAGCCCGAACCCTAACCCTAACCCTTCCCCGAAGCCTGACCCTCACCCGTCCCCTAATACTAACCCGTACGCTAACACTAACCCGCGTCCTCACACGCACGCTCCCCCTAAAGCGTTGCCGTACCCTCACCTGGACCCTAAACCATCCCCGTCCCCTAACCCTAACCCTAGCCCGAACCCTAACCCTAACCCTTCCCCGAAGCCTGACCCTCACCCGTCCCCTAATCCTAACCCGTACGCTAACACTAACCCGCGCCCTCACACGCACGCTCCCCCTAAAGCATTGCCGTACCCTCACCTGGACCCTAAACCGTCCCCGTCCCCTAACCCTAACCCTCGCCCGAACCCTAACCCTAACCCCCGAAACCTGACCCTCAACCGTCGCCTAATCCTAACCCGTACGCTAACACTAACCCGCGCCCTCACACGCACGCTCCCCCTAAAGCGTTGCCGTACCCTCACCTGGACCCTAAACCGTCCCCGTCCCCTAACCCTAACCCTAGCCCGAACCCTAACCCTAACCCTTCCCCGAAGCCTGACCCTCACCCGTCCCCTAATCATAACCCGTACGCTAACACTAATCCGCGCCCTCACACGCACGCTCCCCCTAAAGCGTTGCCGTACCCTCACCTGGACCCTAAACCGTCCCCGTCCCCTAACCCTAACCCTAGCCCGAACCTTAACCCTGACCCTTCCCCGAAGCCTGACCCTCACCCGTCCCCTAATCCTAACCCGTACGCTAGCACTAACCCGCGCCCTCACACGCACGCTCCCCCTAAAGCGTTGCCGTACCCTCACCTTCACCCTAAACCGTCCCCGTCCCCTAACCCTAACCCTAGCCCGAACCCTAACCCTGACCCTTCCCCGAAGCCTGACCCTCACCCGTCCCCTAATCCTAACCTGTACGCTAACACTAACCCACGCCCTCACACGCACGCTCCCCCTAAAGCGTTGCCGTACCCTCACCTGGACCCTAAACCGTCCCCGTCCCCTAACCCTAACCCTAGCCCGAACCCTAACCCTGACCCTTCCCCGAAGCCTGACCCTCACCCGTCCCCTAATCCTAACCCGTACGCTAACACAAACTCGCGTCCTCACACGCAAGCTCCCCTTAAAGCGTTGCCGTACCCTCACCTGGACCCTAAACCGTCCCCGTCCCCCAACCCTAACCCTAGCCCGAACCCTAACCCTAACCCTTCCCCGAAGCCTGACCCTCAACCGTCCCCTAATCCTAACCCGTACGCTAACACTAACCCGCGCCCTCACACGCACGCTCCCCCTAAAGCGTTGCCGTACCCTCACCTGGACCCTAAACCGTCCCCGTCCCCTAACCCTAACCCTAGCCCGAACCCTAACACTAACCCTTCCCCGAAGCCTGACCCTCACCCGTCCCCTAATCCTAACCCGTACGCTAACACTAACCCGCGCCCTCACACGCACGCTCCCCCTAAAGCGTTGCCGTACCCTCACCTGGACCCTAAACCGTCCCCGTCCCCTAACCCTAACCCTAGCCCGAACCCTAACCCTGACCCTTCCCCGAAGCCTGACCCTCACCCGTACCCTAATCCTAACCCGAACGCTAACACTAACCCGTGCTCTCACACGCACGCTGCCCCTAAAGCGTTGCCGTACCCTCACCTGGACCCTAAACCGTCCCCGTCACCTAACGCTAACCCTAGCCCGAACCCTAACCCTGACCCTTCTCCGAAGCCTGACCCTCACCCGTGCCCTAATCCTAACGCGTACGCTAACACTAACCCGCACCCTCACACGCACGCTCCCCCTAAAGCGTTGCCGTACCCTCACCAGGACCCTAAACCGTCCCCGTCCCCTAACCCTAACCCTAGCCCGAACCCTAACCCTGACCCTTCCCCGAAGCCTGACCCTCACCCGTCCCCTAATCCTAACCCGTACGCTAACACAAACTCGCGTCCTCACACGCAAGCTCCCCTTAAAGCGTTGCCGTACCCTCACCTGGACCCTAAACCGTCCCCGTCCCCCAACCCTAACCCTAGCCCGAACCCTAACCCTAACCCTTCCCCGAAGCCTGACCCTCACCCGTCCCCTAATCCTAACCCGTACGCTAACACTAACCCGCGCCCTCACACGCACGCTCCCCCTAAAGCGTTGCCGTACCCTCACCTGGACCCTAAACCGTCCCCGTCCCCTAACCCTAACCCTAGCCCGAACCCTAACACTAACCCTTCCCCGAAGCCTGACCCTCACCCGTCCCCTAATCCTAACCCGTACGCTAACACTAACCCGCGCCCTCACACGCACGCTCCCCCTAAAGCGTTGCCGTACCCTCACCTGGACCCTAAACCGTCCCCGTCCCCTAACCCTAACCCTAGCCCGAACCCTAACCCTGACCCTTCCCCGAAGCCTGACCCTCACCCGTCCCCTAATCCTAACCCGAACGCTAACACTAACCCGTGCTCTCACACGCACGCTGCCCCTAAAGCGTTGCCGTACCCTCACCTGGACCCTAAACCGTCCCCGTCACCTAACGCTAACCCTAGCCCGAACCCTAACCCTGACCCTTCTCCGAAGCCTGACCCTCACCCGTGCCCTAATCCTAACGCGTACGCTAACACTAACCCGCACCCTCACACGCACGCTCCCCCTAAACCGTTGCCGTACCCTCACCTGGACCCTAAACCGTCCCCGTCACCTAACCCTAACCCTAGCCCGAACCCTAACCCTGACCCTTCCCCGAAGCCTGACCCTCACCCGTCCCCTAATCCTAACCCGTACGCTAACACTAACCCACGCCCTCACACGCACGCTCCCCCTAAAGCGTTGCCGTACCCTCACCTGGACCCTAAACCATCCCCGTCCCCTAACCCTAACCGTAGACCTAACCCTAACCCTGACCCTTCCCCGAAGCCTGACCCTCACCCGTCCCCTAATCCTAACCCGTACGCTAACACTAACCCGCGTCCTCACACGCACGCTCCCCCTAAAGCGTTGCCGTACCCTCACCTGGACCCTAAACCGTCCCCGTCCCCTAACCCTAACCCTAGCCTGAACCCTAACCCTAACCCTTCCCCGAAGCCTGACCCTCACGCGTCCCCTAATCCTAACCCGTACGCTAACACTAACCCGCGCCCTCACACGCACGCTCCCCCTAAAGCGTTGCCGTACCCTCACCTGGACCCTAAACCGTCCCCGTCCCCTAACCCTAACCCTAGCCCGAACACTAACCCTAACCCTTCCGCGAAGCCTGACCCTCACCCGTCCCCTAATCCTAACCCGTACGCTAACACTAACCCGCGCCCTCACACGCACGCTCCCCCTAAAGCGTTGCCGTACCCTCACCTGGACCCTAAACCGTCCCCGTCCCCTAACCCTAACCCTAGCCCGAACCCTAACCCTAACCCTTCCCCGAAGCCTGACCCTCACCCGTCCCCTAATCCTAACCCGTACGCTAACACTAACCCGCCTCCTCACACGCACGCTCCCCCTAAAGTGTTGCCGTACCCTCACCTGGACACTAAACCATCCCCGTCCCCTAACCCTAACCCTAGCCCGAACCCTAATCCTGACCCTTCCCCGAAGCCTGACCCTCACCTGTCCCCTAATCCTAACCCGTACGCTAACACTAACCCGCGCCCTCACACGCACGCTCCCCCTAAAGCGTTGCCGTACCCTCACCTGGACCCTAAACCGACCCCGTCCCCTAACCCTAACCCTAGCCCGAACCCTAACCCTAACCCATCCCCGAAGCCTGACTCTCACCCGTCCCCTAATCCTAACCCGTACGCTAACACTAACCCGCGCCCTCACACGCACGCTTCCCCTAAAGCGTTGCCGTACCCTCACCTGGACCCTAAACCGTCCCCGTCCCCTAACCCTAACCCTAGCCCGAACCCTAACCCTAACCCTTCCCCGAAGCCTGACCCTCACCCGTCCCCTAATCCTAACCCGTACGCTAACACTAACCCGCGTCCTCACACGCACGCTCCCCCTAAAGCGTTGCCGTACCCTCACCTGGACCCTAAACCGTCCCCGTCCCCTAACCCTAACCCTAGCCCGAACCCTAACCCTAACCCTTCCCCGAAGCCTGACCCTCACCCGTCCCCTAATCCTAACCCGTACGCTAACACTAACCCGCGTCCTCACACGCACGCTCCCCCTAAAGCGTTGCCGTACCCTCACCTGGACCCTAAACCGTCCCCGTCCCCTAACCCTAACCCTAGCCCGAACACTAACCCTAACCCTTCCGCGAAGCCTGACCCTCACCCGTCCCCTAATCCTAACCCGTACGCTAACACTAACCCGCGCCCTCACACGCACGCTCCCCCTAAAGCGTTGCCGTACCCTCACCTGGACCCTAAACCGTCCCCGTCCCCTAACCCTAACCCTAGCCCGAACCCTAACCCTAACCCTTCCCCGAAGCCTGACCCTCACCCGTCCCCTAATCCTAACCCGTACGCTAACACTAACCCGCCTCCTCACACGCACGCTCCCCCTAAAGTGTTGCCGTACCCTCACCTGGACACTAAACCATCCCCGTCCCCTAACCCTAACCCTAGCCCGAACCCTAATCCTGACCCTTCCCCGAAGCCTGACCCTCACCTGTCCCCTAATCCTAACCCGTACGCTAACACTAACCCGCGCCCTCACACGCACGCTCCCCCTAAAGCGTTGCCGTACCCTCACCTGGACCCTAAACCGACCCCGTCCCCTAACCCTAACCCTAGCCCGAACCCTAACCCTAACCCATCCCCGAAGCCTGACTCTCACCCGTCCCCTAATCCTAACCCGTACGCTAACACTAACCCGCGCCCTCACACGCACGCTTCCCCTAAAGCGTTGCCGTACCCTCACCTGGACCCTAAACCGTCCCCGTCCCCTAACCCTAACCCTAGCCCGAACCCTAACCCTAACCCTTCCCCGAAGCCTGACCCTCACCCGTCCCCTAATCCTAACCCGTACGCTAACACTAACCCACGTCCTCACACGCACGCTCCCCCTAAAGCGTTGCCGTACCCTCACCTGGACCCTAAACCGTCCCCGTCCCCTAACCCTAACCCTAGCCCGAACCCTAACCCTAACCCTTCCCCGAAGCCTGACCCTCACCCGTCCCCTAATCCTAACCCGTACGCTAACACTAACCCGCGCCCTCACACGCACGCTCCCCCTAAAGCATTGCCGTACCCTCACCTGGACCCTAAACCGTCCCCGTCCCCTAACCCTAACCCTCGCCCGAACCCTAACCCTAACCCCCGAAGCCTGACCCTCAACCGTCGCCTAATTCTAACCCGTACGCTAACACTAACCCGCGCCCTCACACGCACGCTCCCCCTAAAGCGTTGCCGTACCCTCACCTGGACCCTAAACCGTCCCCGTCCCCTAACCCTAACCCTAGCCCGAACCCTAACCGTAACCCTTCCCCGAAGCCTGACCCTCACCCGTCCCCTAATCCTAACCCGTACGCTAACACTAACCCGCGCCCTCACACGCACGCTCCCCCTAAAGCGTTGCCGTACCCTCACCTGGACCCTAAACCGTCCCCGTCCCCTAACCCTAACCCTAGCCCGAACCTTAACCCTGACCCTTCCCCGAAGCCTGACCCTCACCCGTCCCATAATCCTAACCCGTACGCTAACACTAACCCGCGCTCTCACACGCACGCTCCCCTTAAAGCGTTGCCGTACCCTCACCTGGACCCTAAACCGTCCCCATCCCCTAACCCTAACCCTAGCCCGAACCCTAACCCTGACCCTTCCCCGAAGCCTGACCCTCACCCGTCCCCTAATCCTAACCCGTACGCTAACACTAACCCGTGCTCTCACACGCACGCTCCCCCTAAAGCGTTGCCGTACCCTCACCTGGACACTAAACCGTCCCTGTCACCTAACCCTAACCCTAGCCCGAACCCTAACCCTGACCCTTCTCCGAAGCCTGACCCTCACCCGTGCCCTAATCCTAACCCGTACGCTAACACTAACCCGCACCCTCACACGCACGCTCCCCCTAAAGCGTTGCCGTACCCTCACCTGGACCCTAAACCGTCCCCGTCACCTAACCCTAACCCTAGCCCGACCCCTAACCCTGACCCGTCCCCGAAGCCTGACCCTCACCCGTCCCCTAATCCTAACCCGTACGCTAACACTAACCCGCGCCCTCACACGCACGCTCCCCCTAAAGCGTTGCCGTACCCTCACCTGGTCCCTAAACCGTCCCCGTCCCCTAACCCTAACCCTAGCCCGAACCCTAACCCTGACCCTTCTACCCTGAACCCTAACCCTAACCCTTCCCCGAAGCCTGACCCTCACGCGTCCCCTAATCCTAACCCGTACGCTAACACTAACCCGCGCCCTCACACACACGCTCCCCCTAAAGCGTTGCCGTACCCTCACCTGGACCCTAAACCGTCCCCGTCCCCTAACCCTAACCCTAGCCCGAACCCTAACCCTAACCCTTCCGTGAAGCCTGACCCTCACCCGTCCCCAATCCTAACCCGTACGCTAACACTAACCCGCGCCCTCACACGCACGCTCCCCCTAAAGCGTTGCCGTACCCTCACCTGGACCCTAAACCGTCCCCGTCCCCTAACCCTAACCCTAGCCCGAACCCTAACCCTAACCCTTCCCCGAAGCCTGACCCTCACCCGTCCCCTAATCCTAACCCGTACGCTAACACTAACCCGCGCCCTCACACGCACGCTCCCCCAAAGCGTTGCCGTACCCTCACCTGGACCCTAAACCGTCCCCGTCCCCTAACCCTAACCCTAGCCCGAACCCTAACCCTAACCCTTCCCCGAAGCCTGACCCTCACCCGTCCCCTAATCCTAACCCGTACGCTAACACTAACCCGCGCCCTCACACGCACGCTCCCCCTAAAGCGTTGCCGTACCCTCACCTGGACCCTAAACCGTCCCCGTCCCCTAACCCTAACCCTAGCCCGAACCCTAACCCTAACCCTTCCCCGAAGCCTGACCCTCACCCGTCCCCTAATCCTAACCCGTACGCTAACACTAACCCGCGCCCTCACACGCACGCTCCCCCTAAAGCGTTGCCGTACCCTCACCTGGACCCTAAACCGTCCCCGTCCCCTAACCCTAACCCTAGCCCGAACCCTAACCCTAACCCTTCCCCGAAGCCTGACCCTCACCCGTCCCCTAATCCTAACCCGTACGCTAACACTAACCCGCGCCCTCACACGCACGCTCCCCCTAAAGCGTTGCCGTACCCTCACCTGGACCCTAAACCGTCCCCGTCCCCTAACCCTAACCCTAGCCCGAACCTTAACCCTGACCCTTCCCCGAAGCCTGACCCTCACCCGTCCCATAATCCTAACCCGTACGCTAACACTAACCCGCGCCCTCACACGCACGCTACCCCTAAAGCTTTGCCGTACCCTCACCTGGACCCTAAACCGTCCCCGTCCCCTAACCCTAACCCTAGCCCGAACCCTAACCCTGACCCTTCCCCGAAGCCTGACCCTCACCCGTCCCCTAAACCTAACCCGTACGCTAACACTAACCCACGCCCTCACACGCACGCTCCCCCTAAAGCGTTGCCGTACCCTCACCTGGACCCTAAACCGTCCCCGTCCCCTAACCCTAACCTTAGCCCGAACCCTAACTCTGACCTTTCCCCGAAGCCTGACCCTCACCCGTCCCTTAATCCTAACCCGTACGCTAACACAAACCCGTGTCCTCACACGCACGCTCCCCCTAAAGCGTTGCCGTACCCTCACCTGGACCCTAAACCGTCCCCGTCCCCTAACCCTAGCCCAAACTCTAACCCTAACCCTTCCCCGAAGCCTGACCCTCACCCGTCCCCTAATCCTAACCCGTACGCTAACACTAACCCGCGCCCTCACACGCACGCTCCCCCTAAAGCGTTGCCGTACCCTCACCTGGACCCTAAACCGTCCCTGTCCCCTAACCCTAACCCTAGCCCGAACCCTAACCCTAACCCTTCCCCGAAGCCTGACCCTCACCCGTCCCCTAATCCTAACCCGTACGCTAACACTAACCCGCGCCCTCACACGCACGCTACCCCTAAAGCGTTGCCGTACCCTCACCTGGACCCTAAACCGTCCCCGTCCCCTAACCCTAACCCTAGCCCGAACCCTAACCCTGACCCTTCCCCGAAGCCTGACCCTCACCCGTCCCCTAATCCTAACCCGTACGCTAACACTAACCCACGCCCTCACACGCACGCTCCCCCTAAAGCGTTGCCGTACCCTCACCTGGACCCTAAACCGTCCCCGTCCCCTAACCCTAACCTTAGCCCGAACCCTAACTCTGACCTTTCCCCGAAGCCTGACCCTCACCCGTCCCTTAATCCTAACCCGTACGCTAACACAAACCCGCGTCCTCACACGCACGCTCCCCCTAAAGCGTTGCCGTACCCTCACCTGGACCCTAAACCGTCCCCGTCCCCTAACCCTAACCCTAGCCCAAACTCTAACCCTAACCCTTCCCCGAAGCCTGACCCTCACCCGTCCCCTAATCCTAACCCGTACGCTAACACTAACCCGCGCCCTCACACGCACGCTGCCCCTAAAGCGTTGCCGTACCCTCACCTGGACCCTAAACCGTCCCCGTCCCCTAACCCTAACCCTAGCCCAAACCCTAACCCTAACACTTCCCCGAAGCCTGACCCTCACCCGTCCCCGGATCCTAACCGGTACGCTAACACTAACCCGCGCCCTCACACGCACGCTCCCCCTAAAGCGTTGCCGTACCCTCACCTGGACCCTAAACCGTCCCCGTCCCCTAACCCTAACCCTAGCCCGAACCTTAACCCTGACCCTTCCCCGAAGCCTGACCCTCACCCGTCCCATAATCCTAACCCGTACGCTAACACTAACCCGCGCCCTCACACGCACGCTACCCCTAAAGCGTTGCCGTACCCTCACCTGGACCCTAAACCGTCCCCGTCCCCTAACCCTAACCCTAGCCCGAACCCTAACCCTGACCCTTCCCCGAAGCCTGACCCTCACCCGTCCCCTAATCCTAACCCGTACGCTAACACTAACCCACGCCCTCACACGCACGCTCCCCCTAAAGCGTTGCCGTACCCTCACCTGGACCCTAAACCGTCCCCGTCCCCTAACCCTAACCTTAGCCCGAACCCTAACTCTGACCTTTCCCCGAAGCCTGACCCTCACCCGTCCCTTAATCCTAACCCGTACGCTAACACAAACCCGCGTCCTCACACGCACGCTCCCCCTAAAGCGTTGCCGTACCCTCACCTGGACCCTAAACCGTCCCCGTCCCCTAACCCTAACCCTAGCCCGAACCCTAACCCTGACCCTTCCCCGAAGCCTGACCCTCACCCGTCCCCTAATCCTAACCCGTACGCTAACACTAACCCGTGCTCTCACACGCACGCTCCCCCTAAAGCGTTGCCGTACCCTCACCTGGACCCTAAAACGTCCCTGTCACCTAACCCTAACCCTAGCCCGAACCCTAACCCTGACCCGTCTCCGAAGCCTGACCCTCACCCGTGCCCTAATCCTAACCCGTACGCTAACACTAACCCGCACCCTCACACGCACGCTCCCCCTAAAGCGTTGCCGTACCCTCACCTGGACCCTAAACCGTCCCCGTCACCTAACCCTAACCCTAGCCCGACCCCTAACCCTGACCCGTCCCCGAAGCCTGACACTCACCCGTCCCCTAATCCTAACCCGTACGCTAACACTAACCCGCGCCCTCACACGCACGCTCCCCCTAAAGCGTTGCCGTACCCTCACCTGGTCCCTAAACCGTCCCCGTCCCCTAACCCTAACCCTAGCCCGAACCCTAACCCTGACCCTTCTAGCCTGAACCCTAACCCTAACCCTTCCCCGAAGCCTGACCCTCACGCGTCCCCTAATCCTAACCCGTACGCTAACACTAACCCGCGCCCTCACACACACGCTCCCCCTAAAGCGTTGCCGTACCCTCACCTGGACCCTAAACCGTCCCCGTCCCCTAACCCTAACCCTAGCCCGAACCCTAACCCTAACCCTTCCCCGAACCCTGACCCTCACCCGTCCCCAATCCTAACCCGTACGCTAACACTAACCCGCGCCCTCACACGCACGCTCCCCCTAAAGCGTTGCCGTACCCTCACCTGGACCCTAAACCGTCCCCGTCCCCTAACCCTAACCCTAGCCCGAACCCTAACCCTAACCCTTCCCCGAAGCCTGACCCTCACCCATCCCCTAATCCTAACCCGTACGCTAACACTAACCCGCGTCCTCACACGCACGCTCCCCCTAAAGCGTTGCCGTACCCTCACCTGGACACTAAACCATCCCCGTCCCCTAACCCTAACCCTAGCCCGAACCCTAACCCTGACCCTTCCCCGAAGCCTGACCCTCACCCGTCCCCTAATCCTAACCCGTACGCTAACACTAACCCGCGCCCTCACACGCACGCTCCCCCTAAAGCGTTGCCGTACCCTCACCTGGACCCTAAACCGTCCCCGTCCCCTAACCCTAACCCTAGCCCGAACCCTAACCCTAACCCATCCCCGAAGCCTGACTCTCACCCGTCCCCTAATCCTAACCCGTACGCTAACACTAACCCGCGCCCTCACACGCACGCTTCCCCTAAAGCGTTGCCGTACCCTCACCTGGACCCTAAACCGTCCCCGTCCCCTAACCCTAACCCTAGCCCGAACCCTAACCCTAACCCTTCCCCGAAGCCTGACCCTCACCCGTCCCCTAATCCTAACCCGTACACTAACAGTAACCCGCGCCCTCACACGCACACTCCCCCTAAAGCGTTGCCGTACCCTCACCTGGACCCTAAACCTTCCCCGTCCCCTAACCCTAACCCTAGCCCGAACCCTAACCCTAACCCTTCCCCGAAGCCTGACCCTCACCCGTCCCCTAATCCTAACCCGTACGCTAACACTAACCCGCGCCCTCACACGCACGCTCCCCCTAAAGCGTTGCCGTACCCTCACCTGGACCCTAAACCGTCCCCGTCCCCTAACCCTAACCCTAGCCCAAACTCTAACCCTAACCCTTCCCCGAAGCCTGACCCTCACCCGTCCCCTAATCCTAACCCGTACGCTAACACTAACCCGCGCCCTCACACGCACGCTCCCCCTAAAGCGTTGCCGTACCCTCACCTGGACCCTAAAACGTCCCTGTCACCTAACCCTAACCCTAGCCCGAACCCTAACCCTGACCCTTCTCCGAAGCCTGACACTCACCCGTGCCCTAATCCTAACCCGTACGCTAACACTAACCCGCACCCTCACACGCACGCTCCCCCTAAAGCGTTGCCGTACCCTCACCTGGACCCTAAACCGTCCCCGTCACCTAACCCTAACCCTAGCCCGACCCCTAACCCTGACCCGTCCCCGAAGCCTGACACTCACCCGTCCCCTAATCCTAACCCGTACGCTAACACTAACCCGCGCCCTCACACGCACGCTCCCCCTAAAGCGTTGCCGTACCCTCACCTGGTCCCTAAACCGTCCCCGTCCCCTAACCCTAACCCTAGCCCGAACCCTAACCCTGACCCTTCTAGCCTGAACCCTAACCCTAACCCTTCCCCGAATCCTGACCCTCACGCGTCCCCTAATCCTAACCCGTACGCTAACACTAACCCGCGCCCTCACACACACGCTCCCCCTAAAGCGTTGCCGTACCCTCACCTGGACCCTAAACCGTCCCCGTCCCCTAACCCTAACCCTAGCCCGAACCCTAACCCTAACCCTTCCCCGAAGCCTGACCCTCACCCGTCCCCTAATCCTAACCCGTACGCTAACACTAACCCGCGCCCTCACACGCACGCTCCCCCTAAAGCGTTGCCGTACCCTCACCTGGACCCTAAACCGTCCCCGTCCCCTAACCCTAACCCTCGCCCGAACCCTAACCCTAACCCCCGAAGCCTGACCCTCAACCGTCGCCTAATCCTAACCCGTACGCTAACACTAACCCGCGCCCTCACACGCACGCTCCCCCTAAAGCGTTGCCGTACCCTCACCTGGACCCTAAACCGTCCCCGTCCCCTAACCCTAACCCTGGCCCGAACCCTAACCCTAACCCTTCCCCGAAGCCTGACCCTCACCCGTCCCCTAATCCTAACACGTACGCTAACACTAACCCGCGCCCTCACACGCACGCTCCCCCTAAAGCGTTGCCGTACCCTCACCTGGACCCTAAACCGTCCCCGTACCCTAACCCTAACCCTAGCCCGAACCCTAACACTAACACTTCCCCGAAGCCTGACCCTCACCCGTCCCCTAATCCTAACCCGTACGCTAACACTAACCCGCGCCCTCACACGCACGCTCCCCCCAAAGCGTTGCCGTACCCTCACCTGGACCCTAAACCGTCCCCGTCCCCTAACCCTAACCCTAGCCTGAACCCTAACCCTGACCGTTCCCCGAAGCCTGACCCTCACCCGTCCCCTAATCCTAACCCGTACGCTAACACTAACCCGTGCTCTCACACGCACGCTCCCCCTAAAGCGTTGCCGTACCCTCACCTGGACCCTAAACCGTCCCCGTCACCTAACCCTAACCCTAGCCCGAACCCTAACCCTGACCCTTCTCCGAAGCCTGACCCTCACCCGTGCCCTAATCCTAACCCGTACGCTAACACTAACCCGCACCCTCACACGCACGCTCCCCCTAAAGCGTTGCCGTACCCTCACCTGGACCCTAAACCGTCCCCGTCACCTAACCCTAACCCTAGCCCGACCCCTAAACCTGACCCGTCCCCGAAGCCTGACCCTCACCCGTCCCCTAATCCTAACCCGTACGCTAACACTAACCCGCGCCCTCACACGCACGCTCCCCCTAAAGCGATGCCGTACCCTCACCTGGTCCCTAAACCGTCCCCGTCATCTAACCCTAACCCTAGCCCGAACCCGAACCCTGACCCTTCCCAGAAACCTGACCCTCACCCGTCCCCTAATCCTAACCCGTACGCTAACACTAACCCACGCCCTCACACGCACGCTCCCCCTAAAGCGTTGCCGTACCCTCACCTGGACCCTAAACCGTCCCCGTCCCCTAACCCTAACCCTAGCCCGAACCCTAACCCTAACACTTCCCCGAAGCCTGACCCTCACCCGTCCCCTAATCCTAACCCGTACGCTAACACTAACTCGCGCCCTCACACGCACGCTCCCCCTAAAGCGTTGCCGTACCCTCACCTGGACCCTAAACCGTCCCCGTCCCCTAACCCTAACCCAAGCCCGAACCCTAACCCTAACCCTTCCCCGAAGCCTGACCCTCACCCGTCCCCTAATCCTAACCCGTACGCTAACACTAACCCGCGCCCTCAGACGCACGCTCCCCCTAAAGCGTTGCCGTACCCTCACCTGGACCCTAAACCGTCCCCGTCACCTAACCCTCACCCTAGCCCGAACCCTAACCCTGACCCTTCCCCGAAGCCTGACCCTCACCCGTGCCCTAATCCTAACCCGTACGCTAACACTAACCCGCACCCTCACACGCACGCTCCCCCTAAAGCGTTACCGTACCCTCACCTGGACCCTAAACCGTCCCCGTCACCTAACCCTAACCCTAGCCCGAACCCTAACCCTGACCCTTCCCCGAAGCCTGACCCTCACCCGTCCCCTAATCCTAACCCGTACGCTAACACTAACCCGCGCCCTCACACGCACGCTCCCCCTAAAGCGTTGCCGTACCCTCACCTGGTCCCTAAACCGTCCCCGTCCCCTAACCCTAACCCTAGCCCGAACCCTAACCCTGACCCTTCCCCGAAGCCTGACCCTCACCCGTCCCCTAATCCTAACCCGTACGCTAACACTAACCCGCGCCCTCACACGCACGCTCCCCCTAAAGCGTTGCCGTACCCTCACCTGTACCCTAAACCTTCCCCATCCCCTAACCCTAACCGTAGCCCGAACCCTAACTCTGACCCTTCCCCGAAGCCTTACCCTCACCCGTCCCCTAATCCTAACCCGTACGCTAACATTAACCCGCGTCCTCACACGCACGCTCCCCCTAAAGCATTGCCGTACCCTCACCTGGACCCTAAACCGTCCCCGTCCCCTAACCCTAACCCTCGCCCGAACCCTAACCCTAACCCCCGAAGCCTGACCCTCAACCGTCGCCTAATCCTAACCCGTACGCTAACACTAACCCGCGCCCTCACACGCACGCTCCCCCTAAAGCGTTGCCGTACCCTCACCTGGACCCTAAACCGTCCCCGTCCCCTAACCCTAACCCTAGCCCGAACCCTAACCCTAACCCTTCCCCGAAGCCTGACCCTCACCCGTCCCCTAAACATAACCCGTACGCTAACACTAATCCGCGCCCTCACACGCACGCTCCCCCTAAAGCGTTGCCGTACCCTCACCTGGACCCTAAACCGTCCCCGTCCCCTAACCCTAACCCTAGCCCGAACCCTAACCCTGACCCTTCCCCGAACCCTGACCCTCACCCGTCCCCTAATCCTAACCTGTACGCTAACACTAACCCACGCCCTCACACGCACGCTCCCCCTAAAGCGTTGCCGTACCCTCACCTGGACCCTAAACCGTCCCCGTCCCCTAACCCTAACCCTAGCCCGAACCCTAACCCTGACCCTTCCCCGAAGCCTGACCCTCACCCGTCCCCTAATCCTAACCCGTACGCTAACACAAACTCGCGTCCTCACACGCAAGCTCCCCTTAAAGCGTTGTCGTACCCTCACCTGGACCCTAAACCGTCCCCGTCCCCCAACCCTAACCCTAGCCCGAACCCTAACCCTAACCCTTCCCCGAAGCCTGACCCTCACCCGTCCCCTAATCCTAACCCGTACGCTAACACTAACCCGCGCCCTCACACGCACGCTCCCCCTAAAGCGTTGCCGTACCCTCACCTGGACCCTAAACCGTCCCCGTCCCCTAACCCTAACCCTAGCCCGAACCCTAACCATGACCCTTCCCCGAAGCCTGACCCTCACCCGTCCCCTAATCCTAACCTGTACGCTAACACTAACCCGTGCTCTCACACGCACGCTGCCCCTAAAGCGTTGCCGTACCCTCACCTGGACCCTAAACCGTCCCCGTCACCTAACGCTAACCCTAGCCCGAACCCTAACCCTGACCCTTCTCCGAAGCCTGACCCTCACCCGTGCCCTAATCCTAACGCGTACGCTAACACTAACCCGCACCCTCACACGCACGCTCCCCCTAAAGCGTTGCCGTACCCTCACCTGGACCCTAAACCGTCCCCGTCACCTAACCCTAACCCTAGCCCGAACCCTAACCCTGACCCTTCCCCGAAGCCTGACCCTCACCCGTCCCCTAATCCTAACCCGTACGCTAACACTAACCCACGCCCTCACACGCACGCTCCCCCTAAAGCGTTGCCGTACCCTCACCTGGACCCTAAACCGTCCCCGTCCCCTAACCCTAACCGTAGACCTAACCCTAACCCTGACCCTTCCCCGAAGCCTGACCCTCACCCGTCCCCTAATCCTAACCCGTACGCTAACACTAACCCGCGTCCTCACACGCACGCTCCCCCTAAAGCGTTGCCGTACCCTCACCTGGACCCTAAACCGTCCCCGTCCCCTAACCCTAACCCTAGCCTGAACCCTAACCCTAACCCTTCCCCGAAGCCTGACCCTCACGCGTCCCCTAATCCTAACCCGTACGCTAACACTAACCCGCGCCCTCACACGCACGCTCCCCTTAAAGCGTTGCCGTACCCTCACCTGGACCCTAAACCGTCCCCGTCCCCTAACCCTAACCCTAGCCCGAACCCTAACCCTAACCCTTCCGCGAAGCCTGACCCTCACCCGTCCCCTAATCCTAACCCGTACGCTAACACTAACCCGCGCCCTCACACGCACGCTCCCCCTAAAGCGTTGCCGTACCCTCACCTGGACCCTAAACCGTCCCCGTCCCCTAACCCTAACCCTAGCCCGAACCCTAACCCTAACCCTTCCCCGAAGCCTGACCCTCACCCGTCCCCTAATCGTAACCCGTACGCTAACACTAACCCGCGTCCTCACACACACGCTCCCCCTAAAGCGTTGCCGTAGCCTCACCTGGACACTAAACCATCCCCGTCCCCTAACCCTAACCCTAGCCCGAACCCTAATCCTGACCCTTCCCCGAAGCCTGACCCTCACCCGTCCCCTAATCCTAACCCGTACGCTAACACTAACCCGCGCCCTCACACGCACGCTCCCCCTAAAGCGTTGCCGTACCCTCACCTGGACGCTAAACCGACCCCGTCCCCTAACCCTAACCCTAGCCCGAACCCTAACCCTAACCCATCCCCGAAGCCTGACTCTCACCCGTCCCCTAATCCTAACCCGTACGCTAACACTAACCCGCGCCCTCACACGCACGCTTCCCCTAAAGCGTTGCCGTACCCTCACCTGGACCCTAAACCGTCCCCGTCCCCTAACCCTAACCCTCTCCCGAACCCTAACCCTAACCCCCGAAGCCTGACCCTCAACCGTCGCCTAATCCTAACCCGTACGCTAACACTAACCCGCACGCTCACACGCACGCTCCCCCTAAAGCGTTGCCGTACCCTCACCTGGACCCTAAACCGTCCCCGTCCCCTAACCCTAACCCTAGCCCGAACCCTAACCGTAACCCTTCCCCGAAGCCTGACCCTCACCCGTCCCCTAATCCTAACCCGTACGCTAACACTAACCCGCGCCCTCACACGCACGCTCCCCCTAAAGCGTTGCCGTACCCTCACCTGGACCCTAAACCGTCCCCGTCCCCTAACCCTAACCCTAGCCCGAACCTTAACCCTGACCCTTCCCCGAAGCCTGACCCTCACCCGTCCCATAATCCTAACCCGTACGCTAACACTAACCCGCGCCCTCACACGCACGCTCCCCTTAAAGCGTTGCCGTACCCTCACCTGGACCCTAAACCGTCCCCATCCCCTAACCCTAACCCTAGCCCGAACCCTAACCCTGACCCTTCCCCGAAGCCTGACCCTCACCCGTCCCCTAATCCTAACCCGTACGCTAACACTAACCCGTGCTCTCACACGCACGCTCCCCCTAAAGCGTTGCCGTACCCTCACCTGGACCCTAAACCGTCCCTGTCACCTAACCCTAACCCTAGCCCGAACCCTAACCCTGACCCTTCTCCGAAGCCTGACCCTCACCCGTGCCCTAATCCTAACCCGTACGCTAACACTAACCCGCACCCTCACACGCACGCTCCCCCTAAAGCGTTGCCGTACCCTCACCTGGACCCTAAACCGTCCCCGTCACCTAACCCTAACCCTAGCCCGACCCCTAACCCTGACCCGTCCCCGAAGCCTGACACTCACCCGTCCCCTAATCCTAACCCGTACGCTAACACTAACCCGCGCCCTCACACGCACGCTCCCCCTAAAGCGTTGCCGTACCCTCACCTGGTCCCTAAACCGTCCCCGTCCCCTAACCCTAACCCTAGCCCGAACCCTAACCCTGACCCTTCTAGCCTGAACCCTAACCCTAACCCTTCCCCGAAGCCTGACCCTCACGCGTCCCCTAATCCTAACCCGTACGCTAACACTAACCCGCACCCTCACACACACGCTCCCCCTAAAGCGTTGCCGTACCCTCACCTGGACCCTAAACCGTCCGCGTCCCCTAACCCTAACCCTAGCCCGAACCCTAACCCTAACCCTTCCACGAAGCCTGACCCACACCCGTCCCCAATCCTAACCCGTACACTAACACTAACCCGCGCCCTCACACGCACGCTCCCCCTAAAGCGTTGCCGTACCCTCACCTGGACCCTAAACCGTCCCCGTCCCCTAACCCTAACCCTAGCCCGAACCCTAACCCTAACCCTTCCCCGAAGCCTGACCCTCACCCGTCCCCTAATCCTAACCCGCACGCTAACACTAACCCGCGCCCTCACACGCACGCTCCCCCAAAGCGTTGCCGTACCCTCACCTGGACCCTAAACCGTCCCCGTCCCCTAACCCTAACCCTAGCCCGAACCCTAACCCTAACCCTTCCCCGAAGCCTGACCCTCACCCGTCCCCTAATCCTAACCCGTACGCTAACACTAACCCGCGCCCTCACACGCACGCTCCCCCTAAAGCGTTGCCGTACCCTCACCTGGACCCTAAACCGTCCCCGTCCCCTAACCCTAACCCTAGCCCGAACCCTAACCCTAACCCTTCCCCGAAGCCTGACCCTCACCCGTCCCCTAATCCTAACCCGTACGCTAACACTAACCCGCGCCCTCACACGCACGCTCCCCCTAAAGCGTTGCCGTACCCTCACCTGGACCCTAAACCGTCCCCGTCCCCTAACCCTAACCCTAGCCTGAACCCTAACCCTAACCCTTCCCCGAAGCCTGACCCTCACCCGTCCCCTAATCCTAACCCGTACGCTAACACTAACCTGCGCCCTCACACGCACGCTCCCCCTAAAGCGTTGCCGTACCCTCACCTGGACCCTAAACCGTCCCCGTCCCCTAACCCTAACCCTAGCCCGAACCCTAACCCTAACCCTTCCCCGAAGCCTGACCCTCACCCGTCCCCTAATCCTAACCCGTACGCTAACACTAACCCGCGCCCTCACACGCACGCTCCCCCTAAAGCGTTGCCGTACCCTCACCTGGACCCTAAACCGTCCCCGTCCCCTAACCCTAACCCTAGCCCGAGCCTTAACCCTGACCCTTCCCCGAAGCCTGACCCTCACCCGTCCCATAATCCTAACCCGTACGCTAACACTAACCCGCGCCCTCACACGCACGCTACCCCTAAAGCGTTGCCGTACCCTCACCTGGACCCTAAACCGTCCCCGTCCCCTAACCCTAACCCTAGCCCGAACCCTAACCCTGACCCTTCCCCGAAGCCTGACCCTCACCCGTCCCCTAATCCTAACCCGTACGCTAACACTAACCCACGCCCTCACACGCACGCTCCCCCTAAAGCGTTGCCGTACCCTCACCTGGACCCTAAACCGTCCCCGTCCCCTAACCCTAACCTTAGCCCGAACCCTAACTCTGACCTTTCCCCGAAGCCTGACCCTCACCCGTCCCTTAATCCTAACCCGTACGCTAACACAAACCCGCGTCCTCACACGCACGCTCCCCCTAAAGCGTTGCCGTACCCTCACCTGGACCCTAAACCGTCCCCGTCACCTAACCCTAACCCTAGCCCTACCCCTAACCCTGACCCGTCACCGAAGCCTGACACTCACCCGTCCCCTAATCCTAACCCGTACGCTAACACTAACCCGCGCCCTCACACGCACGCAACCCCTAAAGCGTTGCCGTACCCTCACCTGGTCCCTAAACCGTCCCCGTCCCCTAACCCTAACCCTAGCCCGAACCCTAACCCTGACTCTTCTAGCCTGAACCCTAACCCTAACCCTTCCCCGAAGCCTGACCCTCACGCGTCCCCTAATCCTAACCCGTACGCTAACACTAACCCGCGCCCTCACACACACGCTCCCCCTAAAGCGTTGCCGTACCCTCACCTGGACCCTAAACCGTCCCCGTCCCCTAACCCTAACCCTAGCCCGAACCCTAACCCTAACCCTTCCGCGAAGCCTGACCCTCACCCGTCCCCAATCCTAACCCGTACACTAACACTAACCCGCGCCCTCACACGCACGCTCCCCCTAAAGCGTTGCCGTACCCTCACCTGGACCCTAAACCGTCCCCGTCCCCTAACCCTAACCCTAGCCCGAACCCTAACCCTAACCCTTCCCCGAAGCCTGACCCTCACCCGTCCCCTAATCCTAACCCGCACGCTAACACTAACCCGCGCCCTCACACGCACGCTCCCCCAAAGCGTTGCCGTACCCTCACCTGGACCCTAAACCGTCCCCGTCCCCTAACCCTAGTCCTAGCCCGAACCCTAACCCTAACCCTTCCCCGAAGCCTGACCCTCACCCGTCCCCTAATCCTAACCCGTACGCTAACACTAACCCGCGCCCTCACACGCACGCTCCCCCTAAAGCGTTGCCGTACCCTCACCTGGACCCTAAACCGTCCCCGTCCCCTAACCCTAACCCTAGCCCGAACCCTAACCCTAACCCTTCCCCGAAGCCTGACCCTCACCCGTCCCCTAATCCTAACCCGTACGCTAACACTAACCCGCGCCCTCACACGCACGCTCCCCCTAAAGCGTTGCCGTACCCTCACCTGGACCCTAAACCGTCCCCGTCCCCTAACCCTAACCCTAGCCTGAACCCTAACCCTAACCCTTCCCCGAAGCCTGACCCTCACCCGTCCCCTAATCCTAACCCGTACGCTAACACTAACCTGCGCCCTCACACGCACGCTCCCCCTAAAGCGTTGCCGTACCCTCACCTGGACCCTAAACCGTCCCCGTCCCCTAACCCTAACCCTAGCCCGAACCCTAACCCTAACCCTTCCCCGAAGCCTGACCCTCACCCTTCCCCTAATCCTAACCCGTACGCTAACACTAACCCGCGCCCTCACACGCACGCTCCCCCTAAAGTGTTGCCGTACCCTCACCTGGACCCTAAACCGTCCCCGTCCCCTAACCCTAACCCTAGCCCGAACCTTAACCCTGACCCTTCCCCGAAGCCTGACCCTCACCCGTCCCATAATCCTAACCCGTACGCTAACACTAACCCGCGCCCTCACACGCACGCTACCCCTAAAGCGTTGCCGTACCCTCACCTGGACCCTAAACCGTCCCCGTCCCCTAACCCTAACCCTAGCCCGAACCCTAACCCTGACCCTTCCCCGAAGCCTGACCCTCACCCGTCCCCTAATCCTAACCCGTACGCTAACACTAACCCACGCCCTCACACGCACGCTCCCCCTAAAGCGTTGCCGTACCCTCACCTGGACCCTAAACCGTCCCCGTCCCCTAACCCTAACCTTAGCCCGAACCCTAACTCTGACCTTTCCCCGAAGCCTGACCCTCACCCGTCCCTTAATCCTAACCCGTACGCTAACACAAACCCGCGTCCTCACACGCACGCTCCCCCTAAAGTGTTGCCGTACCCTCACCTGGACCCTAAACCGTCCCCGTCCCCTAACCCTAACCCTAGCCCGAACCCTAACCCTGACCCTTCCCCGAAGCCTGACCCTCACCCGTCCCCTAATCCTAACCCGTACGCTAACACTAACCCGTGCTCTCACACGCACGCTCCCCCTAAAGCGTTGCCGTACCCTCACCTGGACCCTAAAACGTCCCCGTCCCCTAAACCTAACCCTAGCCCGAACCCTAACCCTGACCCTTCTCCGAAGCCTGACCCTCACCCGTGCCCTAATCCTAACCCGTACGCTAACACTAACCCGCACCCTCACACGCACGCTCCCCCTAAAGCGTTGCCGTACCCTCACCTGGACCCTAAACCGTCCCCGTCACCTAACCCTAACCCTAGCCCGACCCCTAACCCTGACCCGTCACCGAAGCCTGACACTCACCCGTCCCCTAATCCTAACCCGTACGCTAACACTAACCCGCGCCCTCACACGCACGCTCCCCCTAAAGCGTTGCCGTACCCTCACCTGGTCCCTAAACCGTCCCCGTCCCCTAACCCTAACCCTAGCCCGAACCCTAACCCTGACCCTTCTAGCCTGAACCCTAACCCTAACCCTTCCCCGAAGCCTGACCCTCACGCGTCCCCTAATCCTAACCCGTACGCTAACACTAACCCGCGCCCTCACACACACGCTCCCCCTAAAGCGTTGCCGTACCCTCACCTGGACCCTAAACCGTCCCCGTCCCCTAACCCTAACCCTAGCCCGAACCCTAAACCTAACCCTTCCGCGAAGCCTGACCCTCACCCGTCCCCAATCCTAACCCGTACGCTAACACTAACCCGCGCCCTCACACGCACGCTCCCCCTAAAGCGTTGCCGTACCCTCACCTGGACCCTAAACCGTCCCCGTCCCCTAACCCTAACCCTAGCCCGAACCCTAACCCTAACCCTTCCCCAAAGCCTGACACTCACCCGTCCCCTAATCCTAACCCGTACGCTAACACTAACCCGCGCCCTCACACGCACGCTACCCCTAAAGCGTTGCCGTACCCTCACCTGGACCCTAAACCGTCCCCGTCCCCTAACCCTAACCCTAGCCCGAACCCTAACCCTGACCCTTCCCCGAAGCCTGACCCTCACCCGTCCCCTAATCCTAACCCGTACGCTAACACTAACCCACGCCCTCACATGCACGCTCCCCCTAAAGCGTTGCCGTACCCTCACCTGGACCCTAAACCGTCCCCGTTCCCTAACCCTAACCTTAGCCCGAACCCTAACTCTGACCTTTCCCCGAAGCCTGACCCTCACCCGTCCCTTAATCCTAACCCGTACGCTAACACAAACCCGCGTCCTTACACGCACGCTCCCCCTAAAGCGTTGCCGTACCCTCACCTGGACCCTAAACCGTCCCCGTCCCCTAACCCTAACCCTAGCCCAAACTCTAACCCTAACCCTTCCCCGAAGCCTGACCCTCACCCGTCCCCTAATCCTAACCCGTACGCTAACACTAACCCGCGCCCTCACACGCACGCTCCCCCTAAAGCGTTGCCGTACCCTCACCTGGACCCTAAACCGTCCCCGTCCCCTAACCCTAACCCTAGCCCGAACCCTAACCCTGACCCTTCCCCGAAGCCTGACCCTCACCCGTCCCCTAATCCTAACCCGTACGCTAACACTAACCCACGCCCTCACACGCACGCTCCCCCTAAAGCGTTGCCGTACCCTCACCTGGACCCTAAACCGTCCCCGTCCCCTAACCCTAACCTTAGCCCGAACCCTAACTCTGACCTTTCCCCGAAGCCTGACCCTCACCCGTCCCTTAATCCTAACCCGTACGCTAACACAAACCCGCGTCCTCACACGCACGCTCCCCCTAAAGCGTTGCCGTACCCTCACCTGGACCCTAAACCGTCCCCGTCCCCTAACCCTAACCCTAGCCCGAACCCTAACCCTGACCCTTCCCCGAAGCCTGACCCTCACCCGTCCCCTAATCCTAAACCGTACGCTAACACTAACTCGTGCTCTCACACGCACGCTCCCCCTAAAGCGTTGCCGTACCCTCACCTGGACCCTAAAACGTCCCTGTCACCTAACCCTAACCCTAGCCCGAACCCTAACCCTGACCCTTCTCCGAAGCCTGACCCTCACCCGTGCCCTAATCCTAACCCGTACGCTAACACTAACCCGCACCCTCACATGCACGCTCCCCCTAAAGCGTTGCGGTACCCTCACCTGGACCCTAAACCGTCCCCGTCACCTAACCCTAACCCTAGCCCGACCCCTAACCCTGACCCGTCCCCGAAGCCTGACACTCACCCGTCCCCTAATCCTAACCCGTACGCTAACACTAACCCGCGCCCTCACACGCACGCTCCCCCTAAAGCGTTGCCGTACCCTCACCTGGTCCCTAAACCGTCCCCGTCCCCTAACCCTAACTCTAGCCCGAACCCTAACCCTGACCCTTCTAGCCTGAACCCTAACCCTAACCCTTCCCCGAAGCCTGACCCTCACGCGTCCCCTAATCCTAACCCGTACGCTAACACTAACCCGCGCCCTCACACACACGCTCCCCCTAAAGCGTTGCCGTACCCTCACCTGGACCCTAAACCGTCCCCGTCGCCTAACCCTAACCCTAGCCCGAACCCTAACCCTAACCCTTCCGCGAAGCCTGACCCTCACCCGTCCCCAATCCTAACCCGTACGCTAACACTAACCCGCGCCCTCACACGCACGCTCCCCCTAAAGCGTTGCCGTACCCTCACCTGGACCCTAAACCGTCCCCGTCCCCTAACCCTAACCCTAGCCCGAACCCTAACCCTAACCCTTCCCCGAAGCCTGACCCTCACCCGTCCCCTAATCCTAACCCGTACGCTAACACTAACCCGCGTCCTCACACGCACGCTCCCCCTAAAGCGTTGCCGTACCCTCACCTGGACACTAAACCATCCCCTTCCCCTAACCCTAACCCTAGCCCGAACCCTAATCCTGACCCTTCCCCGAAGCCTGACCCTCACCTGTCCCCTAATCCTAACCCGTACGCTAACACTAACCCGCGCCCTCACACGCACGCTCCCCCTAAAGCGTTGCCGTACCCTCACCTGGACCCTAAACCGTCCCCGTCCCCTAACCCTAACCCTAGCCCGAACCCTAACCCTAACCCATCCCCGAAGCCTGACTCTCAACCGTCCCCTAATCCTAACCCGTACGCTAACACTAACCCGCGCCCTCACACGCACGCTTCCCCTAAAGCGTTGCCGTACCCTCACCTGGACCCTAAACCGTCCCCGTCCCCTAACCCTAACCCTAGCCCGAACCCTAACCCTAACCCTTCCCCGAAGCCTGACCCTCACCCGTCCCCTAATCCTAACCCGTACGCTAACACTAACCCGCGCCCTCACACGCACACTCCCCCTAAAGCGTTGCCGTACCCTCACCTGGACCCTAAACCGTCCCCGTCCCCTAACCCTAACCCTAGCCCGAACCCTAACCCTAACCCTTCCCCGAAGCCTGACCCTCACCCGTCCCCTAATCCTAACCCGTACGCTAACACTAACCCGCGCCCTCACACGCACGCTCCCCCTAAAGCGTTGCCGTACCCTCACCTGGACCCTAAACCGTCCCCGTCCCCTAACCCTAACCCTAGCCCGAACCCTAACCCTAACCCTTCCCCGAAGCCTGACCCTCACCCGTCCCCTAATCCTAACCCGTACGCTAACACTAACCCGCGCCCTCACACGCACGCTCCCCCTAAAGCGTTGCCGTACCCTCACCTGGACCCTAAAACGTCCCTGTCACCTAACCCTAACCCTAGCCCGAACCCTAACCCTGACCCTTCTCCGAAGCCTGACCCTCACCCGTGCCCTAATCCTAACCCGTATGCTAACACTAACCCGCACCCTCACACGCACGCTCCCCTTAAAGCGTTGCCGTACCCTCACCTGGACCCTAAACCGTCCCCGTCACCTAACCCTAACCCTAGCCCGACCCCTAACCCTGACCCGTCCCCGAAGCCTGACACTCACCCGTCCCCTAATCCTAACCCGTACGCTAACACTAACCCGCGCCCTCACACGCACGCTCCCCCTAAAGCGTTGCCGTACCCTCACCTGGTCCCTAAACCGTCCCCGTCCCCTAACCCTAACCCTAGCCCGAACCCTAACCCTGACCCTTCTAGCCTGAACCCTAACCCTAACCCTTCCCCGAAGCCTGACCCTCACGCGTCCCCTAATCCTAACCCGTACGCTAACACTAACCCGCGCCCTCACACGCACGCTCCCCCTAAAGCGTTGCCGTACCCTCACCTGGACCCTAAACGGTCCCCGTCCCCTAACCCTAACCCTAGCCCGAACCCTAACCCTAACCCTTCCGCGAAGCCTGACCCTCACCCGTCCCCAATCCTAACCCGTACGCTAACACTAACCCGCGCCCTCACACGCATGCTCCCCCTAAAGCGTTGCCGTACCCTCACCTGGACCCTAAACCGTCCCCGTCCCCTAACCCTAACCCTAGCCCGAACCCTAACCCTAACCCTTCCCCGAAGCCTGACCCTCACCCGTCCCCTAATCCTAACCCGTACGCTAACACTAACCCGCGCCCTCACACGCACGCTCCCCCTAAAGCGTTGCCGTACCCTCACCTGGACACTAAACCATCCCCGTCCCCTAACCCTAACCCTAGCCCGAACCCTAATCCTGACCCTTCCCCGAAGCCTGACCCTCACCTGTCCCCTAATCCTAACCCGTACGCTAACACTAACCCGCGCCCTCACACGCACGCTCCCCCTAAAGCGTTGCCGTACCCTCACCTGGACCCTAAACCGTCCCCGTCCCCTAACCCTAACCCTAGCCCGAACCCTAACCCTAACCCATCCCCGAAGCCTGACTCTCACCCGTCCCCTAATCCTAACCCGTACGCTAACACTAACCCGCGCCCTCACACGCACGCTTCCCCTAAAGCGTTGCCGTACCCTCACCTGGGCCCTAAACCGTCCCCGTCCCCTAACCCTAACCCTAGCCCGAACCCTAACCCTAACCCTTCCCCGAAGCCTGACCCTCACCCGTCCCCTAATCCTAACCCGTACACTAACACTAACCCGCGCCCTCACACGCACACTCCCCCTAAAGCGTTGCCGTACCCTCACCTGGACCCTAAACCGTCCCCGTCCCCTAACCCTAACCCTAGCCCGAACCCTAACCCTAACCCTTCCCCGAAGCCTGACCCTCACCCGTCCCCTAATCCTAACCCGTACGCTAACACTAACCCGCGCCCTCACACGGACGCTCCCCCTAAAGCGTTGCCGTACCCTCACCTGGACCCTAAACCGTCCCCGTCCCCTAACCCTAACCCTAGCCCGAACCCTAACCCTAACCCTTCCCCGAAGCCTGACCCTCACCCGTCCCCTAATCCTAACCCGTACGCTAACACTAACCCGCGCCCTCACACGCACGCTCCCCCTAAAGCGTTGCCGTACCCTCACCTGGACCCTAAACCGTCCCCGTCCCCTAACCCTAACCCTCGCCCGAACCCTAACCCTAACCCCCGAAGCCTGACCCTCAACCGTCGCCTAATCCTAACCCGTACGCTAACACTAACCCGCGCCCTCACACGCACGCTCCCCCTTAAGCGTTGCCGTACCCTCACCTGGACCCTAAACCGTCCCCGTCCCCTAACCCTAACCCTAGCCCAAACTCTAACCCTAACCCTTCCCCGAAGCCTGACCCTCACCCGTCCCCTAATCCTAACCCGTACGCTAACACTAACCCGCGCCCTCACACGCACGCTCCCCCTAAAGCGTTGCCGTACCCTCACCTGGACCCTAAACCGTCCCCGTCCCCTAACCCTAACCCTAGCCCAAACCCTAACCCTAACACTTCTCCGAAGCCTGACCCTCACCCGTCCCCGAATCCTAACCGGTACGCTAACACTAACCCGCGCCCTCACACGCACGCTCCCCCTAAAGCGTTGCCGTACCCTCACCTGGACCCTAAACCGTCCCCGTCCCCTAACCCTAACCTTAGCCCGAACCCTAACTCTGACCTTTCCCCGAAGCCTGACCCTCACCCGTCCCTTAATCCTAACCCGTACGCTAACACAAACCCGCGTCCTCACACGCACGCTCCCCCTAAAGCGTTGCCGTACCCTCACCTGGACCCTAAACCGTCCCCGTCCCCTAACCCTAACCCTAGCCCGAACCCTAACCCTAACCCTTCCCCGAAGCCTGACCCTCACCCGTCCCCTAATCCTAACACGTACGCTAACACTAACCCGCGCCCTCACACGCACGCTCCCCCTAAAGCGTTGCCGTACCCTCACCTGGACCCTAAACCGTCCCCGTACCCTAACCCTAACCCTAGCCCGAACCCTAACACTAACCCTTCCCCGAAGCCTGACCCTCACCCGTCCCCTAATCCTAACCCGTACGCTAACACTAACCCGCGCCCTCACACGCACGCTCCCCCCAAAGCGTTGCCGTACCCTCAGCTGGACCCTAAACCGTCCCCGTCCCCTAACCCTAACCCTAGCCCGAACCCTAACCCTGACCCTTCCCCGAAGCCTGACCCTCACCCGTCCCCTAATCCTAACCCGTACGCTAACACTAACCCGTGCTCTCACACGCACGCTCCCCCTAAAGCGTTGCCGTACCCTCACCTGGACCCTAAACCGTCCCCGTCCCCTAACCCTAACCCTAGCCCGAACCCTAACCCTGACCCTTCTCCGAAGCCTGACCCTCACCCGTGCCCTAATCCTAACCCGTACGCTAACACTAACCCGCACCCTCACACGCACGCTCCCCCTAAAGCGTTGCCGTACCCTCACCTGGACCCTAAACCGTCCCCGTCACCTAACCCTAACCCTAGCCCGACCCCTAACCCTGACCCGTCCCCGAAGCCTGACCCTCACCCGTCCCCTAATCCTAACCCGTACGCTAACACTAACCCGCGCCCTCACACGCACGCTCCCCCTAAAGCGATGCCATACCCTCACCTGGTCCCTAAACCGTCCCCGTCACCTAACCCTAACCCTAGCCCGAACCCGAACCCTGACCCTTCCCAGAAACCTGACCCTCACCCGTCCCCTAATCCTAACCCGTACGCTAACACTAACCCACGCCCTCACACGCACGCTCCCCCTAAAGCGTTGCCGTACCCTCACCTGGACCCTAAACCGTCCCCGTCCCCTAACCCTAACCGTAGCCCGAACCCTAACCCTGACCCTTCCCCGAAGCCTGACCCTCACCCGTCCCCTAATCCTAACCCGTACGCTAACACTAACACACGTCCTCACACGCACGCTCCCCCTAAAGCGTTGCCGTACCCTCACCTGGACCCTAAACCGTCCCCGTCCCCTAACCCTAACCCTAGCCGGAACCCTAACCCTAACCCTTCCCCGAAGCCTGACCCTCACGCGTCCCCTAATCCTAACCCGTACGCTAACACTAACCCGCGCCCTCACACGCACGCTCCCCCTAAAGCGTTGCCGTACCCTCACCTGGACCCTAAACCGTCCCCGTCCCCTAACCCTAACCCTAGCCCGAACCCTAACCCTAACCCTTCCGCGAAGCCTGACCCTCACCCGTCCCCTAATCCTAACCCGTACGCTAACACTAACCCGCACCCTCACACGCACGCTCCCCCTAAAGCGTTGCCGTACCCTCACCTGGACCCTAAACCGTCCCCGTCCCCTAACCCTAACCCTAGCCCGAACCCTAACCCTAACCCTTCCCCGAAGCCTGACCCTCACCCGTCCCCTAATCCTAACCCGTACGCTAACACTAACTCGCGCCCTCACACGCACGCTCCCCCTAAAGCGTTGCCGTACCCTCACCTGGACCCTAAACCGTCCCCGTCCCCTAACCCTAACCCTAGCCCGAACCCTAACCCTGACCCTTCCCCGAAGCCTGACCCTCACCCGTCCCCTAATCCTAACCCGTACGCTAACACTAACCCGTGCTCTCACACGCACGCTCCCCCTAAAGCGTTGCCGTACCCTCACCTGGACCCTAAAACGTCCCTGTCACCTAACCCTAACCCTAGCCCGAACCCTAACCCTGACCCTTCTCCGAAGCCTGACCCTCACCCGTGCCCTAATCCTAACCCGTACGCTAACACTAACCCGCACCCTCACATGCACGCTCCCCCTAAAGCGTTGCCGTACCCTCACCTGGACCCTAAACCGTCCCCGTCACCTAACCCTAACCCTAGCCCGACCCCTAACCCTGACCCGTCCCCGAAGCCTGACACTCACCCGTCCCCTAATCCTAACCCGTACGCTAACACTAACCCGCGCCCTCACACGCACGCTCCCCCTAAAGCGTTGCCGTACCCTCACCTGGTCCCTAAACCGTCCCCGTCCCCTAACCCTAACCCTAGCCCGAACCCTAACCCTGACCCTTCTAGCCTGAACCCTAACCCTAACCCTTCCCCGAAGCCTGACCCTCACGCGTCCCCTAATCCTAACCCGTACGCTAACACTAACCCGCGCCCTCACACACACGCTCCCCCTAAAGCGTTGCCGTACCCTCACCTGGACCCTAAACCGTCCCCGTCCCCTAACCCTAACCCTAGCCCGAACCCTAACCCTAACCCTTCCGCGAAGCCTGACCCTCACCCGTCCCCAATCCTAACCCGTACGCTAACACTAACCCGCGCCCTCACACGCACGCTCCCCCTAAAGCGTTGCCGTACCCTCACCTGGACCCTAAACCGTCCCCGTCCCCTAACCCTAACCCTAGCCCGAACCCTAACCCTAACCCTTCCCCGAAGCCTGACCCTCACCCGTCCCCTAATCCTAACCCGTACGCTAACACTAACCCGCGTCCTCACACGCACGCTCCCCCTAAAGCGTTGCCGTACCCTCACCTGGACACTAAACCATCCCCTTCCCCTAACCCTAACCCTAGCCCGAACCCTAATCCTGACCCTTCCCCGAAGCCTGACCCTCACCTGTCCCCTAATCCTAACCCGTACGCTAACACTAACCCGCGCCCTCACACGCACGCTCCCCCTAAAGCGTTGCCGTACCCTCACCTGGACCCTAAACCGTCCCCGTCCCCTAACCCTAACCCTAGCCCGAACCCTAACCCTAACCCATCCCCGAAGCCTGACTCTCAACCGTCCCCTAATCCTAACCCGTACGCTAACACTAACCCGCGCCCTCACACGCACGCTTCCCCTAAAGCGTTGCCGTACCCTCACCTGGACCCTAAACCGTCCCCGTCCCCTAACCCTAACCCTAGCCCGAACCCTAACCCTAACCCTTCCCCGAAGCCTGACCCTCACCCGTCCCCTAATCCTAACCCGTACACTAACACTAACCCGCGCCCTCACACGCACACTCCCCCTAAAGCGTTGCCGTACCCTCACCTGGACCCTAAACCGTCCCCGTCCCCTAACCCTAACCCTAGCCCGAACCCTAACCCTAACCCTTCCCCGAAGCCTGACCCTCACCCGTCCCCTAATCCTAACCCGTACGCTAACACTAACCCGCGCCCTCACACGCACGCTCCCCCTAAAGCGTTGCCGTACCCTCACCTGGACCCTAAACCGTCCCCGTCCCCT
This sequence comes from Stenella coeruleoalba, assembly GCF_951394435.1. Lineage (NCBI taxonomy): Eukaryota > Metazoa > Chordata > Mammalia > Artiodactyla > Delphinidae > Stenella > Stenella coeruleoalba. The sequence goes on along the minus strand of NW_027646156.1, from coordinate 448,427 downwards.
AACCCTAACCCTAGCCCGAACCCTAACCCTAACCCTTCCCCGAAGCCTGACCCTCACCCGTCCCCTAATCCTAACCCGTACGCTAACACTAACCCGCGCCCTCACACGCACGCTCCCCCTAAAGCGTTGCCGTACCCTCACCTGGACCCTAAACCGTCCCCGTCGCCTAACCCTAACCCTCGCCCGAACCCTAACCCTAACCCCCGAAGCCTGACCCTCAACCGTCGCTTAATCCTAACCCGTACGCTAACACTAACCCGCGCCCTCACACGCACGCTCCCCCTAAAGCGTTGCCGTACCCTCACCTGGACCCTAAACCGTCCCCGTCCCCTAACCCTAACCCTAGCCCAAACTCTAACCCTAACCCTTCCCCGAAGCCTGACCCTCACCCGTCCCCTAATCCTAACCCGTACGCTAACACTAACCCGCGCCCTCACACGCACGCTCCCCCTAAAGCGTTGCCGTACCCTCACCTGGACCCTAAAACGTCCCTGTCACCTAACCCTAACCCTAGCCCGAACCCTAACCCTGACCCTTCTCCGAAGCCTGACCCTCACCCGTGCCCTAATCCTAACCCGTACGCTAACACTAACCCGCACCCTCACACGCACGCTCCCCCTAAAGCGTTGCCGTACCCTCACCTGGACCCTAAACCGTCCCCGTCACCTAACCCTAACCCTAGCCCGACCCCTAACCCTGACCCGTCCCCGAAGCCTGACACTCACCCGTCCCCTAATCCTAACCCGTACGCTAACACTAACCCGCGCCCTCACACGCACGCTCCCCCTAAAGCGTTGCCGTACCCTCACCTGGTCCCTAAACCGTCCCCGTCCCCTAACCCTAACCCTAGCCCGAACCCTAACCCTGACCCTTCTAGCCTGAACCCTAACCCTAACCCTTCCCCGAAGCCTGACCCTCACGCGTCCCCTAATCCTAACCCGTACGCTAACACTAACCCGCGCCCTCACACACACGCTCCCCCTAAAGCGTTGCCGTACCCTCACCTGGACCCTAAACGGTCCCCGTCCCCTATCCCTAACCCTAGCCCGAACCCTAACCCTAACCCTTCCGCGAAGCCTGACCCTCACCCGTCCCCAATCCTAACCCGTACGCTAACACTAACCCGCGCCCTCACACGCACGCTCCCCCTAAAGCGTTGCCGTACCCTCACCTGGACCCTAAACCGTCCCCGTCCCCTAACCCTAACCCTAGCCCGAACCCTAACCCTAACCCTTCCCCGAAGCCTGACCCTCACCCGTCCCCTAATCCTAACCCGTACGCTAACACTAACCCGCGTCCTCACACGCACGCTCCCCCTAAAGCGTTGCCGTACCCTCACCTGGACACTAAACCATCCCCGTCCCCTAACCCTAACCCTAGCCCGAACCCTAATCCTGACCCTTCCCCGAAGCCTGACCCTCACCTGTCCCCTAATCCTAACCCGTACGCTAACACTAACCCGCGCCCTCACACGCACGCTCCCCCTAAAGCGTTGCCGTACCCTCACCTGGACCCTAAACCGTCCCCGTCCCCTAACCCTAACCCTAGCCCGAACCCTAACCCTAACCCATCCCCGAAGCCTGACTCTCACCCGTCCCCTAATCCTAACCCGTACGCTAACACTAACCCGCGCCCTCACACGCACGCTTCCCCTAAAGCGTTGCCGTACCCTCACCTGGGCCCTAAACCGTCCCCGTCCCCTAACCCTAACCCTAGCCCGAACCCTAACCCTAACCCTTCCCCGAAGCCTGACCCTCACCCGTCCCCTAATCCTAACCCGTACACTAACACTAACCCGCGCCCTCACACGCACACTCCCCCTAAAGCGTTGCCGTACCCTCACCTGGACCCTAAACCGTCCCCGTCCCCTAACCCTAACCCTAGCCCGAACCCTAACCCTAACCCTTCCCCGAAGCCTGACCCTCACCCGTCCCCTAATCCTAACCCGTACGCTAACACTAACCCGCGCCCTCACACGGACGCTCCCCCTAAAGCGTTGCCGTACCCTCACCTGGACCCTAAACCGTCCCCGTCCCCTAACCCTAACCCTAGCCCGAACCCTAACCCTAACCCTTCCCCGAAGCCTGACCCTCACCCGTCCCCTAATCCTAACCCGTACGCTAACACTAACCCGCGCCCTCACACGCACGCTCCCCCTAAAGCGTTGCCGTACCCTCACCTGGACCCTAAACCGTCCCCGTCCCCTAACCCTAACCCTCGCCCGAACCCTAACCCTAACCCCCGAAGCCTGACCCTCAACCGTCGCCTAATCCTAACCCGTACGCTAACACTAACCCGCGCCCTCACACGCACGCTCCCCCTTAAGCGTTGCCGTACCCTCACCTGGACCCTAAACCGTCCCCGTCCCCTAACCCTAACCCTAGCCCAAACTCTAACCCTAACCCTTCCCCGAAGCCTGACCCTCACCCGTCCCCTAATCCTAACCCGTACGCTAACACTAACCCGCGCCCTCACACGCACGCTCCCCCTAAAGCATTGCCGTACCCTCACCTGGACCCTAAACCGTCCCCGTCCCCTAACCCTAACCCTAGCCCAAACCCTAACCCTAACACTTCTCCGAAGCCTGACCCTCACCCGTCCCCGATTCCTAACCGGTACGCTAACACTAACCCGCGCCCTCACACGCACGCTCCCCCTAAAGCGTTGCCGTACCCTCACCTGGACCCTAAACCGTCCCCGTCCCCTAACCCTAACCTTAGCCCGAACCCTAACTCTGACCTTTCCCCGAAGCCTGACCCTCACCCGTCCCTTAATCCTAACCCGTAAGCTAACACAAACCCGCGTCCTCACACGCACGCTCCCCCTAAAGCATTGCCGTACCCTCACCTGGACCCTAAACCGTCCCCGTCCCCTAACCCTAACCCTAGCCCGAACCCTAACCCTAACCCTTCCCCGAAGCCTGACCCTCACCCGTCCCCTAATCCTAACACGTACGCTAACACTAACCCGCGCCCTCACACGCACGCTCCCCCTAAAGCGTTGCCGTACCCTCACCTGGACCCTAAACCGTCCCCGTACCCTAACCCTAACCCTAGCCCGAACCCTAACACTAACCCTTCCCCGAAGCCTGACCCTCACCCGTCCCCTAATCCTAACCCGTACGCTAACACTAACCCGCGCCCTCACACGCACGCTCCCCCCAAAGCGTTGCCGTACCCTCAGCTGGACCCTAAACCGTCCCCGTCCCCTAACCCTAACCCTAGCCCGAACCCTAACCCTGACCCTTCCCCGAAGCCTGACCCTCACCCGTCCCCTAATCCTAACCCGTACGCTAACACTAACACACGTCCTCACACGCACGCTCCCCCTAAAGCGTTGCCGTACCCTCACCTGGACCCTAAACCGTCCCCGTCCCCTAACCCTAACCCTAGCCGGAACCCTAACCCTAACCCTTCCCCGAAGCCTGACCCTCACGCGTCCCCTAATCCTAACCCGTACGCTAACACTAACCCGCGCCCTCACACGCACGCTCCCCCTAAAGCGTTGCCGTACCCTCACCTGGACCCTAAACCGTCCCCGTCCCCTAACCCTAACCCTAGCCCGAACCCTAACCCTAACCCTTCCGCGAAGCCTGACCCTCACCCTTCCCCTAATCCTAACCCGTACGCTAACACTAACCCGCGCCCTCACACGCACGCTCCCCCTAAAGCGTTGCCGTACCCTCACCTGGACCCTAAACCGTCCCCGTCCCCTAACCCTAACCCAAGCCCGAACCCTAACCCTAACCCTTCCCTGAAGCCTGACCCTCACCCGTCCCCTAATCCTAACCCGTACGCTAACACTAACCCGTGCCCTCAGACGCACGCTCCCCCTAAAGCGTTGCCGTACCCTCACCTGGACCCTAAACCGTCCCCGTCACCTAACCCTAACCCTAGCCCGAACCCTAACCCTGACCCTTCCCCGAAGCCTGACCCTCACCCGTGCCCTAATCCTAACCCGTACGCTAACACTAACCCGCACCCTCACACGCACGCTCCCCCTAAAGCGTTACCGTACCCTCACCTGGACCCTAAACCGTCCCCGTCACCTAACCCTAACCCTAGCCCGAACCCTAACCCTGACCCTTCCCCGAAGCCTGACCCTCACCCGTCCCCTAATCCTAACCCGTACGCTAACACTAACCCGCGCCCTCACACGCACGCTCCCCCTAAAGCGTTGCCGTACCCTCACCTGGTCCCTAAACCGTCCCCGTCCCCTAACCCTAACCCTAGCCCGAACCCTAACCCTGACCCTTCCCCGAAGCCTGACCCTCACCCGTCCCCTAGTCCTAACCCGTACGCTAACACTAACCCGCGCCCTCACACGCACGCTCCCCCTAAAGCGTTGCCGTACCCTCACCTGTACCCTAAACCTTCCCCATCCCCTAACCCTAACCGTAGCCCGAACCCTAACCCTGACCCTTCCCCGAAGCCTTACCCTCACCCGTCCCCTAATCCTAACCCGTACGCTAACACTAACCCACGTCCTCACACGCACGCTCCCCCTAAAGCGTTGCCGTACCCTCACCTGGACCCTAAACCGTCCCCGTCCCCTAACCCTAACCCTAGCCTGAACCCTAACCCTAACCTTTCCCCGAAGGCTGACCCTCACGCGTCCCCTAATCCTAACCCGTACGCTAACACTAACCCGCGCCCTCACACGCACGCTCCCCCTAAAGCGTTGCCGTACCCTCACCTGGACCCTAAACCGTCCCCGTCTCCTAACCCTAACCCTAGCCCGAACCCTAACCCTAACCCTTCCCCGAAGCCTGACCCTCACCCGTCCCCTAATCCTAACCCGTACGCTAACACTAACCCGCGCTCTCACACCCACGCTCCCCCTAAAGCGTTGCCGTACCCTCACCTGGACCCTAAACCGTCCCCGTCCCCTAACCCTAACCCTAGCCCGAACCCTAACCCTAAACCTTCCCCGAAGCCTGACCCTCACCCGTCCCCTAATCCTAACCCGTACGCTAACACTAACCCACGCCCTCACACGCACGCTCCCCCTAAAGCGTTGCCGTACCCTCACCTGGACCCTAAACCGTCCCCGTCCCCTAACCCTAACCCTAGCCCGAACCCTAACCCTAACCCTTCCCCGAAGCCTGACCCTCACCCGTCCCCTAATCCTAACACGTACGCTAACACTAACCCGCGCCCTCACACGCACGCTCCCCCTAAAGCATTGCCATACCCTCACCTGGACCCTAAACCGTCCCCGTCCCCTAACCCTAACCCTAGCCCGAACCCTAACCCTAACCCTTCCCCGAAGCCTGACCCTCAACCGTCGCCTAATCCTAACCCGTACGCTAACACTAACCCGCGCCCTCACACGCACGCTGCCCCTAAAGCGTTGCCGTACCCTCACCTGGACCCTAAACCGTCCCCGTCCCCTAACCCTAACCCTAGCCCGAACCCTAACCCTAACCCTTCCCCGAAGCCTGACCCTCACCCGTCCCCTAATCCTAACCCGTACGCTAACACTAACCCACGCCCTCACACGCACGCTCCCCCTAAAGCGTTGCCGTACCCTCACCTGGACCCTAAACCGTCCCCGTCCCCTAACCCTAACCCTAGCCCAAACCCTAACCCTAACCCTTCCCCGAAGCCTGACCCTCACCCGTCCCCTAATCCTAACCCGTACGCTAACACTAACCCGCGCCCTCACACGCACGCTCCCCCTAAAACGTTGCCGTACCCTCACCTGGACCCTAAACCGTCCCCGTCCCCTAACTCTAACCCTAGCCCGAACCCTAAACCTGACCCTTCCCCGAAGCCTGACCCTCACCCGTCCCCTAATCCTAACTCGTACGCTAACACTAACCCGCGCCCTCACACGCACGCTCCCCCTAAAGCGTTGCCGTACCCTCACCTGGACCCTAAACCGTCCCCGTCCCCTAACCCTAACCCTAGCCCGAACCCTAACCCTGACCCTTCCCCGAAGCCTGACCCTCACCCGTCCCCTAATCCTAACCCGTATGCTAACACTAACCCACGCCCTCACACTCACGCTCCCCCTAGAGCGTTGCCGTACCCTCACCTGGAACCTAAACCGTCCCCGTCCCCTAACCCTAACCCTAGCCCGAACCTAAACCTAACCTTTCCCCGAAGCCTGACCCTCACCCGTCCCCTAATCCTAACCCGTACGCTAACACAAACCCGCGTCCTCACACGCACGCTCCCCCTAAAGCGTTGCCGTACCCTCACCTGGACCCTAAACCGTCCCCGTCCCCTAACCCTAACCCTAGCCCGAACCCTAACCCTAACCCTTCCCCGAAGCCTGACCCTACCCGTCCCCTAATCCTAACACGTACGCTAACACTAACCCGCGTCCTCACACGCACGCTCCCCATAAAGCGTTGCCGTACCCTCACCTGGACCCTAAACCGTCCCCGTCCCCTAACCCTAACCCTAGCCCGAACCCTAACCCTAACCCTTCCCCGAAGCCTGACCCTCACCCGTCCCCTATTCCTAACCCGTACGCTAACACTAACCCGCGCCCTCACACGCACGCTACCCCTAAAGCGTTGCCGTACCCTCACCTGGACCCTAAACCGTCCCCGTCCCCTAACCCTAACCCTAGCCCGAACCCTAACCCTGACCCTTCCCCGAAGCCTGACCCTCACCCGTCCCCTAATCCTAACCCGTACGCTAACACTAACCCGCGCCCTCACACGCACGCTCCCCCTAAAGCGTTGCCGTACCCTCACCTGGACCCTAAACCGTCCCCGTCCCCTAACCCTAACCCTAGCCCGAACCCTAACCCTAACCCTTCCCCGAAGCCTGACCCTCACCCGTCCCTTAATCCTAACCCGTACGCTAACACTAACCCGCGCCCTCACACGCACGCTCCCCCTAAAGCGTTGCCGTACCCTCACCTGGACCCTAAACCGTCCCCGTCCCCTAACCCTAACCCTAGCCCGAACCCTAACCCTAACCCTTCCCCGAAGCCTGACCCTCACCCGTCCCCTAATCCTAACCCGTACGCTAACACTAACCTGCGCCCTAACACGCACGCTCCCCCTAAATCGTTGCCGTACCCTCACCTGGACCCTAAACCGTCCCCGTCCCCTAACCCTAACCCTAGCCCGAACCCTAACCCTAACCCTTCCCCGAAGCCTGACCCTCACCCGTCCCCTAATCCTAACACGTATGCTAACACTAACCCGCGCCCTCACACGCACGCTCCCCCTAAAGCGTTGCCGTACCCTCACCTGGACCCTAAACCGTCCCTGTCCCCTAACCCTAACCCTAGCCCGAACCCTAACCCTGACCCTTCCCCGAAGCCTGACCCTCACCCGTCCCCTAATCCTAACCCGTACGCTAACACTAACCCACGTCCTCACACGCACGCTCCCCCTAAAGCGTTGCCGTACCCTCACCTGGACCCTAAACCGTCCCCGTCCCCTAACCCTAACCCTAGCCTGAACCCTAACCCTGACCTTTCCCCGAAGCCTGACCCTCACGCGTCCCCTAATCCTAACCCGGACGCTGACACTAACCCGCGCCCTCACACGCACGCTCCCCCTAAAGCGTTGCCGTACCCTCACCTGGACCCTAAACCGTCCCCGTCCCCTAACCCTAACCCTAGCCCGAACCCTAACCCTAACCCTTCCCCGAAGCCTGACCCTCACCCGTCCCCTAATCCTAACCCGTACGCTAACACTAACCCGCGCCCTCACATGCACGCTCCCCCTAAAGCGTTGCCGTACCCTCACCTGGACCCTAAACCTTCCCCGTCCCCTAACCCTAACCCTAGCCCGAACCCTAACCGTAACCCTTCCCCGAAGCCTGACCCTCACCCGTCCCCTAATCCTAACCCGTACGCTAACACTAACCCGCGCCCTCACACGCACGCTCCCCCTAAAGCGTTGCCGTACCCTCACCTGGACCCTAAACCTTCCCCGTCACCTAACCCTAACCCTAGCCCGAACCCTAACCCTGACCCTTCCCCGAAGCCTGACCCTCACCCGTCCCCTAATCCTAACCCGTACGCTAACACTAACCCGCGCCCTCACACGCACGCTCCCCCTAAAGCGTTGCCGTACCCTCACCTCGACCCTAAACCGTCCCCGTCACCTAACCCTAACCCTAGCCCGAACCCTAACCCTGAACCTTCCCCGAAGCCTGACCCTCACCCGTCCCCTAATCCTAACCTGTACGCTAACACTAACCCGCGCCCTCACACGCACGCTCCCCCTAAAGCGTTGCCGTACCCTCACCTGGACCCTAAACCGTCCCCGTCCCCCAACCCTGACCGAAGCCCGAACCCTAACCCTGACCCTTCCCCGAAGCCTGACCCTCACCCGTCCCCTAATCCTAACCCGTACGCTAACACTAACCCGCGTCCTCACACGCACGCTCCCCCTAAAGCGTTGCCGTACCCTCACCTGGACCCTAAACCGTCCCCGTCCCCTAACCCTAACCCTAGCCCGAACCCTAACCCTGACCCTTCCCCGAAGCCTGACCCTCACCCGTCCCCTAATCCTAACCCGTACGCTAACACTAACCCGCACCCTCACACGCACGCTCTCCCTAAAGCGTTGCCGTACCCTCACCTGGACCCTAAACCGTCCCCGTCCCCTAACCCTAACCCTAGCCCGAACCCTAACCCTGACCCTTCCCCGAAGCCTGACCCTCACCCGTCCCCTAATCCTAACCCGTACGCTAACACTAACCCGCGCCCTCACACGCACGCTCCCCCTAAAGCGTTGCCGTACCCTCACCTGGACCCTAAACCGTCCCCGTCCCCTAACCCTAACCCTAGCCCGAACCCTAACCCTAACCCTTCCCCGAAGCCTGACCCTCACCCGTCCCCTAATCCTAACCCGTACGCTAACACTAACCCGCGCCCTCACAGGCACGCTCCCCCTAAATCGTTGCCGTACCCTCACCTGGACCCTAAACCGTCCCTGTCCCCTAACCCTAACCCTAGCCCGAACCCTAACCCTGACCCTTCCCCGAAGCCTGACCCTCACCCGTCCCCTAATCCTAACCCGTACGCTAACACTAACCCACGTCCTCACACGCACGCTCCCCCTAAAGCGTTGCCGTACCCTCACCTGGACCCTAAACCGTCCCCGTCCCCTAACCCTAACCCTAGCCTGAACCCTAACCCTAACCTTTCCCCGAAGCCTGACCCTCACGCGTCCCCTAATCCTAACCCGGACGCTGACACTAACCCGCGCCCTCACACGCACGCTCCCCCTAAAGCGTTGCCGTACCCTCACCTGGACCCTAAACCGTCCCCGTCCCCTAACCCTAACCCTAACCCGAACCCTAACCCTAACCCTTCCCCGAAGCCTGACCCTCACCCGTCCCCTAATCCTAACCCGTACGCTAACACTAACCCGCGCCCTCACACGCACGCTCCCCCTAAAGCGTTGCCGTACCCTCACCTGGACCCTAAACCTTCCCCGTCCCCTAACCCTAACCCTAGCCCGAACCCTAACCGTAACCCTTCCCCGAAGCCTGACCCTCACCCGTCCCCTAATCCTAACCCGTACGCTAACACTAACCCGCGCCCTCACACGCACGCTCCCCCTAAAGCGTTGCCGTACCCTCACCTGGACCCTAAACCGTCCCCGTCACCTATCCCTAACCCTAGCCCGAACCCTAACCCTGACCCTTCCCCGAAGCCTGACCCTCACCCGTCCCCTAATCCTAACCCGTACGCTAACACTAACCCGCGCCCTCACACGCACGCTCCCCCTAAAGCGTTGCCGTACCCTCACCTGGACCCTAAACCGTCCCCGTCACCTAACCCTAACCCTAGCCCGAACCCTAAACCTGAACCTTCCCCGAAGCCTGACCCTCACCCGTCCCCTAATCCTAACCCGTACGCTAACACTAACCCGCGCCCTCACACGCACGCTCCCCCTAAAGCGTTGCCGTACCCTCACCTGGACCCTAAACCGTCCCCGTCCCCCAACCCTAACCGAAGCCCGAACCCTAACCCTGACCCTTCCCCGAAGCCTGACCCTCACCCGTCCCCTAATCCTAACCCGTACGCTAACACTAACCCGCGCCCTCACACGCACGCTCCCCCTAAAGCGTTGCCGTACCCTCACCTGGACCCTAAACCGTCCCCGTCCCCTAACCCTAATCCTAGCCCGAACTCTAACCCTGACCCTTCCCCGAAGCCTGACCCTCACCCGTCCCCTAATCCTAACCCGTACGCTAACACTAACCCGCGCCCTCACACGCACGCTCCCCCTAAAGCGTTGCCGTACCCTCACCTGGTCCCTAAACCGTCCCCGTACCCTAACCCTAACCCTAGCCCGAACCCTAACACTGACCCTTCCCCGAAGCCTGACCCTCACCCGTCCCCTAATCCTAACCCGTACGCTAACACTAACCCGCGCCCTCACACGCACGCTCCCCCTAAAGCGTTGCCGTACCCTCACCTGGACCCTAAACCGTCCCCGTCCCCTAACCCTAACCCTAGGCCGAACCTAAACCTAACCTTTCCCCGAAGCCTGACCCTCACCCGTCCCCTAATCCTAACCCGTACGCTAACACAAACCCGCGTCCTCACACGCACGCTCCCCCTAAAGCGTTGCCGTACCCTCACCTGGACCCTAAACCGTCCCCGTCCACTAACCCTAACCCTAGCCCGAACCCTAAACCTAACCCTTCCCCGAAACCTGACCCTACCCGTCCCCTAATCCTAACCCGTACGCTAACACTAACCCGCGCCCTCACACGCACGCTCCCCATAAAGCGTTGCCGTACCCTCACCTGGACCCTAAACCGTCCCCGTCCCCTAACCCTAACCCTAGCCCGAACCCTAACCCTAACCCTTCCCCGAAGCCTGACCCTCACCCGTCCCCTATTCCTAACCCGTACGCTAACACTAACCCGCGCCCTCACATGCACGCTCCCCCTAAAGCGTTGCCGTACCCTCACCTGGACCCTAAACCGTCCCCGTCCCCTAACCCTAACCCTAGCCCAAACCCTAACCCTAACCCTTCCCCGAAGCCTGACCCTCACCCGTCCCCTAATCCTAACCCGTACGCTAACACTAACCCGCGCCCTCACACGCACGCTCCCCCTAAAGCGTTGCCGTACCCTCACCTGGACCCTAAACCGTCCCCGTCCCCTAACCCTAACCCTAGCCCGAACCCTAAACCTAACCCTTCCCCGAAGCCTGACCCTCACCCGTCCCCTAATCCTAACCCGTACGCTAACACTAACCCACGCCCTCACACGCACGCTCCCCCTAAAGCGTTGCCGTACCCTCACCTGGACCCTAAACCGTCCCCGTCCCCTAACCCTAACCCTAGCCCGAACCCTAACCCTGACCCTTCCCCGAAGCCTGACCCTCACCCGTCCCCTAATCCTAACCCGTATGCTAACACTAACCCACGCCCTCACACTCACGCTCCCCCTAAAGCGTTGCCGTACCCTCACCTGGACCCTAAACCGTCCCCGTCCCCTAACCCTAACCCTAGCCCGAACCTAAACCTAACCTTTCCCCGAAGCCTGACCCTCACCCGTCCCCTAATCCTAACCCGTACGCTAACACAAACCCGCGTCCTCACACGCACGCTCCCCCTAAAGCGTTGCCGTACCCTCACCTGGATCCTAAACCGTCCCCGTCCCCTAACCCTAACCCTAGCCCGAACCCTAACCCTAACCCTTCCCCGAAGCCTGACCCTACCCGTCCCCTAATCCTAACCCGTACGCTAACACTAACCCGCGCCCTCACACGCACGCTCCCCATAAAGCGTTGCCGTACCCTCACCTGGACCCTAAACCGTCCCCGTCCCCTAACCCTAACCCTAGCCCGAACCCTAACCCTAACCCTTCCCCGAAGCCTGACCCTCACCCGTCCCCTATTCCTAACCCGTACGCTAACACTAACCCGCGCCCTCACATGCACGCTCCCCCTAAAGCGTTGCCGTACCCTCACCTGGACCCTAAACCGTCCCCGTCCCCTAACCCTAACCCTAGCCCGAACCCTAACCCTGACCCTTCCCCGAAGCCTGACCCTCAAACGTCCCCTAATCCTAACCCGTACGCTAACACTAACCCACGCCCTCACACGCACGCTCCCCCTAAAGCGTTGCCGTACCCTCACCTGGACCCTAAACCGTCCCCGTCCCCTAACCCTAACCCTAGCCCGAACCCTAACCCTAACCTTTCCCCGAAGCCTGACCCTCACCCGTCCCCTAATCCTAACCCGTACGCTAACACTAACCCGCGCCCTCACACGCACGCTCCCCCTAAAGCGTTGCCGTACCCTCACCTGGACCCTAAACCGTCCCCGTCACCTAACCCTAACCCTAGCCCGAACCCTAACCCTGACCCTTCCCAGAAGCCTGACCCTCACACGTCCCCTAATCCTAACCCGTACGCTAACACTAACCCGTGCCCTCACACGCACGCTCCCCCTAAAGCGTTGCCGTACCCTCACCTGGACCCTAAACCGTCCCCGTCACCTAACCCTAACCCTAGCCCGAACCCTAACCCTGACCCTTCCCCGAAGCCTGACCCTCACCCGTCCCCTAATCCTAACCCGTGCGCTAACACTAACCCGCACCCTCACACGCACGCTCCCCCTAAAGCGTTGCCGTACCCTCACCTGGACCCTAAACCGTCCCCGTCACCTAACCCTAACCCTTGCCCGAACAATAACCCTGACCCTTCCCCGAAGCCTGACCCTCACCCGTCCCCTAATCCTAACCCGTACGCTAACACTAACCCGCGCCCTCACACGCACGCTCCCCCTAAAGCGTTGCCGTACCCTCAGCTGGTCCCTAAACTGTCCCCGTCCCCTAACCCTAACCCTAGCCCGAACCCTAACCCTGACCCTTCCCCGAAGCCTGACCCTCACCCGTCCCCTAATCCTAACCCGTATGCTAACACTAACCCACGCCCTCACACTCACGCTCCCCCTAAAGCGTTGCCGTACCCTCACCTGGACCCTAAACCGTCCCCGTCCCCTAACCCTAACCCTAGCCCGAACCTAAACCTAACCTTTCCCCGAAGCCTGACCCTCACCCGTCCCCTAATCCTAACCCGTACGCTAACACAAACCCGCGTCCTCACACGCACGCTCCCCCTAAAGCGTTGCCGTACCCTCACCTGGACCCTAAACCGTCCCCGTCCCCTAACCCTAACCCTAGCCCGAACCCTAAACCTAACCCTTCCCCGAAACCTGACCCTACCCGTCCCCTAATCCTAACCCGTATGCTAACACTAACCCGCGCCCTCACACGCACGCTCCCCATAAAGCGTTGCCGTACCCTCACCTGGACCCTAAACCGTCCCCGTCCCCTAACCCTAACCCTAGCCCGAACCCTAACCCTAACCCTTCCCCGAAGCCTGACCCTCACCCGTCCCCTATTCCTAACCCGTACGCTAACACTAACCCGCGCCCTCACATGCACGCTCCACCTAAAGCATTGCCGTACCCTCACCTGGACCCTAAACCGTCCCCGTCCCCTAACCCTAACCCTAGCCCAAACCCTAACCCTAACCCTTCCCCGAAGCCTGACCCTCACCCGTCCCCTAATCCTAACCCGTACGCTAACACTAACCCGCGCCCTCACACGCACGCTCCCCCTAAAGCGTTGCCGTACCCTCACCTGGACCCTAAACCGTCCCCGTCCCCTAACCCTAACCCTAGCCCGAACCCTAAACCTGACCCTTCCCCGAAGCCTGACCCTCACCCGTCCCCTAATCCTAACCCGTACGCTAACACTAACCCACGCCCTCACACGCACGCTCCCCCTAAAGCGTTGCCGTACCCTCACCTGGACCCTAAACCGTCCCCGTCCCCTAACCCTAACCCTAGCCCGAACCCTAAACCTGACCCTTCCCCGAAGCCTGACCCTCACCCGTCCCCTAATCCTAACCCGTACGCTAACACAAACCCGCGTCCTCACACGCACGCTCCCCCTAAAGCGTTGCCGTACCCTCACCTGGACCCTAAACCGTCCCCGTCCCCTAACCCTAACCCTAGCCCGAACCCTAACCCTAACCCTTCCCCGAAGCCTGACCCTACCCGTCCCCTAATCCTAACCCGTACGCTAACACTAACCCGCGCCCTCACACGCACGCTCCCCATAAAGCGTTGCCGTACCCTCACCTGGACCCTAAACCGTCCCCGTCCCCTAACCCTAACCCTAGCCCGAACCCTAACCCTAACCCTTCCCCGAAGCCTGACCCTCACCCGTCCCCTATTCCTAACCCGTACGCTAACACTAACCCGCGCCCTCACATGCACGCTCCCCCTAAAGCGTTGCCGTACCCTCACCTGGACCCTAAACCGTCCCCGTCCCCTAACCCTAACCCTAGCCCGAACCCTAACCCTGACCCTTCCCCGAAGCCTGACCCTCACCCGTCCCCTAATCCTAACCCGTACGCTAACACTAACCCACGCCCTCACACGCACGCTCCCCCTAAAGCGTTGCCGTACCCTCACCTGGACCCTAAACCGTCCCCGTCCCCTAACCCTAACCCTAGCCCGAACCCTAACCCTAACCTTTCCCCGAAGCCTGACCCTCACCCGTCCCCTAATCCTAACCCGTACGCTAACACTAACCCGCGCCCTCACACGCACGCTCCCCCTAAAGCGTTGCCGTACCCTCACCTGGACCCTAAACCGTCCCCGTCCCCTAACCCTAACCCTAGCCCGAACCCTAACCCTGACCCTTCCCCGAAGCCTGACCCTCACCCGTCCCCTAATCCTAACCCGTACGCTAACACTAACCCGTGCCCTCACACGCACGCTCCCCCTAAAGCGTTGCCGTACCCTCACCTGGACCCTAAACCGTCCCCGTCACCTAACCCTAACCCTAGCCCGAACCCTAACCCTGACACTTCCCCGAAGCCTGACCCTCACCCGTCCCCTAATCCTAACCCGTGCGCTAACACTAACCCGCACCCTCACACGCACGCTCCCCCTAAAGCGTTGCCGTACCCTCACCTGGACCCTAAACCGTCCCCGTCACCTAACCCTAATCCTTGCCCGAACAATAACCCTGACCCTTCCCCGAAGCCTGACCCTCACCCGTCCCCTAATCCTAACCCGTACGCTAACACTAACCCGCGCCCTCACACGCACGCTCCCCCTAAAGCGTTGCCGTACCCTCACCTGGTCCCTAAACTGTCCCCGTCCCCTAACCCTAACCCTAGCCCGAACCCTAACCCTAACCCTTCCCCGAAGCCTGACCATCACCCGTCCCCTAATCCTAACCCGTACGCTAACACTAACCCGCGCCCTCACACGCACGCTCCCCCTAAAGCGTTGCCGTACCCTCACCTGGACCCTAAACCGTCCCCGTCCCCTAACCCTAACCCTAGCCCGAACCCTAACCCTAACCCTTCCCCGAAGCCTGACCCTCACCCGTCCCCTAATCCTAACACGTATGCTAACACTAACCCGAGCCCTCACACGCACGCTCCCCCTAAAGCGTTGCCGTACCCTCACCTGGACCCTAAACCGTCCCTGTCCCCTAACCCTAACCCTAGCCCGAACCCTAACCCTGACCCTTCCCCGAAGCCTGACCCTTACCCGTCCCCTAATCCTAACCCGTACGCTAACACTAACCCACGTCCTCACACGCACGCTCCCCCTAAAGCGTTGCCGTACCCTCACCTGGACCCTAAACCGTCCCCGTCCCCTAACCCTAACCCTAGCCTGAACCCTAACCCTAACCTTTCCCCGAAGCCTGACCCTCACGCGTCCCCTAATCCTAACCCGGACGCTGACACTAACCCGCGCCCTCACACGCACGCTCCCCCTAAAGCGTTGCCGTACCCTCACCTGGACCCTAAAACGTCCCCGTCCCCTAACCCTAACCCTAGCCCGAACCCTAACCCTAACCCTTCCCCGAAGCCTGACCCTCACCCGTCCCCTAATCCTAACCCGTACGCTAACACTAACCCGCGCCCTCACACGCACGCTCCCCCTAAAGCGTTGCCGTACCCTCACCTGGACCCTAAACCTTCCCCGTCCCCTAACCCTAACCCTAGCCCGAACCCTAACCGTAACCCTTCCCCGAAGCCTGACCCTCACCCGTCCCCTAATCCTAACCCGTACGCTAACACTAACCCGCGCCCTCACACGCACGCTCCCCCTAAAGCGTTGCCGTACCCTCACCTGGACCCTAAACCGTCCCCGTCACCTAACTCTAACCCTAGCCCGAACCCTAACCCTGACCCTTCCCCGAAGCCTGACCCTCACCCGTCCCCTAATCCTAACCCGTACGCTAACACTAACCCACGCCCTCACACGCACGCTCCCCCTAAAGCGTTGCCGTACCCTCACCTGGACCCTAAACCGTCCCAGTCCCCCAACCCTAACCGAAGCCCGAACCCTAACCCTGACACTTCCCCGAAGCCTGACCCTCACCCGTCCCCTAATCCTAACCCGTACGCTAACACTAACCCGCGTCCTCACACGCACGCTCCCCTTAAAGCGTTGCCGTACCCTCACCTGGACCCTAAACCGTCCCCGTCCCCTTACCCTAACCGTAGCCCGAACCCTAACCCTGACACTTCCCCGAAGCCTGACCCTCACCCGTCCCCTAATCCTAACCCGTACGCTAACACTAACCCGCGCCCTCACACGCACGCTCCCCCTAAAGCGTTGCCGTACCCTCACCTGGACCCTAAATCGTCCCCGTCCCCTAACCCTAATCCTAGCCCGAACCCTAACCCTGACCCTTCCCCGAAGCCTGACCCTCACCCGTCCCCTAATCCTAACCCGTACGCTAACACTAACCCGCGCCCTCACACGCACGCTCCCCCTAAAGCGTTGCCGTACCCTCACCTGGACCCTAAACCGTCCCCGTCCCCTAACCCTAACCCTAGCCCGAACCCTAACCCTAACACTTCCCCGAAGCCTGACCCTCACCCGTCCCCTAATCCTAACCCGTACGCTAACACTAACCCGCGCCCTCACACGCACGCTCCCCCTAAAGCGTTGCCGTACCCTCACCTGGACCCTAAACCGTCCCCGTCCCCTAACCCTAACCCTAGCCCGAACCCTAACCCTAACCCTTCCCCGAAGCCTGACCCTCACCCGTCCCCTAATCCTAACCCGTACGCTAACACTAACCCGCGCCCTCACACGCACGCTCCCCCTAAAGCGTTGCCGTACCCTCACCTGGACCCTAAACCGTCCCCGTCCCCTAACCCTAACCCTAGCCCGAACCCTAACCCTGACCCTTCCCCGAAACCTGACCCTCACCCGTCCCCTAATCCTAACCCGTACGCTAACACTAACCCGTGCCCTCACACGCACGCTCCCCCTAAACCGTTGCCGTACCCTCACCTGGACCCTATACCGTCCCCGTCACCTAACCCTAACCCTAGCCCGAACCCTAGCCCTGACCCTTCCCCGAAGCCTGACCCTCACCCGTGCCCTAATCCTAACCCGTACGCTAACACTAACCCGCGCCCTCACACGCACGCTCCCCCTAAAGCGTTTCCGTACCCTCAACTGGACCCTAAACCGTCCCCGTCACCTAACCCTAACCCTAGCCCGAACCCTAACCCTGACCCTTCCCCGAAGCCTGACCCTCACCCGTCCCCTAATCCTAACCCGTACGCTAACACTAACCCGCGCCCTCACACGCACGCTCCCCCTAAAGCGTTGCCGTACCCTCACCTGGTCCCTAAACTGTCCCCGTCCCCTAACACTAACCCTAGTCCGAACCCTAACCCTGACCCTTACCCGAAGCCTGACCCTCACCCGTCCCCTAATCCTAACCCGTACGCTAACACTAACCCGCGCCCTCACACGCACGCTCCCCCTAAAGCGTTGCCGTACCCTCACCTGGACCCTAAACCGTCCCCGTCCCCTAAGCCTAACCCTAGCCCGAACCCTAACCCTGACCCTTCCCCGAAGCCTGACCCTCACCCGTCCCCTAATCCTAACCCGTACGCTAACACTAACCCGCGCCCTCACACGCACGCTCCCCCTAAATCGTTGCCGTACCCTCACCTGGACCCTAAACCGTCCCCGTCCCCTAACCCTAACCCTAGCCCGAACCCTAACCCTAACCCTTCCCCGAAGCCTGACCCTCACCCGTCCCCTAATCCTAACACGTATGCTAACACTAACCCGCGCCCTCACACGCACGCTCCCCCTAAAGCGTTGCCGTACCCTCACCTGGACCCTAAACCGTCCCTGTCCCCTAACCCTAACCCTAGCCCGAACCCTAACCCTGACCCTTCCCCGAAGTCTGACCCTCACCCGTCCCCTAATCCTAACCCGTACGCTAACACTAACCAACGTCCTCACACGCACGCTCCCCCTAAAGCGTTGCCGTACCCTCACCTGGACCCTAAACCGTCCCCGTCCCCTAACCCTAACCCTAGCCTGAACCCTAACCCTAACCTTTCCCCGAAGCCTGACCCTCACGCGTCCCCTAATCCTAACCCGGACGCTGACACTAACCCGCGCCCTCACACGCACGCTCCCCCTAAAGCGTTGCCGTACCCTCACCTGGACCCTAAACCGTCCCCGTCCCCTAACCCTAACCCTAGCCCGAACCCTAACCCTAACCCTTCCCCGAAGCCTGACCCTCACCCGTCCCCTAATCCTAACCCGTACGCTAACACTAACCCACGCCTTCACACGCACGCTCCCCCTAAAGCGTTGCCGTACCCTCACCTGGACCCTAAACCTTCCCCGTCCCCTAACCCTAACCCTAGCCCGAACCCTAACCGTAACCCTTCCCCGAAGCCTGACCCTCACCCGTCCCCTAATCCTAACCCGTACGCTAACACTAACCCACGTCCTCACACGCACGCTCCCCCTAAAGCGTTGCCGTACCCTCACCTGGACCTTAAACCGTCCCCGTCCCCTAACCCTAACCCTAGCCTGAACCCTAACCCTAACCTTTCCCCGAAGCCTGACCCTCACGCGTCCCCTAATCCTAACTCGGACGCTAACACTAACCCGCGCCCTCACACGCACGCTCCCCCTAAAGCGTTGCCGTACCCTCACCTGGACCCTAAACCGTCCCCGTCCCCTAACCCTAACCCTAGCCCGAACCCTAACCCTAACCCTTCCCCGAAGCCTGACCCTCACCCGTCCCCTAATCCTAACCCGTACGCTAACACTAACCCGCGCCCTCACACGCACGCTCCCCCTAAAGTGTTGCCGTACCCTCACCTGGACCCTAAACCGTCCCCGTCCCCTAACCCTAACCCTAGCCCGAACCCTAACCCTAACCCTTCCCCGAAGCCTGACCCTCACCCGTCCCCTAATCCTAACCCGTACGCTAACAGTAACCCGCGCCCTCACACGCACGCTCCCCCTAAAGCGTTACCGTACCCTCACCTGGACCCTAAACCGTCCCCGTCCCCTAACCCTAACCCTAGCCCGAACCCTAACCCTAACCCTTCCCCGAAGCCTGACCCTCACCCGTCCCCTAATCCTAACCCGTACGCTAACACTAACCCGCGCCCTCACACGCACGCTCCCCCTAAAGCGTTGCCGTACCCTCACCTGGACCCTAAACCGTCCCCGTCCCCTAACCCTAACCCTAGCCCGAACCCTAACCCTGACCCTTCCCCGAAGCCTGACCCTCACCCGTCCCCTAATCCTAACCCGTACGCTAACACTAACCCGCGCCCTCACACGCACGCTCCCCCTAAAGCGTTGCCGTACCCTCACCTGGACCCTAAACCGTCCACGTCACCTAACCCTAACCCTAGCCCGAACCCTAACCCTGAACCTTCCCCGAAGCCTGACCCTCACCCGTCCCCTAATCCTAACACGTACGCTAACACTAACCCGCGCCCTCACACGCACGCTCCCCCTAAAGCGTTGCCGTACCCTCACCTGGACCCTAAACATTCCCCGTCCCCTAACCCTAACCGTAGCCCGAACCCTAACCCTGAACCTTCCCCGAAGCCTGACCCTCACCCGTCCCCTAATCCTAACCCGTACGCTAACACTAACCTGCGTCCTCACACGCACGCTCCCCCTAAAGCGTTGCCGTACCCTCACCTGGACCCTAAACCATCCCCGTCCCCTAACCCTAACCCTAGCCCGAACCCTAACCCTAACCCTTCCCCGAAGCCTGACCCTCACCCGTCCCCTAATCCTAACCCGTACGCTAACACTAACCCGCGCCCTCACACGCACGCTCCCCCTAAAGCGTTGCCGTACCCTCACCTGGACCCTAAACCGTCCCCGTCCCCTAACCCTAACCCTAGCCCGAACCCTAACCCTGACCCTTCCCCGAAGCCTGACCCTCACCCGTCCCCTAATCCTAACACGTACGCTAACACTAACCCGCGCCCTCACACGCACGCTCCCCCTAAAGCGTTGCCGTACCCTCACCTGGACCCTAAACCGTCCCCGTCCCCTAACCCTAACCCTAGCCCGAACCCTAACCCTAACCCTTCCCCGAAGCCTGACCCTCACCCGTCCCCTAATCCTAACCCGTACGCTAACACTAACCCGTGCCCTCACACGCACGCTCCCCCTAAATCGTTGCCGTACCCTCACCTGGACCCTAAACCGTCCCCGTCCCCTAACCCTAACCCTAGCCCGAACCCTAACCCTAACCCTTCCCCGAAGCCTGACCCTCTCCCGTCCCCTAATCCTAACACGTATGCTAACACTAACACGCGCCCTCACACGCACGCTCCCCCTAAAGCGTTGCCGTACCCTCACCTGGACCCTAAACCGTCCCTGTCCCCTAACCCTAACCCTAGCCCGAACCCTAACCCTGACCCTTCCCCGAAGCCTGACCCTCACCCGTCCCCTAATCCTAACCCGTACGCTAACACTAACCCACGTCCTCACACGCACGCTCCCCCTAAAGCGTTGCCGTACCCTCACCTGGACCTTAAACCGTCCCCGTCCCCTAACCCTAACCCTAGCCTGAACCCTAGCCCTAACCTTTCCCCGAAGCCTGACCCTCACGCGTCCCCTAATCCTAACCCGGACGCTAACACTAACCCGCGCCCTCACACGCACGCTCCCCCTAAAGCGTTGCCGTACCCTCACCTGGACCCTAAACCTTCCCCGTCCCCTAACCCTAACCCTAGCCCGAACCCTAACCCTAACACTTCCCCGAAGCCTGACCCTCACCCGTCCCCTAATCCTAACCCCTACGCTAACACTAAGCCACGCCCTCACACGCACGCTCCCCCTAAAGCGTTGCCGTACCCTCACCTGGACCCTAAACCGTCCCCGTCCCCTAACCCTAACCCTAGCCCGAACCCTAACCCTAACCCTTCCCCGAAGCCTGACCCTCACCCGTCCCCTAATCCTAACCCGTACGCTAACACTAACCCGCGCCCTCACACGCACGCTCCCCCTAAAGCGTTGCCGTACCCTCACCTGGACCCTAAACCGTCCCCTTCCCCTAACCCTAACCCTAGCCCGAACCGTAACCCTGACCCTTCCCCGAAGCCTGACCCTCACCCGTCCCCTAATCCTAACCCGTACGCTAACACTAACCCGTGCCGTCACACACACGCTCCCCCTAAAGCGTTGCCGTACCCTCACCTGGACCCTAAACTGTCCCCGTCACCTAACCCTAACCCTAGCCCGAACCCTAACCCTGACCCTTCCCCGAAGCCTGACCCTCACACGTGCCCTAATCCTAACCCGTACGCTAACACTAACCCGCACCCTCACACGCACGCTCCCCCTAAAGCGTTGCCGTACCCTCACCTGGACCCTAAACCGTCCCCGTCACCTAACCTTAACCCTAGCCCGAACCCTAACCCTGACCCTTCCCCGAAGCCTGACCCTCACCCGTCCCCTAATCCTAACCCGTACGCTAACACTAACCCGCGCCCTCAAATGCACGCTCCCCCTAAAGCGTTGCCGTACCCTCACCTGGACCCTAAACCGTCCCCGTCCCCTAACCCTAACCCTATCCCGAACCCTAACCCTGAACCTTCCCCGAAGCCTGACCCTCACACGTCCCCTAATCCTAACCCGTACGCTAACACTAACCCGCGCCCTCACACGCACGCCACCCCTAAAGAGTTGCCGTACCCTCACCTAGACCCTAAACCGTCCCCGTCCCCTAACCCTAACCCTAGCCCGAACCCTAACCCTAACCCTTCCCCGAAGCCTGACCCTCAACCGTCGCCTAATCCTAACCCGTACGCTAACACTAACCCGCGCCCTCACACGCACGCTCCCCCTAAAGCGTTGCCGTACCCTCACCTGGACCCTAAACCGTCCCCGTCCCCTAACCCTAACCCTAGCCCGAACCCTAACCCTAACCCTTCCCCGAAGCCTGATCCTCACACGTCCCCTAATCCTAACCCGTACGCTAACAATAACCCGCGCCCTCACACGCACGCTCCCCCTAAAGCATTGCCGTACCCTCACCTGGACCTTAAACCGTCCCCGTCCCCTAACCCTAACCCTAGCCCAAACCCTAACCCTAACCCTTCCCCGAAGCCTGACCCTCACCCGTCCCCTAATCCTAACCCGTACGCTAACACTAACATGCGCCCTCACACGCACGCTCCCCCTAAAGCGTTGCTGTACCCTCACCTGGACCCTAAACCGTCCCCGTCCCCTAACCCTAACCCTAGCCCGAACCCTAAACCTGACCCTTCCCCGAAGCCTGACCCTCACCTGTCCGATAATCCTAACCCGTACGCTAACACTAACCCGCGCCCTCACACGCACGCTCCCCCTAAAGCGTTGCCGTACCCTCACCTGGACCCTAAACCGTCCCCGTCCCCTAACCCTAACCCTAGCCCGAACCCTAACCCTGACCCTTCCCCGAAGCCTGACCCTCACCCGTCCCCTAATCCTAACCCGTACGCTAACACTAACCCGCGCCCTCACACGCACGCTCCCCCTAAAGCGTTGCCGTACCCTCACCTGGACCCTAAACCGTCCCCTTCCCCTAACCCTAACCCTAGCCCGAACCCTAACCCTGACCCTTCCCCGAAGCCTGACCCTCACCCGTCCCCTAATCCTAACCCGTACGCTAACACTAACCCGTGCCCTCACACGCACGCTCCCCCTAAAGTGTTGCCGTACCCTCACCTGGACCCTAAACCGTCCCCGTCACCTAACCCTAACCCTAGCCCGAACCCTAACCCTGAACCTTCCCCGAAGCCTGACCCTCACCCGTGCCCTAATCCTAACCCGTACGCTAACACTAACCCGCACCTTCACACGCACGCTCCCCCTAAAGCGTTGCCGTACCCTCACCTGGACCCTAAACCGTCCCCGTCACCTAACCTTAACCCTAGCCCGAACCCTAACCCTGACCCTTCCCCGAAGCCTGACCCTCACCCGTCCCCTAATCCTAACCCGTACGCTAACACTAACCCGCGCCCTCACATGCACGCTCCCCCTAAAGCGTTGCCGTACCCTCACCTGGACCCTAAACCGTCCCCGTCCCCTAACCCTAAACCTAGCCCGAACCCTAACCCTGACCCTTCCCCGAAGCCTGACCCTCACCCGTCCCTTAATCCTAACCCGTACGCTAACACTAACCCGCGCCCTCACACGCACGCCACCCCTAAAGAGTTGCCGTACCCTCACCTAGACCCTAAACCGTCCCCGTCCCCTAACCCTAACCCTACCCCGAACCCTAACCCTAACCCTTCCCCGAAGCCTGACCCTCAACCGTCGCCTAATCCTAACCCGTACGCTAACACTAACCCGCGCCCTCACACGCACGCTCCCCCTAAAGCGTTGCCGTACCCTCACCTGGACCCTAAACCGTCCCCATCCCCTAACCCTAACCCTAGCCCGAACCCTAACCCTGACCCTTCCCCGAAGCCTGACCCTCACCCGTCCCCTAATCCTAACCCGTACGCTAACACTAACCCGCGCCCTCACACGCACGCTCCCCCTAAAGCGTTGCCGTACCCTCACCTGGACCCTAAACCGTCCCCGTCCCCTAACACTAACCCTAGCCCGAACCCTAACCCTGACCCTTCCCCGAAGCCTGACCCTCACCCGTCCCCTAATCCTAACCCGTACGCTAACACTAACCCACGCCCTCACACGCACGCTCCCCTTAAAGCGTTGCCGTACCCTCACCTGAACCCTAAACCGTTCCCGTCCCCTAACCCTAACCCTAGCCCGAACCCTAACCCTAACCTTTCCCCGAAGCCTGACCCTCACCCGTCCCCTAATCCTAACCCGTACGCTAACACTAACCCGCGCCCTCACACGCACGCTCCCCCTAAAGCGTTGCCGTACCCTCACCTGGACCCTAAACCGTCCCCGTCCCCTAACCCTAACCCTATCCCGAACCCTAACCCTGACCCTTCCCCGAAGCCTGACCCTCACCCGTCCCCTAATCCTAACCCGTACTCTAACACTAACCCGTGCCCTCACACGCACGCTCCCCCTAAAGCGTTGCCGTACCCTCACCTGGACCCTAAACCGTCCCCGTCACCTAACCCTAACCCTAGCCCGAACCCTAACCCTGACCCTTCCCCGAAGCCTGACCCTCACCCGTGCCCTAATCCTAACCCGTACGCTAACACTAACCCGCACCCTCACACGCACGCTCCCCCTAAAGCGTTGCCGTACCCTCACCTGGACCCTAAACCGTCCCCGTCACCTAACCCTAACCCTAGCCCGAACCCTAACCCTGACCCTTCCCCGAAGCCTGACCCTCACCCGTCCCCTAATCCTAACCCGTACACTAACACTAACCCACGTCCTCACACGCACGCTCCCCCTAAAGCGTTGCCGTACCCTCACCTGGTCCCTAAACCGTCCCCGTCCCCTAACCCTAACCCTAGCCCGAACCCTAACCCTGACCCTTCCCCGAAACCTGACCCTCACCCGTCCCCTAATCCTAACCCGTACGCTAACACTAACCCGCGCCCTCACACGCACGCTCCCCCTAAAGCGTTGCCGTACCCTCACCTGGACCCTAAACCGTCCCCGTCCCCTAACCCTAACCCTAGCCCGAACCCTAACCCTGACACTTCCCCGAAGCCTGACCCTCACCCGTCCCCTAATCCTAACCCGTACGCTAACACTAACCCGCGCCCTCACACGCACGCTCCCCCTAAAGCGTTGCCGTACCCTCACCTGGACCCTAAACCGTCCCCGTCCCCTAACCCTAACCCTAGCCCGAACCCTAACCCTGACCCTTCCCCGAAGCCTGACCCTCACCCGTCCCCTAATCCTAACCTGTACGCTAACACTAACCCACGCCCTCACACGCACGCTCCCCCTAAAGCGTTGCCGTACCCTCACCTGAACCCTAAACCGTTCCCGTCCCCTAACCCTAACCCTAGCCCGAACCCTAACCCTAACCTTTCCCCGAAGCCTGACCCTCACCCGTCCCCTAATCCTAACCCGTACGCTAACACTAACCCGCGCCCTCACACGCACGCTCCCCCTAAAGCGTTGCCGTACCCTCACCTGGTCCCTAAACCGTCCCCGTCCCCTAAGCCTAACCCTAGCCCGAACCCTAACCCTAATCTTTCCCCGAAGCCTGACCCTCACGCGTCCCCTAATCCTAACCCGGACGCTAACACTAACCCGCGCCCTCACATGCACGCTCCCCCTAAAGCGTTGCCGTACCCTCACCTGGACCCTAAACCGTCCCCGTCCCCTAACCCTAACCGTAGCCCGAACCCTAACCCTAACCCTTCCCCGAAGCCTGACCCTCACCCGTCCCCTAATCCTAACCCGTACGCTAACACTAACCCGCGCCCTCACATGCACGCTCCCCCTAAAGCGTTGCCGTACCCTCACCTGGACCCTAAACCGTCCCCGTCACCTAACCCTAACCCTAGCCCGAACCCTAACCCTGACCCTTCCCCGAAGCCTGACCCTCACCCGTCCCCTAATCCTAACCAGTACGCTAACACTAACCCGCGCCCTCACACGCACGCTCCCCCTAAAGCGTTGCCGTACCCTCACCTGGACCCTAAACCGTCCCCGTCACCTAACCCTAACCCTAGCCCGAACCCTAACCCTGAACCTACCCCGAAGCCTGACCCTCACCCGTCCCCTAGTCCTAACCCGTACGCTAACACTAACCCGCGCCCTCACACGCACGCTCCCCCTAAAGCGTTGCCGTACCCTCACCTGGACCCTAAACCGTCCCCGTCCCCTAACCCTAACCCTAGCCCGAACCCTAACCCTGACCCTTCCCCGAAGCCTGACCCTCACCCGTCCCCTAATCCTAACCCGTATGCTAACACTAACCCACGCCCTCACACTCACGCTCCCCCTAAAGCGTTGCCGTACCCTCACCTGGACCCTAAACCGTCCCCGTCCCCTAACCCTAACCCTAGGCCGAACCTAAACCTAACCTTTCCCCGAAGCCTGACCCTCACCCGTCCCCTAATCCTAACCCGTACGCTAACACAAACCCGCGTCCTCACACGCACGCTCCCCCTAAAGCGTTGCCGTACCCTCACCTGGACCCTAAACCGTCCCCGTCCCCTAACCCTAACCCTAGCCCGAACCCTAAACCTAACCCTTCCCCGAAACCTGACCCTACCCGTCCCCTAATCCTAACCCGTACGCTAACACTAACCCGCGCCCTCACACGCACGCTCCCCATAAAGCGTTGCCGTACCCTCACCTGGACCCTAAACCGTCCCCGTCCCCTAACCCTAACCCTAGCCCGAACCCTAACCCTAACCCTTCCCCGAAGCCTGACCCTCACCCGTCCCCTATTCCTAACCCGTACGCTAACACTAACCCGCGCCCTCACATGCACGCTCCCCCTAAAGCGTTGCCGTACCCTCACCTGGACCCTAAACCGTCCCCGTCCCCTAACCCTAACCCTAGCCCAAACCCTAACCCTAAGCCTTCCCCGAAGCCTGACCCTCACCCGTCCCCTAATCCTAACCCGTACGCTAACACTAACCCGCGCCCTCACACGCACGCTCCCCCTAAAGCGTTGCCGTACCCTCACCTGGACCCTAAACCGTCCCCGTCCCCTAACCCTAACCCTAGCCCGAACCCTAAACCTGACCCTTCCCCGAAGCCTGACCCTCACCCGTCCCCTAATCCTAACCCGTACGCTAACACTAACCCACGCCCTCACACGCACGCTCCCCCTAAAGCGTTGCCGTACCCTCACCTGGACCCTAAACCGTCCCCGTCCCCTAACCCTAACCCTAGCCCGAACCCTAACCCTGACCCTTCCCCGAAGCCTGACCCTCACCCGTCCCCTAATCCTAACCCGTATGCTAACACTAACCCACGCCCTCACACTCACGCTCCCCCTAAAGCGTTGCCGTACCCTCACCTGGACCCTAAACCGTCCCCGTCCCCTAACCCTAACCCTAGCCCGAACCTAAACCTAACCTTTCCCCGAAGCCTGACCCTCACCCGTCCCCTAATCCTAACCCGTACGCTAACACAAACCCGCGTCCTCACACGCACGCTCCCCCTAAAGCGTTGCCGTACCCTCACCTGGACCCTAAACCGTCCCCGTCCCCTAACCCTAACCCTAGCCCGAACCCTAACCCTAACCCTTCCCCGAAGCCTGACCCTACCCGTCCCCTAATCCTAACCCGTACGCTAACACTAACCCGCGCCCTCACACGCACGCTCCCCCTAAAGCGTTGCCGTACCCTCACCTGGTCCCTAAACCGTCCCCGTCCCCTAACCCTAACCCTAGCCCGAACCCTAACCCTAACCCTTCCCCGAAGCCTGACCCTCACCCGTCCCCTATTCCTAACCCGTACGCTAACACTAACCCGCGCCCTCACATGCACGCTCCCCCTAAAGCGTTGCCGTACCCTCACCTGGACCCTAAACCGTCCCTGTCCCCTAACCCTAACCCTAGCCCGAACCCTAACCCTGACCCTTCCCCGAAGCCTGACCCTCACCCGTCCCCTAATCCTAACCCGTACGCTAACACTAACCCACGCCCTCACACGCACGCTCCCCCTAAAGCGTTGCCGTACCCTCACCTGGACCCTAAACCGTCCCCGTCCCCTAACCCTAACCCTAGCCCGAACCCTAACCCTAACCTTTCCCCGAAACCTGACCCTCACCCGTCCCCTAATCCTAACCCGTACGCTAACACTAACCCGTGCCCTCACACGCACGCTCCCCCTAAAGCGTTGCCGTACCCTCACCTGGACCCTAAACCGTCCCCGTCCCCTAACCCTAACCCTAGCCCGAACCCTAACCCTGACCCTTCCCCGAAGCCTGACCCTCACCCGTCCCCTAATCCTAACCCGTACGCTAACACTAACCCGTGCCCTCACACGCACGCTCCCCCTAAAGCGTTGCCGTACCCTCACCTGGACCCTAAACCGTCCCCGTCACCTAACCCTAACCCTAGCCCGAACCCTAACCCTGACCCTTCCCCGAAGCCTGACCCTCACCCGTCCCCTAATCCTAACCCGTGCGCTAACACTAACCCGCACCCTCACACGCACGCTCCCCCTAAAGCGTTGCCGTACCCTCACCTGGACCCTAAACCGTCCCCGTCACCTAACCCTAACCCTTGCCCGAACAATAACCCTAACCCTTCCCCGAAGCCTGACCCTCACCCGTCCCCTAATCCTAACCCGTACGCTAACACTAACCGCGCCCTCACACGCACGCTCCCCCTAAAGCGTTGCCGTACCCTCACCTGGTCCCTAAACTGTCCCCGTCCCCTAACCCTAACCCTAGCCCGAACCTAAACCTAACCTTTCCCCGAAGCCTGACCCTCACCCGTCCCCTAATCCTAACCCGTACGCTAACACAAACCCGCGTCCTCACACGCACGCTCCCCCTAAAGCGTTGCCGTACCCTCACCTGGACCCTAAACCGTCCCCGTCCCCTAACCCTAACCCTAGCCCGAACCCTAAACCTAACCCTTCCCCGAAACCTGACCCTACCCATCCCCTAATCCTAACCCGTACGCTAACACTAACCCGCGCCCTCACACGCACGCTCCCCATAAAGCGTTGCCGTACCCTCACCTGGACCCTAAACCGTCCCCGTCCCCTAACCCTAACCCTAGCCCGAACCCTAACCCTAACCCTTCCCCGAAGCCTGACCCTCACCCGTCCCCTATTCCTAACCCGTACGCTAACACTAACCCGCGCCCTCACATGCACGCTCCACTTAAAGCATTGCCGTACCCTCACCTGGACCCTAAACCGTCCCCGTCCCCTAACCCTAACCCTAGCCCAAACCCTAACCCTAACCCTTCCCCGAAGCCTGACCCTCACCCGTCCCCTAATCCTAACCCGTACGCTAACACTAACCCGCGCCCTCACACGCACGCTCCCCCTAAAGCGTTGCCGTACCCTCACCTGGACCCTAAACCGTCCCCGTCCCCTAACCCTAACCCTAGCCCGAACCCTAAACCTGACCCTTCCCCGAAGCCTGACCCTCACCCGTCCCCTAATCCTAACCCGTACGCTAACACTAACCCACGCCCTCACACGCACGCTCCCCCTAAAGCGTTGCCGTACCCTCACCTGGACCCTAAACCGTCCCCGTCCCCTAACCCTAACCCTAGCCCGAACCCTAACCATAACCCTTCCCCGAAGCCTGACCCTCACCCGTCCCCTAATCCTAACCCGTATGCTAACACTAACCCACGCCCTCACACTCACGCTCCCCCTAAAGCGTTGCCGTACCCTCACCTGGACCCTAAACCGTCCCCGTCCCCTAACCCTAACCCTAGCCCGAACCTAAACCTAACATTTCCCCGAAGCCTGACCCTCACCCGTCCCCTAATCCTAACCCGTACGCTAACACAAACCCGCGTCCTCACACGCACGCTCCCCCTAAAGCGTTGCCGTACCCTCACCTGGACCCTAAACCGTCCCCGTCCCCTAACCCTAACCCTAGCCCGAACCCTAACCCTAACCCTTCCCCGAAGCCTGACCCTACCCGTCCCCTAATCCTAACCCGTACGCTAACACTAACCCGCGCCCTCACACGCACGCTCCCCATAAAGCGTTGCCGTACCCTCACCTGGACCCTAAACCGTCCCCGTCCCCTAACCCTAACCCTAGCCCGAACCCTAACCCTAACCCTTCCCCGAAGCCTGACCCTCACCCGTCCCCTATTCCTAACCCGTACGCTAACACTAACCCGCGCCCTCACATGCACGCTCCCCCTAAAGCGTTGCCGTACCCTCACCTGGACCCTAAACCGTCCCCGTCCCCTAACCCTAACCCTAGCCCGAACCCTAACCCTGACCCTTCCCCGAAGCCTGACCCTCACCCGTCCCCTAATCCTAACCCGTACGCTAACACTAACCCACGCCCTCACACGCACGCTCCCCCTAAAGCGTTGCCGTACCCTCACCTGGACCCTAAACCGTCCCCGTCCCCTAACCCTAACCCTAGCCCGAACCCTAACCCTAACCCTTCCCCGAAGCCTGACCCTCACCCGTCCCCTAATCCTAACACGTATGCTAACACTAACCCGCGCCCTCACACGCACGCTCCCCCTAAAGCGTTGCCGTACCCTCACCTGGACCCTAAACCGTCCCTGTCCCCTAACCCTAACCCTAGCCCGAACCCTAACCCTGACCCTTACCCGAAGCCTGACCCTCACCCGTCCCCTAATCCTAACCCGTACGCTAACACTAACCCACGTCCTCACACGCACGCTCCCCCTAAAGCGTTGCCGTACCCTCACCTGGACCCTAAACCGTCCCCGTCCCCTAACCCTAACCCTAGCCTGAACCCTAACCCTAACCTTTCCCCGAAGCCTGACCCTCACGCGTCCCCTAATCCTAACCCGGACGCTGACACTAACCCGCGCCCTCACACGCACGCTTCCCCTAAAGCGTTGCCGTACCCTCACCTGGACCCTAAACCGTCCCCGTCCCCTAACCCTAACCCTAGCCCGAACCCTAACCCTAACCCTTCCCCGAAGCCTGACCCTCACCCGTCCCCTAATCCTAACCCGTACGCTAACACTAACCCGCGCCCTCACACGCACGCTCCCCCTAAAGCGTTGCCGTACCCTCACCTGGACCCTAAACCTTCCCCGTCCCCTAACCCTCACCCTAGCCCGAACCCTAACCGTAACCCTTCCCCGAAGCCTGACCCTCACCCGTCCCCTAATCCTAACCCGTACGCTAACACTAACCCGCGCCCTCACACGCACGCTCCCCCTAAAGCGTTGCCGTACCCTCACCTGGACCCTAAACCGTCCCCGTCACCTAACTCTAACCCTAGCCCGAACCCTAACCCTGACCCTTCCCCGAAGCCTGACCCTCACCCGTCCCCTAATCCTAACCCGTACGCTAACACTAACCCACGCCCTCACACGCACGCTCCCCCTAAAGCGTTGCCGTACCCTCACCTGGACCCTAAACCGTCCCAGTCCCCCAACCCTAACCGAAGCCCGAACCCTAACCCTGACACTTCCCCGAAGCCTGACCCTCACCCGTCCCCTAATCCTAACCCGTACGCTAACACTAACCCGCGTCCTCACACGCACACTCCCCCTAAAGCGTTGCCGTACCCTCACCTGGACCCTAAACCGTCCCCGTCCCCTTACCCTAACCGTAGCCAGAACCCTAACCCTGACACTTCCCCGAAGCCTGACCCTCACCCGTCCCCTAATCCTAACCCGTACGCTAACACTAACCCGCGCCCTCACACGCACGCTCCCCCTAAAGCGTTGCCGTACCCTCACCTGGACCCTAAATCGTCCCCGTCCCCTAACCCTAATCCTAGCCCGAACCCTAACCCTGACCCTTCCCCGAAGCCTGACCCTCACCCGTCCCCTAATCCTAACCCGTACGCTAACACTAACCCGCGCCCTCACACGCACGCTCCCCCTAAAGCGTTGCCGTACCCTCACCTGGACCCTAAACCGTCCCCGTCCCCTAACCCTAACC
This sequence comes from Stenella coeruleoalba, assembly GCF_951394435.1. Taxonomy (NCBI): domain Eukaryota; kingdom Metazoa; phylum Chordata; class Mammalia; order Artiodactyla; family Delphinidae; genus Stenella; species Stenella coeruleoalba. The sequence goes on along the minus strand of NW_027646156.1, from coordinate 416,665 downwards.
CTAGCCCGAACCCTAACCCTGACACTTCCCCGAAGCCTGACCCTCACCCGTCCCCTAATCCTAACCCGTACGCTAACACTAACCCGCGCCCTCACACGCACGCTCCCCCTAAAGCGTTGCCGTACCCTCACCTGGACCCTAAACCGTCCCCGTCCCCTAACCCTAACCCTAGCCCGAACCCTAACCCTAACCCTTCCCCGAAGCCTGACCCTCACCCGTCCCCTAATCCTAACCCGTACGCTAACACTAACCCGCGCCCTCACACGCACGCTCCCCCTAAAGCGTTGCCGTACCCTCACCTGGACCCTAAACCGTCCCCGTCCCCTAACCCTAACCCTAGCCCGAACCCTAACCCTGACCCTTCCCCGAAACCTGACCCTCACCCGTCCCCTAATCCTAACCCGTACGCTAACACTAACCCGTGCCCTCACACGCACGCTCCCCCTAAACCGTTGCCGTACCCTCACCTGGACCCTATACCGTCCCCGTCACCTAACCCTAACCCTAGCCCGAACCCTAGCCTTGACCCTTCCCCGAAGCCTGACCCTCACCCGTGCCCTAATCCTAACCCGTACGCTAACACTAACCCGCGCCCTCACACGCACGCTCCCCCTAAAGCGTTTCCGTACCCTCAACTGGACCCTAAACCGTCCCCGTCACCTAACCCTAACCCTAGCCCGAACCCTAACCCTGACACTTCCCCGAAGCCTGACCCTCACCCGTCCCCTAATCCTAACCCGTACGCTAACACTAACCCGCGCCCTCACACGCACGCTCCCCCTAAAGCGTTGCCGTACCCTCACCTGGTCCCTAAACTGTCCCCGTCCCCTAACACTAACCCTAGTCCGAACCCTAACCCTGACCCTTCCCCGAAGCCTGACCCTCACGCGTCCCCTAATCCTAACCCGGACGCTAACACTAACCCGCGCCCTCACACGCACGCTCCCCCTAAAGCGTTGCCGTACCCTCACCTGGACCCTAAACCGTCCCCGTCCCCTAAGCCTAACCCTAGCCCGAACCCTAACCCTGACCCCTCCCCGAAGCCTGACCCTCACCCGTCCCCTAATCCTAACCCGTACGCTAACACTAACCCGCGCCCTCACACGCACGCTCCCCCTAAAGCGTTGCCGTACCCTCACCTGGACCCTAAACCGTCCCCTAACCCTAACCCTAACCCTAGCCCGAACCCTAACCCTGACCCTTCCCCGAAGCCTGACCCTCACCCGTCCCCTAATCCTAACCCGTACGCTAACACTAACCCGTGCCCTCACACGCACGCTCCCCCTAAAGCGTTGCCGTACCCTCAACTGGACCCTAAACCGTCCCCGTCACCTAACCCTAACCCTAGCCCGAACCCTAACCCTGACCCTTCCCCGAAGCCTGACCCTCAACCGTGCCCTAATCCTAACCCGTGCGCTAACACTAACCCGCACCCTCACACGCACGCTCCCCCTAAAGCGTTGCCGTTCCCTCACCTGGACCCTAAACCGTCCCCTTCACCTAACCCTAACCCTTGCCCGAACAATAACCCTGACCCTTCCCCGAAGCCTGACCCTCACCCGTCCCCTAATCCTAACCCGTACGCTAACACTAACCCGCGCCCTCACACGCACGCTCCCCCTAAATCGTTGCCGTACCCTCACCTGGACCCGAAACCGTCCCCGTCCCCTAACCCTAACCCTAGCCCGAACCCTAACCCTAACCCTTCCCCGAAGCCTGACCCTCACCCGTCCCCTAATCCTAACACGTATGCTAACACTAACCCGCACCCTCACACGCACGCTCCCCCTAAAGCGTTGCCGTACCCTCACCTGGACCCTAAACCGTCCCTGTCCCCTAACCCTAACCCTAGCCCGAACCCTAACCCTGACCCTTCCCCGAAGCCTGACCCTCACCCGTCCCCTAATCCTAACCCGTACGCTAACACTAACCAACGTCCTCACACGCACGCTCCCCCTAAAGCGTTGCCGTACCCTCACCTGGACCCTAAACCGTCCCCGTCCCCTAACCCTAACCCTAGCCTGAACCCTAACCCTAACCTTTCCCCGAAGCCTGACCCTCACGCGTCCCCTAATCCTAACCCGGACGCTGACACTAACCCGCGCCCTCACACGCACGCTCCCCCTAAAGCGTTGCCGTACCCTCACCTGGACCCTAAACCGTCCCCGTCCCCTAACCCTAACCCTAGCCCGAACCCTAACCCTAACCCTTCCCCGAAGCCTGACCCTCACCCGTCCCCTAATCCTAACCCGTACGCTAACAGTAACCCACGCCTTCACACGCACGCTCCCCCTAAAGCGTTGCCGTACCCTCACCTGGACCCTAAACCTTCCCCGTCCCCTAACCCTAACCCTAGCCCGAACCCTAACCGTAACCCTTCCCCGAAGCCTGACCCTCACCCGTCCCCTAATCCTAACCCGTACGCTAACACTAACCCACGTCCTCACACGCACGCTCCCCCTAAAGCGTTGCCGTACCCTCACCTGGACCTTAAACCGTCCCCGTCCCCTAACCCTAACCCTAGCCTGAACCCTAACCCTAACCTTTCCCCGAAGCCTGACCCTCACGCGTCCCCTAATCCTAACTCGGACGCTAACACTAACCCGCGCCCTCACACGCACGCTCCCCCTAAAGCGTTGCCGTACCCTCACCTGGACCCTAAACCGTCCCCGTCCCCTAACCCTAACCCTAGCCCGAACCCTAACCCTAACCCTTCCCCGAAGCCTGACCCTCACCCGTCCCCTGATCCTAACCCGTACGCTAACACTAACCCGCGCCCTCACACGCACGCTCCCCCTAAAGTGTTGCCGTACCCTCACCTGGACCCTAAACCGTCCCCGTCCCCTAACCCTAACCCTAGCCCGAACCCTAACCCTAACCCTTCCCCGAAGCCTGACCCTCACCCGTCCCCTAATCCTAACCCGTACGCTAACAGTAACCCGCGCCCTCACACGCACGCTCCCCCTAAAGCGTTGCCGTACCCTCACCTGGACCCTAAACCGTCCCCGTCCCCTAACCCTAACCCTAGCCCGAACCCTAACCCTAACCCTTCCCCGAAGCCTGACCCTCACCCGTCCCCTAATCCTAACCCGTACGCTAACACTAACCCGCGCCCTCACACGCACGCTCCCCCTAAAGCGTTGCCGTACCCTCACCTGGACCCTAAACCGTCCCCGTCCCCTAACCCTAACCCTAGCCCGAACCCTAACCCTGACCCTTCCCCGAAGCCTGACCCTCACCCGTCCCCTAATCCTAACCCGTACGCTAACACTAACCCGCGCCCTCACACGCACGCTCCCCCTAAAGCGTTGCCGTACCCTCACCTGGACCCTAAACCGTCCACGTCACCTAACCCTAACCCTAGCCCGAACCCTAACCCTGAACCTTCCCCGAAGCCTGACCCTCACCCGTCCCCTAATCCTAACACGTACGCTAACACTAACCCGCGCCCTCACACGCACGCTCCCCCTAAAGCGTTGCCGTACCCTCACCTGGACCCTAAACATTCCCCGTCCCCTAACCCTAACCGTAGCCCGAACCCTAACCCTGAACCTTCCCCGAAGCCTGACCCTCACCCGTCCCCTAATCCTAACCCGTACGCTAACACTAACCTGCGTCCTCACACGCACGCTCCCCCTAAAGCGTTGCCGTACCCTCACCTGGACCCTAAACCATCCCCGTCCCCTAACCCTAACCCTAGGCCGAACCCTAACCCTAACCCTTCCCCGAAGCCTGACCCTCACCCGTCCCCTAATCCTAACCCGTACGCTAACACTAACCCGCGCCCTCACACGCACGCTCCCCCTAAAGCGTTGCCGTACCCTCACCTGGACCCTAAACCGTCCCCGTCCCCTAACCCTAACCCTAGCCCGAACCCTAACCCTGACCCTTCCCCGAAGCCTGACCCTCACCCGTCCCCTAATCCTAACACGTACGCTAACACTAACCCGCGCCCTCACACGCACGCTCCCCCTAAAGCGTTGCCGTACCCTCACCTGGACCCTAAACCGTCCCCGTCCCCTAACCCTAACCCTAGCCCGAACCCTAACCCTAACCCTTCCCCGAAGCCTGACCCTCACCCGTCCCCTAATCCTAACCCGTACGCTAACACTAACCCGTGCCCTCACACGCACGCTCCCCCTAAATCGTTGCCGTACCCTCACCTGGACCCTAAAGCGTCCCCGTCCCCTAACCCTAACCCTAGCCCGAACCCTAACCCTAACCCTTCCCCGAAGCCTGACCCTCTCCCGTCCCCTAATCCTAACACGTATGCTAACACTAACACGCGCCCTCACACGCACGCTCCCCCTAAAGCGTTGCCGTACCCTCACCTGGACCCTAAACCGTCCCTGTCCCCTAACCCTAACCCTAGCCCGAACCCTAACCCTGACCCTTCCCCGAAGCCTGACCCTCACCCGTCCCCTAATCCTAACCCGTACGCTAACACTAACCCACGTCCTCACACGCACGCTCCCCCTAAAGCGTTGCCGTACCCTCACCTGGACCTTAAACCGTCCCCGTCCCCTAACCCTAACCCTAGCCTGAACCCTAGCCCTAACCTTTCCCCGAAGCCTGACCCTCACGCGTCCCCTAATCCTAACCCGGACGCTAACACTAACCCGCGCCCTCACACGCACGCTCCCCCTAAAGCGTTGCCGTACCCTCACCTGGACCCTAAACCGTCCCCGTCCCCTAACCCTAACCCTAGCCCGAACCCTAACCCTAACCCTTCCCCGAAGCCTGACCCTCACCCGTCCCCTAATCCTAACCCCTACGCTAACACTAAGCCGCGCCCTCACACGCACGCTCCCCCTAAAGCGTTGCCGTACCCTCACCTGGACCCTAAACCGTCCCCGTCCCCTAACCCTAACCCTAGCCCGAACTCTAACCCTAACCCTTCCCCGAAGCCTGACCCTCACCCGTCCCTTAATCCTAACCCGTACGCTAACACTAACCCGCGCCCTCACACGCACGCTCCCCCTAAAGCGTTGCCGTACCCTCACCTGGACCCTAAACCGTCCCCTTCCCCTAACCCTAACCCTAGCCCGAACCGTAACCCTGACCCTTCCCCGAAGCCTGACCCTCACCCGTCCCCTAATCCTAACCCGTACGCTAACACTAACCCGTGCTCTCACACGCACGCTCCCCCTAAAGCGTTGCCGTACCCTCACCTGGACCCTAAACTGTCCCCGTCACCTAACCCTAACCCTAGCCCGAACCCTAACCCTGACCCTTCCCCGAAGCCTGACACTCACACGTGCCCTAATCCTAACCCGTACGCTAACACTAACCCGCACCCTCACACGCACGCTCCCCCTAAAGCGTTGCCGTACCCTCACCTGGACCGTAAACCGTCCCCGTCACCTAACCCTAACCCTATCCCGAACCCTAACCCTGAACCTTCCCCGAAGCCTGACCCTCACCCGTCCCCTAATCCTAACCCGTACGCTAACACTAACCCGCGCCCTCACACGCACGCCACCCCTAAAGAGTTGCCGTACCCTCACCTAGACCCTAAACCGTCCCCGTCCCCTAACCCTAACCCTAGCCCGAACCCTAACCCTAACCCTTCCCCGAAGCCTGACCCTCAACAGTCGCCTAATCCTAACCCGTACGCTAACACTTACCCGCGCCCTCACACGCACGCTCCCCCTAAAGCGTTGCCGTACCCTCACCTGGACCCTAAACCGTCCCCGTCCCCTAACCCTAACCCTAGCCCGAACCCTAACCCTAACCCTTCCCCGAAGCCTGACCCTCACACGTCCCCTAATCCTAACCCGTACGCTAACAATAACCCGCGCCCTCACACGCACGCTCCCCCTAAAGCATTGCCGTACCCTCACCTGGACCTTAAACCGTCCCCGTCCCCTAACCCTAACCCTAGCCCAAACCCTAACCCTAACCCTTCCCCGAAGCCTGACCCTCACCCGTCCCCTAATCCTAACCCGTACGCTAACACTAACATGCGCCCTCACACGCACGCTCCCCCTAAAGCGTTGCCGTACCCTCACCTGGACCCTAAACCGTCCCCGTCCCCTAACCCTAACCCTAGCCCGAACCCTAAACCTGACCCTTCCCCGAAGCCTGACCCTCACCTGTCCGATAATCCTAACCCGTACGCTAACACTAACCCGCGCCCTCACACGCACGCTCCCCCTAAAGCGTTGCCGTACCCTCACCTGGACCCTAAACCGTCCCCGTCCCCTAACCCTAACCCTAGCCCGAACCCTAACCCTGACCCTTCCCCGAAGCCTGACCCTCACCCGTCCCCTAATCCTAACCCGTACGCTAACACTAACCCGCGCCCTCACACGCACGCTCCCCCTAAAGCGTTGCCGTACCCTCACCTGGACCCTAAACCGTCCCCTTCCCCTAACCCTAACCCTAGCCCGAACCCTAACCCTGACCCTTCCCCGAAGCCTGACCCTCACCCGTCCCCTAATCCTAACCCGTACGCTAACACTAACCCGTGCCCTCACACGCACGCTCCCCCTAAAGTGTTGCCGTACCCTCACCTGGACCCTAAACCGTCCCCGTCACCTAACCCTAACCCTAGCCCGAACCCTAAACCTGAACCTTCCCCGAAGCCTGACCCTCACCCGTGCCCTAATCCTAACCCGTACGCTAACACTAACCCGCACCCTCACACGCACGCTCCCCCTAAAGCGTTGCCGTACCCTCACCTGGACCCTAAACCGTCCCCGTCACCTAACCTTAACCCTAGCCCGAACCCTAACCCTGACCCTTCCCCGAAGCCTGACCCTCACCCGTCCCCTAATCCTAACCCGTACGCTAACACTAACCCGCGCCCTCACATGCACGCTCCCCCTAAAGCGTTGCCGTACCCTCACCTGGACCCTAAACCGTCCCCGTCCCCTAACCCTAACCCTAGCCCGAACCCTAACCCTGACCCTTCCCCGAAGCCTGACCCTCACCCGTCCCTTAATCCTAACCCGTACGCTAACACTAACCCGCGCCCTCACACGCACGCCACCCCTAAAGAGTTGCCGTACCCTCACCTAGACCCTAAACCGTCCCCGTCCCCTAACCCTAACCCTACCCCGAACCCTAACCCTGACCCTTCCCCGAAGCCTGACCCTCACCCGTGCCCTAATCCTAACCCGTACGCTAACACTAACCCGCACCCTCACACGCACGCTCCCCCTAAAGCGTTGCCGTACCCTCACCTGGACCCTAAACCGTCCCCGTCACCTAACCCTAACCCTAGCCCGAACCCTAACCCTGACCGTTCCCCGAAGCCTGACCCTCACCCGTCCCCTAATCCTAACCCGTACGCTAACACTAACCCACGTCCTCACACGCACGCTCCCCCTAAAGCGTTGCCGTACCCTCACCTGGTCCCTAAACCGTCCCCGTCCCCTAACCCTAACCCTAGCCCGAACCCTAACCCTGACCCTTCCCCGAAACCTGACCCTCACCCGTCCCCTAATCCTAACCCGTACGCTAACACTAACCCGCGCCCTCACACGCACGCTCCCCCTAAAGCGTTGCCGTACCCTCACCTGGACCCTAAACCGTCCCCGTCCCCTAACCCTAACCCTAGCCCGAACCCTAACCCTGACACTTCCCCAAAGCCTGACCCTCAACCGTCCCCTAATCCTAACCCGTACGCTAACACTAACCCGCGCCCTCACACGCACGCTCCCCCTAAAGCGTTGCCGTACCCTCACCTGGACCCTAAACCATCCCCGTCCCCTAACCCTAACCCTAGCCCGAACCCTAACCCTGACCCTTCCCCGAAGCCTGACCCTCACCCGTCCCCTAATCCTAACCCGTACGCTAACACTAACCCACGCCCTCACACGCACGCTCCCCCTAAAGCGTTGCCGTACCCTCACCTGAACCCTAAACCGTTCCCGTCCCCTAACCCTAACCCTAGCCCGAACCCTAACCCTAACCTTTCCCCGAAGCCTGACCCTCACCCGTCCCCTAATCCTAACCCGTACGCTAACACTAACCCGCGCCCTCACACGCACGCTCCCCCTAAAGCGTTGCCGTACCCTCACCTTGTCCCTAAACCGTCCCCGTCCCCTAAGCCTAACCCTAGCCCGAACCCTAACCCTAATCTTTCCCCGAAGCCTGACCCTCACGCGTCCCCTAATCCTAACCCGGACGCTAACACTAACCCGCGCCCTCACACGCACGCTCCCCCTAAAGCGTTGCCGTACCCTCACCTGGACCCTAAACCGTCCCCGTCCCCTAACCCTAACCCTAGCCCGAACCCTAACCCTGACCCTTCCCCGAAGCCTGACCCTCAACCGTCGCCTAATCCTAACCCGTACGCTAACACTAACCCGCGCCCTCACACGCACGCTCCCCCTCAATCGTTGCCGTACCCTCACCTGGACCCTAAACCGTCCCCGTCCCCTAACCCTAACTCTAACCCGAACCCTAACCCTGACCCTTCCCCGAAGCCTGACCCTCACCCGTCCCCTAATCCTAACACGTATGCTAACACTAACCCGCGCCCTCACACGCACGTTCCCCCTAAAGCGTTGCCGTACCCTCACCTGGACCCTAAACCGTCCCTGTCCCCTAACCCTAACCCTAGCCCGAACCCTAACCCTGACCCTTCCCCGAAGCCTGACCCTCACCCGTCCCCTAATCCTAACCCGTACGCTAACACTAACCCACGTCCTCACACGCACGCTCCCCCTAAAGCGTTGCCGTACCCTCACCTGGACCCTAAACCGTCCCCGTCCCCTAACCCTAACACTAGCCTGAACCCTAACCCTAATCTTTCCCCGAAGCCTGACCCTCACGCATCCCCTAATCCTAACCCGGACGCTAACACTAACCCGCGCCCTCACACGCACGCTCCCCATAAAGCGTTGCCGTACCCTCACCTGGACCCTAAACCGTCCCCGTCCCCTAACCCTAACCCTAGCCCGAACCCTAACCCTAACCCTTCCCCGAAGCCTGACCCTCACCCGTCCCCTAATCCTAACCCGTACGCTAACACTAACCCGCGCCCTCACACGCACGCTCCCCCTAAAGCGTTGCCGTACCCTCACCTGGACCCTAAACCGTCCCCGTCCCCTAACCCTAACCCTAGCCCGAACCCTAACCCTAACCTTTCCCCGAAGCCTGACCCTCACCCGTCCCCTAATCCTAACCCGTACGCTAACACTAACCCGCGCCCTCACACGCACGCTCCCCCTAAAGCGTTGCCGTACCCTCACCTGGACCCTAAACCGTCCCCGTCACCTAACCCTAACCCTAGCCCGAACCCTAACCCTGACCCTTCCCCGAAGCCTGACCCTCACCCGTCCCCTAATCCTAACCCGTACGCTAACACTAACCCGCGCCCTCACACGCACGCTCCCCCTAAAGCGTTGCCGTACCCTCACCTGGACCCTAAACCGTCCCCGTCCCCTTACCCTAACCGTAGCCCGAACCCTAACCCTGACCCTTCCCCGAAGCCTGACCCTCACCCGTCCCCTAATCCTAACCCATACGCTAACACTAACCCGCACCCTCACACGCACGCTCCCCCTAAAGCGTTGCCGTACCCTCACCTGGACCCTAAACCGTCCCCGTCCCCTAACCCTAACCCTAGCCCGAACCCTAACCCTAACCCTTCCCCGAAGCCTGACCCTCACCCGTCCCCTAATCCTAACCCGTACGCTAACACTAACCCGCGCCCTCACACGCACGCTCCACCTAAAGCGTTGCCGTACCCTCACCTGGACCCTAAACCGTCCCCGTCCCCGTCCCCTAACCCTAGCCCGAACCCTAACCCTAACCCTTCCCCGTAGCCTGACCCTCATCCGTCCCCTAATCCTAACCCGTACGCTAACACTAACCCGCGCCCTCACACGCACGCTCCCCCTAAAGCGTTGCCGTACCCTCACCTGGACCCTAAACCGTCCCCGTCCCCTAACCCTATCCCTAGCCCGAACCCTAACCCTAACCCTTCCCCGAAGCCTGACCCTCACCCGTGCCCTAATCCTAACACGTACGCTAACACTAACCCGCGCCCTCACACGCACGCTCCCCCTAAAGCGTTGCCGTACCCTCACCTGGACCCTAAACCGTCCCCGTCACCTAACCCTAACCCTAGCCCGAACCCTAAACCTGACCCTTCGCCGAAGCCTGACCCTCACCCGTCCCCTAATCCTAACCCGTACACTAACACTAACCAGCGCCCTCACACGCACGCTCCCCCTAAAGCGTTGCCGTACCCTCACCTGGACCCTAAACCGTCCCCGTCCCCTAACCCTAACCCTAGCCCGAACCCTAACCCTGACCCTTCCCCGAAGCCTGACCCTCACCCGTCCCCTAATCCTAACCCGTACGCTAACACTAACCCGCGCCCTCACACACACGCTCCCCCTAAAGCGTTGCCGTACACTCACCTGGACCCTAAACCGTCCCCGTCCCCTAACCCTAACCGTAGCCCGAACCCTAACCCTGACCCTTCCCCGAAGCCTGACCCTCACCCGTCCCCTAATCCTAACCCGTACGCTAACACTAACCCGCGCCCTCACACGCACGCTCCCCCTAAAGCGTTGCCGTACCCTCACCTGGACCCTAAACCGTCCCCGTCCCCTTACCCTAACCGTAGCCCGAACCCTAACCCTGACCCTTCCCCGAAGCCTGACCCTCACCCGTCCCCTAATCCTAACCCGTACGCTAACACTAACCCGCGCCCTCACACGCACGCTCCCCCTAAAGCGTTGCCGTACCCTCACCTGGACCCTAAACCGTCCCCGTCCCCTAACCCTAACCCTAGCCCGAACCCTAACCCTGACCCTTCCCCGAAGCCTGACCCTCACCCGTCCCCTAATCCTAACCCGTACGCTAACACTAACCCGCACCCTCACACGCACGCTCCCCCTAAAGCGTTGCCGTACCCTCACCTCGACCCTAAACCGTCCCCGTCCCCTAACCCTAACCCTAGACCGAACCCTAACCCTAACCCTTCCCCGAAGCCTGACCCTCACCCGTCCCCTAATCCTAATCCGTACACTAACACTAACCCGCGCCCTCACACGCACGCTCCCCCTAAAGCGTTGCCGTACCCTCACCTGGACCCTAAACCGTCCCCGTCCCCGTCCCCTAACCCTAGCCCGAACCCTAACCCTAACACTTCCCCGAAGCCTGACCCTCACCCGTCCCCTAATCCTAACCCGTACGCTAACACTAACCAGCGCCCTCACACGCACGCTCCCCCTAAAGCGTTGCCGTACCCTCACCTGGACCCTAAACCGTCCCCGTCCCCTAACCCTAACCCTAGCCCGAACCCTAACCCTGACACTTCCCCGAAGCCTGACCCTCACCCGTCCCCTAATCCTAACCCGTACGCTAACACTAACCCACGCCCTCACACGCACGCTCCCCCTAAAGCGTTGCCGTACCCTCACCTGGACCCTAAACCGTCCCCGTCCCCTAACCCTAACCTTAGCCCGAACCCTAACCCTAACCTTTCCCCGAAGCCTGACCCTCACCCGTCCCCTAATCCTAACCCGTACGCTAACACAAACCTGCGTCCTCACACGCACGCTCCCCCTAAAGCGTTGCCGTACCCTCACCTGGACCCTAAACTGTCCCCGTCCCCTAACCCTAACCCTAGCCCGAACCCTAACCCTAACCCTTCCCCGAAGCCTGACCCTCACCCGTCCCCTAATCCTAACCCGTACGCTAACACTAACCCGCGCCCTCACACGCACGCTCCCCCTAAAGCGTTTCCGTACCCTCACCTGGACCCTAAACCGTCCCCGTCCCCTAACCCTAACCCTAGCCCGAACCCTAACCCTGACCCTTCCCCGAAGCCTGACCCTCACCCGTCCCGTAATCCTAACCCGTACGCTAACACTAACCCGTGCCCTCACACGCACGCTCCCCCTAAAGCGTTGCCGTACCCTCACCTGGACCCTAAACCGTCCCCGTCCCCGTCCCCTAACCCTAGCCCGAACCCTAACCCTAACACTTCCCCGAAGCCTGACCCTCACCCGTCCCCTAATCCTAACCCGTACGCTAACACTAACCCGCGCCCTCACACGCACGCTCCCCCTAAAGCGTTGCCGTACCCTCACCTGGACCCTAAACCGTCCCCGTCCCCTAACCCTAACCCTAGCCCGAACCCTAACCCTGACCCTTCCCCGAAGCCTGACCCTCACCCGTCCCCTAATCCTAACCCGCACGCTAACACTAACCCACGCCCTCACACGCACGCTCCCCCTAAAGCGTTGCCGTACCCTCACCTGGACCCTAAACCATCCCCGTCCCCTAACCCTAACCTTAGCCCGAACCCTAACCCTAACCTTTCCCCGAAGCCTGACCCTCACCCGTCCCCTAATCCTAACCCGTACGCTAACACAAACCCGCGTCCTCACACGCACGCTCCCCCTAAAGCGTTGCCGTACCCTCACCTGGACCCTAAACCATCCCCGTCCCCTAACCCTAACCCTAGCCCGAACCCTAACCCTAACCCTTCCCCGAAGCCTGACCCTCACCCGTCCCCTAATCCTAACCCGTACGCTAACACTAACCAGCGCCCTCACACGCACGCTCCCCCTAAAGCGTTGCCGTACCCTCACCTGGACCCTAAACCGTCCCCGTCACCTAACCCTAACCCTAGCCCGAACCCTAACCCTGACCCTTCCCCGAAGCCTGACCCTCACCCGTCCCCTAATCCTAACCCGTACGCTAACACTAACCCGCGCCCTCACACGCACGCTCCCCCTAAAGCGTTGCCGTACCCTCACCTGGACCCTAAACCGTCCCCGTCCCCTAACCCTAACCCTAGCCCGAACCCTAACCCTGACCCTTCCCCGAAGCCTGACCCTCACCCGTCCCCTAATCCTAACCCGTACGCTAACACTAAACCGCGCCCTCACACGCACGCTCCCCCTAAAGCGTTGCCGTACCCTCACCTGGACCCTAAACCGTCCCCGTCCCCTAACCCTAACCGTAGCCCGAACCCTAACCCTGACCCTTCCCCGAAGCCTGACCCTCACCCGTCCCCTAATCCTAACCCGTACGCTAACACTAACCCGCGTCCTCACACGCACGCTGCCCCTAAAGCGTTGCCGTACGCTCACCTGGACCCTAAACCGTCCCCGTCCCCTAACCCTAACCCTAGCCTGAACCCTAACCCTAAACTTTCCCCGAAGCCTGACCCTCACGCGTCCCCTAATCCTAACCCGTACGCTAACACTAACCCGCGCCCTCACACGCACGCTCCCCCTAAAGCGTTGTCGTACCCTCACCTGGACCCTAAACCGTCCCCGTCCCCTAACCCTAACCCTAGCCCGAACCCTAAACCTAACCTTTCCCCGAAGCCTGACCCTCACCCGTCCCCTAATCCTAACCCGTACGCTAACACTAACCCGCGCCCTCACACGCACGCTCCCCCTAAAGGGTTGCCGTACCCTCACCTGGACCCTAAACCGTCCCCGTCCCCTAACCCTAACCCTAGCCCGAACCCTAAACCTAACCCTTCCCCGAAGCCTGACCCTCACCCGTCCCCTAATCCTAACCCGTATGCTAACACTAACCCGCGCCCTCACACGCACGCTCCCCCTAAAGCGTTGCCGTACCCTCACCTGGACCCTAAACCGTCCCCGTCCCCTAACCCTAACCCTAGCCCGAACCCTAACCCTAACCCTTCCCCGAAGCCTGACCCTCACCCGTCCCCTAATCCTAACACGTACGCTAACACTAACCTGCGCCCTCACACGCACGCTCCCCCTAAAGCGTTGCCGTACCCTCACCTGGACCCTAAACCGTCCCCGTCACCTAACCCTAACCCTAGCCCGAACCCTAACCCTGACCCTTCCCCGAAGCCTGACCCTCACCCGTCCCCTAATCCTAACCCGTACGCTAACACTAAGCCGCGTCCTCACACGCACGCTCCCCCTAAAGCGTTGCCGTACACTCACCTGGACCCTAAACCGTCCCTGTCCCCTAACCCTAACCCTAGCCTGTACCCTAACCCTAACATTTCCCCGAAGCCTGACGCTCACGCGTCCCCTAATCCTAACCCGTACGCTAACACTAACCCGCGCCCTCACACGCACGCTCCCCCTAAAGCGTTGCCGTACCCTCACCTGGACCCTAAACCGTCCCCGTCTCCTAACCCTAACCCTAGCCCGAACCCTAACCCTAACCCTTCCCCGAAGCCTGACCCTCAACCGTCGCCAAATCCTAACCCGTACGCTAACACTAACCCGCGCCCTCACACGCACGCTCCCCCTAAAGCGTTGCCGTACCCTCACCTGGACCCTAAACCGTCCCCGTCCCCTAACCCTAACCCTAGCCCGAACCCTAACCCTAACCCTTCCCCGAAGCCTGACCCTCACCCGTCCCCTAATCCTAACATGTACGCTAACACTAACCCGCGCCCAGACACGCACGCTCCCCCTAAAGCATTGCCGTACCCTCACCTGGACCCTAAACCGTCCCCGTCCCCTAACCCTAACCCTAGCCCGAACCCTAACCCTAACCCTTCCCCGAAGCCTGACCCTCACACGTCCCCTAATCCTAACCCGTACGCTAACACTAAGCCGCGCCCTCACACGCACGCTCCCCCTAAAGCGTTGCCGTACCCTCACCTGGACCTTAAACCGTCCCCGTCCCCTAACCCTAACCCTAGCCCAAACCCTAACCCTAACCCTTCCCCGAAGCCTGACCCTCACGCGTCCCCTAATCCTAACCCGTACGCTAACACTAACCCAGGCCCTCACACTCACGCTCCCCCTAAAGCGTTGCCGTACCCTCACCTGGACCCTAAACCGTCCCCGTCCCCTAACCCTAACCCTAGCCCGAACCCAAACCCTAACCTTTCCCCGAAGCCTGACCCTCACCCGTCCCCTAATCCTAACCCGTACGCTAACACAAACCCGCGTCCTCACACGCACGCTCCCCCTAAAGCGTTGCCGTACCCTCACCTGGACCCTAAACCGTCCCCGTCCCTTAACCCTAACCCTAGCCCGAACCCTATCCCTAAACCTTCCCCGAAGCCTGACCCTACCCGTCCCCTAATCCTAACCCGTACGCTAACACTAACCCGCGCCCACACACGCACGCTCCCCATAAAGCGTTGCCGTACCCTCACCTGGACCCTAAACCGTCCCCGTCCCCTAACCCTAACCCTAGCCCGAACCCTAACCCTAACCCTTCCCCGAAGCCTGACCCTCACCCGTCCCCTAATCCTAACCCGTACGCTAACACTAACCCGCGCCCTCACACGCACGCTCCCCCTAAAGCGTTGCCGTACCCTCACCTGGACCCTAAACCGTCCCCGTCCCTTAACCCTAACCCTACCCCGAACCCTAACCCTAACATTTCCCCGAAGCCTGACCCTCACCCGTCCCCTAATCCTAACCAGTACGCTAACACTAACCCGCGCCCTCACACGCACGCTCCCCCTAAAGCGTTGCCGTACCCTCACCTGGACCCTAAACCGTCCCCGTCCCCTAACCCTAACCCTAGCCCGAACCCTAACCCTGACACTTCCCCGAAGCCTGACCCTCACCCGTCCCCTAATCCTAACCCGTACGCTAACACTAACCCGCGCCCTCACACGCACGCTCCCCCTAAAGCGTTGCCGTACCCTCACCTGGACCCTAAACCGTCCCTGTCCCCTAACCCTAACCCTAGCCCGAACCCTAACCCTGACCCTTCCCCGAAGCCTGACCCTCACCCGTCCCCTAATCCTAACCCGTACACTAACACTAACCCACGCCCTCACACGCACGCTCCCCCTAAAGCGTTGCCGTACCCTCACCTGGACCCTAAACCGTCCCCGTCCCCTAACCCTAACCCTAGCCCGAACCCTAACCCTGACCCTTCCCCGAAGCCTGACCCTCACCCGTCCCCTAATCCTAACCCGTACGCTAACACTAACACGCACCCTCACACGCACGCTCCCCCTAAAGCGTTGCCGTACCCTCACCTGGACCCTAAACCGTCCCCGTCCCCTAACCCTAACCCTAGCCCGAACCCTAACCCTAACCCTTCCCCGAAGCCTGACCCTCACCCGTCCCCTAATCCTAACCCGTACGCTAACACTAACCCGCGCCCTCACACGCACGCTCCTCCTAAAGCGTTGCCGTACCCTCACCTGGACCCTAAACCGTCCCCGTCCCCGTCCCCTAACCCTAGCCCGAACCCTAACCCTAACCCTTCCCCGAAGCCTGACCCTCACCCGTCCCCTAATCCTAACCCGTACGCTAACACTAACCCGTGCCCTCACACGCACGCTCCCCCTAAAGCGTTGCCGTACCCTCACCTGGACCCTAAACCGTCCCCGTCCCCTAACCCTAACCCTAGCACGAACCCTAACCCTAACCCTTCCCCGAAGCCTGACCCTCACCCGTCCCCTAATCCTAACCCGTACGCTAACACTAACTCGCGCCCTCACACGCACGCTCCCCCTAAAGCGTTGCCGTACCCTCACCTGGACCCTAAACCGTCCCCGTCCCCTAACCCTAACCCTAGCCCGAAACATAACCCTAACCCTTCCCCGAAGCCAGACCCTCACCCGTCCCCTAATCCTAACCCGTACTCTAACATTAACCCGCGCCCTCACACGCACGCTCCCCCTAAAGCGTTGCCGTACCCTCACCTGGACCCTAAACCGTCCCCGTCACCTAACCCTAACCCTAGCCCGAACCCTAACCCTGACCCTTCCCCGAAGCCTGACACTCACCCGTCCCCTAATCCTAACCCGTACGCTAACACTAACCCGCGCCCTCACACGCACGCTCCCCCTAAAGCGTTGCCGTACCCTCACCTGGACACTAAACCGTCCCCGTCACCTAACCCTAACCCTAGCCCGAACCCTAACCCTGAACCTTCCCCGAAGCCTGACCCTCACCCGTCCCCTAATCCTAACCCGTACGCTAACACTAACCCGCGCCCTCACACGCACGCTCCCCCTAAAGCGTTGCCGTACCCTCACCTGGACCCTAAACCGTCCCCGTCCCATAACCCTAACCGTAGCCCGAACCCTAACCCTGACCCTTCCCCGAAGCCTGACCCTCACCCGTTCCCTAATCCTAACACGTACGCTAACACTAACCCGCGTCCTCACACGCACGCTCCCCCTAAAGCGTTGCCGTACCCTCACCTGGACCCTAAACCCTCCCCGTCCCCTTACCCTAACCGTAGCCCGAACCCTAACCCTGACCCTTCCCCGAAGCCTGACCCTCACCCGTCCCCTAATCCTAACCTGTACGCTAACACTAACCCGCGCCCTCACACGCACACTCCCCCTAAAGCGTTGCCGTACCCTCACCTGGACCCTAAACCGTCCCCATCCCCTAACCCTAACCCTAGCCCGAACCCTAACCCTGACCCTTCCCCGAAGCCTGACCCTCACCCGTCCCCTAATCCTAAACCGTACGCTAACACTAACCCGCACCCTCACACGCACGCTCCCTCTAAAGCGTTGCCGTACCCTCACCTGGACCCTAAACCGTCCCCGTCCCCTAACCCTAACCCTAGCCCGAACCCTAACCCTAACACTTCCCCGAAGCCTGACCCTCACCCGTCCCCTAATCCTAACCCGTACGCTAACACTAACCCGCGCCCTCACACGCACGCTCCCCCTAAAGCGTTGCCGTACCCTCACCTGGACCCTAAACCGTCCCCGTCCCCGTCCCCTAACCCTAGCCCGAACCCTAACCCTAACCCTTCCCCGAAGCCTGACCCTCACCCGTCCCCTAATCCTAACCCGTACGCTAACACTAACCCGCGCCCTCACACGCACGCTCCCCCTAAAGCGTTGCCGTACCCTCACCTGGACCCTAAACCGTCCCCGTCCCCTAACCCTAACCCTAGCCCGAACCCTAACCCTAACCCTTCCCCGAAGCCTGACCCTCACCCGTCCCCTAATCCTAACCCGTACGCTAACACTAACCCGCGCCCTCACACGCACGCTCCCCCTAAAGCGTTGCCGTACCCTCACCTGGACCCTAAACCGTCCCCGTCCCCTAACCCTGATCCTAGCCCGAACCCTAACCCTAACCCTTCCCCGAAGCCTGACCCTCACCCGTCCCCTAATCCTAACCCGTACGCTAACATTAACCCGCGCCCTCACACGCACGCTCCCCCTAAAGCGTTGCCGTACCCTCACCTGGACCCTAAACCGTCCCCGGCCCCTAACCCTAACCCTAGCCCAAATCCTAACCCTAACCCTTCCCCGAAGCCTGACCCTCACCCGTCCCCTAATCCTAACCCGTACGCTAACACTAACCCGCGCCCTCACACGCACGCTCTCCCTAAAGCGTTGCCGTACCCTCACCTGGACCCTAAACCGTCCCCGTCCCCTAACCCTAAACCTAGCCCGAACCCTAACCCTGACCCTTCCCCGAAGCCTGACCCTCACCCGTCCCCTAATCCTAACCCGTACGCTAACACTAACCCGCGCCCTCACACACACGCTCCCCCTAAAGCGTTGCCGTACCCTCACCTGGACCCTAAACCGTCCCCGTCCCCGTCCCCTAACCATAGCCCGAACCCTAACCCTAACCCTTCCCCGAAGCCTGACCCTCACCCGTCCCCTAATCCTAACCCGTACGCTAACACTAACCCGCGCCCTCACACGCACTCTCCCCCTAAAGCGTTGCCGTACCCTCACCTGGACCCTAAACCGTCCCCGTCCCCTAACCCTAACCCTAGCCCGAACCCTAACCCTAACCCTTCCCCGAAGCCTGACCCTCACCCGTCCCCTAATCGTAACCCGTACGCTAACACTAACCCGCGCCCTCACACGCACGCTCCCCCTAAAGCGTTGCCGTACCCTCACCTGGACCCTAAACCGTCCCCGTCCCCTAACCCTAACCCTAGCCCGAACCCTAACACTAACCCTTCCCCGAAGCCTGACCCTCACCCGTCCCCTAATCCTAACCCGTACGCTAACACTAACCCGCGCCCTCACACGCACGCTCCCCCTAAAGCGTTGCCGTACCCTCACCTGGACCCTAAACCGTCCCCGGCCCCTAACCCTAACCCTAGCCCAAATCCTAACCCTAACCCTTCCCCGAAGCCTGACCCTCACCCGTCCCCTAATCCTAACCCGTACGCTAACACTAACCCGCGCCCTCACACGCACGCTCTCCCTAAAGCGTTGCCGTACCCTCACCTGGACCCTAAACCGTCCCCGTCCCCTAACCCTAAACCTAGCCCGAACCCTAACCCTGACCCTTCCCCGAAGCCTGACCCTCACCCGTCCCCTAATCCTAACCCGTACGCTTACACTAACCCACGCCCTCACACGCACGCTCCCCCTAAAGCGTTGCCGTACCCTCAGCTGGACCCTAAACCGTCCCCGTCCCCTAACCCTAACCTTAGCCCGAACCCTAACCCTAACCTTTCCCCGAAGCCTGACCCTCACCCGTCCCCTAATCCTAACCCGTACGCTAACACAAACCCACGTCCTCACACGCACGCTCCCCCTAAAGCGTTGCCGTACCCTCACCTGGACCCTAAACCGTCCCCGTCCCCTAACCCTAACCCTAGCCCGAACCCTAACCCTAACCCTTCCCCGAAGCCTGACCCTCACCCGTCCCCTAATCCTAACCCGTACGCTAACACTAACCCGCGCCCTCACACGCACGCTCCCCCTGAAGCATTGCCGTACCCTCACCTGGACCCTAAACCGTCCCCGTCCCCTAACCCTAACCCTAGCCTGAACCCTAACCCTAACCCTTCCCCGAAGCCTGACCCTCACCCGTCCCCTAATCCTAACACGTACGCTAACACTAACCCGCGCCCTCACACGCACGCTACCCCTAAAGCGTTGCCGTACCCTCACCTGGACCCTAAACCGTCCCCGTCCCCTAACCCTAACCCTAGCCCGAACCCTAACCCTGACACTTCCCCGAAGCCTGACCCTCACCCGTCCCCTAATCCTAACCTGTACGCTAACACTAAGCCGCGTCCTCACACGCACGATCCCCCTAAAGCGTTGCCGTACCCTCACCTGGACCCTAAACCGTCCCCGTCCCCTAACCCTAACCCTAGCCTGTACCCTAACCCTAACCTTTCCCCGAAGCCTGACCCTCACCCGTCCCCTAATCCTAACCCGTACGCTAACACTAACCCGCGCCCTCACACGCACGCTCCCCCTAAAGCGTTACCGTACCCTCACCTGGACCCTAAACCGTCCCCGTCTCCTAACCCTAACCCTAGCCCGAACCCTAACCCTAACCCTTCCCCGAAGCCTGACCCTCAACCGTCGCCAAATCCTAACCCGTACGCTAACACTAACCCGCGCCCTCACACGCACGCTCCCCCTAAAGCGTTGCCGTACCCTCACCTGGACCCTAAACCGTCCCCGTCCCCTAACCCTAACCCTAGCCCGAACCCTAACCCTAACCCTTCCCCGAAGCCTGACCCTCACCCGTCCCCTAATCCTAACCCGTACGCTAACACTAACCCACGCCCTCACACTCACGCTCCCCTAAACCGTTGCCGTACCCTCACCTGGACCCTAAACCGTCCCCGTCCCCTAACCCTAACCCTAGCCCGAACCCTAACCCTGACGCTTCCCCGAAGCCTGACCCTCACCCGTCCCCTAATCCTAACCCGTACGCTAACACTAACCCGCGCCCTCACAAGCAAGCTCCCCCTAAAGCGTTGCCGTACCCTCACCTGGACCCTAAACCGTCCCCGTCCCCTAACCCTAACCCTAGCCCGAACCCTAACCCTGACCCTTCCCCGAAGCCTGACCCTCCCCCGTCCCCTAATCCTAACCCGTACGCTAACACTAATCCGCACCCTCACACGCACGCTCCCCCTAAAGCGTTGCCGTACCCTCACCTGGACCCTAAACCGTCCCCGTCCCCTAACCCTAAACCTAGCCTGAACCCTAAACCTGACCCTTCCCCGAAGCCTGACCCTCACCCGTCCCCTAATCCTAACTCGTACGCTAACACTAACCCGCGCCCTCACACGCACGCTCCCCCTAAAGCGTTGCCGTACCCTCACCTGGACCCTAAACCGTCCCCGTCCCGTAACCCTAACCCTAGCCCGAACCCTAACCCTGACCCTTCCCCGAAGCCTGACCTTCACCCGTCCCCTAATCCTAACCCGTACGCTAACACTAACCCGCGCCCTCACACGCACGCTCCCCCTAAAGCGTTGCCGTACCCTCACCTGGACCCTAAACCGTCCCCGTCCCCTAACCCTAACCCTAGCCCGAACCCTAACCCTAACCCTTCCCCGAAGCCTGACCCTCACCCGTCCCCTAATCCTAACCTGTACGCTAACACTAACCCGCGCCCTCACACGCACGCTCCCCCTAAAGCGTTGCCGTACCCTCACCTGGACCCTAAACCGTCCCCGTCCCCTAACCCTAAACCTAGCCCGAACCCTAACCCTAACCCTTCCCCGAAGCCTGACCCTCAACCGTCGCCTAATCCTAACCCGTACGCTAACACTAACCCGCGCCCTCACACGCACGCTCCCCCTAAAGCGTTGCCGTACCCTCACCTGGACCCTAAACCGTCCCCGTCCCCTAACCCTAACCCTAGCCCGAACCCTAACCCTAACCCTTCCCCGAAGCCTGACCCTCACCCGTGCCATAATCCTAACCCGTACGCTAACACTAACCCGCGCCCTCACACGCACGCTCCCCCTAAAGCGTTGCCGTACCCTCACCTGGACCCTAAACCGTCCCCGTCCCCTAACCCTAACCCTAGCCCGAACCCTAACCCTGACCCTTCCCCGAAGCCTGACCCTCACCCGTCCCCTAATCCTAACCCGTACGCTAACACTAACCCGTGAACTCACACGCACGCTCCCCCTAAAGCGTTGCCGTACCCTCACCTGGACCCTAAACCGTCCCCGTCACCTAACCCTAACCCTAGCCCGAACCCTAACCCTGACACTTCCCCAAAGCCTGATCCTCACCCGTGCCCTAATCCTAACCCGTACGCTAACACTAACCCGCACCCTCACACGCACGCTCCCCCTACAGCGTTGCCGTACCCTCACCTGGACCCTAAACCGTCCCCGTCACCTAACCCTAACCCTAGCCCGAACCCTAACCCTGACCCTTCCCCGAAGCCTGACCCTCACCCGTCCCCTAATCCTAACCCATACGCTAACACTAACCCGCGCCCTCATACGCACGCTCCCCCTAAAGCATTGCCGTACCCTCACCTGGTCCCTAAACCGTCCCCGTCCCCTAACACTAACCCTAGCCCGAACTCTAACCCTGACCCTTCCCCGAAGCCTGACCCTCATCCGTCCCCTAATCCTAACCCGTACGCTAACACTAACCCGCGCCCTCACACGCACGCTCCCCCTAAAGCGTTGCCGTACCCTCACCTGGACCCTAAACCGTCCCCGTCCCCTAACCCTAACCGTAGCCCGAACCCTAACCCTGACCCTTCCCCGAAGCCTGACCCTCACCCGTCCCCTAATCCTAACCCGTACGCTAACACTAAGCCGCGCCCTCACACGCACGCTCCCCCTAAAGCGTTGCCGTACCCTCACCTGGACCCTAAACCGTCCCCGTCCCCTAACCCTAACCCTAGCCCGAACCCTAACCCTGAACCTTCCCCGAAGCCTGACCCTCACCCGTCCCCTAATCCTAACCCGTACGCTAACACTAACCTGCGCCCTCACACGCACGCTCCCCCTAAAGCGTTGCCGTACCCTCACCTGGACCCTAAACCGTCCCCGTCCCCTAACCCTAACCCTAGCCCGAACCCTAACCCTGACTCTTCCCCGAAGCCTGACCCTCACCCGTCCCCTAATCCTAACCCGTACGCTAACACTAATCCGCACCCTCACACGCACGCTCCCCCTAAAGCGTTGCCGTACCCTCACCTGGACCCTAAACCGTCCCCGTCCCCTAACCCTAACCCTAGCCTGAACCCTAACCCTGACCCTTCCCTGAAGCCTGACCCTCACCCGTCCCCTAATCCTAACCCGTACGCTAACACTAACCCGCGCCCTCACACGCACGCTCCCCCTAAAGCGTTGCCGTGCCCTCACCTGGACCCTAAACCGTCCCCGTCCCCTAACCCTAAACCTAGCCCGAACCCTAACCCTGACCCTTCCCCGAAGCCTGACCCTCACCCGTCCCCTAATCCTAACCCGTACGTTAACACTAACCCGCGCCCTCACACGCACGCTCCCCCTAAAGCGTTGCCGTACCCTCACCTGGACCCTAAACCGTCCCCGTCCCCTAACCCGAACCCTAGCCCGAACCCTAACCCTGACCCTTCCCCGAAGCCTGACCCTCACCCGTCCCCTAATCCTAACCCGTACGCTAACACTAACCCGCGCCCTCACACGCACGCTCCCCCTAAAGCGTTGCCGTACCCTCACCTGGACCCTAAACCGTCCCCGTCCCCTAACCCTAACCCTAGCCCGAACCCTAACCCTAACCCTTCCCCGAAGCCTGACCCTCACCCGTCCCCTAATCCTAACCCGTATGCTAACACTAACCCGCGCCCTCACACGCACGCTCCCCCTAAAGCGTTGCCGTACCCTCACCTGGACCCTAAACCGTCCCCGTCCCCTAACCCTAACCCTAGCCCGAACCCTAACCCTAACCCTTCCCCGAAGCCTGACCCTCACCCGTCCCCTAATCCTAACACGTACGCTAACACTAACCCGCGCCCTCACACGCACGCTCCCCCTAAATCGTTGCCGTACCCTCACCTGGACCCTAAACCGTCCCCGTCACCTAACCCTAACCCTAGCCCGAACCCTAACCCTGACCCTTCCCCGAAGCCTGACCCTCACCCGTCCCCTAATCCTAACCCGTACGCTAACACTAAGCCGCGTCCTCACACGCACGCTCCCCCTAAAGCGTTGCCGTACCCTCACCTGGACCCTAAACCGTCCCCGTCCCCTAACCCTAACCCTAGCCTGTACCCTAACCCTAACCTTTCCCCGAAGCCTGACGCTCACGCGTCCCCTAATCCTAACCCGTACGCTAACACTAACCCGCGCCCTCACACGCACGCTCCCCCTAAAGCGTTGCCGTACCCTCACCTGGACCCTAAACCGTCCCCGTCTCCTAACCCTAACCCTAGCCCGAACCCTAACCCTAACCCTTCCCCGAAGCCTGACCCTCAACCGTCGCCAAATCCTAACCCGTACGCTAACACTAACCCGCGCCCTCACACGCACGCTCCCCCTAAAGCGTTGCCGTACCCTCACCTGGACCCTAAACCGTCCCCGTCCCCTAACCCTAACCCTAGCCCGAACCCTAACCCTAACCCTTCCCCGAAGCCTGACCCTCACCCGTCCCCTAATCCTAACCCGTACGCTAACACTAACCCGCGCCCAGACACGCACGCTCCCCCTAAAGCGTTGCCGTACCCTCACCTGGACCCTAAACCGTCCCCGTCCCCTAACCCTAACCCTAGCCCGAACCCTAACCCTAACCCTTCCCCGAAGCCTGACCCTCACCCGTCCCATAATCCTAACCCGTACGCTAACACTAACCCGCGCCCTCACACGCACGCTCCCCCTAAAGCGTTGCCGTACCCTCACCTGGACCCTAAACCGTCCCCGTCCCCTAACCCTAACCCTAGCCCGAACCCTAAACCTGACCCTTCCCTGAAGCCTGACCCTCACCCGTCCCATAATCCTAACCCGTACGCTAACACTAACCCGTGCCCTCACACGCACGCTCCCCCTAAAGCGTTGCCGTACCCTCACCTGGACCCTAAACCGTCCCCGTCCCCTAACCCTAACCCTAGCCCGAACCCTAACCCTGACCCTTCCCCGAAGCCTGACCCTCACCCGTCCCCTAATCCTAACCCGTACGCTAACACTAACCCACGCCCTCACACTCACGCTCCCCCTAAAGCGTTGCCGTACCCTCACCTGGACCCTAAACCGTCCCCGTCCCCTAACCCTAACCCTAGCCCGAACCCTAACCCTAAACTTTCCCCGAAGCCTGACCCTCACCCGTCCCCTAATCCTAACCCGTACGCTAACACTAACCCGCGCCCTCACACGCACGCTCCCCCTAAAGCGTTGCCGTACCCTCACCTGGACCTTAAACCGTCCCCGTCCCCTAACCCTAACCCTAGCCCAAACCCTAACCCTAACCCTTCCCCGAAGCCTGACCCTCACCCGTCCCCTAATCCTAACCCGTACGCTAACACTAACCCGCGCCCTCACACGCACGCTCCCCCTAAAGCGTTGCCGTACCCTCACCTGGACCCTAAACCGTCCCCGTCCCCTAACCCTAACCCTAGCCCGAACCCTAAACCTGACCCTTCCCCGAAGCCTGACCCTCACCCGTCCCATAATCCTAACCCGTACGCTAACACTAACCCGTGCCCTCACACGCACGCTCCCCCTAAAGCGTTGCCGTACCCTCACCTGGACCCTAAACCGTCCCCGTCCCCTAACCCTAACCCTAGCCCGAACCCTAACCCTGACCCTTCCCCGAAGCCTGACCCTCACCCGTCCCCTAATCCTAACCCGTACGCTAACACTAACCCACGCCCTCACACTCACGCTCCCCCTAAAGCGTTGCCGTACCCTCACCTGGACCCTAAACCGTCCCCGTCCCCTAACCCTAACCCTAGCCCGAACCCTAACCCTAACCTTTCCCCGAAGCCTGACCCTCACCCGTCCCCTAATCCTAACCCGTACGCTAACACAAACCTGCGTCCTCACACGCACGCTCCCCCTAAAGTGTTGCCGTACACTCACCTGGACCCTAAACCGTCCCCGTCCCTTAACCCTAACCCTAGCCCGAACCCTAACCCTAACCCTTCCCCGAAGCCTGACCCTCACCCGTCCCGTAATCCTAACCCGTACGCTAACACTAACCTGCGCCCTCACACGCACGCTCCCCCTAAAGCGTTGCCGTACCCTCACCTGGACCCTAAACCGTCCCCGTCCCCTAACCCTAACCCTAGCCCGAACCCTAACCCTGACCCTTCCCCGAAGCCTGACCCTCACCCGTCCCCTAATCCTAACCCGTACGCTAACACTAACCCGTGAACTCACACGCACGCTCCCCCTAAAGCGTTGCCGTACCCTCACCTGGACCCTAAACCGTCCCCGTCACCTAACCCTAACCCTAGCCCGAACCCTAACCCTGACCCTTCCCCAAAGCCTGATCCTCACCCGTGCCCTAATCCTAACCCGTACGCTAACACTAACCCGCACCCTCACACGCACGCTCCCCCTACAGCGTTGCCGTACCCTCACCTGGACCCTAAACCGTCCCCGTCACCTAACCCTAACCCTAGCCCGAACCCTAACCCTGACCCTTCCCCGAAGCCTGACCCTCACCCGTCCCCTAATCCTAACCCATACGCTAACACTAACCCGCGCCCTCATACGCACGCTCCCCCTAAAGCATTGCCGTACCCTCACCTGGTCCTTAAACCGTCCCCGTCCCCTAACCCTAACCCTAGCCCGAACTCTAACCCTGACCCTTCCCCGAAGCCTGACCCTCACCCGTCCCCTAATCCTAACCCGTACGCTAACACTAACCCGCGCCCTCACACGCACGCTCCCCCTAAAGCGTTGCCGTACCCTCACCTGGACCCTAAACCGTCCCCGTCCCCTAACCCTAACCGTAGCCCGAACCCTAACCCTGACCCTTCCCCGAAGCCTGACCCTCACCCGTCCCCTAATCCTAACCCGTACGCTAACACTAAGCCGCGCCCTCACACGCACGCTCCCCCTAAAGCGTTGCCGTACCCTCACCTGGACCCTAAACCGTCCCCGTCCCCTAACCCTAACCCTAGCCCGAACCCTAACCCTGAACCTTCCCCGAAGCCTGACCCTCACCCGTCCCCTAATCCTAACCCGTACGCTAACACTAACCTGCGCCCTCACACGCACGCTCCCCCTAAAGCGTTGCCGTACCCTCACCTGGACCCTAAACCGTCCCCGTCCCCTAACCCTAACCCTAGCCCGAACCCTAACCCTGACTCTTCCCCGAAGCCTGACCCTCACCCGTCCCCTAATCCTAACCCGTACGCTAACACTAATCCGCACCCTCACACGCACGCTCCCCCTAAAGCGTTGCCGTACCCTCACCTGGACCCTAAACCGTCCCCATCCCCTAACCCTAACCCTAGCCTGAACCCTAACCCTGACCCTTCCCCGAAGCCTGACCCTCACCCGTCCCCTAATCCTAACCCGTACGCTAACACTAACCCGGGCCCTCACACGCACGCTCCCCCTAAAGCGTTGCCGTACCCTCACCTGGACCCTAAACCGTCCCCGTCCCCTAACCCTAACCCTAGCCCGAACCCTAACCCTGACCCTTCCCCGAAGCCTGACACTCACCCGTCCCCTAATCCTAACCCGTACGCTAACACTAACCCGCGCCCTCACACGCACGCTCCCCCTAAAGCATTGCCGTACCCTCACCTGGACCCTAAACCATCCCCGTTCCCTAACCCTAACCCGAACCCTAACCCTGACCCTTCCCCGAAGCCTGACCCTCACCCGTCCCCTAATCCTAACCCGTACGCTAACACTAACGCGCGCCGTCACACGCACGCTCCTCCTAAAGCGTTGCCGTACCCTCACCTGGACCCTAAACCGTCCCCGTCCCCTAACCCTAACCCTAGCCCGAACCCTAACCCTAACCCTTCCCCGAAGCCTGACCCTCAACCGTCCCCTAATCCTAACCCGTACGCTAACACTAACCCGCGCCCTCACACGCATGCTCCCCCTAAAGCGTTTCCGTACCCTCACCTGGACCCTAAACCGTCCCCGTCCCCTAACCCTAACCCTAGCCCGAACCCTAACCCTGACCCTTCCCCGAAGCCTGACCCTCACCCGTCCCCTAATCCTAACCCGTACGCTAACACTAACCCACGCCCTCACACGCACGCTCCCCCTAAAGCGTTGCCGTACCCTCACCTGGACCCTAAACCGTCCCCGTCCCCTAACCCTAACCCTAGCCCGAACCCTAACCCTGACCCTTCCCCGAAGCCTGACCCTCACCCGTCCCCTAATCCTAACCCGTACGCTAACACTAACCCGCGCCCTCACACGCACGCTCCCCCTAAAGCGTTGCCGTACCCTCACCTGGACCCTAAACCGTCCCCGTCCCCTAACCCTAACCCTAGCCCGAACCCTAACCCTCACTTTTCCCCGAAGCCTGACCCTCACCCGTCCCCTAATCCTAACCCGTACGCTAACACTAATCCGCACCCTCACACGCACGCTCCCCCTAAAGCGTTGCCGTACCCTCACCTGGACCCTAAACCGTCCCCATCCCCTAACCCTAACCCTAGCCTGAACCCTAACCCTGACACTTCCCTGAAGCCTGACCCTCACCCGTCCCCTAATCCTAACCCGTACGCTAACACTAACCCGCGCTCTCACACGCACGCTCCCCCTAAAGCGTTGCCGTGCCCTCACCTGGACCCTAAACCGTCCCCGTCCCCTAACCCTAAACCTAGCCCGAACCCTAACCCTGACCCTTCCCCGAAGCCTGACCCTCACCCGTCCCCTAATCCTAACCCGTACGTTAACACTAACCCGCGCCCTCACACGCACGCTCCCCCTAAAGCGTTGCCGTACCCTCACCTGGACCCTAAACCGTCCCCGTCCCCTAACCCGAACCCTAGCCCGAACCCTAACCCTGACCCTTCCCCGAAGCCTGACCCTCACCCGTCCCCTAATCCTAACCCGTACGCTAACACTAACCCGCGCCCTCACACGCACGCTCCCCCTAAAGCGTTGCCGTACCCTCACCTGGACCCTAAACCGTCCCCGTCCACTAACCCTAACCCTAGCCCGAACCCTAACCCTGACCCTTCCCCGAAGCCTGACCCTCACCCGTCCCCTAATCCTAACCCGTACGCTAACACTAACCCGCGCCCTCACACGCACGCTCCCCCTAAAGCGTTGCCGTACCCTCACCTGGACCCTAAACCGTCCCCGTCCCCTAACCCTAACCCTAGCCCGAACCCTAACCCTGACCCTTCCCCGAAGCCTGACACTCACCCGTCCCCTAATCCTAACCCGTACGCTAACACTAACCCGCGCCCTCACACGCACGCTCCCCCTAAAGCGTTTCCGTACCCTCACCTGGACCCTAAACCGTCCCCGTCACCTAACCCTAACCCTAGCCCGAACCCTAACCCTGAACCTTCCCCGAAGCCTGACCCTCACCCGTCCCCTAATCCTAACCCGTACGCTAACACTAACCTGCGCCCTCACACGCACGCTCCCCCTAAAGCGTTGCCGTACCCTCACCTGGACCCTAAACCGTCCCCGTCCCCTAACCCTAACCCTAGCCCGAACCCTAACCCTGACCCTTCCCCGAAGCCTGACCCTCACCCGTCCCCTAATCCTAACCCGTACGCTAACACTAACCCGTGAACTCACACGCACGCTCCCCCTAAAGCGTTGCCGTACCCTCACCTGGACCCTAAACCGTCCCCGTCACCTAACCCTAACCCTAGCCCGAACCCTAACCCTGACCCTTCCCCAAAGCCTGATCCTCACCCGTGCCCTAATCCTAACCCGTACGCTAACACTAACCCGCACCCTCACACGCACGCTCCCCCTACAGCGTTGCCGTACCCTCACCTGGACCCTAAACCGTCCCCGTCACCTAACCCTAACCCTAGCCCGAACCCTAACCCTGACCCTTCCCCGAAGCCTGACCCTCACCCGTCCCCTAATCCTAACCCATACGCTAACACTAACCCGCGCCCTCATACGCACGCTCCCCCTAAAGCATTGCCGTACCCTCACCTGGTCCCTAAACCGTCCCCGTCCCCTAACCCTAACCCTAGCCCGAACTCTAACCCTGACCCTTCCCCGAAGCCTGACCCTCACCCGTCCCCTAATCCTAACCCGTACGCTAACACTAACCCGCGCCCTCACACGCACGCTCCCCCTAAAGCGTTGCCGTACCCTCACCTGGACCCTAAACCGTCCCCGTCCCCTAACCCTAACCGTAGCCCGAACCCTAACCCTGACCCTTCCCCGAAGCCTGACCCTCACCCGTCCCCTAATCCTAACCCGTACGCTAACACTAAGCCGCGCCCTCACACGCACGCTCCCCCTAAAGCGTTGCCGTACCCTCACCTGGACCCTAAACCGTCCCCGTCCCCTAACCCTAACCCTAGCCCGAACCCTAACCCTGAACCTTCCCCGAAGCCTGACCCTCACCCGTCCCCTAATCCTAACCCGTACGCTAACACTAACCTGCGCCCTCACACGCACGCTCCCCCTAAAGCGTTGCCGTACCCTCACCTGGACCCTAAACCGTCCCCGTCCCCTAACCCTAACCCTAGCCCGAACCCTAACCCTGACTCTTCCCCGAAGCCTGACCCTCACCCGTCCCCTAATCCTAACCCGTACGCTAACACTAATCCGCACCCTCACACGCACGCTCCCCCTAAAGCGTTGCCGTACCCTCACCTGGACCCTAAACCGTCCCCATCCCCTAACCCTAACCCTAGCCTGAACCCTAACCCTGACCCTTCCCCGAAGCCTGACCCTCACCCGTCCCCTAATCCTAACCCGTACGCTAACACTAACCCGGGCCCTCACACGCACGCTCCCCCTAAAGCGTTGCCGTACCCTCACCTGGACCCTAAACCGTCCCCGTCCCCTAACCCTAACCCTAGCCCGAACCCTAACCCTGACCCTTCCCCGAAGCCTGACACTCACCCGTCCCCTAATCCTAACCCGTACGCTAACACTAACCCGCGCCCTCACACGCACGCTCCCCCTAAAGCATTGCCGTACCCTCACCTGGACCCTAAACCGTCCCCGTTCCCTAACCCTAACCCGAACCCTAACCCTGACCCTTCCCCGAAGCCTGACCCTCACCCGTCCCCTAATCCTAACCCGTACGCTAACACTAACGCGCGCCGTCACACGCACGCTCCTCCTAAAGCGTTGCCGTACCCTCACCTGGACCCTAAACCGTCCCCGTCCCCTAACCCTAACCCTAGCCCGAACCCTAACCCTAACCCTTCCCCGAAGCCTGACACTCAACCGTCCCCTAATCCTAACCCGTACGCTAACACTAACCCGCGCCCTCACACGCATGCTCCCCCTAAAGCGTTTCCGTACCCTCACCTGGACCCTAAACCGTCCCCGTCCCCTAACCCTAACCCTAGCCCGAACCCTAACCCTGACCCTTCCCCGAAGCCTGACCCTCACCCGTCCCCTAATCCTAACCCGTACGCTAACACTAACCCACGCCCTCACACGCACGCTCCCCCTAAAGCGTTGCCGTACCCTCACCTGGACCCTAAACCGTCCCCGTCCCCTAACCCTAACCCTAGCCCGAACCCTAACCCTGACCCTTCCCCGAAGCCTGACCCTCACCCGTCCCCTAATCCTAACCCGTACGCTAACACTAACCCGCGCCCTCACACGCACGCTCCCCCTAAAGCGTTGCCGTACCCTCACCTGGACCCTAAACCGTCCCCGTCCCCTAACCCTAACCCTAGCCCGAACCCTAACCCTCACTTTTCCCCGAAGCCTGACCCTCACCCGTCCCCTAATCCTAACCCGTACGCTAACACTAATCCGCACCCTCACACGCACGCTCCCCCTAAAGCGTTGCCGTACCCTCACCTGGACCCTAAACCGTCCCCATCCCCTAACCCTAACCCTAGCCTGAACCCTAACCCTGACACTTCCCTGAAGCCTGACCCTCACCCGTCCCCTAATCCTAACCCGTACGCTAACACTAACCCGCGCTCTCACACGCACGCTCCCCCTAAAGCGTTGCCGTGCCCTCACCTGGACCCTAAACCGTCCCCGTCCCCTAACCCTAAACCTAGCCCGAACCCTAACCCTGACCCTTCCCCGAAGCCTGACCCTCACCCGTCCCCTAATCCTAACCCGTACGTTAACACTAACCCGCGCCCTCACACGCACGCTCCCCCTAAAGCGTTGCCGTACCCTCACCTGGACCCTAAACCGTCCCCGTCCCCTAACCCGAACCCTAGCCCGAACCCTAACCCTGACCCTTCCCCGAAGCCTGACCCTCACCCGTCCCCTAATCCTAACCCGTACGCTAACACTAACCCGCGCCCTCACACGCACGCTCCCCCTAAAGCGTTGCCGTACCCTCACCTGGACCCTAAACCGTCCCCGTCCACTAACCCTAACCCTAGCCCGAACCCTAACCCTGACCCTTCCCCGAAGCCTGACCCTCACCCGTCCCCTAATCCTAACCCGTACGCTAACACTAACCCGCGCCCTCACACGCACGCTCCCCCTAAAGCGTTGCCGTACCCTCACCTG
The DNA here is from genome assembly GCF_951394435.1 of Stenella coeruleoalba. Taxonomy (NCBI): domain Eukaryota; kingdom Metazoa; phylum Chordata; class Mammalia; order Artiodactyla; family Delphinidae; genus Stenella; species Stenella coeruleoalba. The sequence goes on along the minus strand of NW_027646156.1, from coordinate 384,457 downwards.
GACCCTAAACCGTCCCCGTCCCCTAACCCTAACCCTAGCCCGAACCCTAACCCTGACCCTTCCCCGAAGCCTGACACTCACCCGTCCCCTAATCCTAACCCGTACGCTAACACTAACCCGCGCCCTCACACGCACGCTCCCCCTAAAGCGTTTCCGTACCCTCACCTGGACCCTAAACCGTCCCCGTCACCTAACCCTAACCCTAGCCCGAACCCTAACCCTGACCCTTCCCCGAAGCCTGACCCTCACCCGTCCCCTAATCCTAACCCGTACGCTAACACTAAGCCGCGTCCTCACACGCACGCTCCCCCTAAAGCGTTGCCGTACCCTCACCTGGACCCTAAACCGTCCGCGTCCCCTAACCCTAACCCTAGCCTGTACCCTAACCCTAACCTTTCCCCGAAGCCTGACGCTCACGCGTCCCCTAATCCTAACCCGTACGCTAACACTAACCCGCGCCCTCACACGCACGCTCCCCCTAAAGCGTTGCCGTTCCCTCACCTGGACCCTAAACCGTCCCCGTCTCCTAACCCTAACCCTAGCCCGAACCCTAACCCTAACCCTTCCCCGAAGCCTGACCCTCAACCGTCGCCAAATCCTAACCCGTACGCTAACACTAACCCGCGCCCTCACACGCACGCTCCCCCTAAAGCGTTGCCGTACCCTCACCTGGACCCTAAACCGTCCCCGTCCCCTAACCCTAACCCTAGCCCGAACCCTAACCCTAACCCTTCCCCGAAGCCTGACCCTCACCCGTCCCCTAATCCTAACCCGTACGCTAACACTAACCCGCGCCCAGACACGCACGCTCCCCCTAAAGCGTTGCCGTACCCTCACCTGGACCCTAAACCGTCCCCGTCCCCTAACCCTAACCCTAGCCCGAACCCTAACCCTAACCCTTCCCCGAAGCCTGACCCTCACCCGTCCCATAATCCTAACACGTACGCTAACACTAACCCGCGCCCTCACACGCACGCTCCCCCTAAAGCATTGCCATACCCTCACCTGGACCCTAAACCGTCCCCGTCCCCTAACCCTAACCCTAGCCCGAACCCTAACCCTAACCCTTCCCCGAAGCCTGACCCTCAACCGTCGCCTAATCCTAACCCGTACGCTAACACTAACCCGCGCCCTCACACGCACGCTCCCCCTAAAGCGTTGCCGTACCCTCACCTGGACCCTAAACCGTCCCCGTCCCCTAACCCTAACCCTAGCCCGAACCCTAACCCTAACCCTTCCCCGAAGCCTGACCCTCACACGTCCCCTAATCCTAACCCGTACGCTAACACTAACCCGCGCCCTCACACGCACGCTCCCCCTAAAGCGTTGCCGTACCCTCACCTGGACCTTAAACCGTCCCCGTCCCCTAACCCTAACCTTAGCCCAAACCCTAACCCTAACCCTTCCCCGAAGCCTGACCCTCACCCGTCCCCTAATCCTAACCCGTACGCTAACACTAACCCGCGCCCTCACACGCACGCTCCCCCTAAAGCGTTGCCGTACCCTCACCTGGACCCTAAACCGTCCCCGTCCCCTAACCCTAACCCTAGCCCGAACCCTAACCCTGACCCTTCCCCGAAGCCTGACCCTCACCCGTCCCATAATCCTAACCCATACGCTAACACTAACCCACGCCCTCACACTCACGCTTCCCTTAAAGCGTTGCCGTACCCTCACCTGGACCCTAAACCGTCCCCGTCCCCTAACCCTAACCCTAGCCCGAACCCTAACCCTGACCCTTCCCCGAAGCCTGACCCTCACACGTCCCCTAATCCTAACCCGTACGCTAACACTAACCCGCGCCCTCACACGCACTCTCCCCCTAAAGCGTTGCCGTACCCTCACCTGGACCTTAAACCGTCCCCGTCCCCTAACCCTAACCTTAGCCCAAACCCTAACCCTAACCCTTCCCCGAAGCCTGACCCTCACCCGTCCCCTAATCCTAACCCGTACGCTAACACTAACCCGCGCCCTCACACGCACGCTCCCCCTAAAGCGTTGCCGTACCCTCACCTGGACCCTAAACCGTCCCCGTCCCCTAACCCTAACCCTAGCCCGAACCCTAACCCTGACCCTTCCCCGAAGCCTGACCCTCACCCGTCCCCTAATCCTAACCCGTACGCTAACACTAACCCACGCCCTCACACTCACGCTCCCCCTAAAGCGTTGCCGTACCCTCACCTGGACCCTAAACCGTCCCCGTCCCCTAACCCTAACCCTAGCCCGAACCCTAACCCTAACCTTTCCCCGAAGCCTGACCCTCACCCGTCCCCTAATCCTAACCCGTACGCTAACACTAACCCGCGCCCTCACACGCACGCTCCCCCTAAAGCGTTGCCGTACCCTCACCTGGACCTTAAACCGTCCCCGTCCCCTAACCCTAACCCTAGCCCAAACCCTAACCCTAACCCTTCCCCGAAGCCTGACACTCACCCGTCCCCTAATCCTAACCCGTACGCTAACACTAACCCGGGCCCTCACACGCACGCTCCCCCTAAAGCGTTGCCGTACCCTCACCTGGACCCTAAACCGTCCCCGTCCCCTAACCCTAACCCTAGCCCGAACCCTAACCCTGACCCTTCCCCGAAGCCTGACACTCACCCGTCCCCTAATCCTAACCCGTACGCTAACACTAACCCGCGCCCTCACACGCACGCTCCCCCTAAAGCATTGCCGTACCCTCACCTGGACCCTAAACCGTCCCCGTTCCCTAACCCTAACCCGAACCCTAACCCTGACCCTTCCCCGAAGCCTGACCCTCACCCGTCCCCTAATCCTAACCCGTACGCTAACACTAACGCGCGCCGTCACACGCACGCTCCTCCTAAAGCGTTGCCGTACCCTCACCTGGACCCTAAACCGTCCCCGTCCCCTAACCCTAACCCTAGCCCGAACCCTAACCCTAACCCTTCCCCGAAGCCTGACCCTCAACCGTCCCCTAATCCTAACCCGTACGCTAACACTAACCCGCGCCCTCACACGCATGCTCCCCCTAAAGCGTTTCCGTACCCTCACCTGGACCCTAAACCGTCCCCGTCCCCTAACCCTAACCCTAGCCCGAACCCTAACCCTGACCCTTCCCCGAAGCCTGACCCTCACCCGTCCCCTAATCCTAACCCGTACGCTAACACTAACCCACGCCCTCACACGCACGCTCCCCCTAAAGCGTTGCCGTACCCTCACCTGGACCCTAAACCGTCCCCGTCCCCTAACCCTAACCCTAGCCCGAACCCTAACCCTGACCCTTCCCCGAAGCCTGACCCTCACCCGTCCCCTAATCCTAACCCGTACGCTAACACTAACCCGCGCCCTCACACGCACGCTCCCCCTAAAGCGTTGCCGTACCCTCACCTGGACCCTAAACCGTCCCCGTCCCCTAACCCTAACCCTAGCCCGAACCCTAACCCTCACTTTTCCCCGAAGCCTGACCCTCACCCGTCCCCTAATCCTAACCCGTACGCTAACACTAATCCGCACCCTCACACGCACGCTCCCCCTAAAGCGTTGCCGTACCCTCACCTGGACCCTAAACCGTCCCCATCCCCTAACCCTAACCCTAGCCTGAACCCTAACCCTGACACTTCCCTGAAGCCTGACCCTCACCCGTCCCCTAATCCTAACCCGTACGCTAACACTAACCCGCGCTCTCACACGCACGCTCCCCCTAAAGCGTTGCCGTGCCCTCACCTGGACCCTAATCCGTCCCCGTCCCCTAACCCTAAACCTAGCCCGAACCCTAACCCTGACCCTTCCCCGAAGCCTGACCCTCACCCGTCCCCTAATCCTAACCCGTACGTTAACACTAACCCGCGCCCTCACACGCACGCTCCCCCTAAAGCGTTGCCGTACCCTCACCTGGACCCTAAACCGTCCCCGTCCCCTAACCCGAACCCTAGCCCGAACCCTAACCCTGACCCTTCCCCGAAGCCTGACCCTCACCCGTCCCCTAATCCTAACCCGTACGCTAACACTAACCCGCGCCCTCACACGCACGCTCCCCCTAAAGCGTTGCCGTACCCTCACCTGGACCCTAAACCGTCCCCGTCCACTAACCCTAACCCTAGCCCGAACCCTAACCCTGACCCTTCCCCGAAGCCTGACCCTCACCCGTCCCCTAATCCTAACCCGTACGCTAACACTAACCCGCGCCCTCACACGCACGCTCCCCCTAAAGCGTTGCCGTACCCTCACCTGGACCCTAAACCGTCCCCGTCCCCTAACCCTAACCCTAGCCCGAACCCTAACCCTGACCCTTCCCCGAAGCCTGACACTCACCCGTCCCCTAATCCTAACCCGTACGCTAACACTAACCCGCGCCCTCACACGCACGCTCCCCCTAAAGCGTTTCCGTACCCTCACCTGGACCCTAAACCGTCCCCGTCACCTAACCCTAACCCTAGCCCGAACCCTAACCCTGACCCTTCCCCGAAGCCTGACCCTCACCCGTCCCCTAATCCTAACCCGTACGCTAACACTAAGCCGCGTCCTCACACGCACGCTCCCCCTAAAGCGTTGCCGTACCCTCACCTGGACCCTAAACCGTCCGCGTCCCCTAACCCTAACCCTAGCCTGTACCCTAACCCTAACCTTTCCCCGAAGCCTGACGCTCACGCGTCCCCTAATCCTAACCCGTACGCTAACACTAACCCGCGCCCTCACACGCACGCTCCCCCTAAAGCGTTGCCGTTCCCTCACCTGGACCCTAAACCGTCCCCGTCTCCTAACCCTAACCCTAGCCCGAACCCTAACCCTAACCCTTCCCCGAAGCCTGACCCTCAACCGTCGCCAAATCCTAACCCGTACGCTAACACTAACCCGCGCCCTCACACGCACGCTCCCCCTAAAGCGTTGCCGTACCCTCACCTGGACCCTAAACCGTCCCCGTCCCCTAACCCTAACCCTAGCCCGAACCCTAACCCTAACCCTTCCCCGAAGCCTGACCCTCACCCGTCCCCTAATCCTAACCCGTACGCTAACACTAACCCGCGCCCAGACACGCACGCTCCCCCTAAAGCGTTGCCGTACCCTCACCTGGACCCTAAACCGTCCCCGTCCCCTAACCCTAACCCTAGCCCGAACCCTAACCCTAACCCTTCCCCGAAGCCTGACCCTCACCCGTCCCATAATCCTAACACGTACGCTAACACTAACCCGCGCCCTCACACGCACGCTCCCCCTAAAGCATTGCCATACCCTCACCTGGACCCTAAACCGTCCCCGTCCCCTAACCCTAACCCTAGCCCGAACCCTAACCCTAACCCTTCCCCGAAGCCTGACCCTCAACCGTCGCCTAATCCTAACCCGTACGCTAACACTAACCCGCGCCCTCACACGCACGCTCCCCCTAAAGCGTTGCCGTACCCTCACCTGGACCCTAAACCGTCCCCGTCCCCTAACCCTAACCCTAGCCCGAACCCTAACCCTAACCCTTCCCCGAAGCCTGACCCTCACACGTCCCCTAATCCTAACCCGTACGCTAACACTAACCCGCGCCCTCACACGCACGCTCCCCCTAAAGCGTTGCCGTACCCTCACCTGGACCTTAAACCGTCCCCGTCCCCTAACCCTAACCTTAGCCCAAACCCTAACCCTAACCCTTCCCCGAAGCCTGACCCTCACCCGTCCCCTAATCCTAACCCGTACGCTAACACTAACCCGCGCCCTCACACGCACGCTCCCCCTAAAGCGTTGCCGTACCCTCACCTGGACCCTAAACCGTCCCCGTCCCCTAACCCTAACCCTAGCCCGAACCCTAACCCTGACCCTTCCCCGAAGCCTGACCCTCACCCGTCCCATAATCCTAACCCATACGCTAACACTAACCCACGCCCTCACACTCACGCTTCCCTTAAAGCGTTGCCGTACCCTCACCTGGACCCTAAACCGTCCCCGTCCCCTAACCCTAACCCTAGCCCGAACCCTAACCCTGACCCTTCCCCGAAGCCTGACCCTCACACGTCCCCTAATCCTAACCCGTACGCTAACACTAACCCGCGCCCTCACACGCACTCTCCCCCTAAAGCGTTGCCGTACCCTCACCTGGACCTTAAACCGTCCCCGTCCCCTAACCCTAACCTTAGCCCAAACCCTAACCCTAACCCTTCCCCGAAGCCTGACCCTCACCCGTCCCCTAATCCTAACCCGTACGCTAACACTAACCCGCGCCCTCACACGCACGCTCCCCCTAAAGCGTTGCCGTACCCTCACCTGGACCCTAAACCGTCCCCGTCCCCTAACCCTAACCCTAGCCCGAACCCTAACCCTGACCCTTCCCCGAAGCCTGACCCTCACCCGTCCCCTAATCCTAACCCGTACGCTAACACTAACCCACGCCCTCACACTCACGCTCCCCCTAAAGCGTTGCCGTACCCTCACCTGGACCCTAAACCGTCCCCGTCCCCTAACCCTAACCCTAGCCCGAACCCTAACCCTAACCTTTCCCCGAAGCCTGACCCTCACCCGTCCCCTAATCCTAACCCGTACGCTAACACTAACCCGCGCCCTCACACGCACGCTCCCCCTAAAGCGTTGCCGTACCCTCACCTGGACCTTAAACCGTCCCCGTCCCCTAACCCTAACCCTAGCCCAAACCCTAACCCTAACCCTTCCCCGAAGCCTGACACTCACCCGTCCCCTAATCCTAACCCGTACGCTAACACTAACCCGGGCCCTCACACGCACGCTCCCCCTAAAGCGTTGCCGTACCCTCACCTGGACCCTAAACCGTCCCCGTCCCCTAACCCTAACCCTAGCCCGAACCCTAACCCTGACCCTTCCCCGAAGCCTGACACTCACCCGTCCCCTAATCCTAACCCGTACGCTAACACTAACCCGCGCCCTCACACGCACGCTCCCCCTAAAGCATTGCCGTACCCTCACCTGGACCCTAAACCGTCCCCGTTCCCTAACCCTAACCCGAACCCTAACCCTGACCCTTCCCCGAAGCCTGACCCTCACCCGTCCCCTAATCCTAACCCGTACGCTAACACTAACGCGCGCCGTCACACGCACGCTCCTCCTAAAGCGTTGCCGTACCCTCACCTGGACCCTAAACCGTCCCCGTCCCCTAACCCTAACCCTAGCCCGAACCCTAACCCTAACCCTTCCCCGAAGCCTGACCCTCAACCGTCCCCTAATCCTAACCCGTACGCTAACACTAACCCGCGCCCTCACACGCATGCTCCCCCTAAAGCGTTTCCGTACCCTCACCTGGACCCTAAACCGTCCCCGTCCCCTAACCCTAACCCTAGCCCGAACCCTAACCCTGACCCTTCCCCGAAGCCTGACCCTCACCCGTCCCCTAATCCTAACCCGTACGCTAACACTAACCCACGCCCTCACACGCACGCTCCCCCTAAAGCGTTGCCGTACCCTCACCTGGACCCTAAACCGTCCCCGTCCCCTAACCCTAACCCTAGCCCGAACCCTAACCCTGACCCTTCCCCGAAGCCTGACCCTCACCCGTCCCCTAATCCTAACCCGTACGCTAACACTAACCCGCGCCCTCACACGCACGCTCCCCCTAAAGCGTTGCCGTACCCTCACCTGGACCCTAAACCGTCCCCGTCCCCTAACCCTAACCCTAGCCCGAACCCTAACCCTCACTTTTCCCCGAAGCCTGACCCTCACCCGTCCCCTAATCCTAACCCGTACGCTAACACTAATCCGCACCCTCACACGCACGCTCCCCCTAAAGCGTTGCCGTACCCTCACCTGGACCCTAAACCGTCCCCATCCCCTAACCCTAACCCTAGCCTGAACCCTAACCCTGACACTTCCCTGAAGCCTGACCCTCACCCGTCCCCTAATCCTAACCCGTACGCTAACACTAACCCGCGCTCTCACACGCACGCTCCCCCTAAAGCGTTGCCGTGCCCTCACCTGGACCCTAATCCGTCCCCGTCCCCTAACCCTAAACCTAGCCCGAACCCTAACCCTGACCCTTCCCCGAAGCCTGACCCTCACCCGTCCCCTAATCCTAACCCGTACGTTAACACTAACCCGCGCCCTCACACGCACGCTCCCCCTAAAGCGTTGCCGTACCCTCACCTGGACCCTAAACCGTCCCCGTCCCCTAACCCGAACCCTAGCCCGAACCCTAACCCTGACCCTTCCCCGAAGCCTGACCCTCACCCGTCCCCTAATCCTAACCCGTACGCTAACACTAACCCGCGCCCTCACACGCACGCTCCCCCTAAAGCGTTGCCGTACCCTCACCTGGACCCTAAACCGTCCCCGTCCACTAACCCTAACCCTAGCCCGAACCCTAACCCTGACCCTTCCCCGAAGCCTGACCCTCACCCGTCCCCTAATCCTAACCCGTACGCTAACACTAACCCGCGCCCTCACACGCACGCTCCCCCTAAAGCGTTGCCGTACCCTCACCTGGACCCTAAACCGTCCCCGTCCCCTAACCCTAACCCTAGCCCGAACCCTAACCCTGACCCTTCCCCGAAGCCTGACACTCACCCGTCCCCTAATCCTAACCCGTACGCTAACACTAACCCGCGCCCTCACACGCACGCTCCCCCTAAAGCGTTTCCGTACCCTCACCTGGACCCTAAACCGTCCCCGTCACCTAACCCTAACCCTAGCCCGAACCCTAACCCTGACCCTTCCCCGAAGCCTGACCCTCACCCGTCCCCTAATCCTAACCCGTACGCTAACACTAAGCCGCGTCCTCACACGCACGCTCCCCCTAAAGCGTTGCCGTACCCTCACCTGGACCCTAAACCGTCCGCGTCCCCTAACCCTAACCCTAGCCTGTACCCTAACCCTAACCTTTCCCCGAAGCCTGACGCTCACGCGTCCCCTAATCCTAACCCGTACGCTAACACTAACCCGCGCCCTCACACGCACGCTCCCCCTAAAGCGTTGCCGTTCCCTCACCTGGACCCTAAACCGTCCCCGTCTCCTAACCCTAACCCTAGCCCGAACCCTAACCCTAACCCTTCCCCGAAGCCTGACCCTCAACCGTCGCCAAATCCTAACCCGTACGCTAACACTAACCCGCGCCCTCACACGCACGCTCCCCCTAAAGCGTTGCCGTACCCTCACCTGGACCCTAAACCGTCCCCGTCCCCTAACCCTAACCCTAGCCCGAACCCTAACCCTAACCCTTCCCCGAAGCCTGACCCTCACCCGTCCCCTAATCCTAACCCGTACGCTAACACTAACCCGCGCCCAGACACGCACGCTCCCCCTAAAGCGTTGCCGTACCCTCACCTGGACCCTAAACCGTCCCCGTCCCCTAACCCTAACCCTAGCCCGAACCCTAACCCTAACCCTTCCCCGAAGCCTGACCCTCACCCGTCCCATAATCCTAACACGTACGCTAACACTAACCCGCGCCCTCACACGCACGCTCCCCCTAAAGCATTGCCATACCCTCACCTGGACCCTAAACCGTCCCCGTCCCCTAACCCTAACCCTAGCCCGAACCCTAACCCTAACCCTTCCCCGAAGCCTGACCCTCAACCGTCGCATAATCCTAACCCGTACGCTAACACTAACCCGCGCCCTCACACGCACGCTCCCCCTAAAGCGTTGCCGTACCCTCACCTGGACCCTAAACCGTCCCCGTCCCCTAACCCTAACCCTAGCCCGAACCCTAACCCTAACCCTTCCCCGAAGCCTGACCCTCACACGTCCCCTAATCCTAACCCGTACGCTAACACTACCCCGCGCCCTCACACGCACGCTCCCCCTAAAGCGTTGCCGTACCCTCACCTGGACCTTAAACCGTCCCCGTCCCCTAACCCTAACCTTAGCCCAAACCCTAACCCTAACCCTTCCCCGAAGCCTGACCCTCACCCGTCCCCTAATCCTAACCCGTACGCTAACACTAACCCGCGCCCTCACACGCACGCTCCCCCTAAAGCGTTGCCGTACCCTCACCTGGACCCTAAACCGTCCCCGTCCCCTAACCCTAACCCTAGCCCGAACCCTAACCCTGACCCTTCCCCGAAGCCTGACCCTCACCCGTCCCATAATCCTAACCCGTACGCTAACACTAACCCACGCCCTCACACTCACGCTCCCCCTAAAGCGTTGCCGTACCCTCACCTGGACCCTAAACCGTCCCCGTCCCCTAACCCTAACCCTAGCCCGAACCCTAACCCTGACCCTTTCCCGAAGCCTGACCCTCACACGTCCCCTAATCCTAACCCGTACGCTAACACTAACCCGCGCCCTCACACGCACTCTCCCCCTAAAGCGTTGCCGTACCCTCACCTGGACCTTAAACCGTCCCCGTCCCCTAACCCTAACCTTAGCCCAAACCCTAACCCTAACCCTTCCCCGAAGCCTGACCCACACCCGTCCCCTAATCCTAACCCGTACGCTAACACTAACCCGCGCCCTCACACGCACGCTCCCCCTAAAGCGTTGCCGTACCCTCACCTGGACCCTAAACCGTCCCCGTCCCCTAACCCTAACCCTAGCCCGAACCCTAACCCTGACCCTTCCCCGAAGCCTGACCCTCACCCGTCCCCTAATCCTAACCCGTACGCTAACACTAACCCACGCCCTCACACTCACGCTCCCCCTACAGCGTTGCCGTACCCTCACCTGGACCCTAAACCGTCCCCGTCCCCTAACCCTAACCCTAGCCCGAACCCTAACCCTAACCTTTCCCCGAAGCCTGACCCTCACCCGTCCCCTAATCCTAACCCGTACGCTAACACTAACCCGCGCCCTCACACGCACGCTCCCCCTAAAGCGTTGCCGTACCCTCACCTGGACCTTAAACCGTCCCCGTCCCCTAACCCTAACCCTAGCCCAAACCCTAACCCTAACCCTTCCCCGAAGCCTGACCCTCACCCGTCCCCTAATCCTAACCCGTACGCTAACACTAACCCGCGCCCTCACACGCACGCTCCCCCTATAGCGTTGCCGTACCCTCACCTGGACCCTAAACCATCCCCGTCCCCTAACCCTAACCCTAGCCCGAACCCTAAACCTGACCCTTCCCCGAAGCCTGACCCTCACCCGTCCCCTAATCCTAACCCGTACGCTAACACTAACCCGTGCCCTCACACGCACGCTCCCCCTAAAGCGTTGCCGTACCCTCACCTGGACCCTAAACCGTCCCCGTCCCCTAACCCTAACCCTAGCCCGAACCCTAACCCTAACCTTTCCCCGAAGCCTGACCCTCACCCGTCCCCTAATCCTAACCCGTACGCTAACACAAACCTGCGTCCTCACACGCACGCTCCCCCTAAAGTGTTGCCGTACACTCACCTGGACCCTAAACCGTCCCCGTCTCTTAACCCTAACCCTAGCCCGAACCCTAACCCTAACCCTTCCCCGAAGCCTGATCCTCACCCGTCCCCTAATCCTAACCCATACGCTAACACTAACCTGCGCCCTCACACGCACGCTCCCCCTAAAGCGTTGCCGTACCCTCACCTGGACCCTAAACCGTCCCCGTCCCCTAACCCTAACCCTAGCCCGAACCCTAACCCTGACCCTTCCCCGAAGCCTGACCCTCACCCGTCCCCTAATCCTAACCCGTCCGCTAACACTAACCCACGCCCTCACACGCACGCTCCCCCTAAAGCGTTGCCGTACCCTCACCTGGACCCTAAAACGTCCCCGTCCCCTAACCCTAACCCTAGCCCGAACCCTAACCCTAACCTTTCCCCGAAGCCTGACCCTCACCCGTCCCCTAATCCTAACCCGTACGCTAACACTAACCCGCGCCCTCACACGCACGCTCCCCCTAAAGCGTTGCCGTACCCTCACCTGGACCCTAAACCATCCCCGTCCCCTAACCCTAACCCTAGCCCGAACCCTAACCCTAACCCTTCCCCGAAGCCTGACCCTCACCCGTCCCCTAATCCTAACCCGTACGCTAACACTAACCCGTGCCCTCACACGCACGCTCCCCCTAAAGCGTTGCCGTACCCTCACCTGGACCCTAAACCGTCCCTGTCCCCTAACCCTAACCCTAGCCCGAACCCTAACCCTGACCCTTCCCCGAAGCCTGACCCTCACCCGTCCCCTAATCCTAACCCGTACGCTAACACTAACCCACGTCCTCACACGCACGCTCCCCCTAAAGCGTTGCCGTACCCTCACCTGGACCCTAAACCGTCCCCGTCCCCTAACCCTAAACCTAGCCTGAACCCTAACCCTAACCTTTCCCCGAAGCCTGACCCTCACGCGTCCCCTAATCCTAACCCGGACGCTAACACTAACCCGCGCCCTCACACGCACGCTTCCCCTAAAGCGTTGCCGTACCCTCACCTGGACCCTAAACCGTCCCCGTCCCCTAACCCTAACCCTAGCCCGAACCCTAACCCTAACCCTTCCCCGAAGCCTGACCCTCACCCGTCCCCTAATCCTAACCCGTACGCTAACACTAACCCGCGCCCTCACACGCACGCTCCCCCTAAAGCGTTGCCGTACCCTCACCTGGACCCTAAACCGTCCCCGTCCCCTAACCCTAACCCTAGCCCGAACCCTAACCCTAACCCTTCCCCGAAGCCTGACCCTCACCCGTCCCCTAATCCTAACCCGTACGCTAACACTAACCCGCGCCCTCACACGCACGCTCCCCCTAAAGCGTTGCCGTACCCTCACCTGGACCCTAAACCGTCCCCGTCCCCTAACCCTAACCCTAGCCCGAACCCTAACCCTAACCCTTCCCCGAAGCCTGACCCTCACCCGTCCCCTAATCCTAACCCGTACGCTAACACTAACCCGCGCCCTCACACGCACGCTCCCCCTAAAGCGTTGCCGTACCCTCACCTGGACCCTAAACCGTCCCCGTCACCTAACCCTAACCCTAGCCCGAACCCTAACCCTGACCCTTCCCCGAAGCCTGACCCTCACCCGTCCCCTAATCCTAACCCGTACGCTAACACAAACCCGCGTCCTCACACGCACGCTCCCCCTAAAGCGTTGCCGTACCCTCACCTGGACCCTAAACCGTCCCCGTCCCTTAACCCTAACCCTAGCCCGAACCCTAACCCTAACCCTTCCCCGAAGCCTGACCCTCACCCGTCCCCTAATCCTAACCCGTACGCTAACACTAACCCGCGCCCTCACACGCACGCTCCCCCTAAAGCGTTGCCGTACCCTCACCTGGACCCTAAACCGTCCCCGTCCCCTAACCCTAACCCTAGCCCGAACCCTAACCCTGACCCTTCCCCGAAGCCTGACCCTCACCCGTCCCCTAATCCTAACCCGTACGCTAACACTAACCCGCGCCCTCACACGCACGCTCCCCCTAAAGCGTTGCCGTACCCTCACCTGGACCCTAAACCGTCCCCGTCCCCTAACCCTAACCCTATCCCGAACCCTAACCCTGACCCTTCCCCGAAGCCTGACCCTCACCCGTCCCCTAATCCTAACCCGTACGCTAACACTAACCCGCGCCCTCACACGCACGCTCCCCCTAAAGCGTTGCCGTACCCTCACCTGGACCCTAAACCGTCCCTGTCCCCTAACCCTAACCCTAGCCCGAACCCTAACCCTGACCCTTCCCCGAAGCCTGACCCTCACCCGTCCCCTAATCCTAACCCGTACGCTAACACTAACCCACGTCCTCACACGCACGCTCCCCCTAAAGCGTTGCCGTACCCTCACCTGGACCCTAAACCGTCCCCGTCCCCTAACCCTAACCCTAGCCTGAACCCTAACCCTAACCTTTCCCCGAAGCCTGACCCTCACGCGTCCCCTAATCCTAACCCGGACACTAACACTAACCCGCGCCCTCACACGCACGCTCCCCCTAAAGCGTTGCCGTACCCTCACCTGGACCCTAAACCGTCCCCGTCCCCTAACCCTAACCCTAGCCCGAACCCTAACCCTAACCCTTCCCCGAAGCCTGACCCTCACCCGTCCCCTAATCCTAACCCGTACGCTAACACTAACCCGCGCCCTCACACGCACGCTCCCCCTAAAGCGTTGCCGTAACCTCACCTGGACCCTAAACCGTCCCCGTCTCCTAACCCTAACCCTAGCCCGAACCCTAACCCTAACCCTTCCCCGAAGCCTGACCCTCACCCGTCCCCTAATCCTAACCCGTACGCTAACACTAACCCGCGCCCTCACACGCACGCTCCCCCTACAGCGTTGCCGTACCCTCACCTGGACCCTAAACCGTCCCCGTCCCCTAACCCTAACCCTAGCCCGAACCCTAACCCTGACCCTTCCCCGAAGCCTGACCCTCACCCGTCCCCTAATCCTAACCCGTACGCTAACACTAACCCGTGCCCTCACACGCACGCTCCCCCTAAAGCGTTGCCGTACCCTCACCTGGACCCTAAACCGTCCCCGTCACCTAACCCTAACCCTAGCCCGAACCCTAACCCTAACCTTTCCCCGAAGCCTGACCCTCACCCGTCCCCTAATCCTAACCCGTACGCTAACACTAACCCGCGCCCTCACACGCACGCTCCCCCTAAAGCGTTGCCGTACCCTCACCTGGACCCTAAACCGTCCCCGTCACCTAACCCTAACCGTAGCCCGAACCCTAACCCTGACCCTTCCCCGAACCTGACCCTCACCCGTCCCCTAATCCTAACCCGTATGCTAACACTAACCCGCGTCCTCACACGCACGCTCCCCCTAAAGCGTTGCCGTACCCTCACCTGGACCCTAAACCGTCCCCGTCCCCTTACACTAACCGTAGCCCGAACCCTAACCCTGACCCTTCCCCGAAGCCTGACCCTCACCCGTCCCCTAATCCTAACCCGTACGCTAACACTAACCCGCGCCCTCACACGCACGCTCCCCCTAAAGCGTTGCCGTACCCTCACCTGGACCCTAAACCGTGCCCGTCCCCTAACCCTAACCCTAGCCCGAACCCTAAACCTGACCCTTCCCCGAAGCCTGACCCTCACCCGTCCCCTAATCCTAACCCGTACGCTAACACTAACCCGCACCCTCACACGCACGCTCCCCCTAAAGCGTTGCCGTACCCTCACCTGGACCCTAAACCGTCCCCGTCCCCTAACCCTAACCCTAGCCCGAACCCTAACCCTGACACTTCCCCGAAGCCTGACCCTCACCCGTCCCCTAATCCTAACCCGTACGCTAACACTAACCCACGCCCTCACACGCACGCTCCCCCTAAAGCGTTGCCGTACCCTCACCTGGACCCTAAACCGTCCCCGTCCCCTAACCCTAACCTTAGCCCGAACCCTAACCCTAACCTTTCCCCGAAGCCTGACCCTCACCCGTCCCCTAATCCTAACCCGTACGCTAACACTAACCCACGTCCTCACACGCACGCTCCCCCTAAAGCGTTGCCGTACCCTCACCTGGACCCTAAACCGTCCCCGTCCCCTAACCCTAACCCTAGCCTGAACCCTAACCCTAACCTTTCCCCGAAGCCTGACCCTCACGCGTCCCCTAATCCTAACCCGGACACTAACACTAACCCGCGCCCTCACACGCACGCTCCCCCTAAAGCGTTGCCGTACCCTCACCTGGACCCTAAACCGTCCCCGTCCCCTAACCCTAACCCTAGCCCGAACCCTAACCCTAACCCTTCCCCGAAGCCTGACCCTCACCCGTCCCCTAATCCTAACCCGTACGCTAACACTAACCCGCGCCCTCACACGCACGCTCCCCCTAAAGCGTTGCCGTACCCTCACCTGGACCCTAAACCGTCCCCGTCCCCTAACCCTAACCCTAGCCCGAACCCTAACCCTAACCCTTCCCCGAAGCCTGACCCTCACCCGTCCCCTAATCCTAACCCGTACGCTAACACTAACCCGCGCCCTCACACGCACGCTCCCCCTAAAGCGTTGCCGTACCCTCACATGGACCCTAAACCGTCCCCGTCCCCTAACCCTAACCCTAGCCCGAACCCTAACCCTGACCCTTCCCCGAAGCCTGACCCTCACCCGTCCCCTAATCCTAACCCGTACGCTAACACTAACCCGTGCCCTCACACGCACGCTCCCCCTAAAGCGTTGCCGTACCCTCACCTGGACCCTAAACCGTCCCCGTCACCTAACCCTAACCCTAGCCCGAACCCTAACCCTAACCTTTCCCCGAAGCCTGACCCTCACCCGTCCCCTAATCCTAACCCGTACGCTAACACTAACCCGCGCCCTCACACGCACGCTCCCCCTAAAGCGTTGCCGTACCCTCACCTGGACCCTAAACCGTCCCCGTCACCTAACCCTAACCGTAGCCCGAACCCTAACCCTGAACCTTCCCCGAACCTGACCCTCACCCGTCCCCTAATCCTAACCCGTATGCTAACACTAACCCGCGTCCTCACACGCACGCTCCCCCTAAAGCGTTGCCGTACCCTCACCTGGACCCTAAACCGTCCCCGTCCCCTTACACTAACCGTAGCCCGAACCCTAACCCTGACCCTTCCCCGAAGCCTGACCCTCACCCGTCCCCTAATCCTAACCCGTACGCTAACACTAACCCGCGCCCTCACACGCACGCTCCCCCTAAAGCGTTGCCGTACCCTCACCTGGACCCTAAACCGTGCCCGTCCCCTAACCCTAACCCTAGCCCGAACCCTAAACCTGACCCTTCCCCGAAGCCTGACCCTCACCCGTCCCCTAATCCTAACCCGTACGCTAACACTAACCCGCACCCTCACACGCACGCTCCCCCTAAAGCGTTGCCGTACCCTCACCTGGACCCTAAACCGTCCCCGTCCCCTAACCCTAACCCTAGCCCGAACCCTAACCCTGACACTTCCCCGAAGCCTGACCCTCACCCGTCCCCTAATCCTAACCCGTACGCTAACACTAACCCACGCCCTCACACGCACGCTCCCCCTAAAGCGTTGCCGTACCCTCACCTGGACCCTAAACCGTCCCCGTCCCCTAACCCTAACCTTAGCCCGAACCCTAACCCTAACCTTTCCCCGAAGCCTGACCCTCACCCGTCCCCTAATCCTAACCCGTACACTAGCACAAACCCGCGTCCTCACACGCACGCTCCCCCTAAAGCGTTGCCGTACCCTCACCTGGACCCTAAACCGTCCCCGTCCCCTAACCCTAACCCTAGCCCGAACCCTAACCCTAACCCTTCCCCGAAGCCTGACCCTCACCCGTCCCCTAATCCTAACCCGTACGCTAACACTAACCCGCGCCCTCACACGCACGCTCCCCCTAAAGCGTTGCCGTACCCTCACCTGGACCCTAAACCGTCCCCGTCCCCTAACCCTAACCCTAGCCCGACCCCTAACCCTAACCCTTCCCCGAAGCCTGACCCTCACCCGTCCCCTAATCCTAACACGTACGCTAACACTAACCCGCGCCCTCACACGCACGCTCCCCCTAAAGCGTTGCCGTACCCTCACCTGGACCCTAAACCGTCCCCGTCCCCTAACCCTAACCCTAGCCCGAACCCTAACCCTGACCCTTCCCCGAAGCCTGACCCTCACCCGTCCCCTAATCCTAACCCGTACGCTAACACTAACCGGTGCCCTCACACGCACGCTCCCCCTAAAGCGTTGCCGTACCCTCACCTGGACCCTAAACCGTCCCCGTCCCCTAACCCTAACCCTAGCCCGAACCCTAACCCTGACCCTTCCCCGAAGCCTGACCCTCACCCGTGCCCTAATCCTAAGCCGTACGCTAACACTAACCCGCACCCTCACACGCACGCTCCCCCTAAAGCGTTGCCGTACCCTCACCTGGACCCTAAACCGTCCCCGTCACCTAAGCCTAACCCTAGCCCGAACCCTAACCCTAACCCTTCCCCGAAGCCTGACCCTCACCCGTCCCCTAATCCTAACCCGTACGCTAACACTAACCCGCGCCCTCACACGCACGCTCCCCCTAAAGCGTTGCCATACCCTCACCTGGTCCCTAAACCGTCCCCGTCCCCTAACCCTAACCCTAGCCCGAACCCTAACCCTGACCCTTCCCCGAAGCCTGACCCTCACCCGTCCCCTAATCCTAACCCGTACGCTAACACTAACCCGCGCCCTCACACGCACGCTCCCCCTAAAGCGTTGCCGTACCCTCACCTGGACCCTAAACCGTCCCCGTCCCCTAACCCTAACCGTAGCCCGAACCCTAACCCTGACCCTTCCCCGAAGCCTGACCCTCACCCGTCCCCTAATCCTAACCCTTGCGCTAACACTAACCCGCGTCCTCACACGCACGCTGCCCCTAAAGCGTTGCCGTACCCTCACCTGGACCCTAAACCGTCCCCGTCCCCTAACCCTATCCCTAGCCTGAACCCTAACCCTAACCTTTCCCCGAAGCCTGACCCTCACGCGTCGCCTATTCCTAACCCGTACGCTAACACTAACCCGCGCCCTCACACGCACGCTCCCCCTAAAGCGTTGCCGTACCCTCACCTGGACCCTAAACCGTCCCCGTCCCCTAACCCTAACCCTAGCCCGAACCCTAACCCTGACCCTTCCCCGAAGCCTGACCCTCACCCGTCCCCTAATCCTAACCCGTACGCTAACACTAACCCGTGCCCTCACACGCACGCTCCCCCTAAAGCGTTGCCGTACCCTCACCTGGACCCTAAACCGTCCCCGTCCCCTAACCCTAACCCTAGCCCGAACCCTAACCCTGACCCTTCCCCGAAGCCTGACCCTCACCCGTGCCCTAATCCTAACCCGTACGCTAACACTAACCCGCACCCTCACACGCACGTTCCCCCTAAAGCATTGCCGTACCCTCACCTGGACCCTAAACCGTCCCCGTCACCTAACCCTAACCCTAGCCCGAACCCTAACCCTAACCCTTCCCCGAAGCCTGACCCTCACCCGTCCCCTAATCCTAAACCGTACGCTAACACTAACCCGCGCCCTCACACGCACGCTCCCCCTAAAGCGTTGCCATACCCTCACCTGGTCCCTAAACCGTCCCCGTCCCCTAACCCTAACCCTAGTCCGAACCCTAACCCTGAACCTTCCCCGAAGCCTGACCCTCACCCGTCCCCTAATCCTAACCCGTACGCTAACACTAACCCGCGCCCTCACACGCACGCTCCCCCTAAAGCGTTGCCATACCCTCACCTGGACCCTAAACCGTCCCCGTCCCCTAACCCTAACCGTAGCCCGAACCCTAACCCTGACCCTTCCCCGAAGCCTGACCCTCACCCGTCCCCTAATCCTAACCCGTACGCTAACACTAACCCGCGTCCTCACACGCACGCTGCCCCTAAAGCGTTGCCGTACCCTCACCTGGACCCTAAACCGTCCCCGTCCCCTAACACTAACCCTAGCCTGAACCCTAACCCTAACATTTCCCCGAAGCCTGACCCTCACGCGTCCCCTAATCCTAACCCGTACGCTAACACTAACCCGCGCCCACACACGCACGCTCCCCCTAAAGCGTTGTCGTACCCTCACCTGGACCCTAAACCGTCCCCGTCCCCTAACCCTAACCCTAGCCCGAACCCTAACCCTAACCCTTCCCCGAAGCCTGACCCTCATCCGTCCCCTAATCCTAACCCGTACGCTAACACTAACCCGCGCCCTCACACGCACGCTCCCCCTAAAGCGTTGCCGTACCCTCACCTGGACCCTAAACCGTCCCCGTCCCCTAACCTTAACCCTAGCCCGAACCCTAACCCTAACCCTTCCCCAAAGCCTGACCCTCACCCGTCCCCTAATCCTAACCCGTACGCTAACACTAACCCGCGCCCTCACACGCACGCTCCCCCTAAAGCGTTGCCGTACCCTCACCTGGACCCTAAACCGTCCCCGTCCCCTAACCCTAACCCTAGCCCGAACCCTAACCCTAACCCTTCCCCGAAGCCTGACCCTCACCCGTCCCCTAATCCTAACACGTACGCTAACACTAACCCGCGCCCTCACACGCACGCTCCCCCTAAAGCGTTGCCGTACCCTCACCTGGACCCTAAACCGTCCCCGTCCCCTAACCCTAACCCTAGCCCGAACCCTAACCCTGACCCTTCCCCGAAGCCTGACCCTCACCCGTCCCCTAATCCTAACCCGTACGCTAACACTAAGCCGCGTCCTCACACGCACGCTCCCCCTAAAGCGTTGCCGTACCCTCACCTGGACCCTAAACCATCCCCGTCCCCTAACCCTAACCCTAGCCTGTACCCTAACCCTAACCTTTCCCCGAAGCCTGACCCTCATGCGTCCCCTAATCCTAACCCGTACGCTAACACTAACCCGCGCCCTCACACGCACGCTCCCCCTAAAGCGTTGCCGTACCCTCACCTGGACCCTAAACCGTCCCCGTCACCTAACCCTAACCGTAGCCCGAACCCTAACCCTGACCCTTCCCCGAACCTGACCCTCACCCGTCCCCTAATCCTAACCCGTATGCTAACACTAACCCGCGTCCTCACACGCACGCTCCCCCTAAAGCGTTGCCGTACCCTCACCTGGACCCTAAACCGTCCCCGTCCCCTTACACTAACCGTAGCCCGAACCCTAACCCTGACCCTTCCCCGAAGCCTGACCCTCACCCGTCCCCTAATCCTAACCCGTACGCTAACACTAACCCGCGCCCTCACACGCACGCTCCCCCTAAAGCGTTGCCGTACCCTCACCTGGACCCTAAACCGTCCCCGTCCCCTAACCCTAACCCTAGCCCGAACCCTAAACCTGACACTTCCCCGAAGCCTGACCCTCACCCGTCCCCTAATCCTAACCCGTACGCTAACACTAACCCACGCCCTCACACGCACGCTCCCCCTAAAGCGTTGCCGTACCCTCACCTGGACCCTAAACCGTCCCCGTCCCCTAACCCTAACCTTAGCCCGAACCCTAACCCTAACCTTTCCCCGAAGCCTGACCCTCACCCGTCCCCTAATCCTAACCCGTACGCTAACACTAACCCACGTCCTCACACGCACGCTCCCCCTAAAGCGTTGCCGTACCCTCACCTGGACCCTAAACCGTCCCCGTCCCCTAACCCTAACCCTAGCCTGAACCCTAACCCTAACCTTTCCCCGAAGCCTGACCCTCACGCGTCCCCTAATCCTAACCCGGACACTAACACTAACCCGCGCCCTCACACGCACGCTCCCCCTAAAGCGTTGCCGTACCCTCACCTGGACCCTAAACCGTCCCCGTCCCCTAACCCTAACCCTAGCCCGAACCCTAACCCTAACCCTTCCCCGAAGCCTGACCCTCACCCGTCCCCTAATCCTAACCCGTACGCTAACACTAACCCGCGCCCTCACACGCACGCTCCCCCTAAAGCGTTGCCGTACCCTCACCTGGACCCTAAACCGTCCCCGTCCCCTAACCCTAACCCTAACCCTAGCCCGAACCCTAACCCTAACCCTTCCCCGAAGCCTGACCCTCACCCGTCCCCTAATCCTAACCCGTACGCTAACACTAACCCGCGCCCTCACACGCACGCTCCCCCTAAAGCGTTGCCGTACCCTCACCTGGACCCTAAACCGTCCCCGTCCCCTAACCCTAACCCTAGCCCGAACCCTAACCCTGACCCTTCCCCGAAGCCTGACCCTCACCCGTCCCCTAATCCTAACCCGTACGCTAACACTAACCCGTGCCCTCACACGCACGCTCCCCCTAAAGCGTTGCCGTACCCTCACCTGGACCCTAAACCGTCCCCGTCACCTAACCCTAACCCTAGCCCGAACCCTAACCCTAACCTTTCCCCGAAGCCTGACCCTCACCCGTCCCCTAATCCTAACCCGTACGCTAACACTAACCCGCGCCCTCACACGCACGCTCCCCCTAAAGCGTTGCCGTACCCTCACCTGGACCCTAAACCGTCCCCGTCACCTAACCCTAACCGTAGCCCGAACCCTAACCCTGACCCTTCCCCGAACCTGACCCTCACCCGTCCCCTAATCCTAACCCGTATGCTAACACTAACCCGCGTCCTCACACGCACGCTCCCCCTAAAGCGTTGCCGTACCCTCACCTGGACCCTAAACCGTCCCCGTCCCCTTACACTAACCGTAGCCCGAACCCTAACCCTGACCCTTCCCCGAAGCCTGACCCTCACCCGTCCCCTAATCCTAACCCGTACGCTAACACTAACCCGCGCCCTCACACGCACGCTCCCCCTAAAGCGTTGCCGTACCCTCACCTGGACCCTAAACCGTGCCCGTCCCCTAACCCTAACCCTAGCCCGAATCCTAAACCTGACCCTTCCCCGAAGCCTGACCCTCACCCGTCCCCTAATCCTAACCCGTACGCTAACACTAACCCGCACCCTCACACGCACGCTCCCCCTAAAGCGTTGCCGTACCCTCACCTGGACCCTAAACCGTCCCCGTCCCCTAACCCTAACCCTAGCCCGAACCCTAACCCTGACACTTCCCCGAAGCCTGACCCTCACACGTCCCCTAATCCTAACCCGTACGCTAACACTAACCCACGCCCTCACACGCACGCTCCCCCTAAAGCGTTGCCGTACCCTCACCTGGACCCTAAACCGTCCCCGTCCCCTAACCCTAACCTTAGCCCGAACCCTAACCCTAACCTTTCCCCGAAGCCTGACCCTCACCCGTCCCCTAATCCTAACCCGTACGCTAGCACAAACCCGCGTCCTCACACGCACGCTCCCCCTAAAGCGTTGCCGTACCCTCACCTGGACCCTAAACCGTCCCCGTCCCCTAACCCTAACCCTAGCCCGAACCCTAACCCTAACCCTTCCCCGAAGCCTGACCCTCACCCGTCCCCTAATCCTAACCCGTACGCTAACACTAACCCGCGCCCTCACACGCACGCTCCCCCTAAAGCGTTGCCGTACCCTCACCTGGACCCTAAACCGTCCCCGTCCCCTAACCCTAACCCTAGCCCGAACCCTAACCCTAACCCTTCCCCGAAGCCTGACCCTCACCCGTCCCCTAATCCTAACACGTACGCTAACACTAACCCGCGCCCTCACACGCACGCTCCCCCTAAAGCGTTGCCGTACCCTCACCTGGACCCTAAACCGTCCCCGTCCCCTAACCCTAACCCTAGCCCGAACCCTAACCCTGACCCTTCCCCGAAGCCTGACCCTCACCCGTCCCCTAATCCTAACCCGTACGCTAACACTAACCGGTGCCCTCACACGCACGCTCCCCCTAAAGCGTTGCCGTACCCTCACCTGGACCCTAAACCGTCCCCGTCCCCTAACCCTAACCCTAGCCTGAACCCTAACCCTGACCCTTCCCCGAAGCCTGACCCTCACCCGTGCCCTAATCCTAACCCGTACGCTAACACTAACCCGCACCCTCACACGCACGCTCCCCCTAAAGCGTTGCCGTACCCTCACCTGGACCCTAAACCGTCCCCGTCACCTAAGCCTAACCCTAGCCCGAACCCTAACCCTAACCCTTCCCCGAAGCCTGACCCTCACCCGTCCCCTAATCCTAACCCGTACGCTAACACTAACCCGCGCCCTCACACGCACGCTCCCCCTAAAGCGTTGCCATACCCTCACCTGGTCCCTAAACCGTCCCCGTCCCCTAACCCTAACCCTAGCCCGAACCCTAACCCTGACCCTTCCCCGAAGCCTGACCCTCACCCGTCCCCTAATCCTAACCCGTACGCTAACACTAACCCGCGCCCTCACACGCACGCTCCCCCTAAAGCGTTGCCGTACCCTCACCTGGACCCTAAACCGTCCCCGTCCCCTAACCCTAACCGTAGCCCGAACCCTAACCCTGACCCTTCCCCGAAGCCTGACCCTCACCCGTCCCCTAATCCTAACCCTTACGCTAACACTAACCCGCGTCCTCACACGCACGCTGCCCCTAAAGCGTTGCCGTACCCTCACCTGGACCCTAAACCGTCCCCGTCCCCTAACCCTAACCCTAGCCTGAACCCTAACCCTAACCTTTCCCCGAAGCCTGACCCTCACGCGTCGCCTATTCCTAACCCGTACGCTAACACTAACCCGCGCCCTCACACGCACGCTCCCCCTAAAGCGTTGCCGTACCCTCACCTGGACCCTAAACCGTCCCCGTCCCCTAACCCTAACCCTAGCCCGAACCCTAACCCTGACCCTTCCCCGAAGCCTGACCCTCACCCGTCCCCTAATCCTAACCCGTACGCTAACACTAACCCGTGCCCTCTCACGCACGCTCCCCCTAAAGCGTTGCCGTACCCTCACCTGGACCCTAAACCGTCCCCGTCCCCTAAACCTAACCCTAGCCCGAACCCTAACCCTGACACTTCCCCGAAGCCTGACCCTCACCCGTGCCCTAATCCTAACCCGTACGCTAACACTAACCCGCACCCTCACACGCACGCTCCCCCTAAAGCGTTGCCGTACCCTCACCTGGACCCTAAACCGTCCCCGTCACCTAACCCTAACCCTAGCCCGAACCCTAACCCTAACCCTTCCCCGAAGCCTGACCCTCACCCGTCCCCTAATCCTAACCCGTACGCTAACACTAACCCGCGCCCTCACACGCACGCTCCCCCTAAAGCGTTGCCATACCCTCACCTGGTCCCTAAACCGTCCCCGTCCCCTAACCCTAACCCTAGTCCGAACCCTAACCCTGACCCTTCCCCGAAGCCTGACCCTCACCCGTCCCCTAATCCTAACCCGTACGCTAACACTAACCCGCGCCCTCACACGCACGCTCCCCCTAAAGCGTTGCCATACCCTCACCTGGACCCTAAACCGTCCCCGTCCCCTAACCCTAACCGTAGCCCGAACCCTAACCCTGACCCTTCCCCGAAGCCTGACCCTCACCCGTCCCCTAATCCTAACCCGTACGCTAACACTAACCCGCGTCCTCACACGCACGCTGCCCCTAAAGCGTTGCCGTACCCTCACCTGGACCCTAAACCGTCCCCGTCCCCTAACCCTAACCCTAGCCTGAACCCTAACCCTAACATTTCCCCGAAGCCTGACCCTCACGCGTCCCCTAATCCTAACCCGTACGCTAACACTAACCCGCGCCCTCACACGCACGCTCCCCCTAAAGCGTTGCCGTACCCTCACCTGGACCCTAAACCGTCCCCGTCCCCTAACCCTAACCCTAGCCCGAACCCTAACCCTAACCCTTCCCCGAAGCCTGACCCTCATCCGTCCCCTAATCCTAACCCGTACGCTAACACTAACCCGCGCCCTCACACGCACGCTCCCCCTAAAGCGTTGCCGTACCCTCACCTGGACCCTAAACCGTCCCCGTCCCCTAACCTTAACCCTAGCCCGAACCCTAACCCTAACCCTTCCCCAAAGCCTGACCCTCACCCGTCCCCTAATCCTAACCCGTACGCTAACACTAACCCGCGCCCTCACACGCACGCTCCCCCTAAAGCGTTGCCGTACCCTCACCTGGACCCTAAACCGTCCCCGTCCCCTAACCCTAACCCTAGCCCGAACCCTAACCCTAACCCTTCCCCGAAGCCTGACCCTCACCCGTCCCCTAATCCTAACACGTACGCTAACACTAACCCGCGCCCTCACACGCACGCTCCCCCTAAAGCGTTGCCGTACCCTCACCTGGACCCTAAACCGTCCCCGTCCCCTAACCCTAACCCTAGCCCGAACCCTAACCCTGACCCTTCCCCGAAGCCTGACCCTCACCCGTCCCCTAATCCTAACCCGTACGCTAACACTAAGCTGCGTCCTCACACGCACGCTCCCCCTAAAGCGTTGCCGTACCCTCACCTGGACCCTAAACCATCCCCGTCCCCTAACCCTAACCCTAGCCTGTACCCTAACCCTAACCTTTCCCCGAAGCCTGACCCTCATGCGTCCCCTAATCCTAACCCGTACGCTAACACTAACCCGCGCCCTCACACGCACGCTCCCCCTAAAGCGTTACCGTACCCTCACCTGGACCCTAAACCGTCCCCGTCTCCTAACCCTAACCCTAGCCCGAACCCTAACCCTAACCCTTCCCCGAAGCCTGACCCTCAACCGTCGCCAAATCCTAACCCGTACGCTAACACTAACCCGCGCCCTCACACGCACGCTCCCCCTAAAGCGTTGCCGTACCCTCACCTGGACCCTAAACCGTCCCCGTCCCCTAACCCTAACCCTAGCCCGAACCCTAACCCTAACCCTTCCCCGAAGCCTGACCCTCACCCGTCCCCTAATCCTAACCCGTACGCTAACACTAACCCGCGCCCTCACACGCACGCTCCCCCTAAAGCGTTGCCGTACCCTCACCTGGACCCTAAACCGTCCCCGTCCCCTAACCCTAACCCTAGCCCAAACCCTAACCCTAACCCTTCCCCGAAGCCTGACCCTCACCCGTCCCCTAATCCTAACCCGTACGCTAACACTAACCCACGCCCTCACACGCACGCTCCCCCTAAGGCGTTGCCGTACCCTCACCTGGACCCTAAACCGTCCCCGTCCCCTAACCCTAACCCTAGCCCGAACCCTAACCCTGACCCTTCCCCGAAGCCTGACCCTCACCCGTCCCCTAATCCTAACCCGTACGCTAACACTAACCCGATCCCTCACATGCACGCTCCCCCTAAAGCGTTGCCGTACCCTCACCTGGACCCTAAACCGTCCCCGTCCCCTAACCCTAACCCTAGCCCGAACCCTAACCCTGACCCTTCCCCGAAGCCTGACCCTCACCCGTCCCCTAATCCTAACCCGTACGCTATCACTAACCCACGCCCTCACACTCACGCTCCCCTAAAGCGTTGCCGTACCCTCACCTGGACCCTAAACCGTCCCCGTCCCCTAACCCTAACCCTAGCCCGAACCCTAACCCTGACCCTTCCCCGAAGCCTGACCCTCACCCGTCCCCTAATCCTAACCCGTACGCTAACACTAACCCGCGCCCTCACACGCAAGCTCCCCCTAAAGCGTTGCCGTACCCTCACCTGGACCCTAAACCGTCCCCGTCCCCTAACCCTAACCCTAGCCCGAACCCTAACCCTGACCCTTCCCCGAAGCCTGACCCTCCCCCGTCCCCTAATCCTAACCCGTACGCTAACACTAATCCGCACCCTCACACGCACGCTCCCCCTAAAGCGTTGCCGTACCCTCACCTGGACCCTAAACCGTCCCCGTCCCCTAACCCTAAACCTAGCCTGAACCCTAACCCTGACCCTTCCCCGAAGCCTGACCCTCACCCGTCCCCTAATCCTAACCCGTACGCTAACACTAACCCGCGCCCTCACACGCACGCTCCCCCTAAAGCATTGCCGTACCCTCACCTGGACCCTAAACCGTCCCCGTCCCCTAACCCTAACCCTAGCCCGAACCCTAACCCTGACCCTTCCCCGAAGCCTGACCCTCACCCGTCCCCTAATCCTAACCCGTACGCTAACACTAACCCGCGCCCTCACACGCACGCTCCCCCTAAAGCGTTGCCGTACCCTCACCTGGACCCTAAACCGTCCCCGTCCCCTAACCCTAACCCTAGCCCGAACCCTAACCCTAACCCTTCCCCGAAGCCTGACCCTCACCCGTCCCCTAATCCTAACCCGTACGCTAACACTAACCCGCGCCCTCACACGCACGCTCCCCCTAAAGCGTTGCCGTACCCTCACCTGGACCCTAAACCGTCCCCGTCCCCTAACCCTAACCCTAGCCCGAACCCTAACCCTAACACTTCCCCGAAGCCTGACTCTCAACCGTCGCCTAATCCTAACCCGTACGCTAACACTAACCCGCGCCCTCACACGCACGCTCCCCCTAAAGCGTTGCCGTACCCTCACCTGGACCCTAAACCGTCCCCGTCCCCGTCCCCTAACCCTAGCCCGAACCCTAACCCTGACCCTTCCCCGAAGCCTGACCCTCATCCGTCCCCTAATCCTAACCCGTACGCTAACACTAACCCGTGCCCTCACACGCACGCTCCCCCTAAAGCGTTGCCGTACCCTCACCTGGACCCTAAACCGTCCCCGTCACCTAACCCGAACCCTAGCCCGAACCCTAACCCTGACCCTTCACCAAAGCCTGATCCTCACCCGTGCCCTAATCCTAACCCGTACGCTAACACTAACCCGCACCCTCACACGCACGCTCCCCCTACAGCGTTGCCGTACCCTCACCTGGACCCTAAACCGTCCCCGTCATCTAACCCTAACCCTAGCCCGAACCCTAACCCTGACCCTTCCCCGAAGCCTGACCCTCACCCGTCCCCTAATCCTAACCCATACGCTAACACTAACCCGCGCCCTCACACGCACGCTCCCCCTAAAGCATTGCCGTACCCTCACCTGGTCCCTAAACCGTCCCCGTCCCCTAACCCTAACCCTAGCCCGAACTCTAACCCTGACCCTTCCCCGAAGCCTGACCCTCACCCGTCCCCTAATCCTAACCCGTACGCTAACACTAACCCGCGCCCTCACACGCACGCTCCCCCTAAAGCGTTGCCGTACCCTCACCTGGACCCTAAACCGTCCCCGTCCCCTAACCCTAACCGTAGCCCGAACCCTAACCCTGACCCTTCCCCGAAGCCTGACCCTCACCAGTCCCCTAATCCTAACCCGTACGCTAACACTAAGCCGCGCCCTCACACGCACGCTCCCCCTAAAGCGTTGCCGTACCCTCACCTGGACCCTAAACCGTCCCCGTCCCCTAACGCTAACCCTAGCCCGAACCCTAACCCTGAACCTTCCCCGAAGCCTGAACCTCACCCGTCCCCTAATCCTAACCCGTACGCTAACACTAATCCGCACCCTCACACGCACGCTCCCCCTAAAGCGTTGCCGTACCCTCACCTGGACCCTAAACCGTCCCCATCCCCTAACCCTAACCCTAGCCTGAACCCTAACCCTGACCCTTCCCCGAAGCCTGACCCTCACCCGTCCCCTAATCCTAACCCGTACGCTAACACTAACCCACGCCCTCACACGCACGCTCCCCCTAAAGCATTGCCGTACCCTCACCTGGACCCTAAACCGTCCCCGTCCCCTAACCCTAACCCTAGCCCGAACCCTAACCCTAACCCTTCCCCGAAGCCTGACCCTCACCCGTCCCCTAATCCTAACCCGTACGCTAACACTAACCCAAGCCCTCACACGCACGCTCCCCCTAAAGCGTTGCCGTACCCTCACCTGGACCCTAAACCGTCCCCGTCCCCTAACCCTAACCCTAGCCCGAACCCTAACCCTAAACTTTCCCCGAAGCCTGACCCTCACCCGTCCCCTAATCCTAACCCGTACGCTAACACTAACCCGCGCCCTCACACGCACGCTCCCCCTAAAGCGTTGCCGTACCCTCACCTGGACCCTAAACCGTCCCCGTCCCCGTCCCCTAACCCTAGCCCGAACCCTAACCCTGACCCTTCCCCGAAGCCTGACCCTCACCCGTCCCCTAATCCTAACCCGTACGCTAACACTAACCCACGCCCTCACACGCACGCTCCCCCTAAAGCGTTGCCGTACCCTCACCTGGACCCTAAACCGTCCCCGTCCCCTAACCCTAACCCTAGCCCGAACCCTAACCCTAACCCTTCCCCGAAGCCTGACCCTCACCCGTCCACTAATCCTAACACGTACGCTAACACTAACCCGCGCCCTCACACGCACGCTCCCCCTAAAGCGTTGCCGTACCTTCACGTGGAACCTAAACCGTCCCCGTCCCCTAACCCTAACCCTAGCCCGAACCCTAACCCTAACCCTTCCCCGAAGCCTGACCCTCACCCGTCCACTAATCCTAACCCGTACGCTAACACTAACCCGGGCCCTCACACGCACGCTCCCCCTAAAGCGTTGCCGTACCTTCACGTGGAACCTAAACCGTCCCCGTCCCCTAACCCTAACCCTAGCCCGAACCCTAACCCTTCCCCGAAGCCTGACCCTCACCCGTCCACTAATCCTAACACGTACGCTAACACTAACCCGCGCCCTCACACGCACGCTCCCCCTAAAGCGTTGCCGTACCCTCACCTGGACCCTAAACCGTCCCCGTCCCCTAACCCTAACCCTAGCCCGAACCCTAACCCTAACCCTTCCCCGAAGCCTGACCCTCACCCGTCCCCTAATCCTAACCCGTACGCTAACACTAACCCGGGCCCTCACACGCACGCTCCCCCTAAAGCGTTGCCGTACCCTCACCTGGACCCTAAACCGTCCCCGTCCCCTAACCCTAACCCTAGCCTGAACCCTAACCCTGACCCTTCCCCGAAGCCTGACCCTCACCCGTCCCCTAATCCTAACCCGTACGCTAACACTAACCCGCGCCCTCACACGCACGCTCCCCCTAAAGCGTTGCCGTACCCTCACCTGGACCCTAAACCGTCCCCGTCCCCTAACCCTAACCCTAGCCCGAACCCTAACCATAACCTTTCCCCGAAGCCTGACCCTCACCCGTCCCCTAATCCTAACCCGTACGCTAACACAAACCCGCGTCCTCACACGCACGCTCCCCCTAAAGCGTTGCCGTACCCTCACCTGGACCCTAAACCGTCCCCGTCCCCTAACCCTAACCCTAGCACGAACCCTAACCCTGACCCTTCCCCGAAGCCTGACCCTCACCCGTCCCCTAATCCTAACCCGTACGCTAACACTAACCCGCGCCCTCACACGCACGCTCCCCCTAAAGCGTTGCCGTACCCTCACCTGGACCCTAAACCGTCCCCGTCCCCTAACCCTAACCCTAGCCCGAACCCTAACCCTAACCCTTCCCCGAAGCCTGACCCTCACCCGTCCCCTAATCCTAACCCGTACGCTAACACTAACCCGCGCCCTCACACGCACGCTCCCCCTAAAGCGTTGCCGTACCCTCACCTGGACCCTAAACCGTCCCCGTCCCCTAACCCTAACCCTAGCCCGAACCCTAACCCTGACCCTTCCCCGAAGCTTGACCCTCACCCGTCCCCTAATCCTAACCCGTACGCTAACACTAACCCGTGCCCTCACAGGCACGCTCCCCCTAAAGCGTTGCCGTACCCTCACCTGGACCCTAAACCGTCCCCGTCACCTAACCCTAACCCTAGCCCGAACCCTAACCCTGACACTTCCCCGAAGCCTGACCCTCACCCGTCCCCTAATCCTAACCCGTACGCTAACACTAACCCGCGCCCTCACACGCACGCTCCCCCTAAAGCGTTGCCGTACCCTCACCTGGACCCTAAACCGTCCCCGTCCCCTAACCCTAACCCTAGCCCGAACCCTAACCCTAACCCTTCCCCGAAGCCTGACCCTCACCCGTCCCCTAATCCTAACCCGTACGCTAACACTAACCCGCGTCCTCACACGCACGCTCCCCATAAAGCGTTGCCGTACCCTCACCTGGACCCTAAACCATCCCCGTCCCCTAACCCTAACCCTAGCCCGAACCCTAACCCTGACCCTTCCCCGAAGCCTGACCCTCACCCGTCCCCTAATCCTAACCCGTACGCTAACACTAACCCGCGCCCTCACACGCACGCTCCCCCTAAAGCGTTGCCGTACCCTCACCTGGACCCTAAACCGTCCCCGTCCCCTAACCCTAACCCTAGCCCGAACCCTAACCCTAACCCATCCCCGAAGCCTGACCCTCACCCGTCCCCTAATCCTAACCCGTACGCTTACACTAACCCGCGCCCTCACTCGCACGCTCCCCCTAAAGCATTGCCGTACCCTCACCTGGACCCTAAACCGTCCCCGTCCCCTAACCCTAACCCTAGCCCGAACCCAAACCCTAACCCTTCCCCGAAGCCTGACCCTCAACCGTCGCCTAATCCTAACCCGTACGCTAACACTAACCCGCGCCCTCACACGCACGCTCCCCCTAAAGCGTTGCCGTACCCTCACCTGGACCCTAAACCGTCCCCGTCCCCTAACCCTAACCCTAGCCCGAACCCTAACCCTAACCCTTCCCCGAAGCCTGACCCTCACCCGTCCCCTAATCCTAACCCGTACGCTAACACTAACCCGCGCCCTCACACGCACGCTCCCCCTAAAGCGTTGCCGTACCCTCACCTGGACCCTAAACCGTCCCCATCCCCTAACCCTAACCCTAGCCCGAACCCTAACCCTGACACTTCCCCGAAGCCTGACCCTCACCCGTCCCCTAATCCTAACCCGTACGCTAACACTAACCCGCACCCTCACACGCACGCTCCCCCTAAAGCATTGCCGTACCCTCACCTGGACCCTAAACCGTCCCCGTCCCCTAACCCTAACCCTAGCCCGAACCCTAACCCTAACCCTTCCCCGAAGCCTGACCCTCAACCGTCGCCTAATCCTAAGCCGTACGCTAACACTAATCCGCACCCTCACACGCACGCTCCCCCTAAAGCGTTGCCGTACCCTCACCTGGACCCTAAACCGTCCCCGTCCCCTAACCCTAACCCTAGCCCGAACCCTAACCCTAACCCTTCCCCGAAGCCTGACCCTCACCCGTCCCCTAATCCTAACCCGTACGCTAACACTAACACGCGCCCTCACACGCACGCTCCCCCTAAAGCGTTGCCGTACCCTCACCTGGACCCTAAACCGTCCCCGTCCCCTATCCCTAACCCTAGCCTGAACCCTAACCCTAACCTTTCCCCGAAGCCTGACCCTCACGCGTCCCCTAATCCTAACCCGTACGCTAACACTAACCCGCGCCCTCACACGCACGCTCCCCCTAAAGCGTTGCCGTACCTTCACGTGGAACCTAAACCTTCCCCGTCCCCTAACCCTAACCCTAGCCCGAACCCTAACCCTGACCCTTCCCCGAAGCCTGACCCTCACCCGTCCCCTAATCCTAACACGTACTCTAACACTAACCCGTGGCCTCACACGCACGCTCCCACTAAAGCATTGCCATACCCTCACCTGGACCCTAAACCGTCCCCGTCCCCTATCCCTAACCCTAGCCTGAACCCTAACCCTAACCTTTCCCCGAAGCCTGACCCTCACGCGTCCCCTAATCCTAACCCGTACGCTAACACTAACCCGCGCCCTCACACGCACGTTCCCCCTAAAGCGTTGCCGTACCTTCACGTGGAACCTAAACCGTCCCCGTCCCCTAACCCTAACCCTAGCCCGAACCCTAACCCTAACACTTCCCCGAAGCCTGACCCTCACCCGTCCACTAATCCTAACACGTACGCTAACAATAACCCGCGCCCTCACACGCACGCTCCCCCTAAAGCGTTGCCGTACCCTCACCTGGACCCTAAACCGTCCCCGTCCCCTAACCCTAACCCTAGCCCGAACCCTAACCCTAACCCTTCCCCGAAGCCTGACCCTCACCCGTCCCCTAATCCTAACCCGTACGCTAACACTAACCCGGGCCCTCACACACACGCTCCCCCTAAAGCGTTGCCGTACCCTCACCTGGACCCTAAACCGTTCCCGTCCCCTAACCCTAACCCTAGCCTGAACCCTAACCCTGACCCTTCCCCGAAGCCTGACCCTCACCCGTCCCCTAATCCTAACCCGTACGCTAACACTAACCCGCGCCCTCACACGCACGCTCCCCCTAAAGCGTTGCCGTACCCTCACCTGGACCCTAAACCGTCCCCGTCCCCTAACCCTAACCCTAGCCCGAACCCTAACCATAACCTTTCCCCGAAGCCTGACCCTCACCCGTCCCCTAATCCTAACCCGTACGCTAACACAAACCCGCGTCCTCACACGCACGCTCCCCCTAAAGCGTTGCCGTACCCTCACCTGGACCCTAAACCGTCCCCGTCCCCTAACCCTAACCCTAGCACGAACCCTAACCCTGACCCTTCCCCGAAGCCTGACCCTCACCCGTCCCCTAATCCTAACCCGTACGCTAACACTAACCCGCGCCCTCCCACGCACGCTCCCCCTAAAGCGTTGCTGTACCCTCAACTGGACCCTAAACCGTCCCCGTCCCCTAACCCTAACCCTAGCCCGAACCCTAACCCTAACCCTTCCCCGAAGCCTGACCCTCACCCGTCCCCTAATCCTAACCCGTACGCTAACACTAACCCGCACCCTCACACGCACGCTCCCCCTAAAGCGTTGCCGTACCCTCACCTGGACCCTAAACCGTCCCCGTCCCCTAACCCTAACCCTAGGCCGAACCCTAACCCTGACCCTTCCCCGAAGCCTGACCCTCACCCGTCCCCTAATCCTAACCCGTACGCTAACACTAACCCGTGCCCTCACACGCACGCTCCCCCTAAAGCGTTGCCGTACCCTCACCTGGACCCTAAACCGTCCCCGTCACCTAACCCTAACCCTAGCCCGAACCCTAACCCTGACACTTCCCCGAAGCCTGACCCTCACCCGTCCCCTAATCCTAACCCGTACGCTAACACTAACCCGCGCCCTCACACGTACGCTCCCCCTAAAGCGTTGCCGTACCCTCACCTGGACCCTAAACCGTCCCCGTCCCCTAACCCTAACCCTAGCCCGAACCCTAACCCTAACCCTTCCCCGAAGCCTGACCCTCACCCGTCCCCTAATCCTAACCCGTACGCTAACACTAACCCGCGTCCTCACACGCACGCTCCCCATAAAGCGTTGCCGTACCCTCACCTGGACCCTAAACCATCCCCGTCCCCTAACCCTAACCCTAGCCCGAACCCTAACCCTGACCCTTCCCCGAAGCCTGACCCTCACCCGTCCCCTAATCCTAACCCGTACGCTAACACTAACCCGCGCCCTCACACGCACGCTCCCCCTAAAGCGTTGCCGTACCCTCACCTGGACCCTAAACCGTCCCCGTCCCCTAACCCTAACCCTAGCCCGAACCCTAACCCTAACCCATCCCCGAAGCCTGACCCTCACCCGTCCCCTAATCCTAACCCGTACGCTTACACTAACCCGCGCCCTCACTCGCACGCTCCCCCTAAAGCATTGCCGTACCCTCACCTGGACCCTAAACCGTCCCCGTCCCCTAACCCTAACCCTAGCCCGAACCCTAACCCTAACCCTTCCCCGAAGCCTGACCCTCAACCGTCGCCTAATCCTAACCCGTACGCTAACACTAACCCGCGCCCTCACACGCACGCTCCCCCTAAAGCGTTGCCGTACCCTCACCTGGACCCTAAACCGTCCCCGTCCCCTAACCCTAACCCTAGCCCGAACCCTAACCCTAACCCTTCCCCGAAGCCTGACCCTCACCCGTCCCCTAATCCTAACCCGTACGCTAACACTAACCCGCGCCCTCACACGCACGCTCCCCCTAAAGCGTTGCCGTACCCTCACCTGGACCCTAAACCGTCCCCATCCCCTAACCCTAACCCTAGCCCGAACCCTAACCCTGACCCTTCCCCGAAGCCTGACACTCACCCGTCCCCTAATCCTAACCCGTACGCTAACACTAACCCGCACCCTCACACGCACGCTCCCCCTAAAGCATTGCCGTACCCTCACCTGGACCCTAAACCGTCCCCGTCCCCTAACCCTAACCCTAGCCCGAACCCTAACCCTAACCCTTCCCCGAAGCCTGACCCTCAACCGTCGCCTAATCCTAAGCCGTACGCTAACACTAATCCGCACCCTCACACGCACGCTCCCCCTAAAGCGTTGCCGTACCCTCACCTGGACCCTAAACCGTCCCCGTCCCCTAACCCTAACCCTATCCCGAACCCTAACCCTAACCCTTCCCCGAAGCCTGACCCTCACCCGTCCCCTAATCCTAACCCGTACGCTAACACTAACACGCGCCCTCACACGCACGCTCCCCCTAAAGCGTTGCCGTACCCTCACCTGGACCCTAAACCGTCCCCGTCCCCTATCCCTAACCCTAGCCTGAACCCTAACCCTAACCTTTCCCCGAAGCCTGACCCTGACGCGTCCCCTAATCCTAACCCGTACGCTAACACTAACCCGCGTCCTCACACGCACGCTCCCCCTAAAGCGTTGCAGTACCCTCTCCTGGACCCTAAACCGTCCCCGTCCCCTAACCCTAACCCTAGCCCGAACCCTAACCCTGACCCTTCCCCGAAGCCTGACCCTCACCCGTCCCCTAATCCTAACCCGTACGCTAACACTAACCCGCGCCCTCACACGCACGCTCCCCCTAATGCGTTGCCGTACCCTCACCTGGACCCTAAACCGTCCCCGTCCCCTAACCCTAACCCTAGCCCGAACCCTAACCCTGACCCTTCCCCGAAGCCTCACCCTCACCCGTCCCCTATCCTAACCCGTACGCTAACACTAACCCGCGCCCTCACACGCACGCTCCCCCTAAAGCGTTGCCGTACCCTCACCTGGACCCTAAACCGTCCCCGTCCCCTAACCCTAACCCTAGCCCGAACCCTAACCCTAACCCTTCCCCGAAGCCTGACCCTCACCCGTCCCCTAATCCTAACCCGTACGCTAACACTAACCCGCGCCCTCACACGCACGCTCCCCTAAAGCGTTGCCGTACCCTCACCTGGACCCTAAACCGTCCCCGTCCCCTAACCCTAACCCTAGCCCGAACCCTAACCCTAACCCTTCCCCGAACCCTGACCCTCACCCGTCCCCTAATCCTAACCAGTACGCTAACACTAACCCGCGCCCTCACACGCACGCTCCCCCTAAAGCGTTGCCGTACCCTCACATGGACCCTAAACCGTCCCCGTCCCCTAACCCTAACCCTAGCCCGAACCCTAACCCTAACCCTTCCCCGAAGCCTGACCCTCACCCTTCTCCTAATCCTAACCCGTACGCTAACACTAACCCGCGCCCTCACATGCACGCTCCCCCTAAAGCGTTGCCGTACCCTCACCTGGACCCTAAACCGTCCCCGTCCACTAACCCTAACCCTAGCCCGAACCCTAACCCTAACCCTTCCCCGAAGCCTGACCCTCACCCGTCCCCTAATCCTAACCCGTACGCTAACACTAACCCGCGCGCTCACACACACGCTCCCCCTAAAGCGTTGCCGTACCCTCACCTGGACCCTAAACCGTCCCCGTTCCCTAACCCTAACCCTAGCCCGAACCCTAACCCTGACCCTTCCCCGAAGCCTGACCCTCACCGTCCCCTAATCCTAACCCGTACGCTGACACTAACCCGCGCCCTCACACGCACGCTCCCCCTAAAGCGTTGCCGTACCCTCACCTGGACCCTAAACCGTCCCCGTCCGCTAAACCTAACCCTAGCCCGAACGCTAAACCTTCCCCGAAGTCTGACCCTAACCCGTCCCCTAATCCTAACCCGTACGGTAACACTAACCCGCGCCCTAACACGCACGCTCCCCCTAAAGCGTTGCCGTACCCTCACCTGGACCCTAAACCGTCCCCGTCCCCTAACCCTAACCCTAGCCCGAACCCTAACCCTGACCCTTCCCCGAAGCCTGATCCCACCCGTCCTCTAATCCTAACCCGTACGCTAACAGTAACCCACGCTCTCACACACACGCTCCCTCTAAAGCGTTGCCGTACCCTCACCTGGACCCTAAACCGTCCCCGTCCCCTAACCCTAACCCTAGCCCGAACCCTAACCCTAACCCTTCCCCCGAAGCCTGACCCTCACCCGTCTCCTAATCCTGACCCGTACAATAACACTAACCTGCGCCCTCACACGTACGCTCCCCCTAAAGCGTTGTCGTACCCTCAACTGGACCCTAAACCGTCCCAGTCACCTAACCCTAACCCTAGCCCGAACCCTAACCCTAACCTTTCCCCGAAGCCTGACCCTCACCCGTGCCCTAATCCTAACCCGTATGCTAACACTAACCCGCGCCCTCACACGTACGCTCCCCCTAAAGCGTTGTCGTACCCTCACCTGGATCCTAAACCGTCCCCGTCCCCTAACCCTAACCCTAGCCCGAACCCTAACCCTAACACTTCCCCGAAGCCTGACCCGCACCCGTCCCCTAATCCTAACCCGTACGCTAACATTAACCCGCGCCCTCACACGTACGCTCCCCCTAAAGCGTTGTCGTACCCTCCCCTGGACCCTAAACCGTCCCGTGCCCTAACCCTAACCCTAGCCCGAACCCTAACCCTAACCCTTCCCCGAAGCCTGACCCTACCCATCCCCTAATCCTAAGCCGTACGCTAAAACTAACCCGCGCCCTCACACGTACGCTCCCCCTAAAGCGTTGTCGTACCCTCACCTGGACCCTAATCCGTCCCCATCCCCTAACCCTAACCCTAGCCCGAACCCTAACCCTAACCCTTCCCCGAAGCCTGACCCTCACCCATCCCCTAATCCTAAGCCGTACGCTAACACTAACCCGCGCCCTCACACGTACGCTCCCCCTAAAGCGTTGTCGTACCCTCACCTGGACCCGAAACCGTCCCCGTCCCCTAACTCTAACCCTAGCCCGAACCCTAACCCTAACCCTTCCCCGAAGCCTGACCCTCACCCGTCCCCTAATCCTAACCCGTACGCTAACACTATCCAGTGCCCTCACACCTACGCTCCCCCTAAAGTGTTGTCGTACCCTCCCCTGGACCCTAAACCGTCCCCGTCCCCTAACCCTAACCCTAGCCCGAACCCTAACCCTAACCCTTCCCTGAAGCCTGACCCTCACCCGTCCCCTAATCCTAACCCGTACGCTAACACTAACCCACACCCTCACTCCTACGCTCCCCCTAAAGCGTTGTCGTACCCTCCCCTGGACCCTAAACCGTCCCCGTCCCCTAACCCTAACCCTAGCCCGAACCCTAACCCTAACCCTTACCCGAAGCCTGACCCTCACCCGTCCCCTAATCCTAACCCGTACGCTAACACTAACCCGTGCCCTCACACCTACGCTACCCCTAAAGCGTTGTCGTACCCTCACCTGGACCCTAAACCGTCCCCGTCCTCTAACCATAACCCTAGCCCGAACCCTATCCCTAACCCTTCCCCGAAGCCTGACCCTCACCCGTCCCCTAATCCTAACCCGTACGCTAACACTAAACCGTGCCCTCACACCTACGCTCCCCTAAAGCGTTTTCGTACCCTCACCTGGACCCTAAACCGTCCCCGTCCCCTAACACTAACCCTAGCCCGAACCCTATCCCTAACACTTCCCCGAAGCCTGACCCTCACCCGTCCCCTAATCCTAACCCGTACGCTAACACTAACCCGTGCCCTCACACGTACGCTCCCCCTAAAGCGTTGTCGTACCCTCCTCTGGACCCTAAACCGTCCCCGTCCCCTAACACTAACCCTAGCCCGAACAATAACCCTAACACTTCCCCGAAGCCTGACCCTCACCCGTCCCCTAATCCTAACCCGTACGCTAACACTAACCCGCGCCCTCACTCGCACGCTCCCCCTAAAGCATTGCCGTACCCTCACCTGGACCCTAAACCGTCCCCGTCCCCTAACCCTAACCCTAGCCCGAACCCTAACCCTAACACTTCCCCGAAGCCTGACCCTCAACCGTCGCCTAATCCTAACCCGTACGCTAACACTAACCCGCGCCCTCACACGCACGCTCCCCCTAAAGCGTTGCCGTACCCTCACCTGGACCCTAAACCGTCCCCGTCCCCTAACCCTAACCCTAGCCCGAACCCTAACCCTAACCCTTCCCCGAAGCCTGACCCTCACCCGTCCCCTAATCCTAACCCGTACGCTAACACTAACCCGCGCCCTCACACGCACGCTCCCCCTAAAGCGTTGCCGTACCCTCACCTGGACCCTAAACCGTCCCCATCCCCTAACCCTAACCCTAGCCCGAACCCTAACCCTGACCCTTCCCCGAAGCCTGACCCTCACCCGTCCCCTAATCCTAACCCGTACGCTAACACTAACCCGCACCCTCACACGCACGCTCCCCCTAAAGCATTGCCGTACCCTCACCTGGACCCTAAACCGTCCCCGTCCCCTAACCCTAACCCTAGCCCGAACCCTAACCCTAACCCTTCCCCGAAGCCTGACCCTCAACCGTCGCCTAATCCTAAGCCGTACGCTAACACTAATCCGCACCCTCACACGCACGCTCCCCCTAAAGCGTTGCCGTACCCTCACCTGGACCCTAAACCATCCCCGTCCCCTAACCCTAACCCTATCCCGAACCCTAACCCTAACCCTTCCCCGAAGCCTGACCCTCACCCGTCCCCTAATCCTAACCCGTACGCTAACACTAACACGCGCCCTCACACGCACGCTCCCCCTAAAGCGTTGCCGTACCCTCACCTGGAACCTAAACCGTCCCCGTCCCCTATCCCTAACCCTAGCCTGAACCCTAACCCTAACCTTTCCCCGAAGCCTGACCCTGACGCGTCCCCTAATCCTAACCCGTACGCTAACACTAACCCGCGTCCTCACACGCACGCTCCCCCTAAAGCGTTGCAGTACCCTCTCCTGGACCCTAAACCGTCCCCGTCCCCTAACCCTAACCCTAGCCCGAACCCTAACCCTGACCCTTCCCCGAAGCCTGACCCTCACCCGTCCCCTAATCCTAACCCGTACGCTAACACTAACCCGCGCCCTCACACGCACGCTCCCCCTAATGCGTTGCCGTACCCTCACATGGACCCTAAACCGTCCCCGTCCCCTAACCCTAACCCTAGCCCGAACCCTAACCCTAACCCTTCCCCGAAGCCTGACCCTCACCCTTCTCCTAATCCTAACCCGTACGCTAACACTAACCCGCGCCCTCACACGCACGCTCCCCCTAAAGCGTTGCCGTACCCTCACCTGGACCCTAAACCGTCCCCGTCCACTAACCCTAACCCTAGCCCGAACCCTAACCCTAACCCTTCCCCGAAGCCTGACCCTCACCCGTCCCCTAATCCTAACCCGTACGCTAACACTAACCCGCGCGCTCACACACACGCTCCCCCTAAAGCGTTGCCGTACCCTCACCTGGACCCTAAACCGTCCCCGTTCCCTAACCCTAACCCTAGCCCGAACCCTAACCCTGACCCTTCCCCGAAGCCTGACCCTCACCCGTCCCCTAATCCTAACCCGTACGCTGACACTAACCCGCGCCCTCACACGCACGCTCCCCCTAAAGCGTTGCCGTACCCTCACCTGGACCCTAAACCGTCCCCGTCCGCTAACCCTAACCCTAGCCCGAACGCTAAACCTTCCCCGAAGTCTGACCCTAACCCGTCCCCTAATCCTAACCCGTACGGTAACACTAACCCGCGCCCTAACACGCACGCTCCCCCTAAAGCGTTGCCGTACCCTCACCTGGACCCTAAACCGTCCCCGTCCCCTAACCCTAACCCTAGCCCGAACCCTAACCCTGACCCTTCCCCGAAGCCTGATCCCACCCGTCCTCTAATCCTAACCCGTACGCTAACAGTAACCCACGCTCTCACACACACGCTCCCTCTAAAGCGTTGCCATACCCTCACCTGGACCCTAAACCGTCCCCGTCCCCTAACCCTAACCCTAGCCCGAACCCTAACCCTAACCCTTCCCCCGAAGCCTGACCCTCACCCGTCTCCTAATCCTGACCCGTACAATAACACTAACCTGCGCCCTCACACGTACGCTCCCCCTAAAGCGTTGTCGTACCCTCAACTGGACCCTAAACCGTCCCAGTCACCTAACCCTAACCCTAGCCCGAACCCTAACCCTAACCTTTCCCCGAAGCCTGACCCTCACCCGTGCCCTAATCCTAACCCGTATGCTAACACTAACCCGCGCCCTCACACGTACGCTCCCCCTAAAGCGTTGTCGTACCCTCACCTGGATCCTAAACCGTCCCCGTCCCCTAACCCTAACCCTAGCCCGAACCCTAACCCTAACACTTCCCCGAAGCCTGACCCGCACCCGTCCCCTAATCCTAACCCGTACGCTAACATTAACCCGCGCCCTCACACGTACGCTCCCCCTAAAGCGTTGTCGTACCCTCCCCTGGACCCTAAACCGTCCCGTGCCCTAACCCTAACCCTAGCCCGAACCCTAACCCTAACCCTTCCCCGAAGCCTGACCCTACCCATCCCCTAATCCTAAGCCGTACGCTAACACTAACCCGCGCCCTCACACGTACGCTCCACCTAAAGCGTTGTCGTACCCTCACCTGGACCCTAATCCGTCCCCATCCCCTAACCCTAACCCTAGCCCGAACCCTAACCCTAACCCTTCCCCGAAGCCTGACCCTCACCCATCCCCTAATCCTAAGCCGTACGCTAACACTAACCCGCGCCCTCACACGTACGCTCCCCCTAAAGCGTTGTCGTACCCTCACCTGGACCCGAAACCGTCCCCGTCCCCTAACTCTAACCCTAGCCCGAACCCTAACCCTAACCCTTCCCCGAAGCCTGACCCTCACCCGTCCCCTAATCCTAACCCGTACGCTAACACTATCCAGTGCCCTCACACCTACGCTCCCCCTAAAGTGTTGTCGTACCCTCCCCTGGACCCTAAACCGTCCCCGTCCCCTAACCCTAACCCTAGCCCGAACCCTAACCCTAACCCTTCCCTGAAGCCTGACCCTCACCCGTCCCCTAATCCTAACCCGTACGCTAACACTAACCCACACCCTCACTCCTACGCTCCCCCTAAAGCGTTGTCGTACCCTCCCCTGGACCCTAAACCGTCCCCGTCCCCTAACCCTAACCCTAGCCCGAACCCTAACCCTAACCCTTACCCGAAGCCTGACCCTCACCCGTCCCCTAATCCTAACCCGTACGCTAACACTAACCCGTGCCCTCACACCTACGCTACCCCTAAAGCGTTGTCGTACCCTCACCTGGACCCTAAACCGTCCCCGTCCTCTAACCATAACCCTAGCCCGAACCCTATCCCTAACCCTTCCCCGAAGCCTGACCCTCACCCGTCCCCTAATCCTAACCCGTACGCTAACACTAAACCGTGCCCTCACACCTACGCTCCCCTAAAGCGTTTTCGTACCCTCACCTGGACCCTAAACCGTCCCCGTCCCCTAACACTAACCCTAGCCCGAACCCTATCCCTAACACTTCCCCGAAGCCTGACCCTCACCCGTCCCCTAATCCTAACCCGTACGCTAACACTAACCCGTGCCCTCACACGTACGCTCCCCCTAAAGCGTTGTCGTACCCTCCTCTGGACCCTAAACCGTCCCCGTCCCCTAACACTAACCCTAGCCCGAACAATAACCCTAA
Organism: Stenella coeruleoalba; assembly: GCF_951394435.1. Lineage (NCBI taxonomy): Eukaryota > Metazoa > Chordata > Mammalia > Artiodactyla > Delphinidae > Stenella > Stenella coeruleoalba. Next base: position 341,767 of record NW_027646156.1, on the reverse strand, counting down.
CCCTTCCCCGAAGCCTGACCCTCACCCGTCCCCTAATCCTAACCCGTTTGCTAACACTAGCACGTGCCCTCACACCTACGCTCCCCCTAAAGCATTGTCGTACCCTCACCTGTACCCTAAACTATCCCCGTTCCCTAACCCTAACCCTAGCCCGAACCCTAACCCTAAACCTTCCCCGAAGCCTGACCCTAACCCGTCCCTAATCCTAACCCGTACGCTAACACTAACCCGCGCCCTCACACCTTCGCTCCCCCTAAAGCGTTGTCGTACCCTCACCTGGACCCTAAACCGTCCCCGTCCCCTAACCCTAACCCTACCCCGAACCCTAACCCTTCCCCGAAGCCTGACCCTCACCCGTCCCCTAATCCTAACCCGTATGCTAACACTAACCCACGCCCTCACACCTACGCTCCCGCTAAAGCATTGTCGTACCCTCCCCTGGACTCTAAACTGTCCCTGTCCCCTAACCCTAACCCTTGCCCGAACTCTAACCCTAACCCTTCCCCGAATCCTGAAACTCACCCGTCCCCTAATCCTAACCCGTATGCTAACACTAACCCGCGCCCTGACACCTACGCTCCCCCTAAAGTGTTGTCGTACCCTCACCTGAACCCTAAACCGTCCCCATCCCCTAACCATAACCCTAGCCCGAACCCTAACCTTAAACCTTCCCCGAAGCCTGACCCTCACCCACCCCTAATCCTAACCCGTAGGCTAACACTAACACGTGCCCTCACACCTACACTCCCCCTAAAGCGTTGTCGTACCCTCCCCTGAACCCTAAACCGTCCCCGTCCCCTAACCCTAACCCTAGCCCGAACCCTAACCCTTCCCCGAAGCCTGACCCTCACCCGTCCCCTAATCCTAACCCGTACGCTAACACTAACCCACGCCCTCACTCCTACGCTCCCCCTAAATCGTTGTCGTACCCTCCCCTGGACCCTAAACCGTCCCCGTCCACTAACCCTAACCCTAGCCCGAACCCTAACCCTTACACTTCCCCGAAGCCTGACCCTCACCCGTCCCCTAATCCTAACCCGTACGCTAACACTAACCTGCACCCTCAAACGTACGCTCCCCCTAAAGCGTTGTCGTACCCTCACCTGGACCCTAAACCGTCCCCGTCCCCTAACCCTCACCCTAGCCCGAACCCTAACGCTAACCCTTCCCCAAAGCCTGACCCTCACCCGTCCCTAATCCTAACCCGTACGCTAACACTAACCCGCGCCCTCACACCTACGTTCCCCCTAAAGCGTTGTCGTTCCCTCCCCTGGACCCTAAACCGTCCCCGTCCCCTAACCCTAACCCTAGCCCGAACCCTAACCCTAACCCTTCCCCGAAGCCTGACCCGCACCCGTCCCATAATCCTAACACATACGCTAACACTATCCCGCGCCCTCACACCTACGCTCCCCCTAAAGCGTTCTCGTACCCTCCCCTGGACCATAAACCGTCCCCGTCCCCTAACCCTAACCCTAGCCCGAACCCTAAACCTAAACCTTCCCTGAAGCCTAACCCTCACCCGTCCCCTAATCCTAACCTGTACGCTAACACTAACCCGCGCCCTCACACGTACGCTCCCCCTAAAGGATTGTCGTACCCTCACTTGGACCCTAAACCGTCCCCATCCCCTAACCCTAACCCTAGCCCGAACCCTAACCCTAACCCTTCCCCGAAGCCTGACCCTCACCCGTCCCCTAACCCTAACCAGTAAGCTAACACTAACCCGCGCCCTCACACGCACGCTGCCCGTAAAGCGTTGTCGTACCCTCACCTGGACCCTGAACCGTCCCCGTCCCCTAACCCTAACCCTAGCCCGAACCCTAACGCTAACCCTTCCACGAAGCCTGACCCTCACCCGTCCCCTAATCCTAACCCGTACGCTAACACTAACCCGCGCCCTCACACGCACGCTGCCCCTAAAGCGTTGTCGTACCCTAACCTGGACCCTAAACCGTCCCCGTCCCCTAACCCTAACTCTACCCCGAACACTAACCCTAACCCTTCCCCGAAGCCTGAGCCTCACCCGTCCCCTAATCCTTACCCGTACGCTAACACTAACCCACGCCCTCACACGTACGCTCCCCCTAAATCATTGTCGTACCCTCAGCTGGACCCTAAACCGTCCCCGTCCCTTAACCCTAACCCGAGCCCGAACCCTAACCCTAACCGTTCCCCGAAGCCTGACCCTCACCCGTCCCCTAATCCTAACCCGTACGCTAACACAAACCCACGCCCTCACACGTACGCTCCCCCTAATGCGTTGTCGTACCCTCACCTGGACCCTAAACCGTCCCCGTCCCCTAACCCTAGCCCGAACCCTAAGCCTAACCCTTCCCCGAAGCCTGACCCTCACCCGTCCCCTAATCCTAACCCGTACGCTAACACTAACCCGCGCCCTCACACGCACGCTCCCCCTAAAGCGTTGCCGTACCCTCACCTGGACCCTAAACCGTCCCCGTCCCCTAACCCTAACCCTAGCCCAAACCCTAACCCTAACCCTTCCCCGAAGCCTGACCCTCAACCGTCCCCTAATCCTAACCCGTACGCTAACACTAACCCGCGCCCTCACACGCACGCTCCCCCTAAAGCGTTGCCGTACCCTCACATGGACCCTAAACCGTCCCCGTCCCCTAACCCTAACCCTAGCCCGAACCCTAACCCTAACCCTTCCCCGAAGCCTGACCCTCACCCTTCTCCTAATCCTAACCCGTACGCTAACACTAACCCGCGCCCTCACACGCACGCTCCCCCTAAAGCGTTGCCGTACCCTCACCTGGACCCTAAACCGTCCCCGTCCACTAACCCTAACCCTAGCCCGAACCCTAACCCTAACCCTTCCCCGAAGCCTGACCCTCACCCGTCCCCTAATCCTAACCCGTACGCTAACACTAACCCGCGCGGTCACACACACGCTCCCCCTAAAGCGTTGCCGTACCCTCACCTGGACCCTAAACCGTCCCCGTTCCCTAACCCTAACCCTAGCCCGAACCCTAACCCTGACCCTTCCCAGAAGCCTGACCCTCACACGTCCCCTAATCCTAACCCGTACGCTGACACTAACCCGCGCCCTCACACGCACGCTCCCTCTAAAGCGTTGCCGTACCCTCACCTGGACCCTAAACCGTCCCCGTCCGCTAACCCTAACCCTAGCCCGAACCCTAACCCTTCCCCGAAGTCTGACCCTAACCCGTCCCCTAATCCTAACCCGTACGCTAACACTAACCCGCGCCCTCACACGCACGCTCCCCCTAAAGCGTTGCCGTACCCTCACCTGGACCCTAAACCGTCCCCGTCCCCTAACCCTAACCCTAGCCCGAACCCTAACCCTGACCCTTCCCCGAAGCCTGACCCCACCCGTCCCCTAATCCTAACCCATACGCTAACACTAACCCGCGCCCTCACATGTACGCTCCCCCTAAAGCGTTGTCGTACCCTCACCTGGACCAGAAACCGTCCCCGTCCCCTAACTCTAACCCTAGCCCGAACCCTAACCCTAACCCTTCCCCGAAGCCTGACCCTCACCCGTCCCCTAATCCTAACCCGTACGCTAACACTATCCAGTGCCCTCACACCTACGCTCCCCCAAAAGTGTTGTCATACCCTCCCCTGGACCCTAAACCGTCCCCGTCCCATAACCCTAACCCTAGCCCGAACCCTAACCCTAACTCTTCCCTGAAGCCTGACCCTCACCCGTCCCCTAATCCTAACCCGTATGCTAACACTAACCCACACCCTCACTCCTACGCTCCCCCTAAAGCGTTGTCGTACCCTCCCCTGGACCCTAAACCGTCCCCGTCCCCTAACCCTAACCCTAGCCCGAACCCTAACCCTAACCCTTCCCCGAAGCCTGACCCTCACCCGTCCCCTAATCCTAACCCGTACGCTAACACTAACCCGTGCCCTCACACCTACGCTCCCCCTAAAGCGTTGTCGTACCCTCACCTGGACCCTAAACCGTCCCCGTCCTCTAACCATAACCCTAGCCCGAACCCTATCCCTAACCCTTCCCCGAAGCCTGACCCTCACCCGTCCCCTAATCCTAACCCGTACGCTAACACTAAACCGTGCCCTCACACCTACGCTCCCCTAAAGCGTTTTCGTACCCTCACCTGGACCCTAAACCGTCCCCGTCCCCTAACACTAACCCTAGCCCGAACCCTACCCCTAACACCTCCCCGAAGCCTGACCCTCACCCGTCCCCTAATCCTAACCCGTACGCTAACACTAACCCGTGCCCTCACACGTACGCTCCCCCTAAAGCGTTGTCGTACCCTCCTCTGGACCCTAAACCGTCCCCGTCCCCTAACACTAACCCTAGCCCGAACAATAAACCTAACCCTTCCCCGAAGCCTGACCCTCACCCGTCCCCTAATCCTAACCCGTTTGCTAACACTAGCACGTGCCCTCACACCTACGCTCCCCCTAAAGCATTGTCGTACCCTCACCTGTACCCTAAACTATCCCCTTCCCCTAACCCTAACCCTAGCCCGAACCCTAACCCTAAAACTTCCCCGAAGCCTAACACTCACCCGTCCCCTAATCCTAACCCGTACGCTAACACTAACCCGCGCCCTCACACGTATGCTCCCCCTAAAGCGTTGTCGTACCCTACCCTGGACCCTAAACCGTCCCCGTCCCCTAACCCTAACCCTAGCCCGAACCTTAACCCTAACCCTTCCCCGAAGCCTGACCCTAACCCGTCCCTAATCCTAACCCGTACGCTAACACTAACCCGCGCCCTCACACCTTCGCTCCCCCTAAAGCGTTGTCGTACCCTCACCTGGACCCTAAACCGTCCCCGTCCCCTAACCCTAACCCTACCCCGAACCCTAACCCTTCCCCGAAGCCTGACCCTCACCCGTCCCCTAATCCTAACTCGTATGCTAACACTAACCCACGCCCTCACACCTCCGCTCCCGCTAAAGCATTGTCGTACCCTCCCCTGGACGCTAAACCGTCCCCGTCCCCTAACCCTAACCCTTGCCCGAACCCTAACCCTAACCCTTCCCCGAATCCTGACACTCAACCGTCCCCTAATCCTAACCCGTATGCTAACACTAACCCGCGCCCTGACACCTACGCTCCCGCTAAAGTGTTGTCGTACCCTCACCTGAACCCTAAACCGTCCCCATCCCCTAACCCTAACCCTAGCCCGAACCCTAACCCTAAACCTTCCCCGAAGCCTGACCCTCACCCGCCCCTAATCCTAACCCGTAGGCTAACACTAACCCGTGCCCTCACACCTACACTCCCCCTAAAGCGTTGTCGTACCCTCCCCTGAACCCTAAACCGTCCCCGTCCCCTAACCCTATCCCTAGCCCGAACCCTAACCCTAACCCTTCCCCGAAGCCTGACCCTCACCCGTCCCCTAATCCTAACCCGTACGCTAACACTAACCCACGCCCTCACTCCTACGCTCCCCCTAAATCGTTGTCGTACCCTCCCCTGGACCCTAAACCGTCCCCGTCCCCTAACCCTAACCCTAGCCCGAACCCTAACCCTAACCCTTCCCCGAAGCCTGACCCGCACCCGTCCCCTAATCCTAACACATACGCTAACACTAACCCGCGCCCTCACACCTACGCTCCCCCTAAAGCGTTCTCGTACCCTCCCCTGGACCATAAACCGTCCCCATCCCCTAACCCTAACCCTAGCCCGAACCCTAACCCTAACCCTTCCCCGAAGCCTGACCCTCACCCGTCCCCTAACCCTAACCAGTAAGCTAAAACTAACCCGCGCCCTCACACGCACGCTGCCCCTAAAGCGTTGTCGTGCCCTCACCTGGACCCTGAACCGTCCCCGTCCCCTAACCCTAACCCTAGCCCGAACCCTAACGCTAACCCTTCCACGAAGCCTGACCCTCACCCGTCCCCTAATCCTAACCCGTACGCTAACACTAACCCGCGCCCTCACACCAACGCTCCCCCTAAAGCGTTGTCGTACCCTAACCTGGACCCTAAACCGTCCCCGTCCCCTAACCCTAACTCTACCCCGAACCCTAACCCTAACCCTTCCCCGAAGCCTGACCCTCACCCGTCCCCTAATCCTTACCCGTACGCTAACACTAACGCACGCCCTCACACGTACGCTCCACCTAAAGCGTTGTCGTACCCTCACCTGGACCCTAAACCGTCCCCGTCCCTTAACCCTAACCCGAGCCCGAACCCTAACCCTAACCGTTCCCCGAAGCCTGACCCTCACCCGTCCCCTAATGCTAACCCGTACGCTAACACAAACCCACGCCCTCACACGTACGCTCCCCCTAAAGCGTTGTCGTACCCTCACCTGGACCCTAAACCGTCCCCGTCCCCTAACCCTAGCCCGAACCCTAAGCCTAACCCTTCCCCGAAGCCTGACCCTCACCCGTCCCCTAATCCTAACCCGTACGCTAACACTTACCCGTGCCCTCACACGTATGCTCCCTCTAAAGCGTTGTCGTACCCTCACCTGGACCCTAAACCGTCCCCGTCCCCTAACCCTAACCCTAGCCCGAACTCTAACCCTAACTCTTCGCCGAAGCCTGACCCTCAACCGTCCCCTAATCCTAAGCCGTACGCTAACCATAACCCGCGCCTTCACACGTACGCTCCCCCTAAAGCGTTGTCATACCCTCAACTGGACCCTAAACCGTCCCCGTCCACTAACCCTAACCCTAGCCCGAACCCTAACCCTAACCCTTCCCCGAAGCGTGACCCTCACCCGTCCCCTAATCCTAACCCGTACGCTAATACTAACCCGCGCCCTCACACGTACACTCCCCCTAAAGCGTTGTCGTACCCTCACCTGCACCCTAAACCGTCCCCGTCCCCTAACCCAAACCCTAGCCCGAACCCTAACCCTAACGCTTCCCCGAAGCCTCACCCTCACCCGTCCCCTAATCCTAACCTGTACGATAACACTAACCGCGCCCTCACACGTACGCTCCGCCTAAAGCGTTGTCGTACCCTCACCTGGACGCTAAACAGTCCACGTCCCCTAACCCTAACCCTTCCCCGAAGCCTGACCCTCACCCGTCCCCTAATCCTTACCCGTACGCTAACACTAACCCACGCCCTCACACGTACGCTCCCCCTAAAGCGTTGTCGTACCCTCACCTGGACCCTAAACCGTCCCCGTCCCTTAACCCTAACCCAAGCCCGAACCCTAACCCTGACCCTTCCCCGAAGCCTGACCCTCACCCGTCCCCTAATCCTAACACGTACGCTAACACTAACCCGCGCCCTCACACGCACGCTCCCCCTAAAGCGTTGCCGTACCCTCACCTGGACCCTAAACCGTCCCCGTCCCCTAACCCTAACCCTAGCCCGAACCCTAACCCTAACCCTTCCCCGAAGCCTGACCCTCACCCGTCCCCTAATCCTAACCCGTACGCTAACACTAACCCGTGCCCTCACACGCACGCTCCCCCTAAATCGTTGCCGTACCCTCACCTGGACCCTAAAGCGTCCCCGTCCCCTAACCCTAACCCTAGCCCGAACCCTAACCCTAACCCTTCCCCGAAGCCTGACCCTCTCCCGTCCCCTAATCCTAACACGTATGCTAACACTAACACGCGCCCTCACACGCACGCTCCCCCTAAAGCGTTGCCGTACCCTCACCTGGACCCTAAACCGTCCCTGTCCCCTAACCCTAACCCTAGCCCGAACCCTAACCCTGACCCTTCCCCGAAGCCTGACCCTCACCCGTCCCCTAATCCTAACCCGTACGCTAACACTAACCCACGTCCTCACACGCACGCTCCCCCTAAAGCGTTGCCGTACCCTCACCTGGACCTTAAACCGTCCCCGTCCCCTAACCCTAACCCTAGCCTGAACCCTAGCCCTAACCTTTCCCCGAAGCCTGACCCTCACGCGTCCCCTAATCCTAACCCGGACGCTAACACTAACCCGCGCCCTCACACGCACGCTCCCCCTAAAGCGTTGCCGTACCCTCACCTGGACCCTAAACCGTCCCCGTCCCCTAACCCTAACCCTAGCCCGAACCCTAACCCTAACACTTCCCCGAAGCCTGACCCTCACCCGTCCCCTAATCCTAACCCCTACGCTAACACTAAGCCGCGCCCTCACACGCACGCTCCCCCTAAAGCGTTGCCGTACCCTCACCTGGACCCTAAACCGTCCCCGTCCCCTAACCCTAACCCTAGCCCGAACCCTAACCCTAACCCTTCCCCGAAGCCTGACCCTCACCCGTCCCTTAATCCTAACCCGTACGCTAACACTAACCCGCGCCCTCACACGCACGCTCCCCCTAAAGCGTTGCCGTACCCTCACCTGGACCCTAAACCGTCCCCTTCCCCTAACCCTAACCCTAGCCCGAACCGTAACCCTGACCCTTCCCCGAAGCCTGACCCTCACCCGTCCCCTAATCCTAACCCGTACGCTAACACTAACCCGTGCTCTCACACGCACGCTCCCCCTAAAGCGTTGCCGTACCCTCACCTGGACCCTAAACTGTCCCCGTCACCTAACCCTAACCCTAGCCCGAACCCTAACCCTGACCCTTCCCCGAAGCCTGACACTCACACGTGCCCTAATCCTAACCCGTACGCTAACACTAACCCGCACCCTCACACGCACGCTCCCCCTAAAGCGTTGCCGTACCCTCACCTGGACCCTAAACCGTCCCCGTCACCTAACCTTAACCCTAGCCCGAACCCTAACCCTGACCCTTCCCCGAAGCCTGACCCTCACCCGTCCCCTAATCCTAACCCGTACGCTAACACTAACCCGCGCCCTCACATGCACGCTCCCCCTAAAGCGTTGCCGTACCCTCACCTGGACCCTAAACCGTCCCCGTCCCCTAACCCTAACCCTATCCCGAACCCTAACCCTGAACCTTCCCCGAAGCCTGACCCTCACCCGTCCCCTAATCCTAACCCGTACGCTAACACTAACCCGCGCCCTCACACGCACGCCACCCCTAAAGAGTTGCCGTACCCTCACCTAGACCCTAAACCGTCCCCGTCCCCTAACCCTAACCCTAGCCCGAACCCTAACCCTAACCCTTCCCCGAAGCCTGACCCTCAACCGTCGCCTAATCCTAACCCGTACGCTAACACTTACCCGCGCCCTCACACGCACGCTCCCCCTAAAGCGTTGCCGTACCCTCACCTGGACCCTAAACCGTCCCCGTCCCCTAACCCTAACCCTAGCCCGAACCCTAACCCTAACCCTTCCCCGAAGCCTGACCCTCACACGTCCCCTAATCCTAACCCGTACGCTAACAATAACCCGCGCCCTCACACGCACGCTCCCCCTAAAGCATTGCCGTACCCTCACCTGGACCTTAAACCGTCCCCGTCCCCTAACCCTAACCCTAGCCCAAACCCTAACCCTAACCCTTCCCCGAAGCCTGACCCTCACCCGTCCCCTAATCCTAACCCGTACGCTAACACTAACATGCGCCCTCACACGCACGCTCCCCCTAAAGCGTTGCCGTACCCTCACCTGGACCCTAAACCGTCCCCGTCCCCTAACCCTAACCCTAGCCCGAACCCTAAACCTGACCCTTCCCCGAAGCCTGACCCTCACCTGTCCGATAATCCTAACCCGTACGCTAACACTAACCCGCGCCCTCACACGCACGCTCCCCCTAAAGCGTTGCCGTACCCTCACCTGGACCCTAAACCGTCCCCGTCCCCTAACCCTAACCCTAGCCCGAACCCTAACCCTGACCCTTCCCCGAAGCCTGACCCTCACCCGTCCCCTAATCCTAACCCGTACGCTAACACTAACCCGCGCCCTCACACGCACGCTCCCCCTAAAGCGTTGCCGTACCCTCACCTGGACCCTAAACCGTCCCCTTCCCCTAACCCTAACCCTAGCCCGAACCCTAACCCTGACCCTTCCCCGAAGCCTGACCCTCACCCGTCCCCTAATCCTAACCCGTACGCTAACACTAACCCGTGCCCTCACACGCACGCTCCCCCTAAAGTGTTGCCGTACCCTCACCTGGACCCTAAACCGTCCCCGTCACCTAACCCTAACCCTAGCCCGAACCCTAAACCTGAACCTTCCCCGAAGCCTGACCCTCACCCGTGCCCTAATCCTAACCCGTACGCTAACACTAACCCGCACCCTCACACGCACGCTCCCCCTAAAGCGTTGCCGTACCCTCACCTGGACCCTAAACCGTCCCCGTCACCTAACCTTAACCCTAGCCCGAACCCTAACCCTGACACTTCCCCGAAGCCTGACCCTCACCCGTCCCCTAATCCTAACCCGTACGCTAACACTAACCCGCGCCCTCACATGCACGCTCCCCCTAAAGCGTTGCCGTACCCTCACCTGGACCCTAAACCGTCCCCGTCCCCTAACCCTAACCCTAGCCCGAACCCTAACCCTGACCCTTCCCCGAAGCCTGACCCTCACCCGTCCCTTAATCCTAACCCGTACGCTAACACTAACCCGCGCCCTCACACGCACGCCACCCCTAAAGAGTTGCCGTACCCTCACCTAGACCCTAAACCGTCCCCGTCCCCTAACCCTAACCCTACCCCGAACCCTAACCCTAACCCTTCCCCGAAGCCTGACCCTCAACCGTCGCCTAATCCTAACCCGTACGCTAACACTAACCCGCGCCCTCACACGCACGCTCCCCCTAAAGCGTTGCCGTACCCTCACCTGGACCCTAAACCGTCCCCATCCCCTAACCCTAACCCTAGCCCGAACCCTAACCCTGACCCTTCCCCGAAGCCTGACCCTCACCCGTCCCCTAATCCTAACCCGTACTCTAACACTAACCCATGCCCTCACACGCACGCTCCCCCTAAAGCGTTGCCGTACCCTCACCTGGACCCTAAACCGTCCCCGTCACCTAACCCTAACCCTAGCCCGAACCCTAACCCTGACCCTTCCCCGAAGCCTGACCCTCACCCGTGCCCTAATCCTAACCCGTACGCTAACACTAACCCGCACCCTCACACGCACGCTCCCCCTAAAGCGTTGCCGTACCCTCACCTGGACCCTAAACCGTCCCCGTCACCTAACCCTAACCCTAGCCCGAACCCTAACCCTGACCCTTCCCCGAAGCCTGACCCTCACCCGTCCCCTAATCCTAACCCGTACGCTAACACTAACCCACGTCCTCACACGCACGCTCCCCCTAAAGCGTTGCCGTACCCTCACCTGGTCCCTAAACCGTCCCCGTCCCCTAACCCTAACCCTAGCCCGAACCCTAACCCTGACCCTTCCCCGAAACCTGACCCTCACCCGTCCCCTAATCCTAACCCGTACGCTAACACTAACCCGCGCCCTCACACGCACGCTCCCCCTAAAGCGTTGCCGTACCCTCACCTGGACCCTAAACCGTCCCCGTCCCCTAACCCTAACCCTAGCCCGAACCCTAACCCTGACACTTCCCCGAAGCCTGACCCTCAACCGTCCCCTAATCCTAACCCGTACGCTAACACTAACCCGCGCCCTCACACGCACGCTCCCCCTAAAGCGTTGCCGTACCCTCACCTGGACCCTAAACCGTCCCCGTCCCCTAACCCTAACCCTAGCCCGAACCCTAACCCTGACCCTTCCCCGAAGCCTGACCCTCACCCGTCCCCTAATCCTAACCCGTACGCTAACACTAACCCACGCCCTCACACGCACGCTCCCCCTAAAGCGTTGCCGTACCCTCACCTGAACCCTAAACCGTTCCCGTCCCCTAACCCTAACCCTAGCCCGAACCCTAACCCTAACCTTTCCCCGAAGCCTGACCCTCACCCGTCCCCTAATCCTAACCCGTACGCTAACACTAACCCGCGCCCTCACACGCACGCTCCCCCTAAAGCGTTGCCGTACCCTCACCTTGTCCCTAAACCGTCCCCGTCCCCTAAGCCTAACCCTAGCCCGAACCCTAACCCTAATCTTTCCCCGAAGCCTGACCCTCACGCGTCCCCTAATCCTAACCCGGACGCTAACACTAACCCGCGCCCTCACACGCACGCTCCCCCTAAAGCGTTGCCGTACCCTCACCTGGACCCTAAACCGTCCCCGTCCCCTAACCCTAACCCTAGCCCGAACCCTAACCCTGACCCTTCCCCGAAGCCTGACCCTCAACCGTCGCCTAATCCTAACCCGTACGCTAACACTAACCCGCGCCCTCACACGCACGCTCCCCCTCAATCGTTGCCGTACCCTCACCTGGACCCTAAACCGTCCCCGTCCCCTAACCCTAACCCTAGCCCGAACCCTAACCCTGACCCTTCCCCGAAGCCTGACCCTCACCCGTCCCCTAATCCTAACACGTATGCTAACACTAACCCGCGCCCTCACACGCACGTTCCCCCTAAAGCGTTGCCGTACCCTCACCTGGACCCTAAACCGTCCCTGTCCCCTAACCCTAACCCTAGCCCGAACCCTAACCCTGACCCTTCCCCGAAGCCTGACCCTCACCCGTCCCCTAATCCTAACCCGTACGCTAACACTAACCCACGTCCTCACACGCACGCTCCCCCTAAAGCGTTGCCGTACCCTCACCTGGACCCTAAACCGTCCCCGTCCCCTAACCCTAACACTAGCCTGAACCCTAACCCTAATCTTTCCCCGAAGCCTGACCCTCACGCGTCCCCTAATCCTAACCCGGACGCTAACACTAACCCGCGCCCTCACACGCACGCTCCCCCTAAAGCGTTGCCGTACCCTCACCTGGACCCTAAACCGTCCCCGTCCCCTAACCCTAACCCTAGCCCAAACCCTAACCCTAACCCTTCCCCGAAGCCTGACCCTCACCCGTCCCCTAATCCTAACCCGTACGCTAACACTAACCCGCGCCCTCACACGCACGCTCCCCCTAAAGCGTTGCCGTACCCTCACCTGGACCCTAAACTGTCCCCGTCCCCTAACCCTAACCCTAGCCCGAACCCTAACCCTAACCTTTCCCCGAAGCCTGACCCTCACCCGTCCCCTAATCCTAACCCGTACGCTAACACTAACCCGCGCCCTCACACGCACGCTCCCCCTAAAGCGTTGCCGTACCCTCACCTGGACCCTAAACCGTCCCCGTCACCTAACCCTAACCCTAGCCCGAACCCTAACCCTGACCCTTCCCCGAAGCCTGACCCTCACCCGTCCCCTAATCCTAACCCGTACGCTAACACTAACCCGCGCCCTCACACGCACGCTCCCCCTAAAGCGTTGCCGTACCCTCACCTGGACCCTAAACCGTCCCCGACCCCTTACCCTAACCGTAGCCCGAACCCTAACCCTGACCCTTCCCCGAAGCCTGACCCTCACCCGTCCCCTAATCCTAACCCATACGCTAACACTAACCCGCACCCTCACACGCACGCTCCCCCTAAAGCGTTGCCGTACCCTCACCTGGACCCTAAACCGTCCCCGTCCCCTAACCCTAACCCTAGCCCGAACCCTAACCCTAACCCTTCCCCGAAGCCTGACCCTCACCCGTCCCCTAATCCTAACCCGTACGCTAACACTAACCCGCGCCCTCACACGCACGCTCCACCTAAAGCGTTGCCGTACCCTCACCTGGACCCTAAACCGTCCCCGTCCCCGTCCCCTAACCCTAGCTCGAACCCTAACCCTAACCCTTCCCCGTAGCCTGACCCTCATCCGTCCCCTAATCCTAACCCGTACGCTAACACTAACCCGCGCCCTCACACGCACGCTCCCCCTAAAGCGTTGCCGTACCCTCACCTGGACCCTAAACCGTCCCCGTCCCCTAACCCTATCCCTAGCCCGAACCCTAACCCTAACCCTTCCCCGAAGCCTGACCCTCACCCGTGCCCTAATCCTAACACGTACGCTAACACTAACCCGCGCCCTCACACGCAAGCTCCCCCTAAAGCGTTGCCGTACCCTCACCTGGACCCTAAACCGTCCCCGTCACCTAACCCTAACCCTAGCCCGAACCCTAAACCTGACCCTTCGCCGAAGCCTGACCCTCACCCGTCCCCTAATCCTAACCCGTACACTAACACTAACCAGCGCCCTCACACGCACGCTCCCCCTAAAGCGTTGCCGTACCCTCACCTGGACCCTAAACCGTCCCCGTCACCTAACCCTAACCCTAGCCCGAACCCTAACCCTGACCCTTCCCCGAAGCCTGACCCTCACCCGTCCCCTAATCCTAACCCGTACGCTAACACTAACCCGCGCCCTCACACACACGCTCCCCCTAAAGCGTTGCCGTACACTCACCTGGACCCTAAACCGTCCCCGTCCCCTAACCCTAACCGTAGCCCGAACCCTAACCCTGACCCTTCCCCGAAGCCTGACCCTCACCCGTCCCCTAATCCTAACCCGTACGCTAACACTAACCCGCGCCCTCACACGCACGCTCCCCCTAAAGCGTTGCCGTACCCTCACCTGGACCCTAAACCGTCCCCGTCCCCTTACCCTAACCGTAGCCCGAACCCTAACCCTGACCCTTCCCCGAAGCCTGACCCTCACCCGTCCCCTAATCCTAACCCGTACGCTAACACTAACCCGCGCCCTCACACGCACGCTCCCCCTAAAGCGTTGCCGTACCCTCACCTGGACCCTAAACCGTCCCCGTCCCCTAACCCTAACCCTAGCCCGAACCCTAACCCTGACCCTTCCCCGAAGCCTGACCCTCACCCGTCCCCTAATCCTAACCCGTACGCTAACACTAACCCGCACCCTCACACGCACGCTCCCCCTAAAGCGTTGCCGTACCCTCACCTGGACCCTAAACCGTCCCCGTCCCCTAACCCTAACCCTAGACCGAACCCTAACCCTAACCCTTCCCCGAAGCCTGACCCTCACCCGTCCCCTAATCCTAATCCGTAAACTAACACTAACCCGCGCCCTCACATGCACGCTCCCCCTAAAGCGTTGCCGTACCCTCACCTGGACCCTAAACCGTCCCCGTCCCCGTCCCCTAACCCTAGCCCGAACCCTAACCCTAACACTTCCCCGAAGCCTGACCCTCACCCGTCCCCTAATCCTAACCCGTACGCTAACACTAACCAGCGCCCTCACACGCACGCTCCCCCTAAAGCGTTCCCGTACCCTCACCTGGACCCTAAACCGTCCCCGTCCCCTAACCCTAACCCTAGCCCGAACCCTAACCCTGACACTTCCCCGAAGCCTGACCCTCACCCGTCCCCTAATCCTAACCCGTACGCTAACACTAACCCACGCCCTCACACGCACGCTCCCCCTAAAGCGTTGCCGTACCCTCACCTGGACCCTAAACCGTCCCCGTCCCCTAACCCTAACCTTAGCCCGAACCCTAACCCTAACCTTTCCCCGAAGCCTGACCCTCACCCGTCCCCTAATCCTAACCCGTACGCTAACACAAACCTGCGTCCTCACACGCACGCTCCCCCTAAAGCGTTGCCGTACCCTCACCTGGACCCTAAACTGTCCCCGTCCCCTAACCCTAACCCTAGCCCGAACCCTAACCCTAACCCTTCCCCGAAGCCTGACCCTCACCCGTCCCCTAATCCTAACCCGTACGCTAACACTAACCCGCGCCCTCACACGCACGCTCCCCCTAAAGCGTTGTCGTACCCTCACCTGGACCCTAAACCGTCCCCGTCCCCTAACCCTAACCCTAGCCCGAACCCTAAACCTAACCTTTCCCCGAAGCCTGACCCTCACCCGTCCCCTAATCCTAACCCGTACGCTAACACTAACCCGCGCCCTCACACGCACGCTCCCCCTAAAGGGTTGCCGTACCCTCACCTGGACCCTAAACCGTCCCCGTCCCCTAACCCTAACCCTAGCCCGAACCCTAAACCTAACCCTTCCCCGAAGCCTGACCCTCACCCGTCCCCTAATCCTAACCCGTATGCTAACACTAACCCGCGCCCTCACACGCACGCTCCCCCTAAAGCGTTGCCGTACCCTCACCTGGACCCTAAACCGTCCCCGTCCCCTAACCCTAACCCTAGCCCGAACCCTAACCCTAACCCTTCCCCGAAGCCTGACCCTCACCCGTCCCCTAATCCTAACACGTACGCTAACACTAACCTGCGCCCTCACACGCACGCTCCCCCTAAAGCGTTGCCGTACCCTCACCTGGACCCTAAACCGTCCCCGTCACCTAACCCTAACCCTAGCCCGAACCCTAACCCTGACCCTTCCCCGAAGCCTGACCCTCACCCGTCCCCTAATCCTAACCCGTACGCTAACACTAAGCCGCGTCCTCACACGCACGCTCCCCCTAAAGCGTTGCCGTACACTCACCTGGACCCTAAACCGTCCCTGTCCCCTAACCCTAACCCTAGCCTGTACCCTAACCCTAACATTTCCCCGAAGCCTGACGCTCACGCGTCCCCTAATCGTAACCCGTACGCTAACACTAACCCGCGCCCTCACACGCACGCTCCCCCTAAAGCGTTGCCGTACCCTCACCTGGACCCTAAACCGTCCCCGTCTCCTAACCCTAACCCTAGCCCGAACCCTAACCCTAACCCTTCCCCGAAGCCTGACCCTCAACCGTCGCCAAATCCTAACCCGTACGCTAACACTAACCCGCGCCCTCACACGCACGCTCCCCCTAAAGCGTTGCCGTACCCTCACCTGGACCCTAAACCGTCCCCGTCCCCTAACCCTAACCCTAGCCCGAACCCTAACCCTAACACTTCCCCGAAGCCTGACCCTCACCCGTCCCCTAATCCTAACCTGTACGCTAACACTAACCCGCGCCCAGACACGCACGCTCCCCCTAAAGCATTGCCGTACCCTCACCTGGACCCTAAACCGTCCCCGTCCCCTAACCCTAACCCTAGCCCGAACCCTAACCCTAACCCTTCCCCGAAGCCTGACCCTCACACGTCCCCTAATCCTAACCCGTACGCTAACACTAAGCCGCGCCCTCACACGCACGCTCCCCCTAAAGCGTTGCCGTACCCTCACCTGGACCTTAAACCGTCCCCGTCCCCTAACCCTAACCCTAGCCCAAACCCTAACCCTAACCCTTCCCCGAAGCCTGACCCTCACGCGTCCCCTAATCCTAACCCGTACGCTAACACTAACCCAGGCCCTCACACTCACGCTCCCCCTAAAGCGTTGCCGTACCCTCACCTGGACCCTAAACCGTCCCCGTCCCCTAACCCTAACCCTAGCCCGAACCCTAACCCTAACCTTTCCCCGAAGCCTGACCCTCACCCGTCCCCTAATCCTAACCCGTACGCTAACACAAACCCGCGTCCTCACACGCACGCTCCCCCTAAAGCGTTGCCGTACCCTCACCTGGACCCTAAACCGTCCCCGTCCCTTAACCCTAACCCTAGCCCGAACCCTATCCCTAAACCTTCCCCGAAGCCTGACCCTACCCGTCCCCTATTCCTAACCCGTACGCTAACACTAACCCGCGCCCACACACGCACGCTCCCCATAAAGCGTTGCCGTACCCTCACCTGGACCCTAAACCGTCCCCGTCCCCTAACCCTAACCCTAGCCCGAACCCTAACCCTAACCCTTCCCCGAAGCCTGACCCTCACCCGTCCCCTAATCCTAACCCGTACGCTAACACTAACCCGCGCCCTCACACGCACGCTCCCCCTAAAGCGTTGCCGTACCCTCACCTGGACCCTAAACCGTCCCCGTCCCTTAACCCTAACCCTACCCCGAACCCTAACCCTGACCCTTCCCCGAAGCCTGACCCTCACCCGTCCCCTAATCCTAACCCGTACGCTAACACTAACCCACGCCCTCACACGCACGCTCCCCCTAAAGCGTTGCCGTACCCTCACCTGGACCCTAAACCGTCCCCGTCCCCTAACCCTAACCCTAGCCCGAACCCTAACCCTAACCTTTCCCCGAAGCCTGACCCTCACCCGTCCCCTAATCCTAACCAGTACGCTAACACTAACCCGCGCCCTCACACGCACGCTCCCCCTAAAGCGTTGCCGTACCCTCACCTGGACCCTAAACCGTCCCCGTCCCCTAACCCTAACCCTATCCCGAACCCTAACCCTGACCCTTCCCCGAAGCCTGACCCTCACCCGTCCCCTAATCCTAACCCGTACGCTAACACTAACCCGCGCCCTCACACGCACGCTCCCCCTAAAGCGTTGCCGTACCCTCACCTGGACCCTAAACCGTCCCTGTCCCCTAACCCTAACCCTAGCCCGAACCCTAACCCTGACCCTTCCCCGAAGCCTGACCCTCACCCGTCCCCTAATCCTAACCCGTACACTAACACTAACCCACGCCCTCACACGCACGCTCCCCCTAAAGCGTTGCCGTACCCTCACCTGGACCCTAAACCGTCCCCGTCCCCTAACCCTAACCCTAGCCCGAACCCTAACCCTGACCCTTCCCCGAAGCCTGACCCTCACCCGTCCCCTAATCCTAACCCGTACGCTAACACTAACACGCACCCTCACACGCACGCTCCCCCTAAAGCGTTGCCGTACCCTCACCTGGACCCTAAACCGTCCCCGTCCCCTAACCCTAACCCTAGCCCGAACCCTAACCCTAAACCTTCCCCGAAGCCTGACCCTCACCCGTCCCCTAATCCTAACCCGTACGCTAACACTAACCCGCGCCCTCACACGCACGCTCCTCCTAAAGCGTTGCCGTACCCTCACCTGGACCCTAAACCGTCCCCGTCCCCGTCCCCTAACCCTAGCCCGAACCCTAACCCTAACCCTTCCCCGAAGCCTGACCCTCACCCGTCCCCTAATCCTAACCCGTACGCTAACACTAACCCGTGCCCTCACACGCACGCTCCCCCTAAAGCGTTGCCGTACCCTCACCTGGACCCTAAACCGTCCCCGTCCCCTAACCCTAACCCTAGCACGAACCCTAACCCTGACCCTTCCCCGAAGCCTGACCCTCACCCGTCCCCTAATCCTAACCCGTACGCTAACACTAACTCGCGCCCTCACACGCACGCTCCCCCTAAAGCGTTGCCGTACCCTCACCTGGACCCTAAACCGTCCCCGTCCCCTAACCCTAACCCTAGCCCGAAACATAACCCTAACCCTTCCCCGAAGCCAGACCCTCACCCGTCCCCTAATCCTAACCCGTACTCTAACATTAACCCGCGCCCTCACACGCACGCTCCCCCTAAAGCGTTGCCGTACCCTCACCTGGACCCTAAACCGTCCCCGTCACCTAACCCTAACCCTAGCCCGAACCCTAACCCTGACCCTTCCCCGAAGCCTGACACTCACCCGTCCCCTAATCCTAACCCGTACGCTAACACTAACCCGCGCCCTCACACGCACGCTCCCCCTAAAGCGTTGCCGTACCCTCACCTGGACACTAAACCGTCCCCGTCACCTAACCCTAACCCTAGCCCGAACCCTAACCCTGAACCTTCCCCGAAGCCTGACCCTCACCCGTCCCCTAATCCTAACCCGTACGCTAACACTAACCCGCGCCCTCACACGCACGCTCCCCCTAAAGCGTTGCCGTACCCTCACCTGGACCCTAAACCATCCCCGTCCCATAACCCTAACCGTAGCCCGAACACTAACCCTGACCCTTCCCCGAAGCCTGACCCTCACCCGTCCCCTAATCCTAACACGTACGCTAACACTAACCCGCGTCCTCACACGCACGCTCCCCCTAAAGCGTTGCCGTACCCTCACCTGGACCCTAAACCCTCCCCGTCCCCTTACCCTAACCGTAGCCCGAACCCTAACCCTGACCCTTCCCCGAAGCCTGACCCTCACCCGTCCCCTAATCCTAACCTGTACGCTAACACTAACCCGCGCCCTCACACGCACACTTCCCCTAAAGCGTTGCCGTACCCTCACCTGGACCCTAAACCGTCCCCGTCCCCTAACCCTAACCCTAGCCCGAACCCTAACCCTGACCCTTCCCCGAAGCCTGACCCTCACCCGTCCCCTAATCCTAAACCGTACGCTAACACTAACCCGCACCCTCACACGCACGCTCCCTCTAAAGCGTTGCCGTACCCTCACCTTGACCCTAAACCGTCCCCGTCCCCTAACCCTAACCCTAGCCCGAACCCTAACCCTAACACTTCCCCGAAGCCTGACCCTCACCCGTCCCCTAATCCTAACCCGTACGCTAACACTAACCCGCGCCCTCACACGCACGCTCCCCCTAAAGCGTTGCCGTACCCTCACCTGGACCCTAAACCGTCCCCGTCCCCGTCCCCTAACCCTAGCCCGAACCCTAACCCTAACCCTTCCCCGAAGCCTGACCCTCACCCGTCCCCTAATCCTAACCCGTACGCTAACACTAACCCGCGCCCTCACACGCACGCTCCCCCTAAAGCGTTGCCGTACCCTCACCTGGACCCTAAACCGTCCCCGTCCCCTAACCCTAACCCTAGCCCGAACCCTAACCCTAACCCTTCCCCGAAGCCTGACCCTCACCCGTCCCCTAATCCTAACCCGTACGCTAACACTAACCCGCGCCCTCACACGCACGCTCCCCCTAAAGCGTTGCCGTACCCTCACCTGGACCCTAAACCGTCCCCGTCCCCTAACCCTGACCCTAGCCCGAACCCTAACCCTAACCCTTCCCCGAAGCCTGACCCTCACCCGTCCCCTAATCCTAACCCGTACGCTAACACTAACCCGCGCCCTCACACGCACGCTCCCCCTAAAGCGTTGCCGTACCCTCACCTGGACCCTAAACCGTCCCCGGCCCCTAACCCTAACCCTAGCCCAAATCCTAACCCTAACCCTTCCCCGAAGCCTGACCCTCACCCGTCCCCTAATCCTAACCCGTACGCTAACACTAACCCGCGCCCTCACACGCACGCTCTCCCTAAAGCGTTGCCGTACCCTCACCTGGACCCTAAACCGTCCCCGTCCCCTAACCCTAAACCTAGCCCGAACCCTAACCCTGACCCTTCCCCGAAGCCTGACCCTCACCCGTCCCCTAATCCTAACCCGTACGCTAACACTAACCCGCGCCCTCACACACACGCTCCCCCTAAAGCGTTGCCGTACCCTCACCTGGACCCTAAACCGTCCCCGTCCCCGTCCCCTAACCATACCCCGAACCCTAACCCTAACCCTTCCCCGAAGCCTGACCCTCACCCGTCCCCTAATCCTAACCCGTACGCTAACACTAACCCGCGCCCTCACACGCACGCTCCCCCTAAAGCGTTGCCGTACCCTCACCTGGACCCTAAACCGTCCCCGTCCCCTAACCCTAACCCTAGCCCGAACCCTAACCCTAACCCTTCCCCGAAGCCTGACCCTCACCCGTCCCCTAATCGTAACCCGTACGCTAACACTAACCCGCGCCCTCACACGCACGCTCCCCCTAAAGCGTTGCCGTACCCTCACCTGGACCCTAAACCGTCCCCGTCCCCTAACCCTAACCCTAGCCCGAACCCTAACCCTAACCCTTCCCCGAAGCCTGACCCTCACCCGTCCCCTAATCCTAACCCGTACGCTAACACTAACCCACGCCCTCACACGCACGCTCCCCCTAAAGCGTTGCCGTACCCTCACCTGGACCCTAAACCGTCCCCGGCCCCTAACCCTAACCCTAGCCCAAATCCTAACCCTAACCCTTCCCCGAAGCCTGACCCTCACCCGTCCCCTAATCCTAACCCGTACGCTAACACTAACCCGCGCCCTCACACGCAGGCTCTCCCTAAAGCGTTGCCGTACCCTCACCTGGACCCTAAACCGTCCCCGTCCCCTAACCCTAAACCTAGCCCGAACCCTAACCCTGACCCTTCCCCGAAGCCTGACCCTCACCCGTCCCCTAATCCTAACCCGTACGCTTACACTAACCCACGCCCTCACACGCACGCTCCCCCTAAAGCGTTGCCGTACCCTCAGCTGGACCCTAAACCGTCCCCGTCCCCTAACCCTAACCTTAGCCCGAACCCTAACCCTAACCTTTCCCCGAAGCCTGACCCTCACCCGTCCCCTAATCCTAACCCGTACGCTAACACAAACCCACGTCCTCACACGCACGCTCCCCCTAAAGCGTTGCCGTACCCTCACCTGGACCCTAAACCGTCCCCGTCCCCTAACCCTAACCCTAGCCCGAACCCTAACCCTAACCCTTCCCCGAAGCCTGACCCTCACCCGTCCCCTAATCCTAACCCGTACGCTAACACTAACCCGCGCCCTCACACGCACGCTCCCCCTGAAGCATTGCCGTACCCTCACCTGGACCCTAAACCGTCCCCGTCCCCTAACCCTAACCCTAGCCCGAACCCTAACCCTGACACTTCCCCGAAGCCTGACCCTCACCCGTCCCCTAATCCTAACCCGTACGCTAACACTAACCCGCGCCCTCACACGCACGCTACCCCTAAAGCGTTGCCGTACCCTCACCTGGACCCTAAACCGTCCCCGTCCCCTAACCCTAACCCTAGCCCGAACCCTAACCCTGACACTTCCCCGAAGCCTGACCCTCACCCGTCCCCTAATCCTAACCTGTACGCTAACACTAAGCCGCGTCCTCACACGCACGATCCCCCTAAAGCGTTGCCGTACCCTCACCTGGACCCTAAACCGTCCCCGTCCCCTAACCCTAACCCTAGCCTGTACCCTAACCCTAACCTTTCCCCGAAGCCTGACCCTCACCCGTCCCCTAATCCTAACCCGTACGCTAACACTAACCCGCGCCCTCACACGCACGCTCCCCCTAAAGCGTTACCGTACCCTCACCTGGACCCTAAACCGTCCCCGTCTCCTAACCCTAACCCTAGCCCGAACCCTAACCCTAACCCTTCCCCGAAGCCTGACCCTCAACCGTCGCCAAATCCTAACCCGTACGCTAACACTAACCCGCGCCCTCACACGCACGCTCCCCCTAAAGCGTTGCCGTACCCTCACCTGGACCCTAAACCGTCCCCGTCCCCTAACCCTAACCCTAGCCCGAACCCTAACCCTAACACTTCCCCGAAGCCTGACCCTCACCCGTCCCCTAATCCTAACCCGTACGCTAACACTAACCCGCGTCCTCACACGCACGCTGCCCCTAAAGCGTTGCCGTACCCTCACCTGGACCCTAAACCGTCCCCGTCCCCTAACCCTAACCCTAGCCCGAACCCTAACCCTGACCCTTCCCCGAAGCCTGACCCTCACCCGTCCCCTAATCCTAACCCGTACGCTAACACTAACCCGATCCCTCACACGCACTCTCCCCCTAAAGCGTTGCCGTACCCTCACCTGGACCCTAAACCGTCCCCGTCCCCTAACCCTAACCCTAGCCCGAACCCTAACCCTGACCCTTCCCCGAAGCCTGACCCTCACCCGTCCCCTAATCCTAACCCGTACGCTAACACTAACCCACGCCCTCACACTCACGCTCCCCTAAAGCGTTGCCGTACCCTCACCTGGACCCTAAACCGTCCCCGTCCCCTAACCCTAACCCTAGCCCGAACCCTAACCCTGACGCTTCCCCGAAGCCTGACCCTCACCCGTCCCCTAATCCTAACCCGTACGCTAACACTAACCCGCGCCCTCACAAGCAAGCTCCCCCTAAAGCGTTGCCGTACCCTCACCTGGACCCTAAACCGTCCCCGTCCCCTAACCCTAACCCTAGCCCGAACCCTAACCCTGACCCTTCCCCGAAGCCTGACCCTCCCCCGTCCCCTAATCCTAACCCGTACGCTAACACTAATCCGCACCCTCACACGCACGCTCCCCCTAAAGCGTTGCCGTACCCTCACCTGGACCCTAAACCGTCCCCGTCCCCTAACCCTAAACCTAGCCTGAACCCTAAACCTGACCCTTCCCCGAAGCCTGACCCTCACCCGTCCCCTAATCCTAACCCGTACGCTAACACTAACCCGCGCCCTCACACGCACGCTCCCCCTAAAGCGTTGCCGTACCCTCACCTGGACCCTAAACCGTCCCCGTCCCGTAACCCTAACCCTAGCCCGAACCCTAACCCTGACCCTTCCCCGAAGCCTGACCCTCACCCGTCCCCTAATCCTAACCCGTACGCTAACACTAACCCGCGCCCTCACACGCACGCTCCCCCTAAAGCGTTGCCGTACCCT
The DNA here is from genome assembly GCF_951394435.1 of Stenella coeruleoalba. Taxonomy (NCBI): domain Eukaryota; kingdom Metazoa; phylum Chordata; class Mammalia; order Artiodactyla; family Delphinidae; genus Stenella; species Stenella coeruleoalba. The sequence continues at coordinate 317,875 of NW_027646156.1, read as the reverse complement.
CACCTGGACCCTAAACCGTCCCCGTCCCCTAACCCTAACCCTAGCCCGAACCCTAACCCTAACCCTTCCCCGAAGCCTGACCCTCACCCGTCCCCTAATCCTAACCCGTACGCTAACACTAACCCGCGCCCTCACACGCACGCTCCCCCTAAAGCGTTGCCGTACCCTCACCTGGACCCTAAACCGTCCCCGTCCCCTAACCCTAAACCTAGCCCGAACCCTAACCCTAACCCTTCCCCGAAGCCTGACCCTCAACCGTCGCCTAATCCTAACCCGTACGCTAACACTAACCCGCGCCCTCACACGCACGCTCCCCCTAAAGCGTTGCCGTACCCTCACCTGGACCCTAAACCGTCCCCGTCCCCTAACCCTAACCCTAGCCCGAACCCTAACCCTAACCCTTCCCCGAAGCCTGACCCTCACCCGTGCCATAATCCTAACCCGTACGCTAACACTAACCCGCGCCCTCACACGCACGCTCCCCCTAAAGCGTTGCCGTACCCTCACCTGGACCCTAAACCGTCCCCGTCCCCTAACCCTAACCCTAGGCCGAACCCTAACCCTGACCCTTCCCCGAAGCCTGACCCTCACCCGTCCCCTAATCCTAACCCGTACGCTAACACTAACCCGTGAACTCACACGCACGCTCCCCCTAAAGCGTTGCCGTACCCTCACCTGGACCCTAAACCGTCCCCGTCACCTAACCCTAACCCTAGCCCGAACCCTAACCCTGACACTTCCCCAAAGCCTGATCCTCACCCGTGCCCTAATCCTAACCCGTACGCTAACACTAACCCGCACCCTCACACGCACGCTCCCCCTACAGCGTTGCCGTACCCTCACCTGGACCCTAAACCGTCCCCGTCACCTAACCCTAACCCTAGCCCGAACCCTAACCCTGACCCTTCCCCGAAGCCTGACCCTCACCCGTCCCCTAATCCTAACCCATACGCTAACACTAACCCGCGCCCTCATACGCACGCTCCCCCTAAAGCATTGCCGTACCCTCACCTGGTCCCTAAACCGTCCCCGTCCCCTAACACTAACCCTAGCCCGAACTCTAACCCTGACCCTTCCCCGAAGCCTGACCCTCATCCGTCCCCTAATCCTAACCCGTACGCTAACACTAACCCGCGCCCTCACACGCACGCTCCCCCTAAAGCGTTGCCGTACCCTCACCTGGACCCTAAACCGTCCCCGTCCCCTAACCCTAACCGTAGCCCGAACCCTAACCCTGACCCTTCCCCGAAGCCTGACCCTCACCCGTCCCCTAATCCTAACCCGTACGCTAACACTAAGCCGCGCCCTCACACGCACGCTCCCCCTAAAGCGTTGCCGTACCCTCACCTGGACCCTAAACCGTCCCCGTCCCCTAACCCTAACCCTAGCCCGAACCCTAACCCTGAACCTTCCCCGAAGCCTGACCCTCACCCGTCCCCTAATCCTAACCCGTACGCTAACACTAACCTGCGCCCTCACACGCACGCTCCCCCTAAAGCGTTGCCGTACCCTCACCTGGACCCTAAACCGTCCCCGTCCCCTAACCCTAACCCTAGCCCGAACCCTAACCCTGACTCTTCCCCGAAGCCTGACCCTCACCCGTCCCCTAATCCTAACCCGTACGCTAACACTAATCCGCACCCTCACACGCACGCTCCCCCTAAAGCGTTGCCGTACCCTCACCTGGACCCTAAACCGTCCCCGTCCCCTAACCCTAACCCTAGCCTGAACCCTAACCCTGACCCTTCCCTGAAGCCTGACCCTCACCCGTCCCCTAATCCTAACCCGTACGCTAACACTAACCCGCGCCCTCACACGCACGCTCCCCCTAAAGCGTTGCCGTGCCCTCACCTGGACCCTAAACCGTCCCCGTCCCCTAACCCTAAACCTAGCCCGAACCCTAACCCTGACCCTTCCCCGAAGCCTGACCCTCACCCGTCCCCTAATCCTAACCCGTACGTTAACACTAACCCGCGCCCTCACACGCACGCTCCCCCTAAAGCGTTGCCGTACCCTCACCTGGACCCTAAACCGTCCCCGTCCCCTAACCCGAACCCTAGCCCGAACCCTAACCCTGACCCTTCCCCGAAGCCTGACCCTCACCCGTCCCCTAATCCTAACCCGTACGCTAACACTAACCCGCGCCCTCACACGCACGCTCCCCCTAAAGCGTTGCCGTACCCTCACCTGGACCCTAAACCGTCCCCGTCCCCTAACCCTAACCCTAGCCCGAACCCTAACCCTAACCCTTCCCCGAAGCCTGACCCTCACCCGTCCCCTAATCCTAACCCGTATGCTAACACTAACCCGCGCCCTCACACGCACGCTCCCCCTAAAGCGTTGCCGTACCCTCACCTGGACCCTAAACCGTCCCCGTCCCCTAACCCTAACCCTAGCCCGAACCCTAACCCTAACCCTTCCCCGAAGCCTGACCCTCACCCGTCCCCTAATCCTAACCCGTACGCTAACACTAACCCGCGCCCTCACACGCACTCTCCCCCTAAAGCGTTGCCGTACCCTCACCTGGACCCTAAACCGTCCCCGTCACCTAACCCTAACCCTAGCCCGAACCCTAACCCTGACCCTTCCCCGAAGCCTGACCCTCACCCGTCCCCTAATCCTAACCCGTACGCTAACACTAAGCCGCGTCCTCACACACACGCTCCCCCTAAAGCGTTGCCGTACCCTCACCTGGACCCTAAACCGTCCCCGTCCCCTAACCCTAACCCTAGCCTGTACCCTAACCCTAACCTTTCCCCGAAGCCTGACGCTCACGCGTCCCCTAATCCTAACCCGTACGCTAACACTAACCCGCGCCCTCACACGCACGCTCCCCCTAAAGCGTTGCCGTACCCTCACCTGGACCCTAAACCGTCCCCGTCTCCTAACCCTAACCCTAGCCCGAACCCTAACCCTAACCCTTCCCCGAAGCCTGACCCTCAACCGTCGCCAAATCCTAACCCGTACGCTAACACTAACCCGCGCCCTCACACGCACGCTCCCCCTAAAGCGTTGCCGTACCCTCACCTGGACCCTAAACCGTCCCCGTCCCCTAACCCTAACCCTAGCCCGAACCCTAACCCTAACCCTTCCCCGAAGCCTGACCCTCACCCGTCCCCTAATCCTAACCCGTACGCTAACACTAACCCGCGCCCAGACACGCACGCTCCCCCTAAAGCGTTGCCGTACCCTCACCTGGACCCTAAACCGTCCCCGTCCCCTAACCCTAACCCTAGCCCGAACCCTAACCCTAACCCTTCCCCGAAGCCTGACCCTCACCCGTCCCATAATCCTAACACGTACGCTAACACTAACCCGCGCCCTCACACGCACGCTCCCCCTAAAGCATTGCCATACCCTCACCTGGACCCTAAACCGTCCCCGTCCCCTAACCCTAACCCTAGCCCGAACCCTAACCCTAACCCTTCCCCGAAGCCTGACCCTCAACCGTCGCCTAATCCTAACCCGTACGCTAACACTAACCCGCGCCCTCACACGCACGCTCCCCCTAAAGCGTTGCCGTACCCTCACCTGGACCCTAAACCGTCCCCGTCCCCTAACCCTAACCCTAGCCCGAACCCTAACCCTAACCCTTCCCCGAAGCCTGACCCTCACACGTCCCCTAATCCTAACCCGTACGCTAACACTAACACGCGCCCTCACACGCACGCTCCCCCTAAAGCGTTGCCGTACCCTCACCTGGACCTTAAACCGTCCCCGTCCCCTAACCCTAACCCTAGCCCAAACCCTAACCCTAACCCTTCCCCGAAGCCTGACCCTCACCCGTCCCCTAATCCTAACCCGTACGCTAACACTAACCCGCGCCCTCACACGCACGCTCCCCCTAAAGCGTTGCCGTACCCTCACCTGGACCCTAAACCGTCCCCGTCCCCTAACCCTAACCCTAGCCCGAACCCTAAACCTGACCCTTCCCCGAAGCCTGACCCTCACCCGTCCCATAATCCTAACCCGTACGCTAACAGTAACCCGTGCCCTCACACACACGCTCCCCCTAAAGCGTTGCCGTACCCTCACCTGGACCCTAAACCGTCCCCGTCCCCTAACCCTAACCCTAGCCCGAACCCTAACCCTGACCCTTCCCCGAAGCCTGACCCTCACCCGTCCCCTAATCCTAACCCGTACGCTAACACTAACCCACGCCCTCACACTCACGCTCCCCCTAAAGCGTTGCCGTACCCTCACCTGGACCCTAAACCGTCCCCGTCCCCTAACCCTAACCCTAGCCCGAACCCTAACCCTAACCTTTCCCCGAAGCCTGACCCTCACCCGTCCCCTAATCCTAACCCGTACGCTAACACTAACCCGCGCCCTCACACGCACGCTCCCCCTAAAGCGTTGCCGTACCCTCACCTGGACCTTAAACCGTCCCCGTCCCCTAACCCTAACCCTAGCCCAAACCCTAACCCTAACCCTTCCCCGAAGCCTGACCCTCACCCGTCCCCTAATCCTAACCCGTACGCTAACACTAACCCGCGCCCTCACACGCACGCTCCCCCTAAAGCGTTGCCGTACCCTCACCTGGACCCTAAACCGTCCCCGTCCCCTAACCCTAACCCTAGCCCGAACCCTAAACCTGACCCTTCCCCGAAGCCTGACCCTCACCCGTCCCATAATCCTAACCCGTACGCTAACACTAACCCGTGCCCTCACACGCACGCTCCCCCTAAAGCGTTGCCGTACCCTCACCTGGACCCTAAACCGTCCCCGTCCCCTAACCCTAACCCTAGCCCGAACCCTAACCCTGACCCTTCCCCGAAGCCTGACCCTCACCCGTCCCCTAATCCTAACCCGTACGCTAACACTAACCCACGCCCTCACACTCACGCTCCCCCTAAAGCGTTGCCGTACCCTCACCTGGACCCTAAACCGTCCCCGTCCCCTAACCCTAACCCTAGCCCGAACCCTAACCCTAACCTTTCCCCGAAGCCTGACCCTCACCCGTCCCCTAATCCTAACCCGTACGCTAACACAAACCTGCGTCCTCACACGCACGCTCCCCCTAAAGTGTTGCCGTACACTCACCTGGACCCTAAACCGTCCCCGTCCCTTAACCCTAACCCTAGCCCGAACCCTAACCCTAACCCTTCCCCGAAGCCTGACCCTCACCCGTCCCGTAATCCTAACCCGTACGCTAACACTAACCTGCGCCCTCACACGCACGCTCCCCCTAAAGCGTTGCCGTACCCTCACCTGGACCCTAAACCGTCCCCGTCCCCTAACCCTAACCCTAGCCCGAACCCTAACCCTGACCCTTCCCCGAAGCCTGACCCTCACCCGTCCCCTAATCCTAACCCGTACGCTAACACTAACCCGTGAACTCACACGCACGCTCCCCCTAAAGCGTTGCCGTACCCTCACCTGGACCCTAAACCGTCCCCGTCACCTAACCCTAACCCTAGCCCGAACCCTAACCCTGACCCTTCCCCAAAGCCTGATCCTCACCCGTGCCCTAATCCTAACCCGTACGCTAACACTAACCCGCACCCTCACACGCACGCTCACCCTACAGCGTTGCCGTACCCTCACCTGGACCCTAAACCGTCCCCGTCACCTAACCCTAACCCTAGCCCGAACCCTAACCCTGACCCTTCCCCGAAGCCTGACCCTCACCCGTCCCCTAATCCTAACCCATACGCTAACACTAACCCGCGCCCTCATACGCACGCTCCCCCTAAAGCATTGCCGTACCCTCACCTGGTCCCTAAACCGTCCCCGTCCCCTAACCCTAACCCTAGCCCGAACTCTAACCCTGACCCTTCCCCGAAGCCTGACCCTCACCCGTCCCCTAATCCTAACCCGTACGCTAACACTAACCCGCGCCCTCACACGCACGCTCCCCCTAAAGCGTTGCCGTACCCTCACCTGGACCCTAAACCGTCCCCGTCCCCTAACCCTAACCGTAGCCCGAACCCTAACCCTGACCCTTCCCCGAAGCCTGACCCTCACCCGTCCCCTAATCCTAACCCGTACGCTAACACTAAGCCGCGCCCTCACACGCACGCTCCCCCTAAAGCGTTGCCGTACCCTCACCTGGACCCTAAACCGTCCCCGTCCCCTAACCCTAACCCTAGCCCGAACCCTAACTCTGAACCTTCCCCGAAGCCTGACCCTCACCCGTCCCCTAATCCTAACCCGTACGCTAACACTAACCTGCGCCCTCACACGCACGCTCCCCCTAAAGCGTTGCCGTACCCTCACCTGGACCCTAAACCGTCCCCGTCCCCTAACCCTAACCCTAGCCCGAACCCTAACCCTGACTCTTCCCCGAAGCCTGACCCTCACCCGTCCCCTAATCCTAACCCGTACGCTAACACTAATCCACACCCTCACACGCACGCTCCCCCTAAAGCGTTGCCGTACCCTCACCTGGACCCTAAACCGTCCCCATCCCCTAACCCTAACCCTAGCCTGAACCCTAACCCTGACCCTTCCCCGAAGCCTGACCCTCACCCGTCCCCTAATCCTAACCCGTACGCTAACACTAACCCGGGCCCTCACACGCACGCTCCCCCTAAAGCGTTGCCGTACCCTCACCTGGACCCTAAACCGTCCCCGTCCCCTAACCCTAACCCTAGCCCGAACCCTAACCCTGACCCTTCCCCGAAGCCTGACACTCACCCGTCCCCTAATCCTAACCCGTACGCTAACACTAACCCGCGCCCTCACACGCACGCTCCCCCTAAAGCATTGCCGTACCCTCACCTGGACCCTAAACCATCCCCGTTCCCTAACCCTAACCCGAACCCTAATCCTGACCCTTCCCCGAAGCCTGACCCTCACCCGTCCCCTAATCCTAACCCGTACGCTAACACTAACGCGCGCCGTCACACGCACGCTCCTCCTAAAGCGTTGCCGTACCCTCACCTGGACCCTAAACCGTCCCCGTCCCCTAACCCTAACCCTAGCCCGAACCCTAACCCTAACCCTTCCCCGAAGCCTGACCCTCAACCGTCCCCTAATCCTAACCCGTACGCTAACACTAACCCGCGCCCTCACACGCATGCTCCCCCTAAAGCGTTTCCGTACCCTCACCTGGACCCTAAACCGTCCCCGTCCCCTAACCCTAACCCTAGCCCGAACCCTAACCCTGACCCTTCCCCGAAGCCTGACCCTCACCCGTCCCCTAATCCTAACCCGTACGCTAACACTAACCCACGCCCTCACACGCACGCTCCCCCTAAAGCGTTGCCGTACCCTCACCTGGACCCTAAACCGTCCCCGTCCCCTAACCCTAACCCTAGCCCGAACCCTAACCCTGACCCTTCCCCGAAGCCTGACCCTCACCCGTCCCCTAATCCTAACCCGTACGCTAACACTAACCCGCGCCCTCACACGCACGCTCCCCCTAAAGCGTTGCCGTACCCTCACCTGGACCCTAAACCGTCCCCGTCCCCTAACCCTAACCCTAGCCCGAACCCTAACCCTCACTTTTCCCCGAAGCCTGACCCTCACCCGTCCCCTAATCCTAACCCGTACGCTAACACTAATCCGCACCCTCACACGCACGCTCCCCCTAAAGCGTTGCCGTACCCTCACCTGGACCCTAAACCGTCCCCATCCCCTAACCCTAACCCTAGCCTGAACCCTAACCCTGACACTTCCCTGAAGCCTGACCCTCACCCGTCCCCTAATCCTAACCCGTACGCTAACACTAACCCGCGCTCTCACACGCACGCTCCCCCTAAAGCGTTGCCGTGCCCTCACCTGGACCCTAAACCGTCCCCGTCCCCTAACCCTAAACCTAGCCCGAACCCTAACCCTGACCCTTCCCCGAAGCCTGACCCTCACCCGTCCCCTAATCCTAACCCGTACGTTAACACTAACCCGCGCCCTCACACGCACGCTCCCCCTAAAGCGTTGCCGTACCCTCACCTGGACCCTAAACCGTCCCCGTCCCCTAACCCGAACCCTAGCCCGAACCCTAACCCTGACCCTTCCCCGAAGCCTGACCCTCACCCGTCCCCTAATCCTAACCCGTACGCTAACACTAACCCGCGCCCTCACACGCACGCTCCCCCTAAAGCGTTGCCGTACCCTCACCTGGACCCTAAACCGTCCCCGTCCACTAACCCTAACCCTAGCCCGAACCCTAACCCTGACCCTTCCCCGAAGCCTGACCCTCACCCGTCCCCTAATCCTAACCCGTACGCTAACACTAACCCGCGCCCTCACACGCACGCTCCCCCTAAAGCGTTGCCGTACCCTCACCTGGACCCTAAACCGTCCCCGTCCCCTCACCCTAACCCTAGCCCGAACCCTAACCCTGACCCTTCCCCGAAGCCTGACACTCACCCGTCCCCTAATCCTAACCCGTACGCTAACACTAACCCGCGCCCTCACACGCACGCTCCCCCTAAAGCGTTTCCGTACCCTCACCTGGACCCTAAACCGTCCCCGTCACCTAACCCTAACCCTAGCCCGAACCCTAACCCTGAACCTTCCCCGAAGCCTGACCCTCACCCGTCCCCTAATCCTAACCCGTACGCTAACACTAACCTGCGCCCTCACACGCACGCTCCCCCTAAAGCGTTGCCGTACCCTCACCTGGACCCTAAACCGTCCCCGTCCCCTAACCCTAACCCTAGCCCGAACCCTAACCCTGACCCTTCCCCGAAGCCTGACCCTCACCCGTCCCCTAATCCTAACCCGTACGCTAACACTAACCCGTGAACTCACACGCACGCTCCCCCTAAAGCGTTGCCGTACCCTCACCTGGACCCTAAACCGTCCCCGTCACCTAACCCTAACCCTAGCCCGAACCCTAACCCTGACCCTTCCCCAAAGCCTGATCCTCACCCGTGCCCTAATCCTAACCCGTACGCTAACACTAACCCGCACCCTCACACGCACGCTCCCCCTACAGCGTTGCCGTACCCTCACCTGGACCCTAAACCGTCCCCGTCACCTAACCCTAACCCTAGCCCGAACCCTAACCCTGACCCTTCCCCGAAGCCTGACCCTCACCCGTCCCCTAATCCTAACCCATACGCTAACACTAACCCGCGCCCTCATACGCACGCTCCCCCTAAAGCATTGCCGTACCCTCACCTGGTCCCTAAACCGTCCCCGTCCCCTAACCCTAACCCTAGCCCGAACTCTAACCCTGACCCTTCCCCGAAGCCTGACCCTCACCCGTCCCCTAATCCTAACCCGTACGCTAACACTAACCCGCGCCCTCACACGCACGCTCCCCCTAAAGCGTTGCCGTACCCTCACCTGGACCCTAAACCGTCCCCGTCCCCTAACCCTAACCGTAGCCCGAACCCTAACCCTGACCCTTCCCCGAAGCCTGACCCTCACCCGTCCCCTAATCCTAACCCGTACGCTAACACTAAGAAGCGCCCTCACACGCACGCTCCCCCTAAAGCGTTGCCGTACCCTCACCTGGACCCTAAACCGTCCCCGTCCCCTAACCCTAACCCTAGCCCGAACCCTAACCCTGAACCTTCCCCGAAGCCTGACCCTCACCTGTCCCCTAATCCTAACCCGTACGCTAACACTAACCTGCGCCCTCACACGCACGCTCCCCCTAAAGCGTTGCCGTACCCTCACCTGGACCCTAAACCGTCCCCGTCCCCTAACCCTAACCCTAGCCCGAACCCTAACCCTGACTCTTCCCCGAAGCCTGACCCTCACCCGTCCCCTAATCCTAACCCGTACGCTAACACTAATCCGCACCCTCACACGCACGCTCCCCCTAAAGCGTTGCCGTACCCTCACCTGGACCCTAAACCGTCCCCATCCCCTAACCCTAACCCTAGCCTGAACCCTAACCCTGACCCTTCCCCGAAGCCTGACCCTCACCCGTCCCCTAATCCTAACCCGTACGCTAACACTAACCCGGGCCCTCACACGCACGCTCCCCCTAAAGCGTTGCCGTACCCTCACCTGGACCCTAAACCGTCCCCGTCCCCTAACCCTAACCCTAGACCGAACCCTAACCCTGACCCTTCCCCGAAGCCTGACACTCACCCGTCCCCTAATCCTAACCCGTACGCTAACACTAACCCGCGCCCTCACACGCACGCTCCCCCTAAAGCATTGCCGTACCCTCACCTGGACCCTAAACCGTCCCCGTTCCCTAACCCTAACCCGAACCCTAACCCTGACCCTTCCCCGAAGCCTGACCCTCACCCGTCCCCTAATCCTAACCCGTACGCTAACACTAACGCGCGCCGTCACACGCACGCTCCTCCTAAAGCGTTGCCGTACCCTCACCTGGACCCTAAACCGTCCCCGTCCCCTAACCCTAACCCTAGCCCGAACCCTAACCCTAACCCTTCCCCGAAGCCTGACCCTCAACCGTCCCCTAATCCTAACCCGTACGCTAACACTAACCCGCGCCCTCACACGCATGCTCCCCCTAAAGCGTTTCCGTACCCTCACCTGGACCCTAAACCGTCCCCGTCCCCTAACCCTAACCCTAGCCCGAACCCTAACCCTGACCCTTCCCCGAAGCCTGACCCTCACCCGTCCCCTAATCCTAACCCGTACGCTAACACTAACCCACGCCCTCACACGCACGCTCCCCCTAAAGCGTTGCCGTACCCTCACCTGGACCCTAAACCGTCCCCGTCCCCTAACCCTAACCCTAGCCCGAACCCTAACCCTGACCCTTCCCCGAAGCCTGACCCTCACCCGTCCCCTAATCCTAACCCGTACGCTAACACTAACCCGCGCCCTCACACGCACGCTCCCCCTAAAGCGTTGCCGTACCCTCACCTGGACCCTAAACCGTCCCCGTCCCCTAACCCTAACCCTAGCCCGAACCCTAACCCTCACTTTTCCCCGAAGCCTGACCCTCACCCGTCCCCTAATCCTAACCCGTACGCTAACACTAATCCGCACCCTCACACGCACGCTCCCCCTAAAGCGTTGCCGTACCCTCACCTGGACCCTAAACCGTCCCCATCCCCTAACCCTAACCCTAGCCTGAACCCTAACCCTGACACTTCCCTGAAGCCTGACCCTCACCCGTCCCCTAATCCTAACCCGTACGCTAACACTAACCCGCGCTCTCACACGCACGCTCCCCCTAAAGCGTTGCCGTGCCCTCACCTGGACCCTAAACCGTCCCCGTCCCCTAACCCTAAACCTAGCCCGAACCCTAACCCTGACCCTTCCCCGAAGCCTGACCCTCACCCGTCCCCTAATCCTAACCCGTACGTTAACACTAACCCGCGCCCTCACACGCACGCTCCCCCTAAAGCGTTGCCGTACCCTCACCTGGACCCTAAACCGTCCCCGTCCCCTAACCCGAACCCTAGCCCGAACCCTAACCCTGACCCTTCCCCGAAGCCTGACCCTCACCCGTCCCCTAATCCTAACCCGTACGCTAACACTAACCCGCGCCCTCACACGCACGCTCCCCCTAAAGCGTTGCCGTACCCTCACCTGGACCCTAAACCGTCTCCGTCCACTAACCCTAACCCTAGCCCGAACCCTAACCCTGACCCTTCCCCGAAGCCTGACCCTCACCCGTCCCCTAATCCTAACCCGTACGCTAACACTAACCCGCGCCCTCACACGCACGCTCCCCCTAAAGCGTTGCCGTACCCTCACCTGGACCCTAAACCGTCCCCGTCCCCTAACCCTAACCCTAGCCCGAACCCTAACCCTGACCCTTCCCCGAAGCCTGACACTCACCCGTCCCTTAATCCTAACCCGTACGCTAACACTAACCCGCGCCCTCACACGCACGCTCCCCCTAAAGCGTTTCCGTACCCTCACCTGGACCCTAAACCGTCCCCGTCACCTAACCCTAACCCTAGCCCGAACCCTAACCCTGACCCTTCCCCGAAGCCTGACCCTCACCCGTCCCCTAATCCTAACCCGTACGCTAACACTAAGCCGCGTCCTCACACGCACGCTCCCCCTAAAGCGTTGCCGTACCCTCACCTGGACCCTAAACCGTCCGCGTCCCCTAACCCTAACCCTAGCCTGTACCCTAACCCTAACCTTTCCCCGAAGCCTGACGCTCACGCGTCCCCTAATCCTAACCCGTACGCTAACACTAACCCGCGCCCTCACACGCACGCTCCCCCTAAAGCGTTGCCGTTCCCTCACCTGGACCCTAAACCGTCCCCGTCTCCTAACCCTAACCCTAGCCCGAACCCTAACCCTAACACTTCCCCGAAGCCTGACCCTCAACCGTCGCCAAATCCTAACCCGTACGCTAACACTAACCCGCGCCCTCACACGCACGCTCCCCCTAAAGCGTTGCCGTACCCTCACCTGGACCCTAAACCGTCCCCGTCCCCTAACCCTAACCCTAGCCCGAACCCTAACCCTAACCCTTCCCCGAAGCCTGACCCTCACCCGTCCCCTAATCCTAACCCGTACGCTAACACTAACCTGCGCCCAGACACGCACGCTCCCCCTAAAGCGTTGCCGTACCCTCACCTGGACCCTAAACCGTCCCCGTCCCCTAACCCTAACCCTAGCCCGAACCCTAACCCTAACCCTTCCCCGAAGCCTGACCCTCACCCGTCCCATAATCCTAACACGTACGCTAACACTAACCCGCGCCCTCACACGCACGCTCCCCCTAAAGCATTGCCATACCCTCACCTGGACCCTAAACCGTCCCCGTCCCCTAACCCTAACCCTAGCCCGAACCCTAACCCTAACCCTTCCCCGAAGCCTGACCCTCAACCGTCGCCTAATCCTAACCCGTACGCTAACACTAACCCGCGCCCTCACACGCACGCTCCCCCTAAAGCGTTGCCGTACCCTCACCTGGACCCTAAACCGTCCCCGTCCCCTAACCCTAACCCTAGCCCGAACCCTAACCCTAACCCTTCCCCGAAGCCTGACCCTCACACGTCCCCTAATCCTAACCCGTACGCTAACACTAACCCGCGCCCTCACACGCACGCTCCCCCTAAAGCGTTGCCGTACCCTCACCTGGACCTTAAACCGTCCCCGTCCCCTAACCCTAACCTTAGCCCAAACCCTAACCCTAACCCTTCCCCGAAGCCTGACCCTCACCCGTCCCCTAATCCTAACCCGTACGCTAACACTAACCCGCGCCCTCACACGCACGCTCCCCCTAAAGCGTTGCCGTACCCTCACCTGGACCCTAAACCGTCCCCGTCCCCTAACCCTAACCCTAGCCCGAACCCTAACCCTGACCCTTCCCCGAAGCCTGACCCTCACCCGTCCCATAATCCTAACCCATACGCTAACACTAACCCACGCCCTCACACTCACGCTTCCCTTAAAGCGTTGCCGTACCCTCACCTGGACCCTAAACCGTCCCCGTCCCCTAACCCTAACCCTAGCCCGAACCCTAACCCTGACCCTTCCCCGAAGCCTGACCCTCACACGTCCCCTAATCCTAACCCGTACGCTAACACTAACCCGCGCCCTCACACGCACTCTCCCCCTAAAGCGTTGCCGTACCCTCACCTGGACCTTAAACCGTCCCCGTCCCCTAACCCTAACCTTAGCCCAAACCCTAACCCTAACCCTTCCCCGAAGCCTGACCCTCACCCGTCCCCTAATCCTAACCCGTACGCTAACACTAACCCGCGCCCTCACACGCACGCTCCCCCTAAAGCGTTGCCGTACCCTCACCTGGACCCTAAACCGTCCCCGTCCCCTAACCCTAACCCTAGCCCGAACCCTAACCCTGACCCTTCCCCGAAGCCTGACCCTCACCCGTCCCCTAATCCTAACCCGTACGCTAACACTAACCCACGCCCTCACACTCACGCTCCCCCTAAAGCGTTGCCGTACCCTCACCTGGACCCTAAACCGTCCCCGTCCCCTAACCCTAATCCTAGCCCGAACCCTAACCCTAACCTTTCCCCGAAGCCTGACCCTCACCCGTCCCCTAATCCTAACCCGTACGCTAACACTAACCCGCGCCCTCACACGCACGCTCCCCCTAAAGCGTTGCCGTACCCTCACCTGGACCTTAAACCGTCCCCGTCCCCTAACCCTAACCCTAGCCCAAACCCTAACCCTAACCCTTCCCCGAAGCCTGACCCTCACCCGTCCCCTAATCCTAACCCGTACGCTAACACTAACCCAGGCCCTCACACGCACGCTCCCCCTAAAGCGTTGCCGTACCCTCACCTGGACCCTAAACCGTCCCCGTCCCCTAACCCTAACCCTAGCCCGAACCCTAACCCTGACCCTTCCCCGAAGCCTGACACTCACCCGTCCCCTAATCCTAACCCGTACGCTAACACTAACCCGCGCCCTCACACGCACGCTCCCCCTAAAGCATTGCCGTACCCTCACCTGGACCCTAAACCGTCCCCGTTCCCTAACCCTAACCCGAACCCTAACCCTGACCCTTCCCCGAAGCCTGACCCTCACCCGTCCCCTAATCCTAACCCGTACGCTAACACTAACGCGCGCCGTCACACGCACGCTCCTCCTAAAGCGTTGCCGTACCCTCACCTGGACCCTAAACCGTCCCCGTCCCCTAACCCTAACCCTAGCCCGAACCCTAACCCTAACCCTTCCCCGAAGCCTGACCCTCAACCGTCCCCTAATCCTAACCCGTACGCTAACACTAACCCGCGCCCTCACACGCATGCTCCCCCTAAAGCGTTTCCGTACCCTCACCTGGACCCTAAACCGTCCCCGTCCCCTAACCCTAACCCTAGCCCGAACCCTAACCCTGACCCTTCCCCGAAGCCTGACCCTCACCCGTCCCCTAATCCTAACCCGTACGCTAACACTAACCCACGCCCTCACACGCACGCTCCCCCTAAAGCGTTGCCGTACCCTCACCTGGACCCTAAACCGTCCCCGTCCCCTAACCCTAACCCTAGCCCGAACCCTAACCCTGACCCTTCCCCGAAGCCTGACCCTCACCCGTCCCCTAATCCTAACCCGTACGCTAACACTAACCCGCGCCCTCACACGCACGCTCCCCCTAAAGCGTTGCCGTACCCTCACCTGGACCCTAAACCGTCCCCGTCCCCTAACCCTAACCCTAGCCCGAACCCTAACCCTCACTTTTCCCCGAAGCCTGACCCTCACCCGTCCCCTAATCCTAACCCGTACGCTAACACTAATCCGCACCCTCACACGCACGCTCCCCCTAAAGCGTTGCCGTACCCTCACCTGGACCCTAAACTGTCCCCATCCCCTAACCCTAACCCTAGCCTGAACCCTAACCCTGACACTTCCCTGAAGCCTGACCCTCACCCGTCCCCTAATCCTAACCCGTACGCTAACACTAACCCGCGCTCTCACACGCACGCTCCCCCTAAAGCGTTGCCGTGCCCTCACCTGGACCCTAAACCGTCCCCGTCCCCTAACCCTAAACCTAGCCCGAACCCTAACCCTGACCCTTCCCCGAAGCCTGACCCTCACCCGTCCCCTAATCCTAACCCGTACGTTAACACTAACCCGCGCCCTCACACGCACGCTCCCCCTAAAGCGTTGCCGTACCCTCACCTGGACCCTAAACCGTCCCCGTCCCCTAACCCGAACCCTAGCCCGAACCCTAACCCTGACCCTTCCCCGAAGCCTGACCCTCACCCGTCCCCTAATCCTAACCCGTACGCTAACACTAACCCGCGCCCTCACACGCACGCTCCCCCTAAAGCGTTGCCGTACCCTCACCTGGACCCTAAACCGTCCCCGTCCACTAATCCTAACCTTAGCCCGAACCCTAACCCTGACCCTTCCCCGAAGCCTGACCCTCACCCGTCCCCTAATCCTAACCCGTACGCTAACACTAACCCGCGCCCTCACACGCACGCTCCCCCTAAAGCGTTGCCGTACCCTCACCTGGACCCTAAACCGTCCCCGTCCCCTAACCCTAACCCTAGCCCGAACCCTAACCCTGACCCTTCCCCGAAGCCTGACACTCACCCGTCCCCTAAACCTAACCCGTACGCTAACACTAACCCGCGCCCTCACACGCACGCTCCCCCTAAAGCGTTTCCGTACCCTCACCTGGACCCTAAACCGTCCCCGTCACCTAACCCTAACCCTAGCCCGAACCCTAACCCTGACCCTTCCCCGAAGCCTGACCCTCACCCGTCCCCTAATCCTAACCCGTACGCTAACACTAAGCCGCGTCCTCACACGCACGCTCCCCCTAAAGCGTTGCCGTACCCTCACCTGGACCCTAAACCGTCCGCGTCCCCTAACCCTAACCCTAGCCTGTACCCTAACCCTAACCTTTCCCCGAAGCCTGACGCTCACGCGTCCCCTAATCCTAACCCGTACGCTAACACTAACCCGCGCCCTCACACGCACGCTCCCCCTAAAGCGTTGCCGTTCTCTCACCTGGACCCTAAACCGTCCCCGTCTCCTAACCCTAACCCTAGCCCGAACCCTAACCCTAACCCTTCCCCGAAGCCTGACCCTCAACCGTCGCCAAATCCTAACCCGTACGCTAACACTAACCCGCGCCCTCACACGCACGCTCCCCCTAAAGCGTTGCCGTACCCTCACCTGGACCCTAAACCGTCCCCGTCCCCTAACCCTAACCCTAGCCCGAACCCTAACCCTAACCCTTCCCCGAAGCCTGACCCTCACCCGTCCCCTAATCCTAACCCGTACGCTAACACTAAACCGCGCCCAGACACGCACGCTCCCCCTAAAGCGTTGCCGTACCCTCACCTGGACCCTAAACCGTCCCCGTCCCCTAACCCTAACCCTAGCCCGAACCCTAACCCTAACCCTTCCCCGAAGCCTGACCCTCACCCGTCCCATAATCCTAACACGTACGCTAACACTAACCCGCGCCCTCACACGCACGCTCCCCCTAAAGCATTGCCATACCCTCACCTGGACCCTAAACCGTCCCCGTCCCCTAACCCTAACCCTAGCCCGAACCCTAACCCTAACCCTTCCCCGAAGCCTGACCCTCAACCGTCGCCTAATCCTAACCCGTACGCTAACACTAACCCGCGCCCTCACACGCACGCTCCCCCTAAAGCGTTGCCGTACCCTCACCTGGACCCTAAACCGTCCCCGTCCCCTAACCCTAACCCTAGCCCGAACCCTAACCCTAACCCTTCCCCGAAGCCTGACCCTCACACGTCCCCTAATCCTAACCCGTACGCTAACACTAACCCGCGCCCTCACACGCACGCTCCCCCTAAAGCGTTGCCGTACCCTCACCTGGACCTTAAACCGTCCCCGTCCCCTAACCCTAACCTTAGCCCAAACCCTAACCCTAACCCTTCCCCGAAGCCTGACCCTCACCCGTCCCCTAATCCTAACCCGTACGCTAACACTAACCCGCGCCCTCACACGCACGCTCCCCCTAAAGCGTTGCCGTACCCTCACCTGGACCCTAAACCGTCCCCGTCCCCTAACCCTAACCCTAGCCCGAACCCTAACCCTGACCCTTCCCCGAAGCCTGACCCTCACCCGTCCCATAATCCTAACCCGTACGCTAACACTAACCCACGCCCTCACACTCACGCTCCCCCTAAAGCGTTGCCGTACCCTCACCTGGACCCTAAACCGTCCCCGTCCCCTAACCCTAACCCTAGCCCGAACCCTAACCCTGACCCTTCCCCGAAGCCTGACCCTCACACGTCCCCTAATCCTAACCCGTACGCTAACACTAACCCGCGCCCTCACACGCACTCTCCCCCTAAAGCGTTGCCGTAACCTCACCTGGACCTTAAACCGTCCCCGTCCCCTAACCCTAACCTTAGCCCAAACCCTAACCCTAACCCTTCCCCGAAGCCTGACCCTCACCCGTCCCCTAATCCTAACCCGTACGCTAACACTAACCCGCGCCCTCACACGCACGCTCCCCCTAAAGCGTTGCCGTACCCTCACCTGGACCCTAAACCGTCCCCGTCCCCTAACCCTAACCCTAGCCCGAACCCTAACCCTGACCCTTCCCCGAAGCCTGACCCTCACCCGTCCCCTAATCCTAACCCGTACGCTAACACTAACCCACGCCCTCACACTCACGCTCCCCCTAAAGCGTTGCCGTACCCTCACCTGGACCCTAAACCGTCCCCGTCCCCTAACCCTAACCCTAGCCCGAACCCTAACCCTAACCTTTCCCCGAAGCCTGACCCTCACCCGTCCCCTAATCCTAACCCGTACGCTAACACTAACCCGCGCCCTCACACGCACGCTCCCCCTAAAGCGTTGCCGTACCCTCACCTGGACCTTAAACCGTCCCCGTCCCCTAACCCTAACCCTAGCCCAAACCCTAACCCTAACCCTTCCCCGAAGCCTGACCCTCACCCGTCCCCTAATCCTAACCCGTACGCTAACACTAACCCGCGCCCTCACACGCACGCTCCCCCTATAGCGTTGCCGTACCCTCACCTGGACCCTAAACCATCCCCGTCCCCTAACCCTAACCCTAGCCCGAACCCTAAACCTGACCCTTCCCCGAAGCCTGACCCTCACCCGTCCCCTAATCCTAACCCGTACGCTAACACTAACCCGTGCCCTCACACGCACGCTCCCCCTAAAGCGTTGCCGTACCCTCACCTGGACCCTAAACCGTCCCCGTCCCCTAACCCTAACCCTAGCCCGAACCCTAACCCTAACCTTTCCCCGAAGCCTGACCCTCACCCGTCCCCTAATCCTAACCCGTACGCTAACACAAACCTGCGTCCTCACACGCACGCTCCCCCTAAAGTGTTGCCGTACACTCACCTGGACCCTAAACCGTCCCCGTCTCTTAACCCTAACCCTAGCCCGAACCCTAACCCTAACCCTTCCCCGAAGCCTGATCCTCACCCGTCCCCTAATCCTAACCCATACGCTAACACTAACCTGCGCCCTCACACGCACGCTCCCCCTAAAGCGTTGCCGTACCCTCACCTGGACCCTAAACCGTCCCCGTCCCCTAACCCTAACCCTAGCCCGAACCCTAACCCTGACCCTTCCCCGAAGCCTGACCCTCACCCGTCCCCTAATCCTAACCCGTCCGCTAACACTAACCCACGCCCTCACACGCACGCTCCCCCTAAAGCGTTGCCGTACCCTCACCTGGACCCTAAAACGTCCCCGTCCCCTAACCCTAACCCTAGCCCGAACCCTAACCCTAACCTTTCCCCGAAGCCTGACCCTCACCCGTCCCCTAATCCTAACCCGTACGCTAACACTAACCCGCGCCCTCACACGCACGCTCCCCCTAAAGCGTTGCCGTACCCTCACCTGGACCCTAAACCATCCCCGTCCCCTAACCCTAACCCTAGCCCGAACCCTAACCCTAACCCTTCCCCGAAGCCTGACCCTCACCCGTCCCCTAATCCTAACCCGTACGCTAACACTAACCCGTGCCCTCACACGCACGCTCCCCCTAAAGCGTTGCCGTACCCTCACCTGGACCCTAAACCGTCCCTGTCCCCTAACCCTAACCCTAGCCCGAACCCTAACCCTGACCCTTCCCCGAAGCCTGACCCTCACCCGTCCCCTAATCCTAACCCGTACGCTAACACTAACCCACGTCCTCACACGCACGCTCCCCCTAAAGCGTTGCCGTACCCTCACCTGGACCCTAAACCGTCCCCGTCCCCTAACCCTAAACCTAGCCTGAACCCTAACCCTAACCTTTCCCCGAAGCCTGACCCTCACGCGTCCCCTAATCCTAACCCGGACGCTAACACTAACCCGCGCCCTCACACGCACGCTTCCCCTAAAGCGTTGCCGTACCCTCACCTGGACCCTAAACCGTCCCCGTCCCCTAACCCTAACCCTAGCCCGAACCCTAACCCTAACCCTTCCCCGAAGCCTGACCCTCACCCGTCCCCTAATCCTAACCCGTACGCTAACACTAACCCGCGCCCTCACACGCACGCTCCCCCTAAAGCGTTGCCGTACCCTCACCTGGACCCTAAACCGTCCCCGTACCCTAACCCTAACCCTAGCCCGAACCCTAACCCTAACCCTTCCCCGAAGCCTGACCCTCACCCGTCCCCTAATCCTAACCCGTACGCTAACACTAACCCGCGCCCTCACACGCACGCTCCCCGTAAAGCGTTGCCGTACCCTCACCTGGACCCTAAACCGTCCCCGTCCCCTAACCCTAACCCTAGCCCGAACCCTAACCCTAACCCTTCCCCGAAGCCTGACCCTCACCCGTCCCCTAATCCTAACCCGTACGCTAACACTAACCCGCGCCCTCACACGCACGCTCCCCCTAAAGCGTTGCCGTACCCTCACCTGGACCCTAAACCGTCCCCGTCACCTAACCCTAACCCTAGCCCGAACCCTAACCCTGACCCTTCCCCGAAGCCTGACCCTCACCCGTCCCCTAATCCTAACCCGTACGCTAACACAAACCCGCGTCCTCACACGCACGCTCCCCCTAAAGCGTTGCCGTACCCTCACCTGGACCCTAAACCGTCCCCGTCCCTTAACCCTAACCCTAGCCCGAACCCTAACCCTAACCCTTCCCCGAAGCCTGACCCTCACCCGTCCCCTAATCCTAACCCGTACGCTAACACTAACCCGCGCCCTCACACGCACGCTCCCCCTAAAGCGTTGCCGTACCCTCACCTGGACCCTAAACCGTCCCCGTCCCCTAACCCTAACCCTAGCCCGAACCCTAACCCTGACCCTTCCCCGAAGCCTGACCCTCACCCGTCCCCTAATCCTAACCCGTACGCTAACACTAACCCGCGCCCTCACACGCACGCTCCCCCTAAAGCGTTGCCGTACCCTCACCTGGACCCTAAACCGTCCCCGTCCCCTAACCCTAACCCTATCCCGAACCCTAACCCTGACCCTTCCCCGAAGCCTGACCCTCACCCGTCCCCTAATCCTAACCCGTACGCTAACACTAACCCGCGCCCTCACACGCACGCTCCCCCTAAAGCGTTGCCGTACCCTCACCTGGACCCTAAACCGTCCCTGTCCCCTAACCCTAACCCTAGCCCGAACCCTAACCCTGACCCTTCCCCGAAGCCTGACCCTCACCCGTCCCCTAATCCTAACCCGTACGCTAACACTAACCCACGTCCTCACACGCACGCTCCCCCTAAAGCGTTGCCGTACCCTCACCTGGACCCTAAACCGTCCCCGTCCCCTAACCCTAACCCTAGCCTGAACCCTAACCCTAACCTTTCCCCGAAGCCTGACCCTCACGCGTCCCCTAATCCTAACCCGGACACTAACACTAACCCGCGCCCTCACACGCACGCTCCCCCTAAAGCGTTGCCGTACCCTCACCTGGACCCTAAACCGTCCCCGTCCCCTAACCCTAACCCTAGCCCGAACCCTAACCCTAACCCTTCCCCGAAGCCTGACCCTCACCCGTCCCCTAATCCTAACCCGTACGCTAACACTAACCCGCGCCCTCACACGCACGCTCCCCCTAAAGCGTTGCCGTAACCTCACCTGGACCCTAAACCGTCCCCGTCCCCTAACCCTAACCCTAGCCCGAACCCTAACCCTAACCCTTCCCCGAAGCCTGACCCTCACCCGTCCCCTAATCCTAACCCGTACGCTAACACTAACCCGCGCCCTCACACGCACGCTCCCCCTAAAGCGTTGCCGTACCCTCACCTGGACCCTAAACCGTCCCCGTCCCCTAACCCTAACCCTAGCCCGAACCCTAACCCTGACCCTTCCCCGAAGCCTGACCCTCACCCGTCCCCTAATCCTAACCCGTACGCTAACACTAACCCGTGCCCTCACACGCACGCTCCCCCTAAAGCGTTGCCGTACCCTCACCTGGACCCTAAACCGTCCCCGTCACCTAACCCTAACCCTAGCCCGAACCCTAACCCTAACCTTTCCCCGAAGCCTGACCCTCACCCGTCCCCTAATCCTAACCCGTACGCTAACACTAACCCGCGCCCTCACACGCACGCTCCCCCTAAAGCGTTGCCGTACCCTCACCTGGACCCTAAACCGTCCCCGTCACCTAACCCTAACCGTAGCCCGAACCCTAACCCTGACCCTTCCCCGAACCTGACCCTCACCCGTCCCCTAATCCTAACCCGTATGCTAACACTAACCCGCGTCCTCACACGCACGCTCCCCCTAAAGCGTTGCCGTACCCTCACCTGGACCCTAAACCGTCCCCGTCCCCTTACACTAACCGTAGCCCGAACCCTAACCCTGACCCTTCCCCGAAGCCTGACCCTCACCCGTCCCCTAATCCTAACCCGTACGCTAACACTAACCCGCGCCCTCACACGCACGCTCCCCCTAAAGCGTTGCCGTACCCTCACCTGGACCCTAAACCGTGCCCGTCCCCTAACCCTAACCCTAGCCCGAACCCTAAACCTGACCCTTCCCCGAAGCCTGACCCTCACCCGTCCCCTAATCCTAACCCGTACGCTAACACTAACCCGCACCCTCACACGCACGCTCCCCCTAAAGCGTTGCCGTACCCTCACCTGGACCCTAAACTGTCCCCGTCCCCTAACCCTAACCCTAGCCCGAACCCTAACCCTGACACTTCCCCGAAGCCTGACCCTCACCCGTCCCCTAATCCTAACCCGTACGCTAACACTAACCCACGCCCTCACACGCACGCTCCCCCTAAAGCGTTGCCGTACCCTCACCTGGACCCTAAACCGTCCCCGTCCCCTAACCCTAACCTTAGCCCGAACCCTAACCCTAACCTTTCCCCGAAGCCTGACCCTCACCCGTCCCCTAATCCTAACCCGTACGCTAACACTAACCCACGTCCTCACACGCACGCTCCCCCTAAAGCGTTGCCGTACCCTCACCTGGACCCTAAACCGTCCCCGTCCCCTAACCCTAACCCTAGCCTGAACCCTAACCCTAACCTTTCCCCGAAGCCTGACCCTCACGCGTCCCCTAATCCTAACCCGGACACTAACACTAACCCGCGCCCTCACACGCACGCTCCCCCTAAAGCGTTGCCGTACCCTCACCTGGACCCTAAACCGTCCCCGTCCCCTAACCCTAACCCTAGCCCGAACCCTAACCCTAACCCTTCCCCGAAGCCTGACCCTCACCCGTCCCCTAATCCTAACCCGTACGCTAACACTAACCCGCGCCCTCACACGCACGCTCCCCCTAAAGCGTTGCCGTACCCTCACCTGGACCCTAAACCGTCCCCGTCCCCTAACCCTAACCCTAGCCCGAACCCTAACCCTAACCCTTCCCCGAAGCCTGACCCTCACCCGTCCCCTAATCCTAACCCGTACGCTAACACTAACCCGCGCCCTCACACGCACGCTCCCCCTAAAGCGTTGCCGTACCCTCACATGGACCCTAAACCGTCCCCGTCCCCTAACCCTAACCCTAGCCCGAACCCTAACCCTGACCCTTCCCCGAAGCCTGACCCTCACCCGTCCCCTAATCCTAACCCGTACGCTAACACTAACCCGTGCCCTCACACGCACGCTCCCCCTAAAGCGTTGCCGTACCCTCACCTGGACCCTAAACCGTCCCCGTCACCTAACCCTAACCCTAGCCCGAACCCTAACCCTAACCTTTCCCCGAAGCCTGACCCTCACCCGTCCCCTAATCCTAACCCGTACGCTAACACTAACCCGCGCCCTCACACGCACGCTCCCCCTAAAGCGTTGCCGTACCCTCACCTGGACCCTAAACCGTCCCCGTCACCTAACCCTAACCGTAGCCCGAACCCTAACCCTGACCCTTCCCCGAACCTGACCCTCACCCGTCCCCTAATCCTAACCCGTATGCTAACACTAACCCGCGTCCTCACACGCACGCTCCCCCTAAAGCGTTGCCGTACCCTCACCTGGACCCTAAACCGTCCCCGTCCCCTTACACTAACCGTAGCCCGAACCCTAACCCTGACCCTTCCCCGAAGCCTGACCCTCACCCGTCCCCTAATCCTAACCCGTACGCTAACACTAACCCGCGCCCTCACACGCACGCTCCCCCTAAAGCGTTGCCGTACCCTCACCTGGACCCTAAACCGTGCCCGTCCCCTAACCCTAACCCTAGCCCGAACCCTAAACCTGACCCTTCCCCGAAGCCTGACCCTCACCCGTCCCCTAATCCTAACCCGTACGCTAACACTAACCCGCACCCTCACACGCACGCTCCCCCTAAAGCGTTGCCGTACCCTCACCTGGACCCTAAACCGTCCCCGTCCCCTAACCCTAACCCTAGCCCGAACCCTAACCCTGACACTTCCCCGAAGCCTGACCCTCACCCGTCCCCTAATCCTAACCCGTACGCTAACACTAACCCACGCCCTCACACGCACGCTCCCCCTAAAGCGTTGCCGTACCCTCACCTGGACCCTAAACTGTCCCCGTCCCCTAACCCTAACCTTAGCCCGAACCCTAACCCTAACCTTTCCCCGAAGCCTGACCCTCACCCGTCCCCTAATCCTAACCCGTACGCTAGCACAAACCCGCGTCCTCACACGCACGCTCCCCCTAAAGCGTTGCCGTACCCTCACCTGGACCCTAAACCGTCCCCGTCCCCTAACCCTAACCCTAGCCCGAACCCTAACCCTAACCCTTCCCCGAAGCCTGACCCTCACCCGTCCCCTAATCCTAACCCGTACGCTAACACTAACCCGCGCCCTCACACGCACGCTCCCCCTAAAGCGTTGCCGTACCCTCACCTGGACCCTAAACCGTCCCCGTCCCCTAACCCTAACCCTAGCCCGACCCCTAACCCTAACCCTTCCCCGAAGCCTGACCCTCACCCGTCCCCTAATCCTAACACGTACGCTAACACTAACCCGCGCCCTCACACGCACGCTCCCCCTAAAGCGTTGCCGTACCCTCACCTGGACCCTAAACCGTCCCCGTCCCCTAACCCTAACCCTAGCCCGAACCCTAACCCTGACCCTTCCCCGAAGCCTGACCCTCACCCGTCCCCTAATCCTAACCCGTACGCTAACACTAACCGGTGCCCTCACACGCACGCTCCCCCTAAAGCGTTGCCGTACCCTCACCTGGACCCTAAACCGTCCCCGTCCCCTAACCCTAACCCTAGCCCGAACCCTAACCCTGACCCTTCCCCGAAGCCTGACCCTCACCCGTGCCCTAATCCTAAGCCGTACGCTAACACTAACCCGCACCCTCACACGCACGCTCCCCCTAAAGCGTTGCCGTACCCTCACCTGGACCCTAAACCGTCCCCGTCACCTAAGCCTAACCCTAGCCCGAACCCTAACCCTAACCCTTCCCCGAAGCCTGACCCTCACCCGTCCCCTAATCCTAACCCGTACGCTAACACTAACCCGCGCCCTCACACGCACGCTCCCCCTAAAGCGTTGCCATACCCTCACCTGGTCCCTAAACCGTCCCCGTCCCCTAACCCTAACCCTAGCCCGAACCCTAACCCTGACCCTTCCCCGAAGCCTGACCCTCACCCGTCCCCTAATCCTAACCCGTACGCTAACACTAACCCGCGCTCTCACACGCACGCTCCCCCTAAAGCGTTGCCGTACCCTCACCTGGACCCTAAACCGTCCCCGTCCCCTAACCCTAACCGTAGCCCGAACCCTAACCCTGACCCTTCCCCGAAGCCTGACCCTCACCCGTCCCCTAATCCTAACCCTTACGCTAACACTAACCCGCGTCCTCACACGCACGCTGCCCCTAAAGCGTTGCCGTACCCTCACCTGGACCCTAAACCGTCCCCGTCCCCTAACCCTAACCCTAGCCTGAACCCTAACCCTAACCTTTCCCCGAAGCCTGACCCTCACGCGTCGCCTATTCCTAACCCGTACGCTAACACTAACCCGCGCCCTCACACGCACGCTCCCCCTAAAGCGTTGCCGTACCCTCACCTGGACCCTAAACCGTCCCCGTCCCCTAACCCTAACCCTAGCCCGAACCCTAACCCTGACCCTTCCCCGAAGCCTGACCCTCACCCGTCCCCTAATCCTAACCCGTACGCTAACACTAACCCGTGCCCTCACACGCACGCTCCCCCTAAAGCGTTGCCGTACCCTCACCTGGACCCTAAACCGTCCCCGTCCCCTAACCCTAACCCTAGCCCGAACCCTAACCCTGACCCTTCCCCGAAGCCTGACCCTCACCCGTGCCCTAATCCTAACCCGTACGCTAACACTAACCCGCACCCTCACACGCACGTTCCCCCTAAAGCGTTGCCGTACCCTCACCTGGACCCTAAACCGTCCCCGTCCCCTAACCCTAACCCTAGCCCGAACCCTAACCCTAACCCTTCCCCGAAGCCTGACCCTCACCCGTCCCCTAATCCTAACCCGTACGCTAACACTAACCCGCGCCCTCACACGCACGCTCCCCCTAAAGCGTTGCCATACCCTCACCTGGTCCCTAAACCGTCCCCGTCCCCTAACCCTAACCCTAGTCCGAACCCTAACCCTGACCCTTCCCCGAAGCCTGACCCTCACCCGTCCCCTAATCCTAACCCGTACGCTAACACTAACCCGCGCCCTCACACGCACGCTCCCCCTAAAGCGTTGCCATACCCTCACCTGGACCCTAAACCGTCCCCGTCCCCTAACCCTAACCGTAGCCCGAACCCTAACCCTGACCCTTCCCCGAAGCCTGACCCTCACCCGTCCCCTAATCCTAAACCGTACGCTAACACTAACCCGCGTCCTCACACGCACGCTGCCCCTAAAGCGTTGCCGTACCCTCACCTGGACCCTAAACCGTCCCCGTCCCCTAACCCTAACCCTAGCCTGAACCCTAACCCTAACATTTCCCCGAAGCCTGACCCTCACGCGTCCCCTAATCCTAACCCGTACGCTAACACTAACCCGCGCCCACACACGCACGCTCCCCCTAAAGCGTTGCCGTACCCTCACCTGGACCCTAAACCGTCCCCGTCCCCTAACCCTAACCCTAGCCCGAACCCTAACCCTAACCCTTCCCCGAAGCCTGACCCTCATCCGTCCCCTAATCCTAACCCGTACGCTAACACTAACCCGCGCCCTCACACGCACGCTCCCCCTAAAGCGTTGCCGTACCCTCACCTGGACCCTAAACCGTCCCCGTCCCCTAACCTTAACCCTAGCCCGAACCCTAACCCTAACCCTTCCCCAAAGCCTGACCCTCACCCGTCCCCTAATCCTAACCCGTACGCTAACACTAACCCGCGCCCTCACACGCACGCTCCCCCTAAAGCGTTGCCGTACCCTCACCTGGACCCTAAACCGTCCCCGTCCCCTAACCCTAACCCTAGCCCGAACCCTAACCCTAACCCTTCCCCGAAGCCTGACCCTCACCCGTCCCCTAATCCTAACACGTACGCTAACACTAACCCGCGCCCTCACACGCACGCTCCCCCTAAAGCGTTGCCGTACCCTCACCTGGACCCTAAACCGTCCCCGTCCCCTAACCCTAACCCTAGCCCGAACCCTAACCCTGACCCTTCCCCGAAGCCTGACCCTCACCCGTCCCCTAATCCTAACCCGTACGCTAACACTAAGCCGCGTCCTCACACGCACGCTCCCCCTAAAGCGTTGCCGTACCCTCACCTGGACCCTAAACCATCCCCGTCCCCTAACCCTAACCCTAGCCTGTACCCTAACCCTAACCTTTCCCCGAAGCCTGACCCTCATGCGTCCCCTAATCCTAACCCGTACGCTAACACTAACCCGCGCCCTCACACGCACGCTCCCCCTAAAGCGTTGCCGTACCCTCACCTGGACCCTAAACCGTCCCCGTCACCTAACCCTAACCGTAGCCCGAACCCTAACCCTGACCCTTCCCCGAACCTGACCCTCACCCGTCCCCTAATCCTAACCCGTATGCTAACACTAACCCGCGTCCTCACACGCACGCTCCCCCTAAAGCGTTGCCGTACCCTCACCTGGACCCTAAACCGTCCCCGTCCCCTTACACTAACCGTAGCCCGAACCCTAACCCTGACCCTTCCCCGAAGCCTGACCCTCACCCGTCCCCTAATCCTAACCCGTACGCTAACACTAACCCGCGCCCTCACACGCACGCTCCCCCTAAAGCGTTGCCGTACCCTCACCTGGACCCTAAACCGTGCCCGTCCCCTAACCCTAACCCTAGCCCGAACCCTAAACCTGACCCTTCCCCGAAGCCTGACCCTCACCCGTCCCCTAATCCTAACCCGTACGCTAACACTAACCCGCACCCTCACACGCACGCTCCCCCTAAAGCGTTGCCGTACCCTCACCTGGACCCTAAACCGTCCCCGTCCCCTAACCCTAACCCTAGCCCGAACCCTAACCCTGACACTTCCCCGAAGCCTGACCCTCACCCGTCCCCTAATCCTAACCCGTACGCTAACACTAACCCACGCCCTCACACGCACGCTCCCCCTAAAGCGTTGCCGTACCCTCACCTGGACCCTAAACCGTCCCCGTCCCCTAACCCTAACCTTAGCCCGAACCCTAACCCTAACCTTTCCCCGAAGCCTGACCCTCACCCGTCCCCTAATCCTAACCCGTACGCTAACACTAACCCACGTCCTCACACGCACGCTCCCCCTAAAGCGTTGCCGTACCCTCACCTGGACCCTAAACCGTCCCCGTCCCCTAACCCTAACCCTAGCCTGAACCCTAACCCTAACCTTTCCCCGAAGCCTGACCCTCACGCGTCCCCTAATCCTAACCCGGACACTAACACTAACCCGCGCCCTCACACGCACGCTCCCCCTAAAGCGTTGCCGTACCCTCACCTGGACCCTAAACCGTCCCCGTCCCCTAACCCTAACCCTAGCCCGAACCCTAACCCTAACCCTTCCCCGAAGCCTGACCCTCACCCGTCCCCTAATCCTAACCCGTACGCTAACACTAACCCGCGCCCTCACACGCACGCTCCCCCTAAAGCGTTGCCGTACCCTCACCTGGACCCTAAACCGTCCCCGTCCCCTAACCCTAACCCTAGCCCGAACCCTAACCCTAACCCTTCCCCGAAGCCTGACCCTCACCCGTCCCCTAATCCTAACCCGTACGCTAACACTAACCCGCGCCCTCACACGCACGCTCCGCCTAAAGCGTTGCCGTACCCTCACCTGGACCCTAAACCGTCCCCGTCCCCTAACCCTAACCCTAGCCCGAACCCTAACCCTGACCCTTCCCCGAAGCCTGACCCTCACCCGTCCCCTAATCCTAACCCGTACGCTAACACTAACCCGTGCCCTCACACGCACGCTCCCCCTAAAGCGTTGCCGTACCCTCACCTGGACCCTAAACCGTCCCCGTCACCTAACCCTAACCCTAGCCCGAACCCTAACCCTAACCTTTCCCCGAAGCCTGACCCTCACCCGTCCCCTAATCCTAACCCGTACGCTAACACTAACCCGCGCCCTCACACGCACGCTCCCCCTAAAGCGTTGCCGTACCCTCACCTGGACCCTAAACCGTCCCCGTCACCTAACCCTAACCGTAGCCCGAACCCTAACCCTGACCCTTCCCCGAACCTGACCCTCACCCGTCCCCTAATCCTAACCCGTACGCTAACACTAACCCGCGTCCTCACACGCACGCTCCCCCTAAAGCGTTGCCGTACCCTCACCTGGACCCTAAACCGTCCCCGTCCCCTTACACTAACCGTAGCCCGAACCCTAACCCTGACCCTTCCCCGAAGCCTGACCCTCACCCGTCCCCTAATCCTAACCCGTACGCTAACACTAACCCGCGCCCTCACACGCACGCTCCCCCTAAAGCGTTGCCGTACCCTCACCTGGACCCTAAACCGTGCCCGTCCCCTAACCCTAACCCTAGCCCGAACCCTAAACCTGACCCTTCCCCGAAGCCTGACCCTCACCCGTCCCCTAATCCTAACCCGTACGCTAACACTAACCCGCACCCTCACACGCACGCTCCCCCTAAAGCGTTGCCGTACCCTCACCTGGACCCTAAACCGTCCCCGTCCCCTAACCCTAACCCTAGCCCGAACCCTAACCCTGACACTTCCCCGAAGCCTGACCCTCACCCGTCCCCTAATCCTAACCCGTACGCTAACACTAACCCACGCCCTCACACGCACGCTCCCCCTAAAGCGTTGCCGTACCCTCACCTGGACCCTAAACCGTCCCCGTCCCCTAACCCTAACCTTAGCCCGAACCCTAACCCTAACCTTTCCCCGAAGCCTGACCCTCACCCGTCCCCTAATCCTAACCCGTACGCTAGCACAAACCCGCGTCCTCACACGCACGCTCCCCCTAAAGCGTTGCCGTACCCTCACCTGGACCCTAAACCGTCCCCGTCCCCTAACCCTAACCCTAGCCCGAACCCTAACCCTAACCCTTCCCCGAAGCCTGACCCTCACCCGTCCCCTAATCCTAACCCGTACGCTAACACTAACCCGCGCCCTCACACGCACGCTCCCCCTAAAGCGTTGCCGTACCCTCACCTGGACCCTAAACCGTCCCCGTCCCCTAACCCTAACCCTAGCCCGAACCCTAACCCTAACACTTCCCCGAAGCCTGACCCTCACCCGTCCCCTAATCCTAACACGTACGCTAACACTAACCCGCGCCCTCACACGCACGCTCCCCCTAAAGCGTTGCCGTACCCTCACCTGGACCCTAAACCGTCCCCGTCCCCTAACCCTAACCCTAGCCCGAACCCTAACCCTGACCCTTCCCCGAAGCCTGACCCTCACCCGTCCCCTAATCCTAACCCGTACGCTAACACTAACCGGTGCCCTCACACGCACGCTCCCCCTAAAGCGTTGCCGTACCCTCACCTGGACCCTAAACCGTCCCCGTCCCCTAACCCTAACCCTAGCCTGAACCCTAACCCTGACCCTTCCCCGAAGCCTGACCCTCACCCGTGCCCTAATCCTAACCCGTACGCTAACACTAACCCGCACCCTCACACGCACGCTCCCCCTAAAGCGTTGCCGTACCCTCACCTGGACCCTAAACCGTCCCCGTCACCTAAGCCTAACCCTAGCCCGAACCCTAACCCTAACCCTTCCCCGAAGCCTGACCCTCACCCGTCCCCTAATCCTAACCCGTACGCTAACACTAACCCGCGCCCTCACACGCACGCTCCCCCTAAAGCGTTGCCATACCCTCACCTGGTCCCTAAACCGTCCCCGTCCCCTAACCCTAACCCTAGCCCGAACCCTAACCCTGACCCTTCCCCGAAGCCTGACCCTCACCCGTCCCCTAATCCTAACCCGTACGCTAACACTAACCCGCGCCCTCACACGCACGCTCCCCCTAAAGCGTTGCCGTACCCTCACCTGGACCCTAAACCGTCCCCGTCCCCTAACCCTAACCGTAGCCCGAACCCTAACCCTGACCCTTCCCCGAAGCCTGACCCTCACCCGTCCCCTAATCCTAACCCTTACGCTAACACTAACCCACGTCCTCACACGCACGCTGCCCCTAAAGCGTTGCCGTACCCTCACCTGGACCCTAAACCGTCCCCGTCCCCTAACCCTAACCCTAGCCTGAACCCTAACCCTAACCTTTCCCCGAAGCCTGACCCTCACGCGTCGCCTATTCCTAACCCGTACGCTAACACTAACCCGCGCCCTCACACGCACGCTCCCCCTAAAGCGTTGCCGTACCCTCACCTGGACCCTAAACCGTCCCCGTCCCCTAACCCTAACCCTAGCCCGAACCCTAACCCTGACCCTTCCCCGAAGCCTGACCCTCACCCGTCCCCTAATCCTAACCCGTACGCTAACACTAACCCGTGCCCTCTCACGCACGCTCCCCCTAAAGCGTTGCCGTACCCTCACCTGGACCCTAAACCGTCCCCGTCCCCTAACCCTAACCCTAGCCAGAACCCTAACCCTGACCCTTCCCCGAAGCCTGACCCTCACCCGTGCCCTAATCCTAACCCGTACGCTAACACTAACCCGCACCCTCACACGCACGCTCCCCCTAAAGCGTTGCCGTACCCTCACCTGGACCCTAAACCGTCCCCGTCACCTAACCCTAACCCTAGCCCGAACCCTAACCCTAACCCTTCCCCGAAGCCTGACCCTCACCCGTCCCCTAATCCTAACCCGTACGCTAACACTAACCCGCGCCCTCACACGCACGCTCCCCCTAAAGCGTTGCCATACCCTCACCTGGTCCCTAAACCGTCCCCGTCCCCTAACCCTAACCCTAGTCCGAACCCTAACCCTGACCCTTCCCCGAAGCCTGACCCTCACCCGTCCCCTAATCCTAACCCGTACGCTAACACTAACCCGCGCCCTCACACGCACGCTCCCCCTAAAGCGTTGCCATACCCTCACCTGGACCCTAAACCGTCCCCGTCCCCTAACCCTAACCGTAGCCCGAACCCTAACCCTGACCCTTCCCCGAAGCCTGACCCTCACCCGTCCCCTAATCCTAACCCGTACGCTAACACTAACCCGCGTCCTCACACGCACGCTGCCCCTAAAGCGTTGCCGTACCCTCACCTGGACCCTAAACCGTCCCCGTCCCCTAACCCTAACCCTAGCCTGAACCCTAACCCTAACATTTCCCCGAAGCCTGACCCTCACGCGTCCCCTAATCCTAACCCGTACGCTAACACTAACCCGCGCCCTCACACGCACGCTCCCCCTAAAGCGTTGCCGTACCCTCACCTGGACCCTAAACCGTCCCCGTCCCCTAACCCTAACCCTAGCCCGAACCCTAACCCTAACCCTTCCCCGAAGCCTGACCCTCATCCGTCCCCTAATCCTAACCCGTACGCTAACACTAACCCGCGCCCTCACACGCACGCTCCCCCTAAAGCGTTGCCGTACCCTCACCTGGACCCTAAACCGTCCCCGTCCCCTAACCTTAACCCTAGCCCGAACCCTAACCCTAACCCTTCCCCAAAGCCTGACCCTCACCCGTCCCCTAATCCTAACCCGTACGCTAACACTAACCCGCGCCCTCACACGCACGCTCCCCCTAAAGCGTTGCCGTACCCTCACCTGGACCCTAAACCGTCCCCGTCCCCTAACCCTAACCCTAGCCCGAACCCTAACCCTAACCCTTCCCCGAAGCCTGACCTTCACCCGTCCCCTAATCCTAACACGTACGCTAACACTAACCCGCGCCCTCACACGCACGCTCCCCCTAAAGCGTTGCCGTACCCTCACCTGGACCCTAAACCGTCCCCGTCCCCTAACCCTAACCCTAGCCCGAACCCTAACCCTGACCCTTCCCCGAAGCCTGACCCTCACCCGTCCCCTAATCCTAACCCGTACGCTAACACTAAGCTGCGTCCTCACACGCACGCTCCCCCTAAAGCGTTGCCGTACCCTCACCTGGACCCTAAACCATCCCCGTCCCCTAACCCTAACCCTAGCCTGTACCCTAACCCTAACCTTTCCCCGAAGCCTGACCCTCATGCGTCCCCTAATCCTAACCCGTACGCTAACACTAACCCGCGCCCTCACACGCACGCTCCCCCTAAAGCGTTACCGTACCCTCACCTGGACCCTAAACCGTCCCCGTCTCCTAACCCTAACCCTAGCCCGAACCCTAACCCTAACCCTTCCCCGAAGCCTGACCCTCAACCGTCGCCAAATCCTAACCCGTACGCTAACACTAACCCGCGCCCTCACACGCACGCTCCCCCTAAAGCGTTGCCGTACCCTCACCTGGACCCTAAACCGTCCCCGTCCCCTAACCCTAACCCTAGCCCGAACCCTAACCCTAACCCTTCCCCGAAGCCTGACCCTCACCCGTCCCCTAATCCTAACCCGTACGCTAACACTAACCCGCGCCCTCACACGCACGCTCCCCCTAAAGCGTTGCCGTACCCTCACCTGGACCCTAAACCGTCCCCGTCCCCTAACCCTAACCCTAGCCCAAACCCTAACCCTAACCCTTCCCCGAAGCCTGACCCTCACCCGTCCCCTAATCCTAACCCGTACGCTAACACTAACCCACGCCCTCACACGCACGCTCCCCCTAAGGCGTTGCCGTACCCTCACCTGGACCCTAAACCGTCCCCGTCCCCTAACCCTAACCCTAGCCCGAACCCTAACCCTGACCCTTCCCCGAAGCCTGACCCTCACCCGTCCCCTAATCCTAACCCGTACGCTAACACTAACCCGATCCCTCACACGCACGCTCCCCCTAAAGCGTTGCCGTACCCTCACCTGGACCCTAAACCGTCCCCGTCCCCTAACCCTAACCCTAGCCCGAACCCTAACCCTGACCCTTCCCCGAAGCCTGACCCTCACCCGTCCCCTAATCCTAACCCGTACGCTAACACTAACCCACGCCCTCACACTCACGCTCCCCTAAAGCGTTGCCGTACCCTCACCTGGACCCTAAACCGTCCCCGTCCCCTAACCCTAACCCTAGCCCGAACCCTAACCCTGACCCTTCCCCGAAGCCTGACCCTCACCCGTCCCCTAATCCTAACCCGTACGCTAACACTAACCCGCGCCCTCACACGCAAGCTCCCCCTAAAGCATTGCCGTACCCTCACCTGGACCCTAAACCGTCCCCGTCCCCTAACCCTAACCCTAGCCCGAACCCTAACCCTGACCCTTCCCCGAAGCCTGACCCTCCCCCGTCCCCTAATCCTAACCCGTACGCTAACACTAATCCGCACCCTCACACGCACGCTCCCCCTAAAGCGTTGCCGTACCCTCACCTGGACCCTAAACCGTCCCCGTCCCCTAACCCTAAACCTAGCCTGAACCCAAACCCTGACCCTTCCCCGAAGCCTGACCCTCACCCGTCCCCTAATCCTAACCCGTACGCTAACACTAAACCGCGCCCTCACACGCACGCTCCCCCTAAAGCATTGCCGTACCCTCACCTGGACCCTAAACCGTCCCCGTCCCCTAACCCTAACCCTAGCCCGAACCCTAACCCTGACCCTTCCCCGAAGCCTGACCCTCACCCGTCCCCTAATCCTAACCCGTACGCTAACACTAACCCGCGCCCTCACACGCACGCTCCCCCTAAAGCGTTGCCGTACCCTCACCTGGACCCTAAACCGTCCCCGTCCCCTAACCCTAACCCTAGCCCGAACCCTAACCCTAACCCTTCCCCGAAGCCTGACCCTCACCCGTCCCCTAATCCTAACCCGTACGCTAACACTAACCCGCGCCCTCACACGCACGCTCCCCCTAAAGCGTTGCCGTACCCTCACCTGGACCCTAAACCGTCCCCGTCCCCTAACCCTAACCCTAGCCCGAACCCTAACCCTAACCCTTCCCCGAAGCGTGACTCTCAACCGTCGCCTAATCCTAACCCGTACGCTAACACTAACCCGCGCCCTCACATGCACGCTCCCCCTAAAGCGTTGCCGTACCCTCACCTGGACCCTAAACCGTCCCCGTCCCCGTCCCCTAACCCTAGCCCGAACCCTAACCCTGACCCTTCCCCGAAGCCTGACCCTCATCCGTCCCCTAATCCTAACCCGTACGCTAACACTAACCCGTGCCCTCACACGCACGCTCCCCCTAAAGCGTTGCCGTACCCTCACCTGGACCCTAAACCGTCCCCGTCACCTAACCCGAACCCTAGCCCGAACCCTAACCCTGACCCTTCACCAAAGCCTGATCCTCACCCGTGCCCTAATCCTAACCCGTACGCTAACACTAACCCGCACCCTCACACGCACGCTCCCCCTACAGCGTTGCCGTACCCTCACCTGGACCCTAAACCGTCCCCGTCATCTAACCCTAACCCTAGCCCGAACCCTAACCCTGACCCTTCCCCGAAGCCTGACCCTCACCCGTCCCCTAATCCTAACCCATACGCTAACACTAACCCGCGCCCTCACACGCACGCTCCCCCTAAAGCATTGCCGTACCCTCACCTGGTCCCTAAACCGTCCCCGTCCCCTAACCCTAACCCTAGCCCGAACTCTAACCCTGACCCTTCCCCGAAGCCTGACCCTCACCCGTCCCCTAATCCTAACCCGTACGCTAACACTAACCCGCGCCCTCACACGCACGCTCCCCCTAAAGCGTTGCCGTACCCTCACCTGGACCCTAAACCGTCCCCGTCCCCTAACCCTAACCGTAGCCCGAACCCTAACCCTGACCCTTCCCCGAAGCCTGACCCTCACCAGTCCCCTAATCCTAACCCGTACGCTAACACTAACCCGCGCCCTCACACGCACGCTCCCCCTAAAGCGTTGCCGTACCCTCACCTGGACCCTAAACCGTCCCCGTCCCCTAACGCTAACCCTAGCCCGAACCCTAACCCTGAACCTTCCCCGAAGCCTGACCCTCACCCGTCCCCTAATCCTAACCCGTACGCTAACACTAATCCGCACCCTCACACGCACGCTCCCCCTAAAGCGTTGCCGTACCCTCACCTGGACCCTAAACCGTCCCCATCCCCTAACCCTAACCCTAGCCTGAACCCTAACCCTGACCCTTCCCCGAAGCCTGACCCTCACCCGTCCCCTAATCCTAACCCGTACGCTAACACTAACCCACGCCCTCACACGCACGCTCCCCCTAAAGCATTGCCGTACCCTCACCTGGACCCTAAACCGTCCCCGTCCCCTAACCCTAACCCTAGCCCGAACCCTAACCCTAACCCTTCCCCGAAGCCTGACCCTCACCCGTCCCCTAATCCTAACCCGTACGCTAACACTAACCCAAGCCCTCACACGCACGCTCCCCCTAAAGCGTTGCCGTACCCTCACCTGGACCCTAAACCGTCCCCGTCCCCTAACCCTAACCCTAGCCCGAACCCTAACCCTAAACTTTCCCCGAAGCCTGACCCTCACCCGTCCCCTAATCCTAACCCGTACGCTAACACTAACCCGCGCCCTCACACGCACGCTCCCCCTAAAGCGTTGCCGTACCCTCACCTGGACCCTAAACCGTCCCCGTCCCCGTCCCCTAACCCTAGCCCGAACCCTAACCCTGACCCTTCCCCGAAGCCTGACCCTCACCCGTCCCCTAATCCTAACCCGTACGCTAACACTAACCCACGCCCTCACACGCACGCTCCCCCTAAAGCGTTGCCGTACCCTCACCTGGACCCTAAACCGTCCCCGTCCCCTAACCCTAACCCTAGCCCGAACCCTAACCCTAACCCTTCCCCGAAGCCTGACCCTCACCCGTCCACTAATCCTAACACGTACGCTAACACTAACCCGCGCCCTCACACGCACGCTCCCCCTAAAGCGTTGCCGTACCTTCACGTGGAACCTAAACCGTCCCCGTCCCCTAACCCTAACCCTAGCCCGAACCCTAACCCTAACCCTTCCCCGAAGCCTGACCCTCACCCGTCCACTAATCCTAACCCGTACGCTAACACTAACCCGGGCCCTCACACGCACGCTCCCCCTAAAGCGTTGCCGTACCTTCACGTGGAACCTAAACCGTCCCCGTCCCCTAACCCTAACCCTAGCCCGAACCCTAACCCTTCCCCGAAGCCTGACCCTCACCCGTCCACTAATCCTAACACGTACGCTAACACTAACCCGCGCCCTCACACGCACGCTCCCCCTAAAGCGTTGCCGTACCCTCACCTGGACCCTAAACCGTCCCCGTCCCCTAACCCTAACCCTAGCCCGAACCCTAACCCTAACCCTTCCCCGAAGCCTGACCCTCACCCGTCCCCTAATCCTAACCCGTACGCTAACACTAACCCGTGCCCTCACACGCACGCTCCCCCTAAAGCGTTGCCGTACCCTCACCTGGACCCTAAACCGTCCCCGTCACCTAACCCTAACCCTAGCCCGAACCCTAACCCTGACACTTCCCCGAAGCCTGACCCTCACCCGTCCCCTAATCCTAACCCGTACGCTAACACTAACCCGCGCCCTCACACGCACGCTCCCCCTAAAGCGTTGCCGTACCCTCACCTGGACCCTAAACCGTCCCCGTCCCCTAACCCTAACCCTAGCCCGAACCCTAACCCTAACCCTTCCCCGAAGCCTGACCCTCACCCGTCCCCTAATCCTAACCCGTACGCTAACACTAACCCGCGTCCTCACACGCACGCTCCCCATAAAGCGTTGCCGTACCCTCACCTGGACCCTAAACCATCCCCGTCCCCTAACCCTAACCCTAGCCCGAACCCTAACCCTGACCCTTCCCCGAAGCCTGACCCTCACCCGTCCCCTAATCCTAACCCGTACGCTAACACTAACCCGCGCCCTCACACGCACGCTCCCCCTAAAGAGTTGCCGTACCCTCACCTGGACCCTAAACCGTCCCCGTCCCCTAACCCTAACCCTAGCCCGAACCCTAACCCTAACCCATCCCCGAAGCCTGACCCTCACCCGTCCCCTAATCCTAACCCGTACGCTTACACTAACCCGCGCCCTCACTCGCACGCTCCCCCTAAAGCATTGCCGTACCCTCACCTGGACCCTAAACCGTCCCCGTCCCCTAACCCTAACCCTAGCCCGAACCCAAACCCTAACCCTTCCCCGAAGCCTGACCCTCAACCGTCGCCTAATCCTAACCCGTACGCTAACACTAACCCGCGCCCTCACACGCACGCTCCCCCTAAAGCGTTGCCGTACCCTCACCTGGACCCTAAACCGTCCCCGTCCCCTAACCCTAACCCTAGCCCGAACCCTAACCCTAACCCTTCCCCGAAGCCTGACCCTCACCCGTCCCCTAATCCTAACCCGTACGCTAACACTAACCCGCGCCCTCACACGCACGCTCCCCCTAAAGCGTTGCCGTACCCTCACCTGGACCCTAAACCGTCCCCGTCCCCTAACCCTAACCCTAGCCCGAACCCTAACCCTGACACTTCCCCGAAGCCTGACCCTCACCCGTCCCCTAATCCTAACCCGTACGCTAACACTAACCCGCACCCTCACACGCACGCTCCCCCTAAAGCATTGCCGTACCCTCACCTGGACCCTAAACCGTCCCCGTCCCCTAACCCTAACCCTAGCCCGAACCCTAACCCTAACCCTTCCCCGAAGCCTGACCCTCAACCGTCGCCTAATCCTAAGCCGTACGCTAACACTAATCCGCACCCTCACACGCACGCTCCCCCTAAAGCGTTGCCGTACCCTCACCTGGACCCTAAACCGTCCCCGTCCCCTAACCCTAACCCTAGCCCGAACCCTAACCCTAAACCTTCCCCGAAGCCTGACCCTCACCCGTCCCCTAATCCTAACCCGTACGCTAACACTAACACGCGCCCTCACACGCACGCTCCCCCTAAAGCGTTGCCGTACCCTCACCTGGACCCTAAACCGTCCCCGTCCCCTATCCCTAACCCTAGCCTGAACCCTAACCCTAACCTTTCCCCGAAGCCTGACCCTCACGCGTCCCCTAATCCTAACCCGTACGCTAACACTAACCCGCGCCCTCACACGCACGCTCCCCCTAAAGCG
The DNA here is from genome assembly GCF_951394435.1 of Stenella coeruleoalba. NCBI lineage: Eukaryota > Metazoa > Chordata > Mammalia > Artiodactyla > Delphinidae > Stenella > Stenella coeruleoalba. Next base: position 278,772 of record NW_027646156.1, on the reverse strand, counting down.
TTGCCGTACCTTCACGTGGAACCTAAACCTTCCCCGTCCCCTAACCCTAACCCTAGCCCGAACCCTAACCCTGACCCTTCCCCGAAGCCTGACCCTCACCCGTCCCCTAATCCTAACACGTACTCTAACACTAAACCGTGGCCTCACACGCACGCTCCCACTAAAGCATTGCCATACCCTCACCTGGACCCTAAACCGTCCCCGTCCCCTATCCCTAACCCTAGCCTGAACCCTAACCCTAACCTTTCCCCGAAGCCTGACCCTCACGCGTCCCCTAATCCTAACCCGTACGCTAACACTAACCCGCGCCCTCACACGCACGTTCCCCCTAAAGCGTTGCCGTACCTTCACGTGGAACCTAAACCGTCCCCGTCCCCTAACCCTAACCCTAGCCCGAACCCTAACCCTAACACTTCCCCGAAGCCTGACCCTCACCCGTCCACTAATCCTAACACGTACGCTAACAATAACCCGCGCCCTCACACGCACGCTCCCCCTAAAGCGTTGCCGTACCCTCACCTGGACCCTAAACCGTCCCCGTCCCCTAACCCTAACCCTAGCCCGAACCCTAACCCTAACCCTTCCCCGAAGCCTGACCCTCACCCGTCCCCTAATCCTAACCCGTACGCTAACACTAACCCTGGCCCTCACACGCACGCTCCCCCTAAAGCGTTGCCGTACCCTCACCTGGACCCTAAACCGTCCCCGTCCCCTAACCCTAACCCTAGCCTGAACCCTAACCCTGACCCTTCCCCGAAGCCTGACCCTCACCCGTCCCCTAATCCTAACCCGTACGCTAACACTAACCCGCGCCCTCACACGCACGCTCCCCCTAAAGCGTTGCCGTACCCTCACCTGGACCCTAAACCGTCCCCGTCCCCTAACCCTAACCCTAGCCCGAACCCTAACCATAACCTTTCCCCGAAGCCTGACCCTCACCCGTCCCCTAATCCTAACCCGTACGCTAACACAAACCCGCGTCCTCACACACACGCTCCCCCTAAAGCGTTGCCGTACCCTCACCTGGACCCTAAACCGTCCCCGTCCCCTAACCCTAACCCTAGCACGAACCCTAACCCTGACCCTTCCCCGAAGCCTGACCCTCACCCGTCCCCTAATCCTAACCCGTACGCTAACACTAACCCGCGCCCTCCCACGCACGCTCCCCCTAAAGCGTTGCTGTACCCTCAACTGGACCCTAAACCGTCCCCGTCCCCTAACCCTAACCCTAGCCCGAACCCTAACCCTAACCCTTCCCCGAAGCCTGACCCTCACCCGTCCCCTAATCCTAACCCGTACGCTAACACTAACCCGCACCCTCACACGCACGCTCCCCCTAAAGCGTTGCCGTACCCTCACCTGGACCCTAAACCGTCCCCGTCCCCTAACCCTAACCCTAGGCCGAACCCTAACCCTGACCCTTCCCCGAAGCCTGACCCTCACCCGTCCCCTAATCCTAACCCGTACGCTAACACTAACCCGTGCCCTCACACGCACGCTCCCCCTAAAGCGTTGCCGTACCCTCACCTGGACCCTAAACCGTCCCCGTCACCTAACCCTAACCCTAGCCCGAACCCTAACCCTGACACTTCCCCGAAGCCTGACCCTCACCCGTCCCCTAATCCTAACCCGTACGCTAACACTAACCCGCGCCCTCACACGTACGCTCCCCCTAAAGCGTTGCCGTACCCTCACCTGGACCCTAAACCGTCCCCGTCCCCTAACCCTAACCCTAGCCCGAACCCTAACCCTAACCCTTCCCCGAAGCCTGACCCTCACCCGTCCCCTAATCCTAACCCGTACGCTAACACTAACCCGCGTCCTCACACGCACGCTCCCCATAAAGCGTTGCCGTACCCTCACCTGGACCCTAAACCATCCCCGTCCCCTAACCCTAACCCTAGCCCGAACCCTAACCCTGACCCTTCCCCGAAGCCTGACCCTCACCCGTCCCCTAATCCTAACCCGTACGCTAACACTAACACGCGCCCTCACACGCACGCTCCCCCTAAAGCGTTGCCGTACCCTCACCTGGACCCTAAACCGTCCCCGTCCCCTAACCCTAACCCTAGCCCGAACCCTAACCCTAACCCATCCCCGAAGCCTGACCCTCACCCGTCCCCTAATCCTAACCCGTACGCTTACACTAACCCGCGCCCTCACTCGCACGCTCCCCCTAAAGCATTGCCGTACCCTCACCTGGACCCTAAACCGTCCCCGTCCCCTAACCCTAACCCTAGCCCGAACCCTAACCCTAACCCTTCCCCGAAGCCTGACCCTCAACCGTCGCCTAATCCTAACCCGTACGCTAACACTAACCCGCGCCCTCACACGCACGCTCCCCCTAAAGCGTTGCCGTACCCTCACCTGGACCCTAAACCGTCCCCGTCCCCTAACCCTAACCCTAGCCCGAACCCTAACCCTAACCCTTCCCCGAAGCCTGACCCTCACCCGTCCCCTAATCCTAACCCGTACGCTAACACTAACCCGCGCCCTCACACGCACGCTCCCCCTAAAGCGTTGCCGTACCCTCACCTGGACCCTAAACCGTCCCCATCCCCTAACCCTAACCCTAGCCCGAACCCTAACCCTGACCCTTCCCCGAAGCCTGACCCTCACCCGTCCCCTAATCCTAACCCGTACGCTAACACTAACCCGCACCCTCACACGCACGCTCCCCCTAAAGCATTGCCGTACCCTCACCTGGACCCTAAACCGTCCCCGTCCCCTAACCCTAACCCTAGCCCGAACCCTAACCCTAACCCTTCCCCGAAGCCTGACCCTCAACCGTCGCCTAATCCTAAGCCGTACGCTAACACTAATCCGCACCCTCACACGCACGCTCCCCCTAAAGCGTTGCCGTACCCTCACCTGGACCCTAAACCGTCCCCGTCCCCTAACCCTAACCCTATCCCGAACCCTAACCCTAACCCTTCCCCGAAGCCTGACCCTCACCCGTCCCCTAATCCTAACCCGTACGCTAACACTAACACGCGCCCTCACACGCACGCTCCCCCTAAAGCGTTGCCGTACCCTCACCTGGACCCTAAACCGTCCCCGTCCCCTATCCCTAACCCTAGCCTGAACCCTAACCCTAACCTTTCCCCGAAGCCTGACCCTGACGCGTCCCCTAATCCTAACCCGTACGCTAACACTAACCCGCGTCCTCACACGCACGCTCCCCCTAAAGCGTTGCAGTACCCTCTCCTGGACCCTAAACCGTCCCCGTCCCCTAACCCTAACCCTAGCCCGAACCCTAACCCTGACCCTTCCCCGAAGCCTGACCCTCACCCGTACCCTAATCCTAACCCGTATGCTAACACTAACCCGCGCCCTCACACGTACGCTCCCCCTAAAGCGTTGTCGTACCCTCACCTGGATCCTAAACCGTCCCCGTCCCCTAACCCTAACCCTAGCCCGAACCCTAACCCTAACACTTCCCCGAAGCCTGACCCGCACCCGTCCCCTAATCCTAACCCGTACGCTAACATTAACCCGCGCCCTCACACGTACGCTCCCCCTAAAGCGTTGTCGTACCCTCCCCTGGACCCTAAACCGTCCCGTGCCCTAACCCTAACCCTAGCCCGAACCCTAACCCTAACCCTTCCCCGAAGCCTGACCCTACCCATCCCCTAATCCTAAGCCGTACGCTAACACTAACCCGCGCCCTCACACGTACGCTCCCCCTAAAGCGTTGTCGTACCCTCACCTGGACCCTAATCCGTCCCCATCCCCTAACCCTAACCCTAGCCCGAACCCTAACCCTAACCCTTCCCCGAAGCCTGACCCTCACCCGTCCCCTAATCCTAACCCATACGCTAACACTAACCCGCGCCCTCACATGTACGCTCCCCCTAAAGCGTTGTCGTACCCTCACCTGGACCCGAAACCGTCCCCGTCCCCTAACCCTAACCCTAGCCCGAACCCTAACCCTAACCCTTCCCTGAAGCCTGACCCTCACCCGTCCCCTAATCCTAACCCGTACGCTAACACTAACCCACACCCTCACTCCTACGCTCCCCCTAAAGCGTTGTCGTACCCTCCCCTGGACCCTAAACCGTCCCCGTCCCCTAACCCTAACCCTAGCCCGAACCCTAACCCTAACCCTTACCCGAAGCCTGACCCTCACCCGTCCCCTAATCCTAACCCGTACGCTAACACTAACCCGTGCCCTCACACCTACGCTCCCCCTAAAGCGTTGTCGTACCCTCACCTGGACCCTAAACCGTCCCCGTCCTCTAACCATAACCCTAGCCCGAACCCTATCCCTAACCCTTCCCCGAAGCCTGACCCTCACCCGTCCCCTAATCCTAACCCGTACGCTAACACTAAACCGTGCCCTCACACCTACGCTCCCCTAAAGCATTTTCGTACCCTCACCTGGACCCTAAACCGTCCCCGTCCCCTAACACTAACCCTAGCCCGAACCCTATCCCTAACACTTCCCCGAAGCCTGACCCTCACCCGTCCCATAATCCTAACCCGTACGCTAACACTAACCCGCGCCCTCACACGTATGCTCCCCCTAAAGCGTTGTCGTACCCTACCCTGGACCCTAAACCGTCCCCGTCCCCTAACCCTAACCCTAGCCCGAACCTTAACCCTAAACCTTCCCCGAAGCCTGACCCTAACCCGTCCCTAATCCTAACCCGTACGCTAACACTAACCCGCGCCCTCACACCTTCGCTCCCCCTAAAGCGTTGTCGTACCCTCACCTGGACCCTAAACCGTCCCCGTCCCCTAACCCTAACCCTACCCCGAACCCTAACCCTTCCCCGAAGCCTGACCCTCACCCGTCCCCTAATCCTAACCCGTATGCTAACACTAACCCACGCCCTCACACCTACGCTCCCGCTAAAGCATTGTCGTACCCTCCCCTGGACTCTAAACTGTCCCTGTCCCCTAACCCTAACCCTTGCCCGAACTCTAACCCTAACCCTTCCCCGAATCCTGACACTCACCCGTCCCCTAATCCTAACCCGTATGCTAACACTAACCCGCGCCCTGACACCTACGCTCCCCCTAAAGTGTTGTCGTACCCTCACCTGAACCCTAAACCGTCCCCATCCCCTAACCATAACCCTAGCCCGAACCCTAACCTTAAACCTTCCCCGAAGCCTGACCCTCACCCACCCCTAATCCTAACCCGTAGGCTAACACTAACACGTGCCCTCACACCTACACTCCCCCTAAAGCGTTGTCGTACCCTCCCCTGAACCCTAAACCGTCCCCGTCCCCTAACCCTAACCCTAGCCCGAACCCTAACCCTTCCCCGAAGCCTGACCCTCACCCGTCCCCTAATCCTAACCCGTACGCTAACACTAACCCACGCCCTCACTCCTACGCTCCCCCTAAATCGTTGTCGTACCCTCCCCTGGACCCTAAACCGTCCCCGTCCACTAACCCTAACCCTAGCCCGAACCCTAACCCTTACACTTCCCCGAAGCCTGACCCTCACCCGTCCCCTAATCCTAACCCGTACGCTAACACTAACCTGCACCCTCAAACGTACGCTCCCCCTAAAGCGTTGTCGTACCCTCACCTGGACCCTAAACCGTCCCCGTCCCCTAACCCTCACCCTAGCCCGAACCCTAACGCTAACCCTTCCCCAAAGCCTGACCCTCACCCGTCCCTAATCCTAACCCGTACGCTAACACTAACCCGCGCCCTCACACCTACGTTCCCCCTAAAGCGTTGTCGTTCCCTCCCCTGGACCCTAAACCGTCCCCGTCCCCTAACCCTAGCCCGAACCCTAAGCCTAACCCTTCCCCGAAGCCTGACCCTCACCCGTCCCCTAATCCTAACCCGTACGCTAACACTAACCCGCGCCCTCACACGCACGCTCCCCCTAAAGCGTTGCCGTACCCTCACCTGGACCCTAAACCGTCCCCGTCCCCTAACCCTAACCCTAGCCCAAACCCTAACCCTAACCCTTCCCCGAAGCCTGACCCTCAACCGTCCCCTAATCCTAACCCGTACGCTAACACTAACCCGCGCCCTCACACGCACGCTCCCCCTAAAGCGTTGCCGTACCCTCACATGGACCCTAAACCGTCCCCGTCCCCTAACCCTAACCCTAGCCCGAACCCTAACCCTAACCCTTCCCCGAAGCCTGACCCTCACCCTTCTCCTAATCCTAACCCGTACGCTAACACTAACCCGCGCCCTCACACGCACGCTCCCCCTAAAGCGTTGCCGTACCCTCACCTGGACCCTAAACCGTCCCCGTCCACTAACCCTAACCCTAGCCCGAACCCTAACCCTAACCCTTCCCCGAAGCCTGACCCTCACCCGTCCCCTAATCCTAACCCGTACGCTAACACTAACCCGCGCGGTCACACACACGCTCCCCCTAAAGCGTTGCCGTACCCTCACCTGGACCCTAAACCGTCCCCGTTCCCTAACCCTAACCCTAGCCCGAACCCTAACCCTGACCCTTCCCAGAAGCCTGACCCTCACACGTCCCCTAATCCTAACCCGTACGCTGACACTAACCCGCGCCCTCACACGCACGCTCCCTCTAAAGCGTTGCCGTACCCTCACCTGGACCCTAAACCGTCCCCGTCCGCTAACCCTAACCCTAGCCCGAACCCTAACCCTTCCCCGAAGTCTGACCCTAACCCGTCCCCTAATCCTAACCCGTACGCTAACACTAACCCGCGCCCTCACACGCACGCTCCCCCTAAAGCGTTGCCGTACCCTCACCTGGACCCTAAACCGTCCCCGTCCCCTAACCCTAACCCTAGCCCGAACCCTAACCCTGACCCTTCCCCGAAGCCTGACCCCACCCGTCCCCTAATCCTAACCCATACGCTAACACTAACCCGCGCCCTCACATGTACGCTCCCCCTAAAGCGTTGTCGTACCCTCACCTGGACCAGAAACCGTTCCCGTCCCCTAACTCTAACCCTAGCCCGAACCCTAACCCTAACCCTTCCCCGAAGCCTGACCCTCACCCGTCCCCTAATCCTAACCCGTACGCTAACACTATCCAGTGCCCTCACACCTACGCTCCCCCAAAAGTGTTGTCATACCCTCCCCTGGACCCTAAACCGTCCCCGTCCCATAACCCTAACCCTAGCCCGAACCCTAACCCTAACTCTTCCCTGAAGCCTGACCCTCACCCGTCCCCTAATCCTAACCCGTATGCTAACACTAACCCACACCCTCACTCCTACGCTCCCCCTAAAGCGTTGTCGTACCCTCCCCTGGACCCTAAACCGTCCCCGTCCCCTAACCCTAACCCTAGCCCGAACCCTAACCCTAACCCTTCCCCGAAGCCTGACCCTCACCCGTCCCCTAATCCTAACCCGTACGCTAACACTAACCCATGCCCTCACACCTACGCTCCCCCTAAAGCGTTGTCGTACCCTCACCTGGACCCTAAACCGTCCCCGTCCTCTAACCATAACCCTAGCCCGAACCCTATCCCTAACCCTTCCCCGAAGCCTGACCCTCACCCGTCCCCTAATCCTAACCCGTACGCTAACACTAAACCGTGCCCTCACACCTACGCTCCCCTAAAGCGTTTTCGTACCCTCACCTGGACCCTAAACCGTCCCCGTCCCCTAACACTAACCCTAGCCCGAACCCTACCCCTAACACCTCCCCGAAGCCTGACCCTCACCCGTCCCCTAATCCTAACCCGTACGCTAACACTAACCCGTGCCCTCACACGTACGCTCCCCCTAAAGCGTTGTCGTACCCTCCTCTGGACCCTAAACCGTCCCCGTCCCCTAACACTAACCCTAGCCCGAACAATAAACCTAACCCTTCCCCGAAGCCTGACCCTCACCCGTCCCCTAATCCTATCCCGTTTGCTAACACTAGCACGTGCCCTCACACCTACGCTCCCCCTAAAGCATTGTCGTACCCTCACCTGTACCCTAAACTATCCCCTTCCCCTAACCCTAACCCTAGCCCGAACCCTAACCCTAAAACTTCCCCGAAGCCTAACACTCACCCGTCCCCTAATCCTAACCCGTACGCTAACACTAACCCGCGCCCTCACACGTATGCTCCCCCTAAAGCGTTGTCGTACCCTACCCTGGACCCTAAACCGTCCCCGTCCCCTAACCCTAACCCTAGCCCGAACCTTAACCCTAACCCTTCCCCGAAGCCTGACCCTAACCCGTCCCTAATCCTAACCCGTACGCTAACACTAACCCGCGCCCTCACACCTTCGCTCCCCCTAAAGCGTTGTCGTACCCTCACCTGGACCCTAAACCGTCCCCGTCCCCTAACCCTAACCCTACCCCGAACCCTAACCCTTCCCCGAAGCCTGACCCTCACCCGTCCCCTAATCCTAACTCGTATGCTAACACTAACCCACGCCCTCACACCTACGCTCCCGCTAAAGCATTGTCGTACCCTCCCCTGGACGCTAAACCGTCCCCGTCCCCTAACCCTAACCCTTGCCCGAACCCTAACCCTAACCCTTCCCCGAATCCTGACACTCACCCGTCCCCTAATCCTAACCCGTATGCTAACACTAACCCGCGCCCTGACACCTACGCTCCCGCTAAAGTGTTGTCGTACCCTCACCTGAACCCTAAACCGTCCCCATCCCCTAACCCTAACCCTAGCCCGAACCCTAACCCTAAACCTTCCCCGAAGCCTGACCCTCACCCGCCCCTAATCCTAACCCGTAGGCTAACACTAACCCGTGCCCTCACACCTACACTCCCCCTAAAGCGTTGTCGTACCCTCCCCTAAACCCTAAACCGTCCCCGTCCCCTAACCCTATCCCTAGCCCGAACCCTAACCCTAACCCTTCCCCGAAGCCTGACCCTCACCCGTCCCCTAATCCTAACCCGTACGCTAACACTAACCCACGCCCTCACTCCTACGCTCCCCCTAAATCGTTGTCGTACCCTCCCCTGGACCCTAAACCGTCCCCGTCCCCTAACCCTAACCCTAGCCCGAACCCTAACCCTAACCCTTCCCCGAAGCCTGACCCGCACCCGTCCCCTAATCCTAACACATACGCTAACACTAACCCGCGCCCTCACACCTACGCTCCCCCTAAAGCGTTCTCGTACCCTCCCCTGGACCATAAACCGTCCCCATCCCCTAACCCTAACCCTAGCCCGAACCCTAACCCTAACCCTTCCCCGAAGCCTGACCCTCACCCGTCCCCTAACCCTAACCAGTAAGCTAAAACTAACCCGCGCCCTCACACGCACGCTGCCCCTAAAGCGTTGTCGTGCCCTCACCTGGACCCTGAACCGTCCCCGTCCCCTAACCCTAACCCTAGCCCGAACCCTAACGCTAACCCTTCCACGAAGCCTGACCCTCACCCGTCCCCTAATCCTAACCCGTACGCTAACACTAACCCGCGCCCTCACACCAACGCTCCCCCTAAAGCGTTGTCGTACCCTAACCTGGACCCTAAACCGTCCCCGTCCCCTAACCCTAACTCTACCCCGAACCCTAACCCTAACCCTTCCCCGAAGCCTGACCCTCACCCGTCCCCTAATCCTTACCTGTACGCTAACACTAACGCACGCCCTCACACGTACGCTCCACCTAAAGCGTTGTCGTACCCTCACCTGGACCCTAAACCGTCCCCGTCCCTTAACCCTAACCCGAGCCCGAACCCTAACCCTAACCGTTCCCCGAAGCCTGACCCTCACCCGTCCCCTAATGCTAACCCGTACGCTAACACAAACCCACGCCCTCACACGTACGCTCCCCCTAAAGCGTTGTCGTACCCTCACCTGGACCCTAAACCGTCCCCGTCCCCTAACCCTAGCCCGAACCCTAAGCCTAACCCTTCCCCGAAGCCTGACCCTCACCCGTCCCCTAATCCTAACCCGTACGCTAACACTTACCCGTGCCCTCACACGTATGCTCCCTCTAAAGCGTTGTCGTACCCTCACCTGGACCCTAAACCGTCCCCGTCCCCTAACCCTAACCCTAGCCCGAACTCTAACCCTAACTCTTCGCCGAAGCCTGACCCTCAACCGTCCCCTAATCCTAAGCCGTACGCTAACCATAACCCGCGCCTTCACACGTACGCTCCCCCTAAAGCGTTGTCATACCCTCAACTGGACCCTAAACCGTCCCCGTCCACTAACCCTAACCCTAGCCCGAACCCTAACCCTAACCCTTCCCCGAAGCGTGACCCTCACCCGTCCCCTAATCCTAACCCGTACGCTAATACTAACCCGCGCCCTCACACGTACACTCCCCCTAAAGCGTTGTCGTACCCTCACCTGCACCCTAAACCGTCCCCGTCCCCTAACCCAAACCCTAGCCCGAACCCTAACCCTAACGCTTCCCCGAAGCCTCACCCTCACCCGTCCCCTAATCCTAACCTGTACGATAACACTAACCGCGCCCTCACACGTACGCTCCGCCTAAAGCGTTGTCGTACCCTCACCTGGACGCTAAACCGTCCACGTCCCCTAACCCTAACCCTTCCCCGAAGCCTGACCCTCACCCGTCCCCTAATCCTTACCCGTACGCTAACACTAACCCACGCCCTCACACGTACGCTCCCCCTAAAGCGTTGTCGTACCCTCACCTGGACCCTAAACCGTCCCCGTCCCTTAACCCTAACCCAAGCCCGAACCCTAACCCTAACCGTTCCCCGAAGCCTGACCCTCACCCGTCCCCTAATTCTAACCCGTACGCTAACACAAACCCACGCCCTCACACGTACGCTCCCCCTAAAGCGTTGTCGTACCCTCACCTGGACCCTAAACCGTCCCCGTCCCCTAACCCTAGCCCGAACCCTAAGCCTAACCCTTCCCCGAAGCCTGACCCTCACCCGTCCCCTAATCCTAACCCGTACGCTAACACTTACCCATGCCCTCACACGTATGCTCCCTCTAAAGCGTTGTCGTACCCTCACCTGGACCCTAAACCGTCCCCGTCCCCTAACCCTAACCCTAGCCCGAACTCTAACCCTAACTCTTCGCCGAAGCCTGACCCTCAACCGTCCCCTAATCCTAAGCCGTACGCTAACCATAACCCGCACCTTCACACGTACGCTCCCCCTAAAGCGTTGTCATACCCTCAACTGGACCCTAAACCGTCCCCGTCCCCTAACCCTAACCCTAGCCCGAACCCTAACCCTAACCCTTCCCCGAAGCGTGACCCTCACCCGTCCCCTAATCCTAACCCGTACGCTAATACTAACCCGCGCCCTCATACGTACACTCCCCCTAAATCGTTGTCGTACCCTCACCTGCACCCTAAACCGTCCCCGTCCCCTAACCCAAACCCTACCCCGAACCCTAACCCTAACGCTTCCCCGAAGCCTCACCCTCACCCGTCCCCTAATCCTAACCTGTACGCTAACACTAACCGCGCCCTCACACGTACGCTCCGCCTAAAGCGTTGTCGTACCCTCACCTGGACGCTAAACTGTCCACGTCCCCTAACCCTAACCCTTCCCCGAAGCCTGACCCGAACCCGTCCCCTAATCCTAAACCGTACGCTAACACTATCCTGCGCCCTCACACGTACGCTCCCCCTAAAGCATTGTCGTACCCTCACCTGGACCCTAAACCGTCCCCGTCCCAGAACCCTAGCCCGAACCCTAACCCTAACCCTTCCCCGAAGCCTGACCCTCACCCGTCCCCTAATCCTAACCCGTACGCTAACATTAACCCATGCCCTCACACGTACGCTCCCCCTAAAGCGTTGTCGTACCCTCACCTGGACCATAAACCGTCCCCGTCCCCTATCCCTAACCCTAGGGCAAACCCTATCACTTTCCCGAAGCCTGACCTTCACCCGACCCCTAATCCTAACCCGTACGCTAACACTAACCCACGCCCTCACACGTACGCTCCCCCTAAAGCGTTTTCGTACCCTCAGCTGGACCCTAAACCGTCCCCGTCCCCTAACCCTAACCCTAGCCCGAACCCTAACCCTAACCCTTCCCCGAAGCCTGACCCTCACCCGTCCCCTAATCCTAACCCGTACGCTAACATTAACCCACGCCCTCACACGTACGCTCCCCCTAAAGCGTTGTCGTACCCTCACCTGTACCCTAAACCGTCCCCGTCCCCTAACCCTAACCCTAGCACGAACCCTAACCCTAACCCTTCCCCGAAGCCTGACCCTCACCCGTCCCCTAATCCTAAGCCGTACGCTAACACTAACCCGCGCCCTGACACCTACGCTCCCCCTAAAGCGTTGTCGTATGCTCACCTGGACCCTAAACCGTCCCCATCCCCTAACCCTAACCCTAGCCTGAACCCTAACCCTAACCCTTCCCCGAAGCCTAACCCTCACACGTCCCCTAATCCTAACCTGTACGCTAACACTAACCCGCCCCCTCACACCTATGCACCCCCTAAAGCGTTGTCGTACCCTCACCTGGACCCTAAACCGTCCCCGTCCCCTAACTCTAACCCTAGCCCGAACCCTAACCCTAACACTTCCCCGAAACCTGACTCTCACCCGTCCCCTAATCCTAACCCGTACGCTAACAGTAACCCGCGCCCTCACACCTACGCTCCCCCTAAAGTGTTGTCGTACCCTCATCTGGGCCCTAAACCGTCCCCGTCCCCTAACCCTAACCCTAGCCCAAAACCTAACCCTAACTCTTCCCCGAAGCCTGACCCTCACCCGTCCCATAATCCTGACCCGTACTCTAACACTAACCCACGCCCTCACACGTACACTCCCCCTAAAGCGTTGTCGTACCCTCACCTGGACCCTAAACCGTCCCCGTCCCAGAACCCTAGCCCGAACATAACCCTAACCCTTCCCCGAAGCCTGACCCTCACCCGTCCCCTAATCCTAACCCGTACGGTAACATTAACCCGTGCCCTCACACGTACGCTCCCCCTAAAGCGTTGTCGTACCCTCACCTGGACCATAAACCGTCCCCGTCCCCTAACCCTAACCCTAGAGCAAACCCTATCACTTTCCCGAAGCCTGACCTTCACCCGACCCCTAATCCTAACCCGTATGCTAACACTAACCCACGCCCTCACACGTACGCTCCCCCTAAAGCGTTGTCGTACCCTCAGCTGGACCCTAAACCGTCCCCGTCCCCTAACCCTAACCCTAGCCCGAACCCTAACCCTAAACCTTCCCTGAAGCCTGACCCTCACCCGTCCCCTAATCCTAACCCGTACGCTAACATAAACCCGCGCCCTCACACGTACGCTCCCCCTAAAGTGTTGTCGTACCCTCACCTGTACCCTAAACCGTCCCCGTCCCCTAACCCTAACCCTAGCACGAACCCTAACCCTAACCCTTCCCCGAAGCCTGACCCTCACCCGTCCCCTAATCCTAACCCGTACGCTAACACTAACCCACGCCCTCACACCTACGCTCCCCCTAAAGCTTTGTCGTACCCTCCCCTGAACCCTAAACCGTCCCCGTCCCCTAACCCTAACCCTAGCCCGAACCCTAACCCTAGCCCGAACCCTAACCCTAACCCTTCCCCGAAGCCTGACCCTCACCCGTCCCCTAATCCTAACCCGTACGCTAACACTAAATCTTACCCTTACATGTACGCTATCCCTAAACCGTTGTCGTGCCCTAACCTGTACCCTAAACCGTCCCCATTCCCTAACCGTAACCCTAACCCGAAGCATTACCCTAACACTTACCCTAATCCTAAACGGTACACTAACACTGACCTGTACCCTAACACTTTCGCTCACTCTAAACCATTGTCGCATCCTAAACCATACCCGTTCCCTAACCCTAACCTTAACCCTAACCCTAAACCCACTTATAGCACTATAGCTCAGGAAAATTAAAATAACAAGAAACAACCACCGCAAAGTTTAGGGCTGCTGTGTTTACAAGAGCCTCGACTACGGTACAAATTAAATATCCTTGAAGGAGAGAAATGGATAAAGAAGTTTTCGTACTTACGTACAATGGAATATCACTCAACAATGAAATCAATGTCGTCAGGCCTGTACAAGCATAATGAATGGATTTAGGTACGATGATTCAGAGGAAATAAGTCACACAGAAAAAAGAAACTTATCATAAGATATCACTTATAGAGGGAATGTAAACTTGGCTACACATGAACTGAATTACAAAACAGAACAGAGTCTCACATTTAGAAAACAAACTTATGCTTTCTTAAGGGGAATGGTGAGTTGGGGTGCTGCGTAAAACCAGAGATTGAAATTAGCACAGATACTATTCCATAAGCCAAATATATAATAGACAAGATATACTCCTTGCTCAACGAATTAGACTCAACACCACTTATTCACCACAGAGGAATATATCTGACAATAAGAATATTAAAACATATGTATCTATATGTCTCCGTAAGAGAATCAAGTGTGTGTAGAGCAGTATACACAGCCGTGAAAAATCAACTAAACCCCATTATTAAAATAAATTTCAAAAACAAAGACAGTGAAGGAGAGAAAGTTCTTAAATAATTCGTTCAGGGCTTGTGATGAATCTTGGATTTACCACATCTACACCCACAGCTGGGTGAGACATAAGGCAGGACATTTGGGGCTGAGAGGATTGGTGAGGTTCGGTGAGCAAATGCAGACCCTTTGAAGTAATACTGTATGCTACCCATTCCCTGGGTCCCAACTCTCCTGGTTTAAGGGATTCTTCCTACAGCTAAAACATGCATGGGAAACCCAGAGGATTGTACACCATGTGATCGGGCAACGTTTCTAAAACCCATCTCATTTTTTGTCCCCTGGTACACGGGTTCGCCATTCCAGACGCTTTACTAAACATCTCCCCACGTGGAGAGTCAGTGCCTTAAAACTCCTGTTTGGCACAGTTAGCAATTTCTGCGGAGGTTGAATGGGAATAGGGAGAACCAATGAGAGACTAGCTGTAGGTGTTTGGACGGTCACATTTCACTCTAATTTCCCACCAGGAAGAGGAATTAACAAAAGGCTCAGCATGCCGTGATGAAACAAGATTAGGGCCTGAAGCAATCCTGCAGTTCTGCGGCCAGCCCACAAGAAAGCGAGTTGAAGAAAGGACCTCAGGGGCACTGTAATTCATAAACCTGCAGAGTTATAAATGACAGCTATCGTCCAAAAATATATTGAGGTAAGGCTGCGAAGAGGACTTGAAAGCATGGCACAATTGCAGGAAATATATTTCAGGAGGTAGATGGAAACTGCATTTAAAGCATATGAAAAGCGGCAGAACTTTGACAATGATGCACTTGGCCAAAAAGGGCGTATGCGTTTTTTTCCTGAATACATGCAGGAAAAAACGCATACGCTCTTTTTGTCCAAATAAGCAAGCCTGCAACGGAGATCTGCACTACAATGAAGTCTCACTTCCCACCGGTCAAAAGGGCCATCTGAAAAAAGTGTAAAAACCAGAAAGGCAGGACAGGCCATGGAGAACTGGGAGCCTTGTTATGCTGATGGGCGGGATGTAAATGGCCAACAGCCACTCCGGAGAAGTGTATGGTGTTTCCTGAAACCTCTAAAAAACAAAGCTACAGAGCCTAGGTTGCTTCCACTTATGGTCCTATAGCTTAGGAAAATTAAAATCAACAAGACACAGCCACTCCAAAGTTTAGGGCTGCTGTGTTTACAAGAACCTCGACTACGGTACAATTTAAATATCCCAGAAAGAGGAAAATGGATAAAGAAGTTGTGGTACTTATGTACAATGGAATATCACTCAGCAATGAAATCAACATCATCAGGCCCGTAGGAGCATAATGAGTGGATTTAGGTACGATGATTCTAAGGAAATAAGTCACACAGATAAAGAAACTTATCATAAGATATCACTTATAGAGGGAATGTAAACTTGGCTACACATGAACTGAATTCCAAAACAGAACAGAGTCTCACATTTAGAAAACAAACATGTTTGCTTAAGGGGAAAGGTGAGTTGGGGTGCTGCATAAATCCAGAGATTGAAATGAGCACAGATACTGTTCCATAAGCCAAATATGTAATAGAAAAGACCTACTCCTTGCTCAGCGAAGTGGACTCAACACCCCCTATTCACCACAGAGGAATATATCTGACTAGTAAAAATCTTAAAATCTATGTATTTATATGTCTCCGTAAGAGAATCAAGTGTGTGTACAGACGCATAAACACAGCAGTGAAAATTAGCTCAACCCCATTATAAAAATAAACTTCAAAAACAAAACAGAAGGACAGTGAAAGAGAGAGAAATTCTTAAATAATTCGTTCAGGCTTGTGATGAAACCTGGATTTACCACATCTACACCCACAGCTGGGTGAGACATAAGGCTGGACACTTGGGGCTGAGAGAATTGGTGAGGTTCGGTGAGCAAATGCAGACCCTTTGAAGTAGTACTGCGTGCTACCCATTCCATGGGTCCCAACTCTCCAGGTTTAAGGGATTCTTCCTACAGCTAAAACATGCGTGGGAAACCCAGAGGATGGTCCACAGTGTGATCGGGCAAGGTTTCTAAAACGCATCTCATTATTCGTCCTCTGGTACTCGGGTTCGCCATTCCAGACGCTTTACTAACAATCTCCCCACTTGGAGAGTCAGTGCTTGTAACCTCCTGTTTGGCACACTCTGCAATTTCTGCGGAGGATGAACGGGAATAGGGAGAACCAATGAGAGACTAGCTGTAGTTGTTTGGACGGGCACATTTCACTCTAATTTCCCACCAAGAAGAAGAATTAACCAAAGGCTCAGCATGCCACGCTGGAACCAGATTAAGGCCTGAAGCAATCCTGCCGTTTTGCGTCCTGCTCACAAAAAAGCGAGTTGGAAAAAGGAGCTCAGGGTCACTGCAATTCACAAACTTGCAGAGTTATAAAGGACAACTATCGTCCAAAAATATATTGAGGTAAGGCTGCAAAGAGGACTTGAAAGCAAGGCACAATTGCAGGAAACAGATTTCAGGAGGTAGATTGGAATTGCATTTAAAGCATATGAAAAGCGGCAGAACTTCGACAATGATGCACTTGGCCATAAAATGCATATGCGTTTTTTCCTGAATATATCCAGGAAAAAACGCATACGGCCATTTTTGCCAACCAAGGAAGCGTGCAATGGAAATCCGCACTACAATGAAGTCTCACTTCCCACCGGTCAAATGGGCCATCTGAAAAAAGTGTAAAATCCAGAAAGGCAGGACAGGCCATGGAGAACTGGGAGCCTTGTTATGCTGATGGGCGGGATGTAAATGGCCAACAGCCACTCTGGAGAAGTGTATGGTGTTTCCTGAAACAACTAAAAAACAAAGCTACAGAGACTCGGGCACTTCCACTTATGGTCCTATAGCTTAGGGAAATTAAAATCAAAAAGACACAGCCACCCCAAAGTTTAGGGCTGATGTGTTTACAAGAACCTCGACAACGGAACAACTTAAATATCCCAGAAAGAGAAAAATGGATAAAGAAGTTGTGGTACTTACATACAATGGAATATCACTCCGCAATGAAATCAATGTCATCAGGCCCGTAGCAGCATAATGAGTGGATTTAGGTTCGATGATTCTGAGTGAAATAAGTCACACAGAAAAAGAAACTAGTCATAAGATAACACTTATAGAGGGAATGTAAACTTGGCTACACATGAACTGAATTACAAAACAGAACAGAGTCTCACATTTAGAAAACCAACTTATGCTTGCTTAAGGGGAAAGGTGAGTTGGGGTGCTGCATAAATCCAGAGATTGAAATGAGCACAGATACCATTCCATAAGCCAGTAATAGACAAGATATACTCCTTGTTCAACGAAGTGGACTCAACACCCCCTATTCACCGCAGAGGAATATATTTGACTAGTAAGAATCTTAAAACCTATGTATTTATATGTCTCCGTAAGAGAATCAAGTGTGCATCGAGCGGCATAAACACAGCAGTGCAAATCAGCTAAAACCCATTGTAAAAATAAATTTCAAAATCAAAACACAAAGACAGTGAAAGAGAGAGAAATTCTTAAATAACTCGTTCAGGCTTGTGATGAAACCTGGATTTACCACATCTACACCCACAGCTGAGTGAGGCATAAGGCTGGACACTTGGGGCTGTGAGGATTGGTGAGGTTCGGTGAGCAAATGCAGACCCTTTGAAGTAGTACTGCGTGCTACCCATTCCATGGGTCCCAACCCTCCAGGTTTAAGGGATTCTTCCTACAGCTAAAACATGCGTGGGAAACCCAGAGGATGGTCCACAGTGTGATCGGGCAAGGTTTCTAAAACGCATCTCATTATTCGTCCTCTGGTACTCGGGTTCGCCAGTCCAGACGCTTTACTAACAATCTCCCCACTTGGAGAGTCAGTGCTTGTAACCTCCTGTTTGGCACATCGTTTGGCAGCGATGCACTTGGCCAAAAAGGGCGTATGCGTTTTTTCCTGAGTATATTCAGGATAAAATGCATACACACTTTTTGGCCAACCAAGCAAGCGGGAAATTCATATCTGCACTACAAAGAAGTCTCATCCTAACACGTACCCTAACCCTATCCCGCTACCGTACCCTAAACTGTACCTGAGACCGTACCCATTCCCTAACCCTAACCCTTACCCTAAGCTGTACATGAACACTAACCCGTACGCTAACATGTACCCTAACAGTAACACATAGCCATACACTAAACTTTATCCTAACCCTACCCCGTATCCTAACCCTTTCCCTAAACCGTACCATAACCCGTATCCTAATCCTAACCCATCCCCTAACACTAACCCATAACCTAACCCGTACCCTAATCCTAACCCATACACTAACACGTACCCTAACCTTAACCCGTTGTCATACCCTACCCTGCAACCTAATCCGTACCCATTCCCTAACCCTAACCCTTACACTATCCCGTACCATAATCCTAACCTGTACACTAACACTAAACCGTACCCTAACACTTACCCTACTCCTAACCCGTGGTCATACCCTAAACTGTACCCCAAACCATACCCGTCCCCTAACCCTAACCCTAAACCTTACCCTAAACCGTACCCTAATCCTAACCCGTACACTAACACTAAACTGTACCCTAACACATACCCTAACCCTAACCCTTTGTTGTTCCCTATCCTGTACCCTAAACTGTACCCCTTCCTTAACACTAAACCTAACCCTAACCCGTACCTAACACTAACCCATACACTAAACCTAACCATAACCCTGAACATAAACCGTACCTGAATCCTAACCCATACCCTAACACTAACCCATACCTTAACCCGTACCCTAACACTAAACCATAGCCATACCCTAAACTGTACCCTAACACTAACCCGTACCATAACCATAACCCTAAACCATACTCTAAGCCGTACAATAATCCTAACCCGTACCCTAACCCTAAACCTTACCCTAAACCCTAATCCTTACCCCTAGCTTAATTTTGTTTTTTGTATTTAAAAAAATATTTTCTTGGGTTAAAACAAACTAGCAGAACAACAAAATAGAGGGCTTCGCTGGTGGTGCGGTGGTTAGAATCTGTCTGCTAATGCAGGGGACACAGGTTCGAGCCCTGGTCTGGGAGGATCCCACATGCCATGGAGCAACTAGGCCCATAAGCCACAACCAGTGAGCCCTCGCATCTGGAGCCTGTGCTCTGCAACAAGAGAGGCCGCAATAGTGAGAGGCCCGTGCACCGAGATCAAGAGTGGCCCCCCACTTGCCACAACTAGAGAAAGCCCTCACACGGAAACTCAGACCCAACACAACAAAAATAAATAAATAAATAATAACCTCCTACCCCCCCCCCAAAAAAAAGAACAACAAAATAAAACAGAAAGTAACCTGAGTGTCCCTCAAAAAGCTAAGTCTGAAATAGTTGGTACTTCTGTTCTATGGACTGTTATGTAGCCTATAAAAAGTGTGAGAGCTAAATCTGTTTTTCTACAGTGAGAAGCATGATATTCCAGATGTATAGAACACCTGGATAAAATGAGAAATCTACACATTATGCTGGTCGTTTCAGTAAATGGGAAAGGATGGCAAGTGGTAAAATATTATCTTTTCCTTTAATTTTTTAAATTTCACTTGTTACAAAGAACTTCAATTATAATTGTACTTTAAAAAAGTAACAATGGAAATTTAAAAGAAAAAATATATATTGTGTGTTCAGTTACGTTTCATAGAATTATGAAATGCTCCACCCTCTGGCCATTACCTGAAAAAACAGCTTTAAAACCTATGCTAATTGTCACTTCATATGAACAAGTCCTGCAGGGCTGTAAAGGAAACCTGCCTTCATCATGTCTTGCGGGAGGTAAAGGCCAAAGTATTTCAAAATGTGGCACATATTTCAAGAAAACCATTTGAAGAACTAAGCTGTAATAACCGTTTGAAAAATAAAAGGACATGCCTGAAAGCTCAATTTCAAAGGATTATGAGACACATGCAAATCCAACCACACAGAGGTATCAGCTCACACCATTCAGAATAACCATCAGGAAAGAAACTACAAACGATCAATGCTGAAGAGGTTGTGGAGAAATGCATACCCTTAATTTGAAGTGGGACGTAACCTGGTAAGAGTCACTAATGGGAACAGGGTGGAGGTGCCTTTAAAAGGTAAATATTGAGCTACTATATGATCCAGCAGGCCCACTCCTGGGCCTATAACATAAGAAGACAGAATTGGAAAGACACAGGCAGGCAAATCTGCACTGCAGCAGTATTACAATAGCCAAGACATGGAAGCAACCAAAAGTCCATCAACAGATGAGTGGACAAAGAGGAACTGTTACATGTAGAGATGGAATATTAGCTCGGGAAAAAAATGAAACAATGCCATTTGCAGCACCATAGATGAGTCTAGAGGTAACCATGCAACTTGTAGTAAGTGAGAAAGCGAAAGACACCTAACGTATATCACTTATAGGTGTTACCTGAAAATTGATAACAATGAAGATATTTCCACAGAGAAAGGCAATCACAGATTCATTGAACAAACTTATGGTTCCCCAAATCGAAAGGTGTGAGGATTGGATACATTACGATATTGGGGTTAACATAGATATAGAAAGACATGTGAAATATATAATCACCAAAGACCTACGGAATACCAAGAGAAGACTACTCAACATTGTGTCATAACCTACCTGGGAAAAGGTTCCGAAGAAGAATAGATATATGTATGTGTGTGAAAGAACCACATCTTGCACACCTAGAACAACAAAAAAAAAACATTGTAATCAAATTTGCTGCGATAAAAAATAAAAATTAAATTAAAAATATGAACAAGAAATAATGAGACATAAACTGAAAGGAATTTTTCCTGGCACATCCCATTCTAATTTTCAACCTAGAACAGGACTTCCATTAAGGCTCTGTTGCCCTGGTAACCAGATTTGGTAAAGGAGAAACGCTGCCGCCTTGTGACTGTTTCACACAACAGCAGCTTTAAACCAAGAGGTAATGGTCACTTAATATTCAAAATATGTGCAGCACTGTAAAGGACACCGGGCCTCAAAAATGTCCTGGGGTCGTAATCGACCAGAAAATTCAAAAGACGTCAACATTTCAAGAAGACAATGTCAAGAGGCATATTTTACGCACATTTTGTCTTTTCTTTTTTTCTCTTTAAAATAAAAGGGAATTGAAAAATGCGCAACATCAGCAATGAATAAAGCCATGCAAATCCAATTACAGAAATGTTCACCTCACAGCCGTCAGAATGTTCTTCAGCAAAAAGTCTACAAAGAATAAATGCTGAAGGGGTTTCAGAGAACTGTGTACCCTCCAGCTGCTGGGGGGGATGTAAACTGGTAACAGCCAGTAGTGAGAACATAATGGAGGTGCGTTTAAGGGTAAAAATTGAGCTACCATGTGATCTGGTAGGTCCTTTGATGTGCCTATCACCTGAGCAGAGCAGAATGGAAAAGACACAGACTGGCAATCCTGCACTGCAGGAATATTTAACATAGCCAAGACTTGGAAGAAACCAAAATGTCCATCAACAGAAAAATGCACAAAGAGGAAGTGGTCCATGTAAACAATGGAATATAAGCCATGGAAAACAATGAAACAGTGCCGTTTGCACCACCATATAAGGACCTAGAGATAATCACTCAAATTAAAGAAAGAAAGTGAAAGACAGATATCCTATGACATCACTTCTAGGTGTTACCTAAAAGTTGATACTCATGAACTTATTTCCAAGAGAAGGAAAAGCATGGATTAAGAAAAAAAAATTATGTTTAACCAATGGAAAAGTGTAAGGAATGTGTGAATTAGGATATGAGGGTTAACAGACATGTACTAATACATATGAAATATATAATCACAAAATACCTATGGAATACCAAGAGAGGTCTAGGCAACACTCTGTAATAACCTACATGGTAAAGAATGCAAAGATAAATGACAGATACATTGATATAATGAACCAGATTCTGTACACCTAGGAGAAACAAAATATTTTTATCAAGTTTGCTCTGATAATTAATAAAAATTAAATTTATAAAACAAACAAGAAGTAAGGAGATATAAGCTCTTGGGGATGTGCTCTGGCACATTCCACTCTAATTTGCAGCCTACTAACACGATTTCCAGGAAGGCTCTGCTGCCCAAAAACCCAGAGTTGGAAATGTAGAAATTCTGCTGCCTTGTGGCTGTTTTCCGCAAGAGCGGCATTAAGCCCACAGCTAATGTTCTCTTAACATTCACAAGGACTCAGGGCTGCAAAGGACACCTGCCCTAAACAACTGTGCTGAGGTAGGGAATGGACAATAAAATTCAAAACTGGCAAATTTTTCAAGACGATAGTATGAAGAGGTAAGTTTGACTCACTCTCTTGTTTAAAAAAAGGAAAATGGGTGAAAGCTCAACCTCAGGAATTATTAGACTCATGCAAATCTAATGTACAAAAAGGTTTCAACTCACACCAGTCGACTGACCATCAGCAAAAGATCTACAAACAATAAATTCTGAAGGGGTTTTAGAGAACTGTGTACCCTCTAGCTGCTGGTGAGATGTAACGTGGTAAGAGCCAATAATGAGAACAGAAAGGAGCTACGATTAAAAGTAAAAGTTGAGGTACCATTCGATGCAGCAGTCACACCACTGGGCCTCTCACCTGAGAAGACCAGAATCGAGAAGACGCGGGCTGCAAAAGCTGCACTGCAGCCTTATTCACAATAGCCAAGACAGTGAAGCCACCAAAATGTCCATCAACAGTTGTATGGATGAAGAAGAAGTGGTCCACGTTCACAATAGAATATTAGCCATGGAAAACAATGAAACACTGCTATTTGAGGTGCCATAGATGAGCTTGGAGATAATCACAGAATATGAGGTAAGTCAGAAAGCAAAAGACCTATATCCTATGATATCACTTATAGGCGTTATCTAATAACTAACACAAATGAACATATTTCCACAGAGAAAGACACTCACAGACTTAGAAATTAAGTATGCTTATCTAAAAGGAAAGGTGGGCAGAATGGATAAATTAAGATTAACGTTACCATACGTATACAAATACATATAATAAACATATATCAAAAAGACGGACCATATAGCAAGGGAGGTCTATGGAACACTGTAATATTTTACATGGGAAGAGGATCTGAACATGAATAGACATATATATTGTACAAATGAACCAGATTGTGTACATCTGGACAAACAATATCTAATCATTACCCCGATTAAATAAATTTTAAAAACCAAGATGTAATGAGACATAAACTTATGGGCGTTCCTCCTGGCACATTCCATTCTAACTTAAAACCTAGGACCACGACTTCCAGAAAGGCTCTGCTGCCCTAGTACCCAGATTTGGGAAAGGACAAATGCTGCCTCCTTGTGGCCGTTTCCCACAACAGCAGCTTTAAACCCAGTGCTAATGGTCACTAAATATTCACCAAACTTGCAGTTCTGTAATGACATCTGCCCTCCAAAAAAATCCTGGGGTCGAATATCCACCAAAAATTCAAAAGAGGGCAACCTTCCAAGAAGACAGCTTCAAGAGATAGATTGTACTCACACTTGACTTTTAACAGAAAGGAAAAAGGTGTGGAAAATGATGAATTTTAGGAATTTTTAAAGTCATGCAAACCCAAATTACAAAAACCTATCAGGTCACAGCAGTCAGATTGGCCATTAGCAAAAATGCTGCAAACTATAAATGCTGAAGGGATTGTGGAGAAGTTCGTACCCTCAGCTCTAAGGGAGACATGGTAAGAGCCACTAATGAAAACACAATGGAGGTGCTCTGAAAAGGTAAACATTGAGCTACTAGTCAATCAGTCATACCCACTGCTGGGACTATCACCTGAGAAAATGAGAATCAAAAAGTCCCAAGCTGGCAATCTTGCACTCCAGCAATATTTAATATAGCCAACACTTGGAAGCAATGAAAATGTCCCTCAACAGAGCAATGCACCAAGAAGTGGTCCATATACAAAATGGAATATTATTCCGATAAAAATATAAATTAAATTAAAAAAACAAACAAAAGTAAGGAGACATCAGCCTTTGGGGGTTTATCCGGGCACATTCCACTCTAATTTATAACCGAGGAAGACCACCGGCCGGAATCTCTGTTTCCCTAGTACCAGCATGGGGAACAAAGAAAGGCTGCCGCAATCTGGCCGTTACCTGCAAAAGCAGCTTTAAAGCCTGTGCTAATGGTCACTTCATGTGAACAAGTACTGCAGGGCTGTAAATGAAACCTGCCCTCAAAATGTTTTGAGGGAGGTAATGGCCAATAAATTTCAAAATGTAACACATACTTTAGAAAACACTTTGAAGAGCTAAGCTGTAATCACAGTTTGAAAAATAAAAAGGACATGACTTAAAGCTCAATTTCAAAGGATTATGAGTCATATGCAAATTCAACCACAAAGAGGTATCAGCTCACACCAGTCAGAATATCCATCAGCAAGAAAACTACAAACAATAAATGCTGAAGCCATAAAAAGAAACGAAATTGAGCTATTTGTAATGAGGTGGATAGACCTAGAGTCTGTCATACACAGTGAAGTAAGTCAGAAAGAGAGAGACAAATACCGTATGCTAACACATATACCTGGAATTTAAGGGAAAAAAATGTCATGAAGAACCTAGGGGTAAAACAGGAATAAAGACAGAGATCTACTAGAGAATGGACTTGAGGATATGGGGAGGGGGAAGGGTAAGCTGTGACAAAGGGAGAGAGAGGCATGGACATATATACACTACCAAACGTAAGGTAGATAGCTAGTGGGAAGCAGCAGCATGGCACAGGGAGATCAGCTCGGTGTTTTGTGACCGCCTGGAGGGGAGGGAGACGCAAGAGGGAAGTGATATGGGAACATATGTATATGTATAACTGATTCATTTTGTTGTAAAGCACAAGCTAGCACACCATTGTAAAGCAATTATACTTCAATAAAGATATTAAAAATAAATAAATAAATAAATGCTGAAGGTGTTGTGGAGAAATGCATACCCTCAACTTTAAGTGGGATGTAACCTGGAAAGAGCCAATAATGAGCACAGAATCGTGGTGCATTTAAACGGTAAACCCCGAGATACCATATGATACAGGATGCTCACTCCTGGGCCTATAACATAAGAAGACAGAATTGTAAAGACACAGGCAGGCAAATGTGCAGTGCAGCAGTATTACAATAGCCAAGACATGGAGGCAACCAAAAAGTCCATCAACAGGTGAGTGGACAAAGAAGAACTGGTACATGTACAGATGGAATATTATCTAGGGAAAAAAATGAAACAATGCCATTTGCAGCACCGTAGATGATTCTAGAGGTAATCAGGCAAATTGTACTAAGTCAGACAGCAAAAGACACATATCCTATAATATCACTTATAGGTGTTAGCTAAAAATTGATACCAATGAAGATATTTCCACAGAGAAAGGCAATCACAGATTCATTAAACAAAGTTATGGTTCACCAAATGGAAAGGTGTGAGGACTGGATACATTAGGATATTGGGGTTAACATAGATATAGAAACACATGTGAAATATATAATCACCAAAGACCTACGGAATACCAAGAGAAGACTACTCAACATTGTGTCACAAGCTACATGAGAAAACGATCTGAAGAAGTATAGATACATGTATATGTGTAAAAGAACCACATCTTACACACCTAGAACAAACAAAACATTTTAATCAAATTTGCTCTGATAAAAAATAAACATTAAAAAAAGAACAAGAAAAAAAAGAGAGAAAAAAAGGGGAAAAAAAGAACGAGAAGTAATGAGACATACACTTAAGGGGCTTTTTGCTGGCACATTGCATTCTAATTTACAACCAGAACACGACTTCCATTAAAGCTCTGTCATCACTAATAAAGCAGCTTTATAAGCAATGTTGAAGGTAGCTTAAAAGAATTCTCACTAATTATTGACAGTAACAAGAAAACAAACAAAAGTAAAAATCTCACGGCAAAAAGTATACATAGAGTAAGGGTAGTAGATCAAACACTTATTAAACTTCTGTAAAGAATAAAAGACAACAGTAGTATTTTTTTTAAAGAGAGGGGCCAAATAAATCAGAACTGAAAGAGATGATGTTACAAGAGCCACCACAGAAATACAAAGTATCCTAAGATACACACAGGGTAACTCAGGGCTCAGACTGGACAGAGCCCACTCTCCATTCCCCTGTACATGACTTACAGGAGCCTCAGGAACTGAGGAGGGGGTCCTTGAGGAGAGGCACAAGATAGAAGATGTTAGGCATTAACATGACTGCATTCATTTTAAACGTGCCTGAACTACATTCACATGAGATGATTTTGTCCTGTTTGTACATCAGCACCTCTAGTCGGAACTGCAGATCTTTGGTTTCACCACCTCTATGACAGCATTAGCTTCACCTGCTGTGGACCGTCTCCTATAGGATTTCTAGAACCACAAAACATCGAAGCTTCACAGGACCCAGAGTCTGTGTGACTCCACTCAGAGTCTCAACTGCATTCAGAGACTCAGAGTCTCAACAGAGACTCCACTCTTGGAGGACACACACAAAGTAGTGTGCACATCAGGACCCAGGGGAAGGAGCAGTCACCCCGTAGGTGAATGATCATACCTAGCTGCTAGTTTTAGAGGGTCTCCTGCAGAGGTGGGGTGTGGCTGCGGCTCACCATGGGGACAACAACACTGACAGCAGAAGTTCTGGGAAATACTCCTTGGCGTGAACTCTCCCAGAGTCCACCATTAGCCCCACCAAGAGCAAGGTAGGCTCCAGTGCTGGGTCGCCTCAGTCCAAACAACCAACAGGGAGGGAACCCAGCCCCATGCATCAGCAGACAAGTGGATTAAACTTTTTATTAAACTTTTATTTAATCCACAGACAAGCAGATTAAAGCTCTGCCCACCAGAACAACACCCAGCTCTATCCACCACCAGTCCCTCGCATAAGGAAGCTTGTACAAGCCTCTCAGATAGACTCAATCACTGGAGAGCAGACAGCAGAAGCAAGAAGAACTACAATTCTGCAGCCTGTGGAAGGAAAACCACATTCACAGAAAGATAGAGAAAATGAAAAGGCAGAGGACTTTATACCAGATCAAGGAACAAGATAAATCCTCAGAAAAACAACGAAATGAAGTGGGGATAGGTAACCTTCCAGTAAAAGAATTCAGAATAATGATAGTGAAGATGATCCAAGACCTTAGAAAAATAATGGAGGCAAAGATCGAGAAGATGCAAGAAATGCTTAACAAAGACCTAGAAGAATTAAGGAACAAACACCTAGAAGAATTAAAGAACAAACAAACAGAGATGAACAATACAATAACTGAAATGAAAAATACACTAGAAGGAATCAGTAGCAGAATAACTGTGACAGAAGAACGGATAAGTGACCTGGAAGACAGAAAGGTGGAAATCACTGCCATGGAACAAAATAAAGAAAAAGAATGAAAATAAATGAAGACAACCTAAGAGACTTCTGGGACAACATTAAATGCAACAACATTCGCATTATAGGGGTCCCAGATGGAGAACAGAGAGAGAAAGGACTCGAGAAAATATCTGAAGAGATTATAGTTGAAAACTTCCCTAGCATGGGAAAAGAAATAGCCACCGAAGTCCACGAAGCGCAGAGAGTCCCAGGCAGGATAAACCAAAGGAGAAAAATGCCGAGACACACAGTAATCAAATTGAAAAAATTAAAGACAAAGAAAAATTATTGAAAGCAACAAGGGAAAAAAGACAACATACAACGGAATTCCCATAAGGTTAACAGCTGATTTCTCAGCAGAAAATCTACAAGCCAGAAGGGAGTGGCATGATAAATTTAACGTGATGAAAGGGAAGAACCTACCACCAAGAGTACTCCACCCAGCAAGTATCTCATTCAGATTTGATGGAGAAATCAAAAGCTTTACAGACAAGCAAAAGCTAAGAGAATTCAGCACCACGAAACCAGCTCTACAACAAATGCTAAAGGAACTTCTCTAAGTGGGAAACACAAGAGAAGAAAAGGACCCACTAAGACAAACCCATAACAATTAAGAAAATAATAATAGGAACATACATATTGATAATTACCTTAAACGTGAATGGATTAAATGCTCCAACCAAATGACACAGGCTCACTGAATGGATACAAAAACAAGATCCATATATATGCTGTCTACAAGAGACCCATTTCAGACCTAGGGACACATACAGACTGAAAGTGAGAGGATGGAAAAATATATTCCATGCAAATGAAAATCAAAAGAAAGCTGGAGTAGCAATACTCATATCAGATAAAATAGATTTTAAAATAAAGAATGTTACAAGAGACAAGGAAGGACACTACATAATGATCAAGGGATCAATCCAAGATATAACAATTATAAATATATATGTACCCAACACAGGAACACCTCAATACATAAGGCAACTGCTAACAGCTATAAAAGAGGAAATCAACAGTAACACAATAATAGCAAGGGACTTTAACACCTCACTTACACCAATGGAGATCATCCAGACAGAAAATTAATAAGGAAACACAAGCTTTAAATGACACAATAGACCAGATGGATTTAATGGATATTTATAGGACATTCCATCCAAAAACAGCAGACTACAAGTTCTTCTCAATGGCACACGGAACATTCTCCGGGATAGATCACATCTTGGGTCACAAATAAAGCCTCAGTAAATTTAAGAAAACTGAAATCATATCAAGCAGCTGTTCCGACCACAATGCTATGAGATTAGAAATCAATTACAGGGAAAATAACGTAAAAAACAAACACATGGAGGCTAAACAATACATTTCTAAATAACCAAGAGATCACTGAGGAAATCAAAGAGGAAATCAAAAAATACCTAGAGACAAATGACAACAAAAACACGATGATCCAAAACCTATGGGATGCAGCAAAAACAGTTCTAAGAGGGAAGTTTATAGCAATAAAAGGCTACCTCAAGAAACCAGAAAAATCTCAAATAAACAATCTAACCCTACACCTAAAGGAACTAGAGAATGAAGAACAAAACCCAAAGTTAATAGAAGGAAAGAAATCATAAAGATCAGAGCAGAAATAAATGAAATAAAAACAATAGCAAAGATCAATAAAACTAAAAGCTGGTTCTTTGAGAAGATAAACAAAAATGATAAACCTTTAGCCAGACTCAAGTAAAAGAGGGAGAGGACTCAAATCAATAAAATTAGAAATGAAACAGGAGAAGTTGTAACAGACACCACAGAAATACAAAGCATCCTAAGAGACCTCTACAAGCAACTCTATGCCAATAAAATGGACAACCTGGAAGAAATGGACAAATTCTTAGAAAGGTATAACCTTCCAAGACTGAACCGGGAAGAAATAGAAAATATGAACAGACCAATCACAAGTAATGAAATTGAAAGTGTGATTAAAAATCTTCCAACAAACAAAAGTCCAGAACGAGATGGCATCAGAGGTGAATTCTATCAAACATTTAGACAAGAGCTAACACCCAATCTTCTCAAACTCTTCAGAACTTTTCAGGGGAAGGAACACTCCCAAACTCATTATATGAGGCCACAATCACCCTGATACCAAAACCAGACAAAGATACTACAGAAAAAGAAAATTAGAGACCAATATCACTGATTAATATAGATGTAAAAATCCTCAACAAAATACTAGGAAACAGAATTAAACAACACATTAAAAGGATCATGCACCATGATCAGGTGGGGTTTATCCCAGGGATGCAAGAATTCTTCAATATACACAAATCAATCAATGTGATACACCATATTAACAAATTGTAGAATAAAAATATGATCATCCCAATAGATGCAGGAAAAGCTTTTGACAAAATTCAACACCAATTTATGATTAAAAGTCTCCAAAAAGTGGGCATAGAGGGAATCTACCTCAACATAATAAAGGCAGTATATGACAAACTCACAGCAAACATCATTCTCAATAGTGAAAAACTAAAAGCATTTCCTCTAAGATCAGGAACAAGACAAGGATGTCCACTCTCACCACTATTACTCAACATAGTTTTTGGAAGTCCTAGACACAGTAATCAGAGAAGAAAAAGAAATAAAAGGAATACAAATTGGAAAAGAAGAAGTAAAATTGTCACTGTTTGCAAATGACACGATACTACACATAGTGAATCCTAAAGATGCCACCAGAAAACTACCAGAGCTAATCAATGAATTTGGTAAAGTTGCAGGATACAAAATTAATGCACAGAAATCTCTTGCATTCCTATACACTAACAATGAAAGATCAGAAAGAGAAATTAAGGAAACAATCTCATTCACCATTGCAACAAAAAGAATAAAATACGGAGGAATGAACCTACATAAGGAGGTAAAAGACCTGTACTCAGAAAACTATAAGACACTGCTGAAAGAAATCAAAGATGATATAAACATATGGAGGTATAAACCATGTTCTTGGATTAGAAGAATCAATATTGTGAAAATGACTATAGTACCCAAAGCAAGCTACAGATTCAATGCAATCCCTATCAAATACCACTGACATTTTCTACAGAACTAGAACAAAAAAATCTTAAAATTTGTATGGAGACACAAAAGACCCCGAATAGCCAAAGCAGTCTTGAGGGAAATTAAAAGAGCTGGAGGAATCAGACTTCCTAACTTCAGACTATACTACAAAGCTACATTAATCAAGACTATATGGTACTGGCACAAAAACAGAAATATAGATCAATTGAACAAGATAGAAAGCCCAGAGATAAACCTACGTACCTATGGCTAACTCATCTATGACAAAGGAGGCAAAGATATACAATGAAGAAAAGACAGTCTCTTCAGTAAGTGGTGCTGGGAAAACTGGACAACTACACGTGAAAGAATGAAATTAGAACACTCCATAACACCATACACAAAAATAAACTCAAAATGAATTAGAGATCTAAATGTTAGACCAGACACTATAAAATTATTAGAGGAAAACATAGGCAGAACACTCTATGACATAAATCACAGCAAGATCCTTTTTGACCCACCTCCTAGAGAAGTGGAAATAAAAACAAAAATAAACAAATGGGACCTAATGAAACTTCAAAGCTTTTGCACAGCAAAGGAAAACATAAACAAGACGAAAATACAACCCTCATAATGGGAGAAAATGTTTTCAAATGAAGCAAATGACAAAAGATTAATCTCCAAAATTTACAAGCAGCTCGTGTAGCTCAATATCACAAAAACAAACAACACAATCCAAAAATGGGCAGAAGACCTAAATAGACATTTCTCCAAAGGAGATATACAGATTGCCAATAAACACATGAAAGGATGCTGAACATCACTAATCATTAGAGAAATGCAAATCAAAACTACAGTGAGGTATCAACTCCCAGCAGTCAGAATGGCAATCATCAAAAAATCTACAAACAATAAATGCTGGAGAGGCATTTACTGGAGAAAAGGGAACGTTCTTGCACTGTTGCTGGGAATGTAAATTGCTATACCCACTAGGGATAACAGTATAGAGGTTCCTGAAAAAACTAAAAATAGAAGTACCATACGACCCAGCAATCCAACTACTGGGCATTTGCCCTGAGAAAACCATAATTCAAAAAGAGTTATATACAACAATGTTCATTGCAGTTCTACTTACAATAGCCAGGACATGGAAGCAACCTAAGTGTCCATCGACAGATAAATGGATAAAGAATATCTGGCACATATATAAATGGAATATTACTCAGCCATAAAAAGAAACAAAACTGAGTTATTTGTAGTGAGGGGGATGGACTTAGAG
This sequence comes from Stenella coeruleoalba, assembly GCF_951394435.1. NCBI lineage: Eukaryota > Metazoa > Chordata > Mammalia > Artiodactyla > Delphinidae > Stenella > Stenella coeruleoalba. Next base: position 246,689 of record NW_027646156.1, on the reverse strand, counting down.
TCTGTCCTACACAGTGAAGTAAGTCAGAAAGAGAAAAATAAATACCGTGTACTAACAGAGATATATGGAATCTAAAGAAAAAAGTTTATGAAGAACCTAGGGGCAGGACAGGATTAAGGACACAGACATAGAGAAAGGACTTGAGGACACGGGGAGGGGGAAGGGTAAGCTGGGACGAAGTGAGAGAGTGCCATGGACATATATACATTACCAAATGTAACATCGATAGCTACTGGGAAGCAGCCACATAGCACAGGGAGATCAGCTCGGTGCTTTGCGACCACCTAAAGGGGTGGGATGTGGAGGGTGGGAGGGAGATGTAAGAGGGAGGGGATATGGTGATATATGTATATGTATAATTGATTCACTTTGTTATACAGCAGAAACTAACACTCCATTGTAAAACAATTATACTCCAATAAAGGTGTAAAAGGAAAATAAAAAAGAAAGAAGCCCAGAGATAAACCTACACACCTATGGTCAACTAATCTATGACAAAGTAGGCAAGACTATACAATGGAGAAAAGACAGTGTCTTCAATCAGTGGTGCTGGGAAAAATGGACAGCTACATGTAAAAGAATGAAATTAGAACACCCCCTAACACCATACACAAAAATAAATTCAAAATGGATTAGAGACCTTAATGTAAGACCGGACAGTATAAAACTCTTAGAGGAAAACATAGGAAGAATACTCTAACATAAATCACAGCAAGATCTTTTTTGATCCACCTCCTAGAGTAATGACATAAAAAAGAAAACTAAACAAATGGGACCTAATGAAACGTAAAAGCTTTTGCAAAGCAATGGAAACTACAAACACAAAAAGACAACCCTCAGAATGGGAGAATATATTTGCAACTGAATCAATGGACAAAGGATTAATCTCCAATATATATAAACAGCTGATGCAGCTCAATATTAAAAAAACAAACAACCCAATACAAAAATGGGCAGAATATCTAAATAGACATTTCTTCCAAAAAGATGTAGAAATGGCCAAGGAGCACATGAAAAGCTGCTCTACATCACTAATTATTAGAGAAATGCAAATCAAAACTACAATGAGGTATCACCTCACACCTGTTAGAATGGACATCATCAGAAAATCTACAAACAACAAATGCTGGAGAGGGTGTGGAGAAAAGGAACCCTCTTCCACGATTGGTGGGAATGTAAATTGATAGTCACTATGGAGAACAGTATGGAGGTTCCTTAAAAAACTAAAAATAGAATTACCATATGATCCAGCAACCCACTACTGGGCATATACCCAGAGAAAACCATAAATCAAAAAGACACATTCACCACAATGTTCATTGCAGCACTATTTACAATAGCCAGGTAATGGAAGCAACCTAAATGCCCACAGACAGACGAATGGATAAAGATGTGGTACATATATAAAATGGACTATTAGCCATAAAAAGGAATGAAATTGGGTCATTTGTAGAGACGTCGATGGATCTAGAGACTGTCATACAGAGTGAAGTAAGTCAGAGAGAGAAAAACAAATATTGTATATTAACGCATATATGTGGAACCTAGAAAAATGGTACAGATGAACCGGTTTGAAGGGCAGAAATAGAGACACAGATGTAGAGAACAAATGTATGGACACAAAGAGGGGAAAGCCATGGGGGGGGTGGCGGTGGGAGGAGTTGGGAGATTGGGATTGACATGTATACATTTATATGTATAAAATAGATAACCAATAAGAACCTGCTGTATAAAAAATAAATAAAATAAAATGAAAAATAAAATTTTTTAAAAAACGGAAAAAAGTTATTCCCTTCACATACATGTATTTATATGAATGAATTATTTCCATGCTTACATCCATAAGTACAAAAAAGAGGAATAAAACCTACCTTGAAACAAAAAAGAAAAAAACAAAACAGAACCCACCAGTTATACAGATGAAAACCCTATCAGGGCACTTGCTTCAGTGGTAGACAATTCTGAAGTTGGTCAGAGGTGGGGAATCATCTCGCATGCAGCCAGCAGCTCCCCCGCAAGGAGTGTCCTCATTACAAGCCTGGGGGACCGTGCCGAGGCATCTGTGAGTAAACGTGAGATGAGCCCCAGGCCAGCTGCTGCTGAACTGTTCCCAACCTTCCCAGGTAAAACACCTGAATATGTACAAGGACTTGAAAGCCTAGAGGAAGGGCCATGGAGCCACACGAGTGACAGCATGCCAGCCGACTTGGTGCCTGCAGGCCAGCCAGGATGGTACTGGCCCTGGGTGCTCTTCTGGAAGATTTCCATTTCCCTGCCTGAGATACCCGTCCTGTCCCTGCCCCCACTGCTTTTTTCCTTCCTCACCTCTGCCCAGGGAGAAATTCCAGCAGCAGGTATGGGTGACACATCCTTTCCTTAGCAGGTGACAGCCTGGCAACTGCTGCAGAAAGTTCAGCAGAGCCCCACTCACACTGGGCCACCCACAAAGCCGTGGCCTCTCACTCCCTCCCACCAGCCCAGCCCCGAGACTGCTGACAGGGCAGAGAAAATGGCGTCAGGCACGGCTGCAGGGGCTCTTGCTGCCTGGAGTGGTATTTATATTGATCTCAACCCAGGCACACCTGGGGAGGGCTGGCCGGCAGGTAAGGCTGCCCAGGTCAGCCAATCATCACCCCTCAGGGGCTCACAGTTGCAGAAAATGGAACTTGCTGAACCGGCCAGGTCCAAGGAACAGGTGTGGGCTCCTGAGAGTCAAGATAGACAAGGGGCTGCAGCTTTGGCTTGTTTTCTAATCATTTTATCTGGCCCATGAGTGGGAGACAACTTCAAGAAAACACTCTCCTAATGAGAGGAACCCAGGAGTCAGGGAGAGGAGGGGTGGGTGGTGGTTGGAGACAGAGGCCTGGTGCCCCGGGTGCAGTGGAAGTCTCTGGAAGACCAGGTGGAGGGAGGCCGTACAGAGTGATGCCCAGGGTCACAGACCTGTCGCAGCTGCTGTTTGTTGGTTCAAGTCCTGCTCTGAGGTGCTCTGTATCAGCTCTGAGCGACAGGTGAGCTGGGGGTGCTCTGCAATGAGGGCTATGTGCATGGTTCCTGTGTGCCCAGCCCTGCCACGGTACCTGCAAGGGTAGCTCTGTATCCGGGGATTGGTCTGACCACGAGAGCCCCATGGGCTGCTGGGGACCTGGTAAAGGATGTCAGGACAGTCAGTGAAGCCACCGAGGATATACCTCCAGCTGCTCCTAATTCCTACACCCTGCTGGTCATTCTACCAACCACCAGGACATGGTATTCTGTATTTGTCTTCAATGATGCCTTCTTTTGTATTCCATTAGTCCCAGAGTCACAAGAAATTTTGGCTTGTGAGTGGCAGGACTCAACATACAACTAAAACAATACTTCCGGGCCGTCTTGCCCCAAGGGTGCAAAAATTCCCACACCGTCTTTGGGGAAAGCTTAGGTAAAGACCTAAAAGTTCTACCTCTGGAAAAGGAAACCCTCCTGCAATACGCAGACGACATTCTGATCGCCAGCCCTACTAAGGAGGCCTCTGAACTACCAAGCCAATAAAGGATAGAAGTCGTCCAAAAAGAAGCTCAAATATCACAGACTGCGGTAACCTGCCTGGGCTTCATTCTCACAGAAGGTCAGAGAAGCCCATCCCAGGAAAGGGAAGAAACCATTTTCAGCCTTACCCCTTTCTAAAACTAGAAGACAGCTTAGGGGTTCCTGGGGAGGCCAGGGTTTGCTGCTTCTGGATCCCTAACTATAGTCTACTAGCTGGGCCTCTATATGAAACACTGAAAGGAAAAGATGATGATCCTTTTGAATAGAATCCAGAAGTGGCCTTTCAAGAATGGAAAGAGCAGTCAATTCAGACCCTTGCCCTGGAACTCCCTAATTTAGCTAAACCCTTTGACCTTTACATTCCCGGTGAAAGGTGAATCGTCATTGGAGAATTAGTGCAAAAACTGGGACCACTTGAAATGGAACAATGCAAGAATGCCATCCAGGTAGGATAAACTACGGTCACCAAGGGGCTTGGCCCACTGCCACATCTGGCCAAGATACTGGTGGTATCTAAAAACCTGGAAATCAGCAGCCCAAAAGGCCACCTCCCTCCTAAGGGAAAAGGACCCCACGTGGTGATCCTAACCACCAACCATGCCCTGAAGTTGCAGGGTTCGCTCCATTGGCACACCGACCTCGAGTGAGGAGGCCTTCCAACTCCAACATCCAGAGAGATAACCGGGGGCAACAGGGCACCATGACGACTCGTGTGAACATCACTTGACCTGGAGTTTCTCTCATAAAACAACAAGAGTGTGTCCCAAAAGAGTAGACTACTGCTTGCAGGACTTACTGCACCCAGAGGGGAGCTAATAATCTTGGCGGGGGAACCGTATATCACACTGTCACCATAGAAAAGCCTACAGACACCGTGATGATGGTGGCCAATAAGACCGGCTGGACTCCTGTTTACTTCAAAAGGCTGTTGACTCAGTGGCCATCATGGTCCTTGATCACCACTGACCCTGGACTGTCTGGGAGATGAGTGGGCAGGGCTCTGACACCTGGTGCTGTTTGTACGTTAATTCAGGGGCCTAATTGAAGAAAGCACAGACTACTGTTCAGAGCATCTAGGCTGGCAGAAACGGTCAGCCTAAGGTGGCCAAACAAATGTGGGGTGGGGTGAAACCAGCCCCCACAGCGTCTCTGCACATCTCTTTCCTGGACCCTTAAAGGTCATTAGAATCTATAACACTTCCAATGCTGGTGCTCAGGTGGACGAGCAAGGAGGCAGGGGTCCTGGGGACAATCAACGTCACCTGGAGGCTGCTGGGGAGAAGTTCTGACCCTCGCCCCTGGGTATGAGGGCTCCCAACTCAGCACTCAGCAGTTACAGAAGAAGGGTCTGCACCCTCAGCACTCCAAGAATGAGGAACGGGACAAAAGGCAGAGGAGGGGTTTGTCCCCAGCAAAGCCCATTAAAAATCCCTGGGAGATAAAAATAGAATCTGTGCAATAAAGTCAAGTCTAACCATTTTTATCCTTTGTGCTTTGTCTAATTTCACGTACTCCTAGGGTATCGCATGCAGAGGTTCCACACCCGGCACTTCAGACCAGATTTCCTAGTGCAGAATGGCTGGGTCGACACCTCAGCTCCTGGGGCCCAGTGCAGACTCCACGATATAGAGCCTGAGCTGCAGCCAACTCAGCCCTTGAAAGCTCTGTCCCCTCCCTCCCACTGACTCTGACAGGATCTCTACACAGCAGCCCAGCCCACAGCCCACGGGGTAGTGCATGCTCTCACCTCTCCATTCTCTGATCAAAATATAAAGTTTCCTTTGCTTGTGAACCAAACTCAGTCTCGATCTGTTGGCCCCAATGTCACTGGGCAGGGGGACACTTGTTGGGGTCCACTCTGGAGGATCAGTAACAGAAATTGAGACTATTGTAACCTCAATGAACAGATGAGGTTAACTGTTAACTACCAAACTGTAGTTAACATAGAACAGTGTATAAGGCTCGGGTAAAATAAGATGTTTCTAACACTTCCATTTGATATTTCCATCACTTTATTATAAGCAAGTTCAGTGAAAGGGTTTGTCTTATTTGTCAGGTCAATATTAGAGAAACGAAGTGATTTCTTTCCAAGGATGTACATCTAATAATCTTGGTTAAAGCTTCAATCTTGTTTTAAATGCTTTTCCATTGAAAATGATACCTCTCTTTCAGCTCCCCCATTTCTGAGAAGTATAAAATCTTATAATTTATTATTACCAAAGGGGAAAGGTGGGAGGAGGGATAAATTAACAGTTTGGGATTAACACATACACACTGCTATGTATAAAATAGACCATCAACAAGGAACTACTGTATAGCACAGGGAACTACACTCAACATTTTGCAATAACCTATAAGGGGAAATAATCTGAAAAAGAATAGATATTTTTATTGACATCATCTATCAATGACAGTTAAAGTGTAACCTAAGGGAAGCTGGTGGTGAGTGCTTCTGACCCTGAAGACTTCAATCATCTAAAGTTTGGACTCTGCCTACTTCCCAAGGCCCTTAATGAACATATGTGTAGCCATAGCTTAAAAAATTCCCCAGTTTGGGTTTCGGGGAGACACTGATTTTGAAAAAGCCCTGGTGTTCTCCTTACATGAATGGGACTCTTCCTACTGCTAAAACATGTCTGTCACACCCAGAGGATAGTATACCGTCTGATCGGGAAGAGTTTGGAAAAGGCATCTCATCTCCTCATCTCCTGGTGCTCGGGTTCACCCCTCCAGCGTCTTTACTAACAGTCTCCCCACTTGGAGATGTCAGCACTGTCAACATCCTGTTGCGTACAGTTTGGAATTTGTCCAGAGGATGAAGCGGAAGGATGAGGAACAATGAGAGACAAGTCCTAGGTGTTCAGACAGGCACATGTCACTCTAATTTCCAATCAGGAAGACGAATTGACCAAAGGCTAGGGTTGCCCATGGAAACAGTATAGGGCTTGAGGAAATCCTGCTGCTTTGTGGCCAGTTCCCATAAACACAAGTTGAACAATGGAACTCAGGGGCAGTAAAATTCACGAAACTGCAGAGTTGAAAATATCCATCACTGAAAAATGTCTTGAGGAAAGTCAGAGAAAAGGACTTGTAAGCAAGGGAGAATGGCAGGAAAGGGATTTGAGGAGGTAGAAAGGACTTGCCATTAAGCACAAGAAAAGGAGCTGAACATTGCCAACATTGCAGTTGGCCAAAAAGAGTGTATGCATTTTTTTCTGTATATATTCAAGAAAAGGGCATACACTTTTTTAGCCAACCAAACAGGTGGGCACTGGAAATCAATACTACAAAAGATATCACTTCGCATCAGTCACAAGAGCCATCCTCATAAAGCATAAACAACAGAAATGCAGGACAGGGCAACGAGAAGAGGGAGCCCTGTGAGACTTATAGTGGAAATGTATATTGCCAACGGCCATTCTGGAGAAGTGTATTGTGTTTACTAAAGCATCTAAAAAATGAGCTACAGAGCATAGGGCACTTGCACTCATGGGCGTATATCTTGGGAAAAACAAAAATCGAGAGGACACAGGCACCCCAATGTTTACCCCCTCTCTGTTTAAAAGATCCTCGACTAGGATATAACTTAAATGTCTCTGGAGGGAAAAAATGGATAGAGATGTGGTACTTATGTAGAGTGGAATATTACTCAGCCTGGAAATCAATGAAATATGGCCAGTTGTAACAACTCCCGAGGAGTTACGTATGATCATTCTAAGTGACAGAATTCAAAAAGAAAAAGACACATATCATAAGATATCACTTAACGGTGGAATCCAAAATGGCTACACATGAAATAAATTACAAAACAAAAACATAGTCAAATATGTAGAAAACACGCATAAGGCTGCTAAACGGGAAAGGTGGGGAGGGGTGAGGCATCATCCAGGAGGTTGAAATTAGCAAAGATACCATTCCAAATACCAAACTGATAATCAACAAGGCCTACACGGTAGCTAAAAGAACTGCACTCAGCACACTCAAGTCACCGGAAAAGAATATATACGACTGGTAAGAATCTGAAAAAGAATTTACTGATGTCTCTCTGTACGTGAATCAAGTGGATGTACAGCAGCAAGAAACAGAGCTTTGAAAATCAGCTGTCACCAATATAGTAATAAATTGAAAAAAATAAACGACAGAGAGACAGAGAAAACCTCTTACAACTTTTCCTCAGGGACGGTGATGTAACATGGATTGAACACGTCTAGACCCACAGCAGGATGAGACATAAGGCTGGAAAGTGTTCGCGCTAAGAGAAATGTGAGGTTGGGTGAGGAAATGCACACCCTTTAAAGTAATACTACCTGGTGCCCATTCAATGGGTCCCAAATCTGCAGGTTCAAGGGATCTTCCTACAGCTAAAACATGCATGGAAAACCCAGCGGACTGTACACCATGTGATCGGGAGATGTGTCTAAAATGCAGCTCATTTATCCTCTGCTGGTGCTCCTGTTCACCATTCCAGCCACGTTACTTAGAATCTCCCCACTTGGAGAATCAGCACATTTCAACTTCTGTTTCACACATTTTGCAAATTGTGAGGAGGATGAACGGGAAGAGGGGGAACCAATGAGAGAATAGTTGTAGGGGTTTGGACGGGCACATATCACTCTAATTTCCCATTAAGAATAAGAATTAAAAAAAGGCTCAGCCCACCTCGCTGGAGACAAAATAGGGCCTGAAGCAATCCTGCGGGTTTGAGGCCAGCTCACAAAAGAGCAACTTAAAAAATGGAGCTCAGGGTCACAGCAATTCACAAACCTGCAGAGTTATAAATGAAAACTAACGTCCAAAATTATGTTGAGGTAAGGCAAAGAAGAGGATCTGAATGCAAGACAGAATTGCAAGAAACAGATTTCAAGAGATAGATTGGACTCGTCTTTAAAGCACATGAAAAGCCGCAGAATTTCGATAATGATGCAGTTGGCCCAAAAGGGCGTATGCGTTTTTTCCTGATTATATCCAGGAAAAAACGCATATGCACCTTATGGGCAAGGAAACAAGCAAGCAATGCAAATGTGCACAACAAAGAAGTCTCATTTCCCACTGGTAAAAAGGGCCATCCTAAAAAATTGTAAAAACCAGAAATGCAGGACAGGCCATGGAGAACAGGGAGCCTTTATACGCTGATGGACAGTGTGTGAACTGCCGAGAGCCACTCTGGAGGAGTGTATGGTGGTTCCTAAATCATCTAAAAAACAGAGCTACAGAGCATAGGACACTTCCAATCATGGGAGTATATCTAGGGAAGTCTAAAAATCAACAAGACACAAGCACACCACAGTTTAGGGCTACTCTGTTTACAAGAACCTCAACTTCAGTACACCTTAAATATCCCAGGAAAGAGAACAATGGATAAAGAAGATGTGGTACTTATGTACAATGGAATATCTCTTCACCATGAAATCAATGTAATAAGGCTAGTAGAAGGATAAAGAGTGGATTTAGGTCTGATAATACTACTTTAAATAAGTCAAACAGAAAAAGAAACATATCATAAGATATCACTTATAGAGGGAGGGTAAATATGGCTGCACAAAAAATGAATTACACAACAGAACAGTGTCTCACATTTAGAAAACACACTTATGTCAGCTTAAGGGGAAAGGAGAGGTGGGGTGATGCATAAAACCAGAGTTTGAAATTAGCACAGATACCATTCAATAAACCAAATAGGTATTAGACAAGATCTACACCTTGCTCAATGAACTGGCCTCAACACACCCAATACACTGCACAGAAATATATCTGAGTAATAAGAATCTTAAAACCCATGTATTGATATATCTCCATAAGGGAATCAAGTGTGTGCAGAGCGGCACAAACACAGCAGTGAAAATGAGCTAAACCCCATTATAGAAATAAATTTTAAAAACAAAACGCTGAAACAATGAAAGAGAGAAAAATTCTTACAAAATTCGCTCAGGGGCTGTGATGCAACCTGGATTGACCACATATAAACCCACAGCTGGATAAGACATAAGGCTGGACACTTGGGGCTGAGAGGATTGGTGAGCTTTGGTGAGCAACTGCCGAAAGTTTAATGCAATACTTCATGCTACTCATTCCAAGGGTCCCAACACTCCAGGTTGAAGGGAATCTTCCTACAGCTAAACCATGCTTGGGAAACCCAGCGACTGGTATACCATATGATCGGGAAAGGTTTCTAAAATGTACCTCATTGTTCCTCTCCTGGGGCTCCGGATCGACATTCCGCCGCTTTACTAACAACAAACCCACATGGAGAGTCAATGCCTTTAAGTTCCAGTATCGCACAGTCTGCAGATAGTGCGAAGGATGAATGGGTTAGAGGGAACCAGTGAGAAACTAATGTAGTGGTTTCAGTGGGCACATGTCACTCTAATTTCACATCAGTAAGAAGAATTAACCAAAGGCACAGCAAGGCGTCCCACAAGAAGAATAGAGCCTGAAGGAATCCTGCGGTTATGAGGCAAGATCACAAAAATAAGAGCTGAAAAATGGAGATCAGGGCCACTGAAATTCAAAAACGTGCAGAGGTATAAAGGCCAACAATTTTCAAAAAGGATATTGAGGAAAGGCTATGAACAGGCATTGAAAGAAAGGCAGAATTGCAGGAAACCGATTTCAAGAGGTACTCTGGAATTGCATTTAAAGCATAGGAAATGAGGCAGAACGTCGACAATGATGCACTTGGCCATAAAGGGCGTATGCGTTTTTTCCTGAATATATTCAGGAAAAAACGCATACGCCCTTTTTGGACAACCAAGCAAGCTTGCAAAGGAAATCTGCACTACAATGAAGTCTCCCTTCCCACCGGTTAAAAGGGACATCTGAGAAAACTGTAAAATCCAGAAAGGCAGGACAGGCCATGGAGAACTGGGAGCCTTGTTATGCTGATGGGTGGGATGTAAATTGCCAACAGCCACTCGGGAGAAGTGTATGGTGTTTCCTGAAACATCTAAAAAACAAAGCAACAGAGCCTAGGGCACTTCCACTTATGGTCCTATAGCTTAGGGAAATTAAAATCAAAAAGACACAGCCACCCCAAAGTTTGGGACGCCTCTGTTTACAAGAACCTCGTTTATGGGACAAGTTCAATATCACAGAAAGTGAAAAATGGAGAAAGAAGTTGTGATACTTACGTACAATGCAATATCACTCAGCAATGAAATCTATGTCATCAGGCCCATAGCAGCACAATGAGTGGATTCAGGTATGATGATTCTAACTGAAATAAGTCACACAGAAAAAGAAACATCATAAGATATCACTAATACACAGAATGTAAACTTGGCTACACAGGAACTGAATTACAAAACAGAACAGGGTCTCAAATTTAGAAAACCAACTTATGCTTGCTTAAGGGGAAAGGTGAGTTGAGGTGCTACATAAAACCAGAGATTGAAATGAGCACAGATAAAGTTCCTGAAGCCTAATATGTAACAGACAAGAGCTACTCCTTGCTCAACGAAATGGACTCAACACCCCATATTAAACGGCTAAGAATGTACCTGACTAGTAAGTATCTTAAAACCTATGGATTGCTATGTCTCCGAAAGAGAATCAAGCGTGTGTACAGGGGCATAATCGCAGCAGTGATAGGATTGGAGAGGTTCGGTGAGCAAATGAAGACCCTTTGAAGTCATATTGCATGGTACCCATTACACGGGTCTCAACTCTCCAGGTTTAAGGTATTCTTCCTTCAGCTAAAACATGCATGTGGAACCCAGAGTATGATCAACCGTGTGAACGGGAGACGTGTTCAAATATGTCTCAGTTTTCCTCCCCTGGTACTCGGGTGCAACATTCCAGACGCTTTACTAACACTCTCCCGACTTGGAGAGTCAGCGCCTTTAACCTCCTGTTTGGCCCAGTTTGCAATTTCTGCGGAAGATGAACAGGAATAGTGAGAACCAATGAGAGACTAGCTGGAGGTGTCTGGACGGGCAAAGTTAACTCTCATTTCCCACCAGGAAGAGGAAATAACCAAAGGCTCAGCATGCCTTGCCGGAACCAGATTAGGGCCTCAAGCCATCCTGCGGTGTTGCAGCCAGCTCAAAAGAAAGCGAGTTGAAGAAAGGAGCTCAGGGACACTGTAATTCACAAACCTGCAGAGTTATAAATGACAGCTATCGTCCAAAAATATACTGAAGTAAGGCTGCCAAGAGGACTTGAAAGCGGGGCAGAATTGCAGGAAACCGATTTCAGGAGGTAGACTGGAATTGCATTGAAAGCATAGGAAAAGAGGCAGAACGTCCAAAATGATGCACTTGGCCAAAAAGGGCGTATGCGTTTTTTCCTGAATATATTCAGGAAAAAACGCATACGCCCTTTTTGGCCAACCAAGCAAGCTTGCAAAGGAAAATTGCACTACAATGAAGTCTCACTTCCCCCCGGTCAAAAGGGCCATCTGAATAAAGTGTAAAATCCAGAAAGGCAGGACAGGCCATGGAGAACTGGGAGCCTTGTTATGCTGGTGGGTGGGATGTAAATTGCCAACAGACACTCGGGAGAAGTGTATGGTGTTTCCTGAAACATCTAAAAAACAAAGCAACAGAGCCTAGGGCACTTCCACTTATGGTCCTATAGCTTAGGGAAATTAAAATCAAAAAGACACAGCCACCCCAAAGTTTGGGACGCCTCTGTTTACAAGAACCTCATTTACCGTACAAGTTCAATATCACAGAAAGTGAAAAATGGATAAAGAACTTGTGGTACTTACGTACAATGCAGTATCACTCAGCAATGAAATCTATGTCATCAGGCCCGTGGCAGCATAATGAGTGGATTCAGGTACGATGATTCTAACTGAAATAAGTCACACAGAAAAAGAAACATCATAAAATATCACTAATACACGGAATGTAAACTTGGCTACACAGGAACTGAATTCCAAAACAGAACAGGGTCTCAAATTTAGAAAACCAACTTATGCTTGCTTAAGGGGAAAGGTGAGTTGGGGTGCTGCATAAAACCAGAGATTGAAATGAGCACAGATAAAGTTCCTTAAGCCAAATATGGAATAGACAAGAGCTACTCCTTGCTCAACGAAATGGACTCAACACCCCATATTAAACGCCTAAGAATGTACCTGACTACTAAGTATCTTAAAACCTATGGATTGCTACGTCTCCAAAAGAGAATCAAGCGTGTGTACAGGGGCATAAACGCAGCAGTGATAGGATTGGAGAGGTTCGGTGAGCAAATGAAGACCCTTTGAAGTCATATTGCATGGTACCCATTCCACGGGTTTCAACTACCCAGGTTTAAGGTATTCTTCCTTCAGCTAAAACATGCATGTGGAACCGAGAGTATGATCAACTATGTGATCGGGAGACGTGTTCAAATATGTCTCAGTTTTCGTACCCTGGTACTCGGGTGCAACATTCTAGACGCTTTACTAACACTCTCCCGACTTGGAGAGTCAGTCCCTTTAACCTCCTGTTTGGCCCAGTTTGCAATTTCTGCGGAAGATGAACAGGAATAGCGAGAACCAATGAGAGACTAGCTGGAGGTGTCTGGACAGGCAAATTTAACTCTCATTTCCCAACAGGAAGAGGAATTAACCAAAGGCTCAGCGTGCCATGCCAGAACCAGATTAGGGCCTGAAGCCATCATGCGGTGTTGCGGCCAGGTAACAAGAAAGCAAGTTGAAGAAAGGAGCTCAGGGGCACTGTAATTCACAAACCTGCAGAGTTATAAATGACAGCTATCGTCCAAAAATATACTGAAGTAAGGCTGCCAAGAGGACTTGAAAGCGGGGCAGAATTGCAGGAAACCGATTTCAGGAGGTAGACTGCAATTGCATTGAAAGCATACGAAAAGAGGCAGAACGTCCACAATGATGCACTTGGCCAAAAAGGGCGTATGCGTTTTTTCCTGAATATATTCAGGAAAAAACGCATACGCCCTTTTTGGCCAACCAAGCAAGCTTGCAAAGGAAATCTGCACTACAATGAAGTCTCACTTCCCCCCGGTCAAAAGGGCCATCTGAAAAAAGTGTAAAATCCAGAAAGGCAGGACAGGCCATGGAGAACTGGGAGCCTTGTTATGCTGATGGGCGGGATGTAAATTGCCAACAGACACTCGGGAGAAGTGTATGGTGTTTCCTGAAACATCTAAAAAACAAAGCAACAGAGACTAGGGCACTTCCACTTATGGTCCTATAGCTTAGGGAAATTAAAATCAAAAAGACACAGCCACCCCAAAGTTTGGAACGGCTCTGTTTACAAGAACCTCGTTTACAGTACAAGTTCAACATCGCAGAAAGTGAAAAATGGATAAAGAAGTTGTGGTATTTACTTACAAAGCAATATCACTCAGCAATGAAATCTATGTCATCAGGCCCTTAGCAGCACAATGAGTGGATTCAGGTATGATGATTCTAACTGAAATAAGTCACACAGAAAAAGAAACATCATAAGATATCAGTAATACGCGGAATGTAAACTTGGCTACACAGGAACTGAATTACAGAACAGAACAGGGTCTCAAATTTAGAAAACCAACTTATGCTTGCTTAAGGGGAAAGGTGAGTTGGGGTGCTGCATAAAACCAGAGATTGAAATGAGCACAGATAAAGTTCCTTAAGCCAAATATGGAATAGACAAGAGCTACTCCTTGCTCAACGAAATGGACTCAACACCCCATATTAAATGCCTAAGAATGTACCTGACTAGTAAGTATCTTAAAACCTATGGATTGCTATGTCTCCAAAAGAGAATCAAGCATTTGTGCAGGGGCATAAACGCAGCAGTGATAGGATTGGAGAGGTTCGGTGAGCAAATGAAGACCCTTTGAAGTCATATTGCATGGTACCCATTCCACGGGTTTCAACTACCCAGGTTTAAGGTATTCTTCCTTCAGCTAAAACATGCATGTGGAACCGAGAGTATGATCAACTATGTGATCGGGAGACGTGTTCAAATATGTCTCAGTTTTCGTACACTGGTACTCGGGTGCAACATTCCAGACGCTTTACTAACACTCTCCCGACTTGGAGAGTCAGTCCCTTTAACCTCCTGTTTGGCCCAGTTTGCAATTTCTGCGGAAGATGAACAGAAATAGCGAGAACCAATGAGAGACTAGCTGGAGGTGTCTGGACGGGCAAATTTAACTCTCATTTCCCACCAGGAAGAGGAAATAACCAAAGGCACAGCCTGCCGTGCCGGAACCAGATTAGGGCCTGAAGCCATCCTGCTGTGTTGCGGCCAGCTCACAAGAAAGCGAGTTGAAGAAAGGAGCTCAGGGGCAGTGTAATTCACAAACCTGCAGAGTTATAAATGACAGCTATCGTCCAAAAATAGACTGAAGTAAGGCTGCCAAAAGGACTTGAAAGCGGGGCAGAATTGCAGGAAACCGATTTCAGGAGGTAGACTGCAATTGCATTGAAAGCATAGGAAAAGAGGCAGAACGTCCACAATGATGCACTTGGCCAAAAAGGGCGTATGCGTTTTTTCCTGAATATATTCAGGAAAAAACGCATACGCCCTTTTTGGCCAACCAAGCAAGCTTGCAAAGGAAATCTGCACTACAATGAAGTCTCACTTCCCCCCGGTCAAAAGGGCCATCTGAAAAATGTGTAAAATCCAGAAAGGCAGGACAGGCCATGGAGAACTGGGAGCCTTGTTATGCTGATGGGCGGGATGTAAATTGCCAACAGACACTCGGGAGAAGTGTATGGTGTTTCCTGAAACATCTAAAAAACAAAGCAACAGAGCCTAGGGCATTTCCACTTATGGTCCTATAGCTTAGGGAAATTAAAATCAAAAAGACACAGCCACCCCAAAGTTTGGAACGGCTCTGTTTACAAGAACCTCGTTTACAGTACAAGTTCAACATCGCAGAAAGTGAAAAATGGATAAAGAAGTTGTGGTATTTACTTACAAAGCAATATCACTCAGCAACGAAATCTATGTCATCAGGCCCTTAGCAGCACAATGAGTGGATTCAGGTATGATGATTCTAACTGAAATAAGTCACACAGAAAAAGAAACATCATAAGATATCAGTACTACACGGAATGTAAACTTGGCTACACAGGAACTGAATTCCAAAACAGAACAGGGTCTCAAATGTAGAAAACCAACTTATGCTTGCTTAAGGGGAAAGGTGAGTTGGGGTGCTGCATAAAACCAGAGATTGAAATCAGCACAGATAAAGTTCCTTAAGACAAATATGGAATAGACAAGAGCTACTCCTTGCTCAGCGAAATGGACTCAACACCCCATATTAAATGCCTAAGAATGTACCTGACTAGTAAGTATCTTAAAACCTATGGATTGCTATGTCTCCGAAAGAGAATCAAGCATGTGTACAGGGGCATAAACGCAGCAGTGATAGGATTGGAGAGGTTCGGTGAGCAAATTAAGACCCTTTGAAGTCATATTGCATGGTACCCATTCCACGGGTTTCAACTCTCCAGGTTTAAGGTATTCTTCCTTCAGCTAAAACATGCATGTGGAACCCAGAGTATGATCAACCGTGTGATTGGGAGACGTTTTCAAATATGTCTCAGTTTTCCTCCCCTGGTACTCGGGTGCAACATTCCTGACGCTTTACTAACACTCTCCCCACTTGGAGAGTCAGCGCCTTTAACCTCCTGTTTGGCCCAGTTTGCAATTTCTGCGGAAGATGAACAGGAATAGGGAGAACCAATGAGAGACTAGCTGGAGGTGTCTGGACGGGCAAATTTAACTCTCATTTCCCACCAGGAAGAGGAAATAACCAAAGGCTCAGCGTGCCATGCCGGAACCAGATTAGGGCCTGAAGCTATCCTGCGGTGTTGCGGCCAGCTCAAAAGAAAGCGAGTTGAAGAAAGGAGCTCAGGGGCACTGTAATTCACAAACCTGCAGAGTTATAAATGACAGCTATCGTCCAAAAATATACTGAAGTAAGGCTGCCAAGAGGACTTGCAAGCGGGGCAGAATTGCAGGAAACCGATTTCAGGAAGTAGACTAGAACTGCAGTGAAAGCATAGGAAAAGAGGCAGAACGTCCACAATGATGCACTTGGCCAAAAAGGGCGTATGCGTTTTTTCCTGAATATATTCAGGAAAAAACGCATACGCCCTTTTTGGCCAACCAAGCAAGCTTGCAAAGGAAATCTGCACTACAATGAAGTGTCACTTCCCCCCAGTCAAAAGGGCCATCTGAAAAAAGTGTAAAATCCAGAAAGGCAGGACAGGCCATGGAGAACTGGGAGCCTTGTTATGCTGATGGGCGGGATGTAAATTGCCAACAGACACTCGGGAGAAGTGTATGGTGTTTCCTGAAACATCTAAAAAACAAAGCAACAGAGACTAGGGCACTTCCACTTATGGTCCTATAGCTTAGGGAAATTAAAATCAAAAAGACACAGCCACCCCAAAGTTTGGAACGGCTCTGTTTACAAGAACCTCGTTTACAGTACAAGTTCAACATCGCAGAAAGTGAAAAATGCATAAAGAAGTTGTGGTATTTACTTACAAAGCAATATCACTCAGCAATGAAATCTATGTCATCAGGCCCTTAGCAACACAATGAGTGGATTCAGGTATGATGATTCTAACTGAAATAAGTCACACAGAAAAAGAAACATCATAAGATATCAGTACTACACGGAATGTAAACTTGGCTACACAGGAACTGAATTACAGAACAGAACAGGGTCTCAAATTTAGAAAACCAACTTATGCTTGCTTAAGGGTAAAGGTGAGTTGGGGTGCTGCATAAAACCAGAGATTGAAATGAGCACAGATAAAGTTCCTTAAGCCAAATATGGAATAGACAAGAGCTACTCCTTGCTCAACGAAATGGACTCAACACCGCATATTAAACGCCTAAGAATGTACCTGACTAGTGAGTATCTTAAAACCTATGGATTGCTATGTCTCCGAAAGAGAATCAAGCATGTGTACAGGGGCATAAACGCAGCAGTGATAGGATTGGAGAGGTTCGGTGAGCAAATGAAGACCCTTGGAAGTCATATTGCATGGTACCCATTCCACGGGTTTCAACTACCCAGGTTTAAGGTATTCTTCCTTCAGCTAAAACATGCATGTGGAACCGAGAGTATGATCAACTATGTGATCGGGAGACGTGTTCAAATATGTCTCAGTTTTCGTACACTGGTACTCGGGTGCAACATTCCAGACGCTTTACTAACACTCTCCCGACTTGGAGAGTCAGTCCCTTTAACCTCCTGTTTGGCCCAGTTTGCAATTTCTGCGGAAGATGAACAGGAATAGCGAGAAACAATGAGAGACTAGCTGGAGGTGTCTGGACGGGCAAATTTAACTCTCATTTCCCACCAGGAAGAGGAAATAACCAAAGGCACAGCCTGCCGTGCCGGAACCAGATTAGGGCCTGAAGCCATCCTGCAGTGTTGCAGCCAGCTCACAAGAAAGCGAGTTGAAGAAAGGAGCTCAGGGGCAGTGTAATTCACAAACCTGCAGAGTTATAAATGACAGCTATCGTCCAAAAATAGACTGAAGTAAGGCTGCCAAGAGGACTTGCAAGCGGGGCAGAATTGCAGGAAACCGATTTCAGGAGGTAGACTGGAATTGCATTGAAAGCATAGGAAAAGAGGCAGAACGTCCACAATGATGCACTTGGCCAAAAAGGGCGTATGCGTTTTTTCCTGAATATATTCAGGTAAAAACGCATACGCCCTTTTTGGCCAACCAAGCAAGCTTGCAAAGGAAATCTGCACTACAATGAAGTCTCACTTCCCCCCGGTCAAAAGGGCCATCTGAAAAAAGTGTAAAATCCAGAAAGGCAGGACAGGCCATGGAGAACTGGGAGCCTTGTTATGCTGATGGGCGGGATGTAAATTGCCAACAGACACTCGGGAGAAGTGTATGGTGTTTCCTGAAACATCTAAAAAACACAGCAACAGAGCCTAGGGCATTTCCACTTATGGTCCTATAGCTTAGGGAAATTAAAATCAAAAAGACACAGCCACCCCAAAGTTTGGAACGGCTCTGTTTACAAGAACCTCGTTTACAGTACAAGTTCAACATCGCAGAAAGTGAAAAATGGATAAAGATGTTGTGGTATTTACTTACAAAGCAATATCACTCAGCAACGAAATCTATGTCATCAGGCCCTTAGCAGCACAATGAGTGGATTCAGGTATGATGATTCTAACTGAAATAAGTCACACAGAAAAAGAAACATCATAAGATATCAGTACTACACGGAATGTAAACTTGGCTACACAGGAACTGAATTCCAAAACAGAACAGGGTCTCAAATGTAGAAAACCAACTTATGCTTGCTTAAGGGGAAAGGTGAGTTGGGGTGCTGCATAAAACCAGAGATTGAAATCAGCACAGATAAAGTTCCTTAAGACAAATATGGAATAGACAAGAGCTACTCCTTGCTCAGCAAAATGGACTCAACACCCCATATTAAATGTCTAAGAATGTACCTGACTAGTAAGTATCTTAAAACCTATGGATTGCTATGTCTCCGAAAGAGAATCAAGCATGTGTACAGGGGCATAAACGCAGCAGTGATAGGATTGGAGAGGTTCGGTGAGCAAATTAAGACCCTTTGAAGTCATATTGCATGGTACCCATTCCACGGGTCTCAACTCTCCAGGTTTAAGGTATTCTTCCTTCAGCTAAAACATGCATGTGGAACCCAGAGTATGATCAACTATGTGATAGGGAGATGTGTTCAAATATGTCTCAGTTTTCCTCCCCTGGTACTCGGGTGCAACATTCCAGACGCTTTACTAACACTCTCCCCAATTGGAGAGTCAGAGCCTTTAACCTCCTGTTTGGCCCAGTTTGCAATTTCTGCGGAAGATGAACAGGAATAGCGAGAACCAATGAGAGACTAGCTGGAGGTGTCTGGACGGGCAAATTTAACTCTCATTTCCCACCAGGAAGAGGAATTAACCAAAGGCTCAGCGTGCCGTGCCGGAACCAGATTAGGGCCTGAAGCCATCCTGCGGTGTTGCGGCCAGGTAACAAGAAAGCAAGTGGAAGAAAGGAGCTCAGGGGCACTGTAATGCACAAACCTGCAGAGATATAAATGACAGCTATCGTCCAAAAATAGACTGAAGTAAGGCTGCCAAGAGGACTTGAAAGCGGGGCAGAATTGCAGGAAACCGATTTCAGGAGGTAGACTGGAATTGCATTGAAAGCATAGGAAAAGAGGCAGAACGTCCACAATGATGCACTTGGCCAAAAAGGGCGTATGCGTTTTTTCCTGAATATATTCAGGAAAAAACGCATACGCCCTTTTTGGCCAACCAAGCAAGCTTGCAAAGGAAATCTGCACTACAATGAAGTCTCACTTCCCCCGGTCAAAAGGGCCATCTGAAAAAAGTGTAAAATCCAGAAAGGCAGGACAGGCCATGGAGAACTGGGAGCCTTGTTATGCTGATGGTCGGGTTATAAATTGCCAACAGACACTCGGGAGAAGTGTATGGTGTTTCCTGAAATATCTAAAAAACAAAGCAACAGAGCCTAGGGCACTTCCACTTATGGTCCTATAGCTTAGGGAAATTAAAATCAAAAAGACACAGCCACCCCAAAGTTTGGGACGCCTCTGTTTACAAGAACCTCATTTACCGTATAAGTTCAATATCACAGAAAGTGAAAAATAGATAAAGAACTTGTGGTACTTACGTACAATGCAGTATCACTCAGCAATGAAATCTATGTCATCAGGCCCGTAGCAGCATAATGAGTGGATTCAGGTATGCTGATTGTAACTGAAATAAGTCACACAGAAAAAGAAACATCATAAGGTATCACTATTACACGGAATGTAAACTTGGCTACACAGGAACTGAATTCCCAAACACAACAGGGTCTCAAATTTAGAAAAGCAACTTATGCTTGCTTAAGGGGAAAGGTGAGTTGGGGTGCTGCATAAAGCCAGAGATTGAAATGAGCACAGATAAAGTTCCTTAAGCCAAATATGGAATAGTCAAGAGGTACTCCTTGCTCAACGAAATGGACTCAACACCGCATATTAAACGCCTAAGAATGTACCTGACTAGTAAGTATCTTAAAACCTATGGATTGCTATGTCTCCAAAAGAGAATCAAGCGTGTGTACAGGGCCATAAACGCAGCAGTGATAGGATTGGAGAGGTTCGGTGAGCAAATGAAGACCCTTTGAAGTCACATTTCATGGTACCCATTCCACCGGTCTCAACTCTCCAGGTTTAAGGTATTCTTCCTTCAGCTAAAACATGCATGTGGAACCTAGAGTATGATCAACTGTGTGATCGGGAGACGTGTTCAAATATGTCTCAGTTTTCAACCCCTGGTACTCGGGTGCAACATTCCAGATGTTTTACCATCACTCTCCCGACTTGGAGAGTCAGCGCCTTTAACCTCCTGTTTGGCCCAGTTTTCAATTTCTGCGGAAGATGAACAGGAATAGCGAGAACCAATGAGAGGCTAGATGGAGGTGTCTGGACGGGCAAATTTAACTCTCATTTCCCACCAGGAAGAGGAAATAACCAAAGGCTCAGCGTGCCGTACCGGAACCAGATTAGGGCCTGAAGCCATCCTGCGGTGTTGCGGCCAGCTCAAAAGAAAGCGAGTTGAAGAAAGGAGCTCAGGGGCACTGTAATTCACAAACCTGCAGAGTTATAAATGACAGCTATCGTCCAAAAATAGACTGAAGTAAGGCTGCCAAGAGGACTTGAAAGCGGGGCAGAATTGCAGGAAACCGATTTCAGGAGGTAGACTGGAATTGCATTGAAAGCATAGGAAAAGAGGCAGAACGTCCACAATGATGCACTTGGCCAAAAAGAGCGTATGCGTTTTTTCCTGAATATATTCAGGTAAAAACGCATACGCCCTTTTTGGCCAACCAAGCAAGCTTGCAAAGGAAATCTGCACTACAATGAAGTCTCACTTCCCCCCGGTCAAAAGGGCCATCTGAAAAAAGTGTAAAATCCAGAAAGGCAGGACAGGCCATGGAGAACTGGGAGCCTTGTTATGCTGATGGGCGGGATGTAAATTGCCAACAGACACTCGGGAGAAGTGTATGGTGTTTCCTGAAACATCTAAAAAACACAGCAACAGAGCCTAGGGCATTTCCACTTATGGTCCTATAGCATAGGGAAATTAAAATCAAAAAGACACAGCCACCCCAAAGTTTGGAACGGCTCTGTTTACAAGAACCTCGTTTACAGTACAAGTTCAACATCGCAGAAAGTGAAAAATGGATAAAGATGTTGTGGTATTTACTTACAAAGCAATATCACTCAGCAACGAAATCTATGTCATCAGGCCCTTAGCAGCACAATGAGTGGATTCAGGTATGATGATTCTAACTGAAATAAGTCACACAGAAAAAGAAACATCATAAGATATCAGTACTACACGGAATGTAAACTTGGCTACACAGGAACTGAATTCCAAAACAGAACAGGGTCTCAAATGTAGAAAACCAACTTATGCTTGCTTAAGGGGAAAGGTGAGTTGGGGTTCTGCATAAAACCAGAGATTGAAATCAGCACAGATAAAGTTCCTTAAGACAAATATGGAATAGACAAGAGCTACTCCTTGCTCAGCAAAATGGACTCAACACCCCATATTAAATGTCTAAGAATGTACCTGACTAGTAAGTATCTTAAAACCTATGGATTGCTATGTCTCCGAAAGAGAATCAAGCATGTGTACAGGGGCATAAACGCAGCAGTGATAGGATTGGAGAGGTTCGGTGAGCAAATTAAGACCCTTTGAAGTCATATTGCATGGTACCCATTCCACGGGTCTCAACTCTCCAGGTTTAAGGTATTCTTCCTTCAGCTAAAACATGCATGTGGAACCCAGAGTATGATCAACTATGTGATAGGGAGATGTGTTCAAATATGTCTCAGTTTTCCTCCCCTGGTACTCGGGTGCAACATTCCAGACGCTTTACTAACACTCTCCCCAATTGGAGAGTCAGAGCCTTTAACCTCCTGTTTGGCCCAGTTTGCAATTTCTGCGGAAGATGAACAGGAATAGCGAGAACCAATGAGAGACTAGCTGGAGGTGTCTGGACGGGCAAATTTAACTCTCATTTCCCACCAGGAAGAGGAATTAACCAAAGGCTCAGCGTGCCGTGCCGGAACCAGATTAGGGCCTGAAGCCATCCTGCGGTGTTGCGGCCAGGTAACAAGAAAGCAAGTGGAAGAAAGGAGCTCAGGGGCACTGTAATGCACAAACCTGCAGAGATATAAATGACAGCTATCGTCCAAAAATAGACTGAAGTAAGGCTGCCAAGAGGACTTGAAAGCGGGGCAGAATTGCAGGAAACCGATTTCAGGAGGTAGACTGGAATTGCATTGAAAGCATAGGAAAAGAGGCAGAACGTCCACAATGATGCACTTGGCCAAAAAGGGCGTATGCGTTTTTTCCTGAATATATTCAGGAAAAAACGCATACGCCCTTTTTGGCCAACCAAGCAAGCTTGCAAAGGAAATCTGCACTACAATGAAGTCTCACTTCCCCCCGGTCAAAAGGGCCATCTGAAAAAAGTGTAAAATCCAGAAAGGCAGGACAGGCCATGGAGAACTGGGAGCCTTGTTATGCTGATGGTCGGGTTATAAATTGCCAACAGACACTCGGGAGAAGTGTATGGTGTTTCCTGAAATATCTAAAAAACAAAGCAACAGAGCCTAGGGCACTTCCACTTATGGTCCTATAGCTTAGGGAAATTAAAATCAAAAAGACACAGCCACCCCAAAGTTTGGGACGCCTCTGTTTACAAGAACCTCATTTACCGTATAAGTTCAATATCACAGAAAGTGAAAAATATATAAAGAACTTGTGGTACTTACGTACAATGCAGTATCACTCAGCAATGAAATCTATGTCATCAGGCCCGTAGCAGCATAATGAGTGGATTCAGGTATGCTGATTGTAACTGAAATAAGTCACACAGAAAAAGAAACATCATAAGGTATCACTATTACACGGAATGTAAACTTGGCTACACAGGAACTGAATTCCCAAACACAACAGGGTCTCAAATTTAGAAAAGCAACTTATGCTTGCTTAAGGGGAAAGGTGAGTTGGGGTGCTGCATAAAGCCAGAGATTGAAATGAGCACAGATAAAGTTCCTTAAGCCAAATATGGAATAGTCAAGAGGTACTCCTTGCTCAACGAAATGGACTCAACACCGCATATTAAACGCCTAAGAATGTACCTGACTAGTAAGTATCTTAAAACCTATGGATTGCTATGTCTCCAAAAGAGAATCAAGCGTGTGTACAGGGCCATAAACGCAGCAGTGATAGGATTGGAGAGGTTCGGTGAGCAAATGAAGACCCTTTGAAGTCACATTTCATGGTACCCATTCCACCGGTCTCAACTCTCCAGGTTTAAGGTATTCTTCCTTCAGCTAAAACATGCATGTGGAACCTAGAGTATGATCAACTGTGTGATCGGGAGACGTGTTCAAATATGTCTCAGTTTTCAACCCCTGGTACTCGGGTGCAACATTCCAGATGTTTTACCATCACTCTCCCGACTTGGAGAGTCAGCGCCTTTAACCTCCTGTTTGGCCCAGTTTTCAATTTCTGCGGAAGATGAACAGGAATAGGGAGAACCAATGAGAGACTAGCTGGAGGTGTCTGGACGGGCAAATTTAACTCTCATTTCCCACCAGGAAGAGGAATTAACCAAAGGCTCAGCATGCCGTGCCGGAACAAGATTAGGGCCTGAAGCCATCCTGCGGTGTTGCGGCCAGCTCACAAGAAAGCGAGTTGAAGAACGGAGCTCAGGGGCACTGTAATTCACAAACCTGCAGAGTTATAAATGACAGCTATCGTCCAAAAATAAACTGAAGTAAGGCTGCCAAGAGGACTTGAAAGCGGGGCAGAATTGCAGGAAACCGATTTCAGGAGGTACACTGGAATTGCATTGAAAGCATAGGAAAAGAGGCAGAACGTCCACAATGATGCACTTGGCCAAAAAGGGCGTATGCGTTTTTTCCTGAATATATTCAGGAAAAAACGCATACGCCCTTTTTGGCCAACCAAGCAAGCTTGCAAAGGAAATCTGCACTACAATGAAGTCTCACTTCCCCCCGGCCAAAAGGGCCATCTGAAAAAAGTGTAAAATCCAGAAAGGCAGGACAGGCCATGGAGAACTGGGAGCCTTGTTATGCTGATGGGCGGGATGTAAGTTGCCAACAGACACTCGGGAGAAGTGTATGGTGTTTCCTGAAACATCTAAAAAACAAAGCAACAGAGCCTAGGGCACTTCCACTTATGGTCCTATAGCTTAGGGAAATTAAAATCAAAAAGACACAGCCACCCCAAAGTTTGGGACGGTTCTGTTTACAAGAAACTCGTTTACAGTACAAGTTCAACATTGCAGAAAGTGAAAAATGGATAAAGAACTTGTGGTACTTACGTACAATGCAGTATCACTCAGCAATGAAATCTATGTCATCAGTCCCTTAGCAGCATAATGAGTGGATTCAGGTACGATGATTCTAACTGAAATAAGTCACACAGAAAAAGAAACATCATAAGATATCAGTAATACACGGAATGTAAACTCGGCTACACAGGAACTGAATTCCAAAACAGAACAGGGTCTCAAATTTAGAAAACCAACTTCTGCTTGCTTAAGGGGAAAGGTGAGTTGGGGTGCTGCATAAAAGCAGAGATTGAAATGAGCACAGATAAAGTTCCTAAAGCCAAATATGGAATAGACAAGAGCTACTCCTTGCTCAACGAAATGGACTCAGCATCGCATGTTAACCACCTAAGAATGTACCTGACTAGTAAGTATCTTAAAACGTATGGATTGCTATGTCTCCGAAAGAGAATCAAGGCTGTGTACAGGGGCATAAACGCAGCAGTGTTGGATTGGAGAGTTTCGATGAGCAAATGAAGACCCTTTGAAGTCATATTGCATGGTACCCATTCCACGGGTCTCAAGTCTCCAGGTTTAAGGTATTCTTCCTTCAGCAAAAACATGCATGTGGAACCCAGAGTATGATCAACCGTGTGATTGGGAGACGTTTTCAAATATGTCTCAGTTTTCCTCCCCTGGTACTCGGGTGCAACATTCCTGACGCTTTACTAACACTCTCCCCACTTGGAGAGTCAGCGCCTTTAACCTCCTGTTTGGCCCAGCTTGCAATTTCTGCGGAAGATGAACAGGAATAGGGAGAACCAATGAGAGACTAGCTGGAGGTGTCTGGACGGGCAAATTTAACTCTCATTTCCCACCAGGAAGAGGAAATAACCAAAGGCTCAGCGTGCCGTGCCGGAATCAGATTAGGGCCTGAAGACATCCTGCAGTGTTGCGGCCAGCTCAAAAGAAAGCGAGTTGAAGAAAGGAGCTCAGGGGCACTGTAATTCACAAACCTGCAGACTTATAAATGACAGCTATCGTCCAAAAATATACTGAAGTAAGGCTGCCAAGAGGACTTGAAAGCGGGGCAGAATTGCAGGAAACCGATTTCAGGAGGTAGACTGGAATTGCATTGAAAGCATAGGAAAAGAGGCAGAACGTCCACAATGATGCACTTGGCCAAAAAGGGCGTATGCGTTTTTTCCTGAATATATTCAGGAAAAAACGCATACGCCCTTTTTGGCCAACCAAGCAAGCTTGCAAAGGAAATCTGCACTACAAAGAAGTCTCACTTCCCCCCGGTCAAAAGGGCCATCTGAAAAAAGTGTAAAATCCAGAAAGGCAGGACAGGCCATGGAGAACTGGGAGCCTTGTTATGCTGATGGGCGGGTTGTAAATTGCCAACAGACACTCGGGAGAAGTGTATGGTGTTTCCTGAAACATCTAAAAAACAAAGCAACAGAGCCTAGGGCACTTCCACTTATGGTCCTATAGCTTAGGGAAATTAAAATCAAAAAGACACAGCCACCCCAAAGTTTGGAATGGCTCTGTTTACTGGAACCTCGTTTACAGTACAAGTTCAACATCGCAGAAAGTGAAAAATGGATAAAGAAGTTGTGGTATTTACTTACAAAGCAATATCACTCAGCAATGAAATCTATGTCATCAGGCCCTTAGCAGCACAATGAGTGGATTCAGGTATGATGATTCTAACTGAAATAAGTCACACAGAAAAAGAAACATCATAAGATATCACTAATACACGGAATGTAAACTTGGCTACACAGGAACTGAATTACAGAACAGAACAGGGTCTCAAATTTAGAAAACCAACTTATGCTTGCTTAAGGGGAAAGGTGAGTTGGGGTGCTGCATAAAACCAGAGATTGAAATGAGCACAGATAAAGTTCCTTAAGCCAAATATGGAATAGACAAGAGCTACTCCTTGCTCAACGAAATGGACTCAACACCGCATATTAAACGCCTAAGAATGTACCTGACTAGTAAGTATCTTAAAACCTATGGATTGCTATGTCTCCGAAAGAGAATCAAGCATGTGTACAGGGGCATAAACGCAGCAGTGATAGGACTGGAGAGGTTCGGTGAGCAAATGAAGACCCTTTGAAGTCATATTGCATGGTACCCATTCCACGGGTTTCAACTACCCAGGTTTAAGGTATTCTTCCTTCAGCTAAAACATGCATGTTGAACCTAGAGTATGATCAACCATGTGATCGGGAGACGTGTTCAAATATGTCTCAGTTTTCATACCCTGGTACTCGGGTGCAACATTCCAGACGCTTTACTAACACTCTCCCGACTTGGAGAGTCAGTCCCTTTAACCTCCTGTTTGGCCCAGTTTGCAATTTCTGCGGAAGATGAACAGGAATAGGGAGAACCAATGAGAGACTAGCTGGAGGTGTCTGGACGGGCAAATTTAACTCTCATTTCCCACCAGGAAGAGGAATTAACCAAAGGCTCAGTGTGCCGTGCCGGAACCAGATTAGAGCCTGAAGCCATCCTGCGGTGTTGCGGCCAGTTCACAAGAAAGCGAGTTGAAGAAAGGAGCTCAGGGGCACTGTAATTCACAAACCTGCAGAGTTATAAATGACAGCTATCGTCCAAAAATAGACTGAAGTAAGGCTGCCAAGAGGACTGGAAAGTGGGGCAGAATTGCAGGAAACCGATTTCAGCAGGTAGACTGGAATTGCATTGAAAGCATAGGAAAAGAGGCAGAACGTCCACAATGATGGACTTGGCCAAAAAGGGCGTATGCGTTTTTTCCTGAATATATTCAGGAAAAAACGCATACGCCCTTTTTGGACAAGCAAGCAAACTTGCAAAGGAAATCTGCACTACAATGAAGTCTCACTTCCCCCCGGTCAAAAGGGCCATCTGAAAAAAGTGTAAAATCCAGAAAGGCAGGACAGGCCATGGAGAACTGGGAGCCTTGTTATGCTGATGGGCGGGATGTAAATTGCCAACAGACACTCGGGAGAAGTGTATGGTGTTTCCTGAAACATCTAAAAAACAAAGCAACAGAGCCTAGGGCACTTCCACTTATGGTCCTATAGCTTAGGGAAATTAAAATCAAAAAGACACAGCCACCCCAAAGTTTGGGACGCCTCTGTTTACAAGAACCTCGTTTACCGTACAAGTTCATTATCACAGAAAGTGGAAAATGGATAAAGAACTTGTGGTACTTACGTACAATGCACTATCACTCAGCAATGAAATCAATGTCATCAGGCCATTAGCAGCACAATGAGTGGATTCAGGTACGATGATTGTAACTGAAATAAGTCACACAGAAAAAGAAACATCATAAGATATCACTAATACACGGAATGTAAACTTGGCTACACAGGAACTGAATTACAGAACAGAACAGGGTCTCAAATTTAGAAAACCAACTTATGCTTGCTTAAGGGGAAATGTGAGTTGGGTTGCAGCATAAAACCAGAGCTTGAAATGAGCACAGATAAAGTTCCTTAAGCCAAATATGGAATAGACAAGAGCTACTCCTTGCTCAACGAAATGGACTCAACACCGCATATTAAACGCCTAAGAATGTACCTGACTAGTAAGTATCTTAAAACCTATGGATTGCTATGTCTCCAAAAGAGAATCAAGCGTGTGTACAGGGGCATAAACGCAGCAGTGATAGGATTGGAGAGGTTCAGTGAGCAAATAAAGACCCTTTGAAGTCATATTGCATGGTACCCATTCCACGGGTTTCAACTACCCAGGTTTAAGGTATTCTTCCTTCAGCTAAAACATGCATGTGGAACCTAGAGTATGATCAACCATGTGATCGGGAGACGTGTTCAAATATGTCTCAGTTTTCGTACCCTGGTACTCGGGTGCAACATTCCAGACGCTTTACTAACACTCTCCCAACTTGGAGATTCAGTCCCTTTAACCTCCTGTTTGGCTCAGTTTGCAATTTCTGCGGAAGATGAACAGGAATAGGGAGAACCAATGAGAGACTAGCTGGAGGTGTCTGGACGGGCAAATTTAACTCTCATTTCCCACCAGGAAGAGGAATTAACCAAAGGCTCAGCGTGCCATGCCGGAACCAGATTAGAGCCTGAAGCCATCCTGCGGTGTTGCGGCCAGTTCACAAGAAAGCGAGTTGAAGAAAGGAGCTCAGGGGCCCTGTAATTCACAAACCTGCAGAGTTATAAATGACAGCTATCGTCCAAAAATATACTGAAGTAAGGCTGCCAAGAGGACTGGAAAGTGGGGCAGAATTGCAGGAAACTGATTTCAGCAGGTAGACTGGAATTGCATTGAAAGCATAGGAAAAGAGGCAGAACGTCCACAGTGATGCACTTGGCCAAAAAGGGCGTATGCGTTTTTTCCTGAATATATTCAGGAAAAAACGCATACGCCCTTTTTGGACAAGCAAGCAAACTTGCAAAGAAAATCTGCACTACAATGAAGTCTCACTTCCCCCCGGTCAAAAGGGCCATCTGAAAAAAGTGTAAAATCCAGAAAGGCAGGACAGGCCATGGAGAACTGGGAGCCTTGTTATGCTGATGGGTGGGATGTAAATTGCCAACAGACACTCGGGAGAAGTGTATGGTGTTTCCTGAAACATCTAAAAAACAAAGCAACAGAGCCTAGGGCACTTCCACTTATGGTCCTATAGCTTAGGGAAATTAAAATCAAAAAGACACAGCCACCCCAAAGTTTGGGATGCCTCTGTTTACAAGAACCTAGTTTACCGTACAAGTTCAACATCACAGAAAGTGGAAAATGGATAAAGAACTTGTGGTTCTTACGTACAATGCAGTATCACTCAGCAATGAAATCTATGTCATCAGGCCCTTAGCAGCACAATGAGTGGATTCAGGTACGATGATTGTAACTGAAATAAGTCACACAGAAAAAGAAACATCATAAGATATCAGTACTACACGGAATGTAAACTTGGCTACACAGGAACTGAATTACAGAACAGAACAGGGTCTCAAATTTAGAAAACCAACTTATGCTTGCTTAAGGGGAAAGGTGAGTTGGGGTGCTGCATAAAACCAGAGATTGAAATGAGCACAGATAAAGTTCCTTAAGCCAAATATGGAATAGACAAGAGCTACTCCTTGCTCAACGAAATGGACTCAACACCGCATATTAAACGCCTAAGAATGTACCTGACTAGTAAGTATCTTAAAACCTATGGATTGCTATGTCTCCAAAAGAGAATCAAGCGTGTGTACAGGGGCATAAACGCAGCAGTGATAGGATTGGAGAGGTTCAGTGAGCAAATAAACACCCTTTGAAGTCATATTGCATGGTACCCATTCCACGGGTTTCAACTACCCAGGTTTAAGGTATTCTTCCTTCAGCTAAAACATGCATGTTGAACCTAGAGTATGATCAACCATGTGATCGGGAGACGTGTTCAAATATGTCTCAGTTTTCATACCCTGGTACTCGGGTGCAACATTCCAGACGCTTTACTAACACTCTCCCGACTTGGAGAGTCAGTCCCTTTAACCTCCTGTTTGGCCCAGTTTGCAATTTCTGCGGAAGATGAACAGGAATAGGGAGAACCAATGAGAGACTAGCTGGAGGTGTCTGGACGGGCAAATTTAACTCTCATTTCCCACCAGGAAGAGGAATTAACCAAAGGCTCAGTGTGCCGTGCCGGAACCAGATTAGAGCCTGAAGCCATCCTGCGGTGTTGCGGCCAGTTCACAAGAAAGCGAGTTGAAGAAAGGAGCTCAGGGGCACTGTAATTCACAAACCTGCAGAGTTATAAATGACAGCTATCGTCCAAAAATAGACTGAAGTAAGGCTGCCAAGAGGACTGGAAAGTGGGGCAGAATTGCAGGAAACCGATTTCAGCAGGTAGACTGGAATTGCATTGAAAGCATAGGAAAAGAGGCAGAACGTCCACAATGATGGACTTGGCCAAAAAGGGCGTATGCGTTTTTTCCTGAATATATTCAGGAAAAAACGCATACGCCCTTTTTGGACAAGCAAGCAAACTTGCAAAGGAAATCTGCACTACAATGAAGTCTCACTTCCCCCCGGTCAAAAGGGCCATCTGAAAAAAGTGTAAAATCCAGAAAGGCAGGACAGGCCATGGAGAACTGGGAGCCTTGTTATGCTGATGGGCGGGATGTAAATTGCCAACAGACACTCGGGAGAAGTGTATGGTGTTTCCTGAAACATCTAAAAAACAAAGCAACAGAGCCTAGGGCACTTCCACTTATGGTCCTATAGCTTAGGGAAATTAAAATCAAAAAGACACAGCCACCCCAAAGTTTGGGACGCCTCTGTTTACAAGAACCTCGTTTACCGTACAAGTTCATTATCACAGAAAGTGGAAAATGGATAAAGAACTTGTGGTACTTACGTACAATGCACTATCACTCAGCAATGAAATCAATGTCATCAGGCCATTAGCAGCACAATGAGTGGATTCAGGTACGATGATTGTAACTGAAATAAGTCACACAGAAAAAGAAACATCATAAGATATCACTAATACACGGAATGTAAACTTGGCTACACAGGAACTGAATTACAGAACAGAACAGGGTCTCAAATTTAGAAAACCAACTTATGCTTGCTTAAGGGGAAATGTGAGTTGGGTTGCAGCATAAAACCAGAGCTTGAAATGAGCACAGATAAAGTTCCTTAAGCCAAATATGGAATAGACAAGAGCTACTCCTTGCTCAACGAAATGGACTCAACACCGCATATTAAACGCCTAAGAATGTACCTGACTAGTAAGTATCTTAAAACCTATGGATTGCTATGTCTCCAAAAGAGAATCAAGCGTGTGTACAGGGGCATAAACGCAGCAGTGATAGGATTGGAGAGGTTCAGTGAGCAAATAAAGACCCTTTGAAGTCATATTGCATGGTACCCATTCCACGGGTTTCAACTACCCAGGTTTAAGGTATTCTTCCTTCAGCTAAAACATGCATGTGGAACCTAGAGTATGATCAACCATGTGATCGGGAGACGTGTTCAAATATGTCTCAGTTTTCGTACCCTGGTACTCGGGTGCAACATTCCAGACGCTTTACTAACACTCTCCCAACTTGGAGATTCAGTCCCTTTAACCTCCTGTTTGGCTCAGTTTGCAATTTCTGCGGAAGATGAACAGGAATAGGGAGAACCAATGAGAGACTAGCTGGAGGTGTCTGGACGGGCAAATTTAACTCTCATTTCCCACCAGGAAGAGGAATTAACCAAAGGCTCAGCGTGCCATGCCGGAACCAGATTAGAGCCTGAAGCCATCCTGCGGTGTTGCGGCCAGTTCACAAGAAAGCGAGTTGAAGAAAGGAGCTCAGGGGCCCTGTAATTCACAAACCTGCAGAGTTATAAATGACAGCTATCGTCCAAAAATATACTGAAGTAAGGCTGCCAAGAGGACTGGAAAGTGGGGCAGAATTGCAGGAAACCGATTTCAGCAGGTAGACTGGAATTGCATTGAAAGCATAGGAAAAGAGGCAGAACGTCCACAGTGATGCACTTGGCCAAAAAGGGCGTATGCGTTTTTTCCTGAATATATTCAGGAAAAAACGCATACGCCCTTTTTGGACAAGCAAGCAAACTTGCAAAGAAAATCTGCACTACAATGAAGTCTCACTTCCCCCCGGTCAAAAGGGCCATCTGAAAAAAGTGTAAAATCCAGAAAGGCAGGACAGGCCATGGAGAACTGGGAGCCTTGTTATGCTGATGGGCGGGATGTAAATTGCCAACAGACACTCCGGAGAAGTGTATGGTGTTTCCTGAAACATCTAAAAAACAAAGCAACAGAGCCTAGGGCACTTCCACTTATGGTCCTATAGCTTAGGGAAATTAAAATCAAAAAGACACAGCCACCCCAAAGTTTGGGATGCCTCTGTTTACAAGAACCTCGTTTACCGTACAAGTTCAACATCACAGAAAGTGGAAAATGGATAAAGAACTTGTGGTTCTTACGTACAATGCAGTATCACTCAGCAATGAAATCTATGTCATCAGGCCCTTAGCAGCACAATGAGTGGATTCAGGTACGATGATTGTAACTGAAATAAGTCACACAGAAAAAGAAACATCATAAGATATCACTAATACACGAAATGTAAACTTGGCTACACAGGAACTGAATTACAGAACAGAACAGGGTCTCAAATTTAGAAAACCAACTTATGCTTGCTTAAGGGGAAAGGTGAGTTGGGGTGCTGCATAAAACCAGAGATTGAAATGAGCACAGATAAAGTTCCTTAAGCCAAATATGGAATAGACAAGAGCTACTCCTTGCTCAACGAAATGGACTCAACACCGCATATTAAACGCCTAAGAATGTACCTGACTAGTAAGTATCTTAAAACCTATGGATTGCTATGTATCCAAAAGAGAATCAAGCGTGTGTACAGGGGCATAAACGCAGCAGTGATAGGATTGGAGAGGTTCAGTGAGCAAATAAAGACCCTTTGAAGTCATATTGCATGGTACCCATTCCACGGGTTTCAACTACCCAGGATTAAGGTATTCTTCCTTCAGCTAAAACATGCATGTGGAACCTAGAGTATTATCAACCATGTGATTGTGAGACGTGTTCAAATACGTCTCAGTTTTCATACACTGGTACTCGGGTGCAACAATACAGACGATTTACTAACACTCTCCCGACTTGGAGAGTCATTCCCTTTAACCTCCTGTTTGGCCCAGTTTGCAATTTCTGCGGAAGATGAACAGGAATAGGGAGAACCAATGAGAGACTAGCTGGAGGTGTCTGGACGGGCAAATTTAACTCTTATTTCCCACCAGGTAGAGGAAATAACCAAAGGCTCAGCGTGCCGTGCCGGAACCAGATTAGGGCCTGAAGCCATCCTGCGGTGTTGCGGCCAGCTCAAAAGAAAGCGAGTTGAAGAATGGAGCTCAGGGGCACTGTAATTCACAAACCTGCAGAGTTATAAATGACAGCTATCGTCCAAAAATATACTGAAGTAAGGCTGCCAATAGCACTTGAATGCGGGGCAGAATTGCAGGAAACTGATTTCAGGAGGTAGACTGGAATTACATTGAAAGCATAGGAAAAGAGGCAGAGCGTCCACAATGATGCACTTGGCCAAAAAGGGCGTATGCGTTTTTTCCTGAATATATTCAGGAAAAAGCATATACGCACTTTTTGGCCAACCAAGCAAGCTTGCAAAGGAAATCTGCACTACAATGAAGTCTCACTTCCCCCCGGTCAAAAAGGCCATCTGAAAAAAGTGTAAAATCCAGAAAGGCAGGACAGGCCATGGAGAACTGGAAGCCTTGTTATGCTGATGGGCGGGATGTAAACTGCCAAGAGACACTCGGGGGAAGTGTATGGTGTTTCCTGAAACATCTAAAAAACAAAGCAACAGAGCCTAGGGCACTTCCACTTATGGTCCTATAGATTAGGGAAATTAATATCAAAAAGATACAGCCACCCCAAAGTTTGGAACAGCTCTGTTTACAAGAACCTCATGTACAGTACAAGTTCAACATCACAGAGAGTGAAAAATGGATAAAGAAGTTGTGGTATTTACTTACAAAGCAATATCACTCAGCAATGAAATCTATGTCATCAGGCCCGTAGCAGCATAATGAGTGGATTCAGGTACGATGATTCTAACTGAAATAAGTCACACAGAAAAAGAAACATCCTAAGATATCACTAATACACGGAATGTAAACTTGGCTACACAGGAACTGAATTCCAAAACAGAAAAGGGTCTCAAATTTAGAAAACCAACTTATGCTTGCTTAAGGGGAAAGGTGAGTTGGGGTGCTGCATAAAACCAGAGATTGAAATGAGCACAGATAAAGTTCCTTAAGCCAAATATGGAATAGACAAGAGCTATTCCTTGCTCAACGAAATGGACTCAACACCCCATATTAAATGCCTAAGAATGTACCTGACTAGTAAGTATCTTAAAACGTATGGATTGCTATGTCTCCAAAAGAGAATCAAGCGTGTGTACAGGGGCCTAAACGCAGCAGTGATAGGATTGGAGAGGTTCGGTGAGCAAATGAAGACCCTTTGAAGTCATATTGCATGGTACCCATTCCACGGGTCTCAACTCTCCAGGTTTAAGGTATTCTTCCTTCAGCTAAAACATGCATGTGGAACCCAGAGTATGATCAACCATGTGAACGGGAGACGTGTTCAAATATGTCTCAGTTTTTGTCACCTGGTACTCGGGTGCAACATTCCAGACGCTTTACTAACACTCTCCCCACTTGGAGAGTCAGCGCCTTTAACCTCCTGTTTGGCCCAGTTTGCAATTTCTGCGGAAGATGAACAGGAATAGCGAGAACCAATGAGAGACTAGCTGGAGGTGTTTGGACGGGCAAATTTAACTCTCATTTCCCACCAGGAAGAGGAATTAACCAAAGGCTCAGCGTGCCGTGCCGGAACCAGATTAGGGCCTGAAGCCATCCTGCGGTGTTGCGGCCAGGTAACAAGAAAGCAAGTGGAAGAAAGGAGCTCAGGGGCACTGTAATGCACAAACCTGCAGAGATATAAATGACAGCTATCGTCCAAAAATAGACTGAAGTAAGGCTGCCAAGAGGACTTGAAAGCGGGGCAGAATTGCAGGAAACCGATTTCAGGAGGTAGACTGGAATTGCATTGAAAGCATAGGAAAAGAGGCAGAACGTCCACAATGATGCACTTGGCCAAAAAGGGCGTATGCGTTTTTTCCTGAATATATTCAGGAAAAAACGCATACGCCCTTTTTGGCCAACCAAGCAAGCTTGCAAAGGAAATCTGCACTACAATGAAGTCTCACTTCCCCCCGGTCAAAAGGGCCATCTGAAAAAAGTGTAAAATCCAGAAAGGCAGGACAGGCCATGGAGAACTGGGAGCCTTGTTATGCTGATGGTCGGGTTATAAATTGCCAACAGACACTCGGGAGAAGTGTATGGTGTTTCCTGAAATATCTAAAAAACAAAGCAACAGAGCCTAGGGCACTTCCACTTATGGTCCTATAGCTTAGGGAAATTAAAATCAAAAAGACACAGCCACCCCAAAGTTTGGGACGCCTCTGTTTACAAGAACCTCATTTACCGTATAAGTTCAATATCACAGAAAGTGAAAAATAGATAAAGAACTTGTGGTACTTACGTACAATGCAGTATCACTCAGCAATGAAATCTATGTCATCAGGCCCGTAGCAGCATAATGAGTGGATTCAGGTATGCTGATTGTAACTGAAATAAGTCACACAGAAAAAGAAACATCATAAGGTATCACTATTACACGGAATGTAAACTTGGCTACACAGGAACTGAATTCCCAAACACAACAGGGTCTCAAATTTAGAAAAGCAACTTATGCTTGCTTAAGGGGAAAGGTGAGTTGGGGTGCTGCATAAAGCCAGAGATTGAAATGAGCACAGATAAAGTTCCTTAAGCCAAATATGGAATAGTCAAGAGGTACTCCTTGCTCAACGAAATGGACTCAACACCGCATATTAAACGCCTAAGAATGTACCTGACTAGTAAGTATCTTAAAACCTATGGATTGCTATGTCTCCAAAAGAGAATCAAGCGTGTGTACAGGGCCATAAACGCAGCAGTGATAGGATTGGAGAGGTTCGGTGAGCAAATGAAGACCCTTTGAAGTCACATTTCATGGTACCCATTCCACCGGTCTCAACTCTCCAGGTTTAAGGTATTCTTCCTTCAGCTAAAACATGCATGTGGAACCTAGAGTATGATCAACTGTGTGATCGGGAGACGTGTTCAAATATGTCTCAGTTTTCAACCCCTGGTACTCGGGTGCAACATTCCAGATGTTTTACCATCACTCTCCCGACTTGGAGAGTCAGTGCCTTTAACCTCCTGTTTGGCCCAGTTTTCAATTTCTGCGGAAGATGAACAGGAATAGGGAGAACCAATGAGAGACTAGCTGGAGGTGTCTGGACGGGCAAATTTAACTCTCATTTCCCACCAGGAAGAGGAAATAACCAAAGGCTCAGCGTGCCGTGCCGGAACCAGATTAGGGCCTGAAGCCATCCTGCGGTGTTGTGGCCAGGTCACAAGATAGCGACTTGAAGAAAGGAGCTCAGGGGCACTGTAATTCACAAACCTGCAGAGTTATAAATGACAGCTATCGTCCAAAAATAGACTGAAGTAAGGCTGCCAAGAGGACTTGAAAGCGGGGCAGAATTGCAGGAAACCGATTTCAGGAGGTAGACTGCAATTGCATTGAAAGCATAGGAATAGAGGCAGAACGTCCACAATGATGCACTTGGCCAAAAAGGGCGTATGCGTTTTTTCCTGAATATATTCAGGAAAAAACGCATACGCCCTTTTTGGCCAACCAAGCAAGCTTGCAAAGGAAATCTGCACTACAATGAAGTCTCACTACCCCCAGGTCAAAAGGGCCATCTGAAAAAAGTGTAAAATCCAGAAAGGCAGGACAGGCCATGGAGAACTGGGAGATTTGTTATGCTGATGGGCGGGATGTAAACTGCCAACAGACACTCGGGAGAAGTGTATGGTGTTTCCTGAAACATCTAAAAAACAAAGCAACAGAGACTAAGGCATTTCCACTTATGGTCCTGTAGCTTAGGGAAATTAAAATCAAAAAGACACAGCCACCCCAAAGTTTGGAATGGCTCTGTTTACAAGAACCTCGTTTACAGTACAAGTTCCACATCGCAGAAATTGAAAAATGGATAAAGAAGTTGTGGTATTTACTTACAAAGCAATATCACTCAGCAATGAAATCTATGTCATCAGGCCCGTGGCAGCATAATGAGTGGATTCAGGTACGATGATTCTAACTGAAATAAGTCACACAGAAAAAGAAACATCATAAGATATCAGTAATACACGGAATATAAACTTGGCTACACAGGAACTGAATTCCAAAACAGAACAGGGTCTCAAATTTAGAAAACCAACTTATGCTTGCTTAAGGGGAAAGGTGAGTTGGGGTGCTGCATAAAACCAGAGATTGAAATGAGCACAGATAAAGTTCCTTAAGCCAAATATGGAATAGACAAGAGCTACTCCTTGCTCAACGAAATGGACTCAACACCCCATATTAAACGCCTAAGAACGTACCTGACTACTAAGTATCTTAAAACCTATGGATTGCTATGTCT
Source organism: Stenella coeruleoalba (assembly GCF_951394435.1). Lineage (NCBI taxonomy): Eukaryota > Metazoa > Chordata > Mammalia > Artiodactyla > Delphinidae > Stenella > Stenella coeruleoalba. The sequence goes on along the minus strand of NW_027646156.1, from coordinate 208,766 downwards.
CCAAAAGAGAATCAAGCGTGTGTACAGGGGCATAAACGCAGCAGTGATAGGATTGGAGAGGTTCAGTGAGCAAATGAAGACCCTTTGAAGTCATATTGCATGGTACCCATTCCACGGGTCTCAAGTCTCCAGGTTTAAGGTATTCTTCCTTCAGCAAAAACATGCATGTGGAACCCAGAGTATGATCAACCGTGTGATTGGGAGACGTTTTCAAATATGTCTCAGTTTTCCTCCCCTGGTACTCGGGTGCAACATTCCTGACGCTTTACTAACACTCTCCCCACTTGGAGAGTCAGCGCCTTTAACCTCCTGTTTCGCCCAGTTTGCAATTTCTGCGGAAGATGAACAGGAATAGGGAGAACCAATGAGAGACTAGCTGGAGGTGTCTGGACGGGCAAATTTAACTCTCATTTCCCACCAGGAAGAGGAAATAACCAAAGGCTCAGCGTGCCGTGCCAGAACAAGATTGGGGCCTGAAGCCATCCTTGGGTGTTGCGGCCGCTCAAAAGAAAGGGAGTTGAAGAAAGGAGCTCAGGGGCACTGTAATTCACAAACCTGCAGAGTTATAAATGACAGCTATCGTCCAAAAATATACTGAAGTAACGCTGCCAAGAGGACTTGAAAGCAGGGCAGAATTGCAGGAAACCGATTTCAGGAGGTAGACTGGAATTGCATTGAAAGCATAGGAAAAGAGGCAGAACGTCCACAATGATGCACTTGGCCAAAAAGGGCGTATGCGTTTTTTCCTGAATATATTCAGGAAAAAACGCATACGCCCTTTTTGGCCAACCAAGCAAGCTTGCAAAGGAAATCTGCTCTACAATGAAGTCTCACTTCCCCCCGGTCAAAAGGGCCATCTGAAAAAAGTGTAAAATCCAGAAAGGCAGGACAGGCCATGGAGAACTGGGAGCCTTGTTATGCTGATGGGCGGGATGTAAATTGCCAACAGACACTCGGGAGAAGTGTATGGTGTTTCCTGAAACATCTAAAAAACAAAGCAACAGAGCCTAGGGCACTTCCACTTATGGTACTATAGCTTAGGGAAATTAAAATCAAAAAGACACAGCCACCCCAAAGTTTGGAACGGTTCTGTTTACAAGAACCTCGTTTACAGTACAAGTTCAACATCGCAGAAAGTGAAAAATGGATAAAGAAGTTGTGGTATTTACTTACAAAGCAATATCACTCAGCAATGAAATCTATGTCATCAGGCCCTTAGCATCACAATGAGTGGATTCAGGTATGATGATTCTAACTGAAATAAGTCACACAGAAAAAGAAACATCATAAGATATCAGTAATACACGGAATGTAAACTTGTCTACACAGGAACTGAATTCCAAAACAGAACAGGGTCTCAAATTTAGAAAACCAACTTATGCTTGCTTAAGGGGAAAGGTGAGTTGGGATGCTGCATAAAATCAGAGATTGAAATGAGCACAGATAAAGTTCCTTAAGCCAAATATGGAATAGACAAGAGCTACTCCTTGCTCAACGAAATGGACTCAACACCGCATATTAAACGCCTAAGAATGTACCTGACTAGTAAGTATCTTAAAACCTATGGATTGCTATGTCTCCGAAAGAGAATCAAGCATGTGTACAGGGGCATAAACGCAGCAGTGATAGGACTGGAGAGGTTCGGTGAGCAAATGAAGACCCTTTGAAGTCATATTGCATGGTACCCATTCCACGGGTTTCAACTTCCCAGGATTAAGGTATTCTTCCTTTAGCTAAAACATGCATGTGGAACCTAGAGTATGATCAACAATGTGATCGGGAGATGTGTTCAAATACGTCTCAGTTTTCGTACCCTGGTACTCGGGTGCAACATTCCAGACGCTTTACTAACACTCTCCCGACTTGGAGAGTCAGTCCCTTTAACCTCCTGTTTGGCCCAGTTTGCAATTTCTGCGGAAGATGAACAGGAATAGGGAGAACCAATGAGAGACTAGCTGGAGGTGTCTGGACGGGCAAATTTAACTCTCATTTCCCACCAGGAAGAGGAAATAACCAAAGGTTCAGCGTGCCGTGCCGGAACCAGATTAGGGCCTGAAGCCATCCTGCGGTGTTGCGGCCAGCTCAAAAGAAAGCGAGTTGAAGAAAGGAGCTCAGGGGCACTGTAATTCACAAACCTGCAGAGTTATAAATGACAGCTATCGTCCAAAAATATACTGAAGTAAGGCTGCCAAGAGGACCTGAAAGCGGGGCAGAATTGCAGGAAACTGATTTCAGGAGGTAGACTGGAATTGCATTGAAAGCATAGGAAAAGAGGCAGAACGTCCACAATGATGCACTTGGCCAAAAAGTGCGTATGCGTTTTTTCCTGAATATATTCAGGAAAAAACGCATACGCCCTTTTTGGCCAAACAAGCAAACTTGCAAAGGAAATCTGCACTACAATGAAGTCTCACTTCCCCCCGGTCAAAAGGGCCATCTGAAAAAAGTGTAAAATCCAGAAAGGCAGGACAGGCCATGGAGAACTGGGAGCCTTGTTATGCTGATGGGCGGGATGTAAATTGCCAACAGACACTCGGGAAAAGTGTATGGTGTTTCCTGAAACATCTAAAAAACAAAGCAACAGAGCCTAGGGCACTTCCACTTATGGTCCTATAGCTTAGGGAAATTAAAATCAAAAAGACACAGCCACCCCAAAGTTTGGGACGCCTCTGTTTACAAGAACCTCGTTTACAGTACAAGTTCAACATCACAGAAAGTGAAAAATGGATAAAGAAGTTGTGGTATTTACTTACAAAGCAATATCACTCAGCAATGAAATCTATGTCATCAGGCCCTTAGCAGCACAATGAGTGGATTCAGGTATGATGATTCTAACTGAAATAAGTCACACAGAAAAAGAAACATCATAAGATATCAGTAATACACGGAATGTAAACTTGGCTACACAGGAACTGAATTACAGAACAGAACAGGGTCTCAAATTTAGAAAACCAACTTATGCTTGCTTAAGGGGAAAGGTGAGTTGGGGTGCTGCATAAAACCAGAGATTGAAATGAGCACAGATAAAGTTCCTTAAGCCAAATATGGAATACACAAGAGCTACTCCTTGCTCAACGAAATGGACTCAACACCGCATATTAAACGCCTAAGAATGTACCTGACTAGTAAGTATCTTAAAACCTATGGATTGCTATGTCTCCAAAAGAGAATCAAGCATGTGTACAGGGGCATAAACGCAGCAGTGATAGGATTGGAGAGGTTTGGTGAGCAAATGAAGACCCTTTGAAGTCATATTGCATGGTACCCATTCCACGGGTTTCAACTACCCAGGTTTAAGGTATTCTTCCTTCAGCTAAAACATGCATGTGGAACCTAGAGTATGATCAACCATGTGATCGGGAGACGTGTTCAAATATGTCTCAGTTTTCGTACCCTGGTACTCGGGTGCAACATTCCAGACGCTTTACTAACACTCTCCCGACTTGGAGAGTCAGTCCCTTTAACCTCCTGTTTGGCCCAGTTTGCAATTTCTGCGGAAGATGAACAGGAATCGCGAGAACCAATGAGAGACTAGCTGGAGGTGTCTGGACGGGCAAATTTAACTCTCATTTCCCACCAGGAAGAGGAATAACCAAAGGCTCAGCGTGCCGTGCCGGAACCAGATTAGGGCCTGAAGCCATCCTGCGGTGTTGCGGCCAGGTCACAAGAAAGCGAGTTGAAGAAAGGAGCTCAGGGGCACTGTAATTCACAAACCTGCAGAGTTATAAATGACAGCTATCGTCCAAAAATATACTGAAGTAAGGCTGCCAAGAGGATTTGAAAGCGGGGCAGAATTGCAGGAAACCGATTTCAGGAGGTAGACTGGAATTGCACTGAAAGCATAGGAAAAGAGGCAGAACGTCCACAATGATGCACTTGGCCAAAAAGGGCATATGCGTTATTTCCTGAATATATTCAGGAAAAAACGCATACGCCCTTTTTGGCCAACCAAGCAAGCTTGCAAAGGAAATCTGCACTACAATGAAGTCTCACTTCCCCCCGGTCAAAAGGGCCATCTGAAAAAAGTGTAAAATCCAGAAAGGCAGGACAGGCCATGGAGAACTGGGAGCCTTGTTATGCTGATGGGAGGGATGTAAATTGCCAACAGACACTCGGGAGAAGTGTATGGTGTTTCCTGAAACATCTAAAAAACAAAGCAACAGAGCCTAGGGCACTTCCACTTATGGTCCTATAGCTTAGCGAAATTAAAATCAAAAAGACACAGCCACCCCAAAGTTTGGGACGCCTCTGTTTACAAGAACCTCGTTTACCGTACAAGTTCAATATCACAGAAAGTGAAAAATGGATAAAGAACTTGTGGTACTTACGTACAATGCAGTATCACTCAGCAATGAAATCTATGTCCTCAGGCCTGTAGCAGCATAATTAGTGGATTCAGGTACGATGATTCTAACTGAAATAAGTCACACAGAAAAAGAAACATCATAAGATATCAGTAATACACGGAATGTAAACTTGGCTATACAGGAACTGAATTACAGAACAGAACAGGGTCTCAAATTTAGAAAACCAACTTATGCTTGCTTAAAGGTAAAGGTGAGTTGGGGTGCTGCATAAAACCAGAGATTGAAATGAGCACAGATAAAGTTCCTTAAGCCAAATATAGAATAGACAAGAGCTACTCCTTGCTCAACGAAATGGACACAACACCGCATATTAAACGCCTAAGAATGTACCTGACTAGTAAATATCTTAAAACCTATGGATTGCTATGTCTCCAAAAGAGAATCAAGCGTGTGTACAGGGGCATAAACGCAGCAGTGATAGGATTGGAGAGGTTCGATGAGCAAATGAAGACCCTTTGAAGTCATATTGCATGGTACCCATTCCACGGGTTTCAACTACCCAGGTTTAAGATATTCTTCCTTCAGCTAAAACATGCATGTGGAACCTAGAGTATGATCAACCATGTGATCGGGAGACGTGTTCAAATATGTCTCAGTTTTCGTACCCTGGTACTCGGGTGCAACATTCCAGACGCTTTACTAACACTCTCCCGACTTGGAGAGTCAGTCCCTTTAACCTCCTGTTTGGCCCAGTTTGCAATTTCTGCGGAAGATGAACAGGAATAGCGAGAACCAATGAGAGACTAGCTGGAGGTGTCTGGACGGGCAATTTTAACTCTCATTTCCCACCAGGAAGAGGAATTAACCAAAGGCTCAGCGTGCCGTGCCAGAACCAGATTAGAGCCTGAAGCCATCCTGCGGTGTTGCGGCCTGGTCACAAGAAAGCGAGTTGAAGAAAGGAGCTCAGGGGCACTGTAATTCACAAACCTGCAGAGTTATAAATGACAGCTATCATCCAAAAATATACTGAACTAAGGCTTCCAAGGGGACTTGAAAGCGGGGCAGAATTGCAGGAAACCGATTTCAGGAGGTAGACTGGAATTGCATTGAAAACATAGGAAAAGAGGCAGAACGTGCACAATGATACACTTGGCCAAAAAGGGCGTATGCGTTTTTTCCTGAATATATTCAGGAAAAAACGCATAAGCCCTTTTTGGCCAACCAAGCAGGCTTGCAAAGGAAATCTGCACTACAATGAAGTCTCACTTCCCCCCGGTCAAAAGGGCCATCTGAAAAAAGTGTAAAATCCAGAAAGGCAGGACAGGCCATGGAGAACTGGGAGCCTTGTTATGCTGATGGGAGGGATGTAAATTGCCAACAGACACTCGGGAGAAGTGTATGGTGTTTCCTGAAACATCTAAAAACAAAGCAACAGAGCCTAGGGCACTTCCAATTATGGTCCTATAGCTTAGGGAAATTAAAATCAAAAAGACACAGCCACCCCAAAGTTTGGGACGCCTCTGTTAACAATAACCTCGTTTACCGTACAAGTTCAATATCACAGAAAGTGAAAAATGGATAAAGAACTTGTGGTAGTTACGTACAATGCAGTATCACTCAGCAATGAAATCTATGTCATCAGGCCCGTCGCAGAATAATGAGTGGATTCAGGTACGATGATTCTAACTGAAATAAGTCACACAGAAAAAGAAACATCATAAGATATCACTAATACACGGAATGTAAACTTGGCTACACAGGAACTGAATTCCAAAACAGAACAGGGTCTCAAATTTAGAAAACCAACTTATGCTTGCTTAAGGGGAAAGGTGAGTTGGGGTGCTGCATAAAACCAGAGATTGAAATGAGCACAGATAAAGTTCCTTAAGCCAAATATGGAATAGACAAGAGCTACTCCTTGCTCAACGAAATGGACTCAACACCCCATATTAAACGCCTAAGAATGTACCTGACTAGTAAGTATCTTAAAACCTATGGATTGCTATGTCTCCAAAAGAGAATCAAGCATGTGTACAGGGGCATAAACGCAGCAGTGATAGGATTGGAGAGGTTCGGTGAGCAAATGAAGACCCTTTGAAGTCATATTGCATGGTACCCATTACACGGATCTCAACTCTCCAGGTTTAAGGTATTCTTCCTTCAGTTAAAACATGCATGTGGAACCTAGAGTATGATCAACCATGTGATCGGGAGACGTGTTCAAATATGTCTCAGTTTTCGTACCCTGGTACTCGGGTGCAACATTCCAGACGCTTTACTAACACTCTCCCCACTTGGAGAGTCAGTCCCTTTAACCTCCTGTTTCGCCCAGTTTGCAATTTCTGCGGAAGATGAACAGGAATAGGGAGAACCAATGAGAGACCAGCTGGAGGTGTCTGGACGGGCAATTTTAACTCTCATTTCCCACCAGGAAGAGGAATTAACCAAAGGCTCAGCGTGCCGTGCCGGAACCAGATTAGGGCCTGAAGCCATCCTGCGGTGTTGTGGCCAGCTCACAAGAAAGCGAGTAGAAGAAAGGAGCTCAGGGGCACTGTAATTCACAAACCTGCAGAGTTATAAATGAGAGCTATCATCCAGAAATAGACTGAAGTAAGGCTGCCATGAGGACTTGAAAGCGGGGCAGAATTGCAGGAAACCGATTTCAGGAGGTAGACTGGAATTGCATTGAAAGCATAGGAAAAGAGGCAGAACGTCCACAATGATGCACTTGGCCAAAAAGGGCGTATGCGTTTTTTCCTGAATATATTCAGGAAAAAACGCATACGCCCTTTTTGGCCAACCAAGCAAGCTTGCAAAGGAAATCTGCACTACAATGAAGTCTCACTTCCCCCCGGTCAAAAGGGCCATCTGAAAAAAGTGTAAAATCCAGAAAGGCAGGACAGGCCATGGAGAACTGGGAGCCTTGTTATGCTGATGGGAGGGATGTAAATTGCCAACAGACACTCGGGAGAAGTGTATGGTGTTTCCTGAAACATCTAAAAAACAAAGCAACAGAGCCTAGGGCACTGCCACTTATGGTCCTATAGCTTAGGGAAATTAAAATCAAAAAGACACAGCCACCCCAAAGTTTGGAACGGTTCTGTTTACAAGAACCTCGTTTACAGTACAAGTTCAACATCACAGAAAGTGAAAAATGGATAAAGAAGTTGTGGTATTTACGTACAATGCAATATCACTCAGCAATGAAATCTATGTCATCAGGCCCTTAGCAGCACAATGAGTGGATTCAGGTATGATGATTCTAACTGAAATAAGTCACACAGAAAAAGAAACATCATAAGATATCAGTAATACACGGAATGTAAACTTGGCTACACAGGAACTGAATTACAGAACAGAACAGGGTCTCAAATTTAGAAAACCAACTTATGCTTGCTTAAGGGTAAAGGTGAGTTGGGGTGCTGCATAAAACCAGAGATTGAAATGAGCACAGATAAAATTCCTTAAGCCAAATATGGAATAGACAAGAGCTACTCCTTGCTCAACGAAATGGACTCAACACCACATATTAAATGCCTAAGAATGTACCTGACTAGTAAGTATCTTAAAACCTATGGATTGCTATGTCTCCAAAAGAGAATCAAGCGTGCGTACAGGGACATAAACGCAGCACTGATAGGATTGGAGAGGTTCGGTGAGCAAATGAAGACCCTTTGAAGTCATATTGCATGGTACCCATTACACGGGTTTCAACTACCCAGGTTTAAGGTATTCTTCCTTCAGCTAAAACATGCATGTGGAACCCAGAGTATGATCAACCGTGTGAACGGGAGACGTGTTCAAATATGTCTCAGTTTTCGTACCCTGGTACTCGGGTGCAACATTCCAGACGCTTTACTAACACTCTCCCCACTTGGAGAGTCAGAGCCTTTAACCTCCTGTTTGGCCCAGTTTGCAATTTCTGTGGAAGATGAACAGGAATAGGGAGAACCAATGAGAGACTAGCTGGAGGTGTCTGGACGTGCAAATTTAACTCTCATTTCCCACCAGGAAGAGGAAATAACACAAGGCTCAGGGTGCCATCCCGGAACCAGATTAGGGCCTGAAGCCATCCTTCGGTGTTGCGGCCAGCTCACAAGAAAGCGAGTTAAAGAAAGGAGCTCAGGGGCACTGTAATTCACAAACCTGCAGAGTTATAAATGACAGCTATCGTCCAAAAATAGACTGAAGTAAGGCTGCCAAGAGGACTTGAAAGCGGGGCAGAATTGCAGGAAACCGATTTCAGGAGGTAGACTGGAATTGCATTGAAAGCATAGGAAAAGAGGCAGAACGTCCACAATGATGCACTTGGCCAAAAAGGGCGTATGCGTTTTTTCCTGAATATATTCAGGAAAAAACGCATACGCCCTTTTTGGCCAACCAAGCAAGCTTGCAAAGGAAATCTGCACTACAATGAAGTCTCACTTCCCCCCGGTCAAAAGGGCCATCTGAAAAAAGTGTAAAATCCAGAAAGGCAGGACAGGCCATGGAGAACTGGGAGCCTTGTTATGCTGATGGTCGGGTTATAAATTGCCAACAGACACTCGGGAGAAGTGTATGGTGTTTCCTGAAATATCTAAAAAACAAAGCAACAGAGCCTAGGGCACTTCCACTTATGGTCCTATAGCTTAGGGAAATTAAAATCAAAAAGACACAGCCACCCCAAAGTTTGGGACGCCTCTGTTTACAAGAACCTCATTTACCGTATAAGTTCAATATCACAGAAAGTGAAAAATAGATAAAGAACTTGTGGTACTTACGTACAATGCAGTATCACTCAGCAATGAAATCTATGTCATCAGGCCCGTAGCAGCATAATGAGTGGATTCAGGTATGCTGATTGTAACTGAAATAAGTCACACAGAAAAAGAAACATCATAAGGTATCACTATTACACGGAATGTAAACTTGGCTACACAGGAACTGAATTCCCAAACACAACAGGGTCTCAAATTTAGAAAAGCAACTTATGCTTGCTTAAGGGGAAAGGTGAGTTGGGGTGCTGCATAAAGCCAGAGATTGAAATGAGCACAGATAAAGTTCCTTAAGCCAAATATGGAATAGTCAAGAGGTACTCCTTGCTCAACGAAATGGACTCAACACCGCATATTAAACGCCTAAGAATGTACCTGACTAGTAAGTATCTTAAAACCTATGGATTGCTATGTCTCCAAAAGAGAATCAAGCGTGTGTACAGGGCCATAAACGCAGCAGTGATAGGATTGGAGAGGTTCGGTGAGCAAATGAAGACCCTTTGAAGTCACATTTCATGGTACCCATTCCACCGGTCTCAACTCTCCAGGTTTAAGGTATTCTTCCTTCAGCTAAAACATGCATGTGGAACCTAGAGTATGATCAACTGTGTGATCGGGAGACGTGTTCAAATATGTCTCAGTTTTCAACCCCTGGTACTCGGGTGCAACATTCCAGATGTTTTACCATCACTCTCCCGACTTGGAGAGTCAGTGCCTTTAACCTCCTGTTTGGCCCAGTTTTCAATTTCTGCGGAAGATGAACAGGAATAGGGAGAACCAATGAGAGACTAGCTGGAGGTGTCTGGACGGGCAAATTTAACTCTCATTTCCCACCAGGAAGAGGAAATAACCAAAGGCTCAGCGTGCCGTGCCGGAACCAGATTAGGGCCTGAAGCCATCCTGCGGTGTTGTGGCCAGGTCACAAGATAGCGAGTTGAAGAAAGGAGCTCAGGGGCACTGTAATTCACAAACCTGCAGAGTTATAAATGACAGCTATCGTCCAAAAATAGACTGAAGTAAGGCTGCCAAGAGGACTTGAAAGCGGGGCAGAATTGCAGGAAACCGATTTCAGGAGGTAGACTGCAATTGCATTGAAAGCATAGGAATAGAGGCAGAACGTCCACAATGATGCACTTGGCCAAAAAGGGCGTATGCGTTTTTTCCTGAATATATTCAGGAAAAAACGCATACGCCCTTTTTGGCCAACCAAGCAAGCTTGCAAAGGAAATCTGCACTACAATGAAGTCTCACTACCCCCAGGTCAAAAGGGCCATCTGAAAAAAGTGTAAAATCCAGAAAGGCAGGACAGGCCATGGAGAACTGGGAGATTTGTTATGCTGATGGGCGGGATGTAAACTGCCAACAGACACTCGGGAGAAGTGTATGGTGTTTCCTGAAACATCTAAAAAACAAAGCAACAGAGACTAAGGCATTTCCACTTATGGTCCTGTAGCTTAGGGAAATTAAAATCAAAAAGACACAGCCACCCCAAAGTTTGGAATGGCTCTGTTTACAAGAACCTCGTTTACAGTACAAGTTCCACATCGCAGAAATTGAAAAATGGATAAAGAAGTTGTGGTATTTACTTACAAAGCAATATCACTCAGCAATGAAATCTATGTCATCAGGCCCGTGGCAGCATAATGAGTGGATTCAGGTACGATGATTCTAACTGAAATAAGTCACACAGAAAAAGAAACATCATAAGATATCAGTAATACACGGAATATAAACTTGGCTACACAGGAACTGAATTCCAAAACAGAACAGGGTCTCAAATTTAGAAAACCAACTTATGCTTGCTTAAGGGGAAAGGTGAGTTGGGGTGCTGCATAAAACCAGAGATTGAAATGAGCACAGATAAAGTTCCTTAAGCCAAATATGGAATAGACAAGAGCTACTCCTTGCTCAACGAAATGGACTCAACACCCCATATTAAACGCCTAAGAACGTACCTGACTACTAAGTATCTTAAAACCTATGGATTGCTATGTCTCCAAAAGAGAATCAAGCGTGTGTACAGGGGCATAAACGCAGCAGTGATAGGATTGGAGAGGTTCAGTGAGCAAATGAAGACCCTTTGAAGTCATATTGCATGGTACCCATTCCACGGGTCTCAAGTCTCCAGGTTTAAGGTATTCTTCCTTCAGCAAAAACATGCATGTGGAACCCAGAGTATGATCAACCGTGTGATTGGGAGACGTTTTCAAATATGTCTCAGTTTTCCTCCCCTGGTACTCGGGTGCAACATTCCTGACGCTTTACTAACACTCTCCCCACTTGGAGAGTCAGCGCCTTTAACCTCCTGTTTCGCCCAGTTTGCAATTTCTGCGGAAGATGAACAGGAATAGGGAGAACCAATGAGAGACTAGCTGGAGGTGTCTGGACGGGCAAATTTAACTCTCATTTCCCACCAGGAAGAGGAAATAACCAAAGGCTCTGCGTGCCGTGCCAGAACAAGATTGGGGCCTGAAGCCATCCTTGGGTGTTGCGGCCGCTCAAAAGAAAGGGAGTTGAAGAAAGGAGCTCAGGGGCACTGTAATTCACAAACCTGCAGAGTTATAAATGACAGCTATCGTCCAAAAATATACTGAAGTAACGCTGCCAAGAGGACTTGAAAGCAGGGCAGAATTGCAGGAAACCGATTTCAGGAGGTAGACTGGAATTGCATTGAAAGCATAGGAAAAGAGGCAGAACGTCCACAATGATGCACTTGGCCAAAAAGGGCGTATGCGTTTTTTCCTGAATATATTCAGGAAAAAACGCATACGCCCTTTTTGGCCAACCAAGCAAGCTTGCAAAGGAAATCTGCTCTACAATGAAGTCTCACTTCCCCCCGGTCAAAAGGGCCATCTGAAAAAAGTGTAAAATCCAGAAAGGCAGGACAGGCCATGGAGAACTGGGAGCCTTGTTATGCTGATGGGCGGGATGTAAATTGCCAACAGACACTCGGGAGAAGTGTATGGTGTTTCCTGAAACATCTAAAAAACAAAGCAACAGAGCCTAGGGCACTTCCACTTATGGTACTATAGCTTAGGGAAATTAAAATCAAAAAGACACAGCCACCCCAAAGTTTGGAACGGTTCTGTTTACAAGAACCTCGTTTACAGTACAAGTTCAACATCGCAGAAAGTGAAAAATGGATAAAGAAGTTGTGGTATTTACTTACAAAGCAATATCACTCAGCAATGAAATCTATGTCATCAGGCCCTTAGCATCACAATGAGTGGATTCAGGTATGATGATTCTAACTGAAATAAGTCACACAGAAAAAGAAACATCATAAGATATCAGTAATACACGGAATGTAAACTTGTCTACACAGGAACTGAATTCCAAAACAGAACAGGGTCTCAAATTTAGAAAACCAACTTATGCTTGCTTAAGGGGAAAGGTGAGTTGGGATGCTGCATAAAATCAGAGATTGAAATGAGCACAGATAAAGTTCCTTAAGCCAAATATGGAATAGACAAGAGCTACTCCTTGCTCAACGAAATGGACTCAACACCGCATATTAAACGCCTAAGAATGTACCTGACTAGTAAGTATCTTAAAACCTATGGATTGCTATGTCTCCGAAAGAGAATCAAGCATGTGTACAGGGGCATAAACGCAGCAGTGATAGGACTGGAGAGGTTCGGTGAGCAAATGAAGACCCTTTGAAGTCATATTGCATGGTACCCATTCCACGGGTTTCAACTTCCCAGGATTAAGGTATTCTTCCTTTAGCTAAAACATGCATGTGGAACCTAGAGTATGATCAACAATGTGATCGGGAGATGTGTTCAAATACGTCTCAGTTTTCGTACCCTGGTACTCGGGTGCAACATTCCAGACGCTTTACTAACACTCTCCCGACTTGGAGAGTCAGTCCCTTTAACCTCCTGTTTGGCCCAGTTTGCAATTTCTGCGGAAGATGAACAGGAATAGGGAGAACCAATGAGAGACTAGCTGGAGGTGTCTGGACGGGCAAATTTAACTCTCATTTCCCACCAGGAAGAGGAAATAACCAAAGGTTCAGCGTGCCGTGCCGGAACCAGATTAGGGCCTGAAGCCATCCTGCGGTGTTGCGGCCAGCTCAAAAGAAAGCGAGTTGAAGAAAGGAGCTCAGGGGCACTGTAATTCACAAACCTGCAGAGTTATAAATGACAGCTATCGTCCAAAAATATACTGAAGTAAGGCTGCCAAGAGGACCTGAAAGCGGGGCAGAATTGCAGGAAACTGATTTCAGGAGGTAGACTGGAATTGCATTGAAAGCATAGGAAAAGAGGCAGAACGTCCACAATGATGCACTTGGCCAAAAAGTGCGTATGCGTTTTTTCCTGAATATATTCAGGAAAAAACGCATACGCCCTTTTTGGCCAAACAAGCAAACTTGCAAAGGAAATCTGCACTACAATGAAGTCTCACTTCCCCCCGGTCAAAAGGGCCATCTGAAAAAAGTGTAAAATCCAGAAAGGCAGGACAGGCCATGGAGAACTGGGAGCCTTGTTATGCTGATGGGCGGGATGTAAATTGCCAACAGACACTCGGGAAAAGTGTATGGTGTTTCCTGAAACATCTAAAAAACAAAGCAACAGAGCCTAGGGCACTTCCACTTATGGTCCTATAGCTTAGGGAAATTAAAATCAAAAAGACACAGCCACCCCAAAGTTTGGGACGCCTCTGTTTACAAGAACCTCGTTTACAGTACAAGTTCAACATCACAGAAAGTGAAAAATGGATAAAGAAGTTGTGGTATTTACTTACAAAGCAATATCACTCAGCAATGAAATCTATGTCATCAGGCCCTTAGCAGCACAATGAGTGGATTCAGGTATGATGATTCTAACTGAAATAAGTCACACAGAAAAAGAAACATCATAAGATATCAGTAATACACGGAATGTAAACTTGGCTACACAGGAACTGAATTACAGAACAGAACAGGGTCTCAAATTTAGAAAACCAACTTATGCTTGCTTAAGGGGAAAGGTGAGTTGGGGTGCTGCATAAAACCAGAGATTGAAATGAGCACAGATAAAGTTCCTTAAGCCAAATATGGAATACACAAGAGCTACTCCTTGCTCAACGAAATGGACTCAACACCGCATATTAAACGCCTAAGAATGTACCTGACTAGTAAGTATCTTAAAACCTATGGATTGCTATGTCTCCAAAAGAGAATCAAGCATGTGTACAGGGGCATAAACGCAGCAGTGATAGGATTGGAGAGGTTTGGTGAGCAAATGAAGACCCTTTGAAGTCATATTGCATGGTACCCATTCCACGGGTTTCAACTACCCAGGTTTAAGGTATTCTTCCTTCAGCTAAAACATGCATGTGGAACCTAGAGTATGATCAACCATGTGATCGGGAGACGTGTTCAAATATGTCTCAGTTTTCGTACCCTGGTACTCGGGTGCAACATTCCAGACGCTTTACTAACACTCTCCCGACTTGGAGAGTCAGTCCCTTTAACCTCCTGTTTGGCCCAGTTTGCAATTTCTGCGGAAGATGAACAGGAATCGCGAGAACCAATGAGAGACTAGCTGGAGGTGTCTGGACGGGCAAATTTAACTCTCATTTCCCACCAGGAAGAGGAATAACCAAAGGCTCAGCGTGCCGTGCCGGAACCAGATTAGGGCCTGAAGCCATCCTGCGGTGTTGCGGCCAGGTCACAAGAAAGCGAGTTGAAGAAAGGAGCTCAGGGGCACTGTAATTCACAAACCTGCAGAGTTATAAATGACAGCTATCGTCCAAAAATATACTGAAGTAAGGCTGCCAAGAGGATTTGAAAGCGGGGCAGAATTGCAGGAAACCGATTTCAGGAGGTAGACTGGAATTGCACTGAAAGCATAGGAAAAGAGGCAGAACGTCCACAATGATGCACTTGGCCAAAAAGGGCATATGCGTTATTTCCTGAATATATTCAGGAAAAAACGCATACGCCCTTTTTGGCCAACCAAGCAAGCTTGCAAAGGAAATCTGCACTACAATGAAGTCTCACTTCCCCCCGGTCAAAAGGGCCATCTGAAAAAAGTGTAAAATCCAGAAAGGCAGGACAGGCCATGGAGAACTGGGAGCCTTGTTATGCTGATGGGAGGGATGTAAATTGCCAACAGACACTCGGGAGAAGTGTATGGTGTTTCCTGAAACATCTAAAAAACAAAGCAACAGAGCCTAGGGCACTTCCACTTATGGTCCTATAGCTTAGCGAAATTAAAATCAAAAAGACACAGCCACCCCAAAGTTTGGGACGCCTCTGTTTACAAGAACCTCGTTTACCGTACAAGTTCAATATCACAGAAAGTGAAAAATGGATAAAGAACTTGTGGTACTTACGTACAATGCAGTATCACTCAGCAATGAAATCTATGTCCTCAGGCCTGTAGCAGCATAATTAGTGGATTCAGGTACGATGATTCTAACTGAAATAAGTCACACAGAAAAAGAAACATCATAAGATATCAGTAATACACGGAATGTAAACTTGGCTATACAGGAACTGAATTACAGAACAGAACAGGGTCTCAAATTTAGAAAACCAACTTATGCTTGCTTAAAGGTAAAGGTGAGTTGGGGTGCTGCATAAAACCAGAGATTGAAATGAGCACAGATAAAGTTCCTTAAGCCAAATATAGAATAGACAAGAGCTACTCCTTGCTCAACGAAATGGACACAACACCGCATATTAAACGCCTAAGAATGTACCTGACTAGTAAATATCTTAAAACCTATGGATTGCTATGTCTCCAAAAGAGAATCAAGCGTGTGTACAGGGGCATAAACGCAGCAGTGATAGGATTGGAGAGGTTCGATGAGCAAATGAAGACCCTTTGAAGTCATATTGCATGGTACCCATTCCACGGGTTTCAACTACCCAGGTTTAAGATATTCTTCCTTCAGCTAAAACATGCATGTGGAACCTAGAGTATGATCAACCATGTGATCGGGAGACGTGTTCAAATATGTCTCAGTTTTCGTACCCTGGTACTCGGGTGCAACATTCCAGACGCTTTACTAACACTCTCCCGACTTGGAGAGTCAGTCCCTTTAACCTCCTGTTTGGCCCAGTTTGCAATTTCTGCGGAAGATGAACAGGAATAGCGAGAACCAATGAGAGACTAGCTGGAGGTGTCTGGACGGGCAATTTTAACTCTCATTTCCCACCAGGAAGAGGAATTAACCAAAGGCTCAGCGTGCCGTGCCAGAACCAGATTAGAGCCTGAAGCCATCCTGCGGTGTTGCGGCCTGGTCACAAGAAAGCGAGTTGAAGAAAGGAGCTCAGGGGCACTGTAATTCACAAACCTGCAGAGTTATAAATGACAGCTATCATCCAAAAATATACTGAACTAAGGCTTCCAAGGGGACTTGAAAGCGGGGCAGAATTGCAGGAAACCGATTTCAGGAGGTAGACTGGAATTGCATTGAAAACATAGGAAAAGAGGCAGAACGTGCACAATGATACACTTGGCCAAAAAGGGCGTATGCGTTTTTTCCTGAATATATTCAGGAAAAAACGCATAAGCCCTTTTTGGCCAACCAAGCAGGCTTGCAAAGGAAATCTGCACTACAATGAAGTCTCACTTCCCCCCGGTCAAAAGGGCCATCTGAAAAAAGTGTAAAATCCAGAAAGGCAGGACAGGCCATGGAGAACTGGGAGCCTTGTTATGCTGATGGGCGGGATGTAAATTGCCAACAGACACTCGGGAGAAGTGTATGGTGTTTCCTGAAACATCTAAAAACAAAGCAACAGAGCCTAGGGCACTTCCAATTATGGTCCTATAGCTTAGGGAAATTAAAATCAAAAAGACACAGCCACCCCAAAGTTTGGGACGCCTCTGTTAACAATAACCTCGTTTACCGTACAAGTTCAATATCACAGAAAGTGAAAAATGGATAAAGAACTTGTGGTAGTTACGTACAATGCAGTATCACTCAGCAATGAAATCTATGTCATCAGGCCCGTCGCAGAATAATGAGTGGATTCAGGTACGATGATTCTAACTGAAATAAGTCACACAGAAAAAGAAACATCATAAGATATCACTAATACACGGAATGTAAACTTGGCTACACAGGAACTGAATTCCAAAACAGAACAGGGTCTCAAATTTAGAAAACCAACTTATGCTTGCTTAAGGGGAAAGGTGAGTTGGGGTGCTGCATAAAACCAGAGATTGAAATGAGCACAGATAAAGTTCCTTAAGCCAAATATGGAATAGACAAGAGCTACTCCTTGCTCAACGAAATGGACTCAACACCCCATATTAAACGCCTAAGAATGTACCTGACTAGTAAGTATCTTAAAACCTATGGATTGCTATGTCTCCAAAAGAGAATCAAGCATGTGTACAGGGGCATAAACGCAGCAGTGATAGGATTGGAGAGGTTCGGTGAGCAAATGAAGACCCTTTGAAGTCATATTGCATGGTACCCATTACACGGATCTCAACTCTCCAGGTTTAAGGTATTCTTCCTTCAGTTAAAACATGCATGTGGAACCTAGAGTATGATCAACCATGTGATCGGGAGACGTGTTCAAATATGTCTCAGTTTTCGTACCCTGGTACTCGGGTGCAACATTCCAGACGCTTTACTAACACTCTCCCCACTTGGAGAGTCAGTCCCTTTAACCTCCTGTTTCGCCCAGTTTGCAATTTCTGCGGAAGATGAACAGGAATAGGGAGAACCAATGAGAGACCAGCTGGAGGTGTCTGGACGGGCAATTTTAACTCTCATTTCCCACCAGGAAGAGGAATTAACCAAAGGCTCAGCGTGCCGTGCCGGAACCAGATTAGGGCCTGAAGCCATCCTGCGGTGTTGTGGCCAGCTCACAAGAAAGCGAGTAGAAGAAAGGAGCTCAGGGGCACTGTAATTCACAAACCTGCAGAGTTATAAATGAGAGCTATCATCCAGAAATAGACTGAAGTAAGGCTGCCATGAGGACTTGAAAGCGGGGCAGAATTGCAGGAAACCGATTTCAGGAGGTAGACTGGAATTGCATTGAAAGCATAGGAAAAGAGGCAGAACGTCCACAATGATGCACTTGGCCAAAAAGGGCGTATGCGTTTTTTCCTGAATATATTCAGGAAAAAACGCATACGCCCTTTTTGGCCAACCAAGCAAGCTTGCAAAGGAAATCTGCACTACAATGAAGTCTCACTTCCCCCCGGTCAAAAGGGCCATCTGAAAAAAGTGTAAAATCCAGAAAGGCAGGACAGGCCATGGAGAACTGGGAGCCTTGTTATGCTGATGGGAGGGATGTAAATTGCCAACAGACACTCGGGAGAAGTGTATGGTGTTTCCTGAAACATCTAAAAAACAAAGCAACAGAGCCTAGGGCACTGCCACTTATGGTCCTATAGCTTAGGGAAATTAAAATCAAAAAGACACAGCCACCCCAAAGTTTGGAACGGTTCTGTTTACAAGAACCTCGTTTACAGTACAAGTTCAACATCACAGAAAGTGAAAAATGGATAAAGAAGTTGTGGTATTTACGTACAATGCAATATCACTCAGCAATGAAATCTATGTCATCAGG
The DNA here is from genome assembly GCF_951394435.1 of Stenella coeruleoalba. Classification (NCBI taxonomy): domain Eukaryota; kingdom Metazoa; phylum Chordata; class Mammalia; order Artiodactyla; family Delphinidae; genus Stenella; species Stenella coeruleoalba. The sequence goes on along the minus strand of NW_027646156.1, from coordinate 190,179 downwards.
CCCTTAGCAGCACAATGAGTGGATTCAGGTATGATGATTCTAACTGAAATAAGTCACACAGAAAAAGAAACATCATAAGATATCAGTAATACACGGAATGTAAACTTGGCTACACAGGAACTGAATTACAGAACAGAACAGGGTCTCAAATTTAGAAAACCAACTTATGCTTGCTTAAGGGTAAAGGTGAGTTGGGGTGCTGCATAAAACCAGAGATTGAAATGAGCACAGATAAAATTCCTTAAGCCAAATATGGAATAGACAAGAGCTACTCCTTGCTCAACGAAATGGACTCAACACCACATATTAAATGCCTAAGAATGTACCTGACTAGTAAGTATCTTAAAACCTATGGATTGCTATGTCTCCAAAAGAGAATCAAGCGTGCGTACAGGGACATAAACGCAGCACTGATAGGATTGGAGAGGTTCGGTGAGCAAATGAAGACCCTTTGAAGTCATATTGCATGGTACCCATTACACGGGTTTCAACTACCCAGGTTTAAGGTATTCTTCCTTCAGCTAAAACATGCATGTGGAACCCAGAGTATGATCAACCGTGTGAACGGGAGACGTGTTCAAATATGTCTCAGTTTTCGTACCCTGGTACTCGGGTGCAACATTCCAGACGCTTTACTAACACTCTCCCCACTTGGAGAGTCAGAGCCTTTAACCTCCTGTTTGGCCCAGTTTGCAATTTCTGTGGAAGATGAACAGGAATAGGGAGAACCAATGAGAGACTAGCTGGAGGTGTCTGGACGTGCAAATTTAACTCTCATTTCCCACCAGGAAGAGGAAATAACACAAGGCTCAGGGTGCCATCCCGGAACCAGATTAGGGCCTGAAGCCATCCTTCGGTGTTGCGGCCAGCTCACAAGAAAGCGAGTTAAAGAAAGGAGCTCAGGGGCACTGTAATTCACAAACCTGCAGAGTTATAAATGACAGCTATCGTCCAAAAATAGACTGAAGTAAGGCTGCCAAGAGGACTTGAAAGTGGGGCAGAATTGCAGGAAACCGATTTCAGGAGGTAGACTGGAATTGCATTGAAAGCATAGGAAAAGAGGCAGAACGTCCACAATGATGCACTTGGCCAAAAAGGGCGTATGCGTTTTTTCCTGAATATATTCAGGAAAAAACGCATACGCCCTTTTTGGCCAACCAAGCAAGCTTGCAAAGGAAATCTGCACTACAATGAAGTCTCACTTCCCCCCGGTCAAAAGGGCCATCTGAAAAAAGTGTAAAATCCAGAAAGGCAGGACAGGCCATGGAGAACTGGGAGCCTTGTTATGCTGATGGGCGGGATGTAAATTGCCAACAGACACTCCGGAGAAGTGTATGGTGTTTCCTGAAACATCTAAAAAACAAAGCAACAGAGCCTAGGGCACTTCCACTTATGGTCCTATAGCTTAGGGAAATTAAAATCAAAAAGACACAGCCACCCCAAAGTTTGGAACCGCTCTGTTTACAAGAACCTTGTTTACCGTACAAGTTCAACATCACAGAAAGTGAAAAATGGATAAAGAACTTGTGCTACTTACGTACAATGCAGTATCACTCAGCAATGAAATCTATGTCATCAGGCCCTTAGCAGCACAATGAGTGGATTCAGGTACGATGATTCTAACTGAAATAAGTCACACAGAAAAAGAAACATCATAAGATATCACTAATACATGGAATGTAAACTTGGCTACAGAAGAACTGAATTCCAAAACAGAACAGGGTCTCAAATTGAGAAAACCAACTTATGCTTGCTTAAGGGGAAAGGTGAGTTGGGGTGCTGCATAAAACCAGAGATTGAAATGAGCACAGATAAAGTTCCTTAAGCCAAATATGGAATAGACAAGAGCTACTCCTTGCTCAACGAAATGGACTCAACACCCCATATTAAACGCCTAAGAATGTACCTGATTAGTAAGTATCTTAAAATCTATGGATTGCTATGTCTCCAAAAGAGAATCAAGCGTGTGTACAGGGGCATAAACGCAGCAGTGATAGGATTGGAGAGGTTCGGTGAGCAAATGAATACCCTTTGAAGTCATATTGCATGGTACCCATTCCACGGGTCTCAACTCTCAAGGTTTAAGGTATTCTTCCTTCAGCTAAAACATGCATGTGGAACCTAGAGTATGATCAACCATGTGATCGGGAGACGTGTTCAAATATGTCTCAGTTTTCGTACCCTGGTACTTGGGTGCAACATTCCAGACGCTTTACTAACACTCTCCCCACTTGGAGAGTCAGCGCCTTTAACCTCCTGTTTGGCCCAGTTTGAAATTTCTGCGGAAGATGAACAGGAATAGGGAGAACCAATGAGAGACTAGCTGGAGGTGTCTGGACGGGCAAATTTAACTCTCATTTCCCACCAGGAAGAGGAATTAACCAAAGGCTCAGCGTGCCATGTCGGAACCAGATTAGGGCCTGAAGCCATCCTGCGGTGTTGCGGCCAGGTCACAAGAAAGCGAGTTGAAGAAAGGAGCTCAGGGGCACTGTAATTCACAAACCTGCAGAGTTATAAATGACAGCTATCATCCAAAAATATACTGAAGTAAGGCTGCCAAGAGGACTTGAAAGCGGGGCAGAATTGCAGGAAACCGATTTCAGGAGGTAGACTGGAATTGCATTGAAAGCATAGGAAAAGAGGCAGAACGTCCAGAATGATGCACTGGCCAAAAAGGGCGTATGCGTTTTTTCCAGAATATATTCAGGAAAAAACGCATACGCCCTTTTTGGCCAACCAAGCAAACTTGCAAAGGAAATCTGCACTACAATGAAGTCTCACTTCCCCCTGGTCAAAAGGGCCATCTGAAAAAAGTGTAAAACCCAGAAAGGCAGGACAGGCCATGGAGAACTGGGAGCCTTGTTATGCTGATGGCCGGGATGTAAATTGCCAACAGACACTCGGGAGAAGTGTATGGTGTTTCCTGAAACATCTAAAAAACAAAGCAACAGAGCCTAGGGCACTTCCACTTATGGTTCTATAGCTTAGGGAAATTAAAATCAAAAAGACACAGCCACCCCAAAATTTGGGACGCCTCTGTTTACAAGAACCTCATTTACCGTACAAGTTCAATATCACAGAAAGTGAAAAATGGATAAAGAACTTGTGGTACTTACGTACAAGGCAGTATCACTCAGCAATGAAATCTATGTCATCAGGCCCGTAGCAGCGTAATGAGTGGATTCAGGTATGATGATTCTAACTGAAATAAGTCACGCAGAAAAAGAAACATCATAAGATATCACTAATACACGGAATGTAAACTTGGCTACAGAGGAACTGAATTCCAAAACAGAACAGGGTCTCAAATTTAGAAAACCAACTTATGCTTGCTTAAGGGGAAAGGTGAGTTGGGGTGCTGCATAAAACCAGAGATTGAAATGAGCACAGATAAAGTTCCGTAAGCCAAATATGTAATAGACAAGACCTACCCCTTGCTCAACGAAATGGATTCAACAATGAGGTATCACCTCACACCTGGTAGAATAGGCATCATAGAAAAACTACAAACAAAAAATGCTGGAAAAGGTGTGGAGAAAAGGAACCCTCTTCCACTATTGTTGGGAATATAAATTGATACAGTCCTTATGGAGAACAATATGGAATTTCTTAAGAAACTAACAATAGATTACCATATGATACAGCAATCCCAGTACTGGACATATACCCAGACAAAACCATAAATCAAAAAGAGTCATTCACCGCAATGTTCATTGCATCACTATTTACAATATCGAGGTAATGGAAGCAACCTAAATGCCCACAGACAGACGAATGCATAAAGCTGTGGTACATATATAAAATGGAATATTACTAAGCCATGAAAAGGAATGAAATTGGGTCATTTGTAGAGACGTCGATGGATCTAGAGACTGTCATACAGAGTGAAGTAAGTCAGAAAGAGAAAAACAAATCTTGTATATTCATGCATATATGTGGAACCTAGAAAAACTGTACAGATTAACCATTTTGCAAGGCATAAATAGAGCAACAGATGTAGACAACAAACGTATGGACAACAAGGGGGGAAAGCTGTTGGGGGGGTGGTGGTGGGAGGAGTTGAGAGACTGGGATTGGCATGTATACATTTATATGTATAAAATAGATAACCAATAAGAACCTGCTGTATAAAAATATAAAATAAAATTCAAAATTAAAAAGAAATAAAATTTAAAAAATAAAACAGAAAAAACAATTATTCCCTGCACATACATGTATTCATATGAATAAATTATTTCCATGCTTATATCTGTAAATACAAAAAAGAGGAATAAAATCTACCTTGAACCAAAAACGAAAAAGAGAAAAAAAACACAGAACCCACCAGTTACACAGAGGAAAACCGTATCAGGGCACTTGCTCCAGTTGTAAACAATTCTGAAGTTGGTCAGTGGTGGGGAATCGTCTCCCATTCAGCCAGCAGCCCCCATGCAACAAGCGTCCTCATTGCAAAGCTGGGGCACCGTGCGGAGGCATCTGTGAGTAAACGTGAGCTGAGCCCCAGGCCAGTTGCTGCTGAACTATTCCCACCCATCCCAGGTAAAACACCTGAATATATACAAGGACTTGAAAGCCTAGAGGAAGGGCCATAGAGCCACACGAGTGACAGCATGCCGGCCGACTTGGTGCCTGCAGGCCAGCCAGGATGGTCCTGGCCCTGGGTGCTCTTCTGGAAGATTTCCATTTCCCTGCCTGAGATACCCGTCCTGTCCCTGCCTCCACTGCTTTTTTCCTTCCTCACCTCTGCCCAGGGAGAAATTCCAGCAGCAGGTATGGGTGACACATCCTCCTCTTTAGCAGGTGGCAGCCTGGCAACTGCTGCAGAAAGTTCAGCAGAGCCCCACTCACACTGGGCCACCCACAAAGCCGTGGCCTCTCACTCCCTCCCACCAGCCCAGCCCCGAGACTGCTGACAGGGCAGAGAAAATGGCGTCAGGCACGGCTGCAGGGGCTCTTGCTGCCTGGAGTGGTATTTATATTGATCTCAACCCAGGCACACCTGGGGAGGGCTGGCCGGCACGGTAAGGCTGCCCAGGTCAGCCAATCATCACCCCTCAGGGGCTCACAGTTGCAGAAAATGGAACTTGCTGAACCGGCCAGGTCCAAGGAACAGGTGTGGGCTCCTGAGAGTCAGGATAGACAAGGGGCTGCAGCTTTGGCTTGTTTTCTAATCATTTTATCTGGCCCATGAGTGGGAGACAACTTCAAGAAAACCCTCTCCTAATGAGAGGAACCCAGGAGTCAGGGAGAGGAGGGGTGGGTGGTGGTTGGAGACAGAGGCCTGGTGCCCCGGGTGCAGTGGAAGTCTCTGGAAGACCAGGTGGAGGGAGGCCTCACGGAGTGATGCCCAGGGTCACAGACCTGTCACAGCTGCTGTTTGTTAGTTCAAGTCCTGCTCTGAGGTGCTCTGTGTCAGCTCTGAGCGACAGGTGAGCTGGGGGTGCTCTGCAATGAGGGCTATGTGCACGGTTCCTGTGTGCCCAGCCCTGCCACGGTACCTGCAAGGGTAGCTCTGTATCCTGGGAGGGGCCTGACCACGAGAGCCCCGTGGGTTGGGGTGGGGGTGGGGTACCTGCCCAGGTGAGCTCCATATTCTGGGATTGGTCTGACCACGAGAGCCCCATGGGCTGCTGGGGACCTGGTAAAGGATGTCAGGACAGTCAGTGAAGCCACCGAGGATATACCTCCAGTTGCTCCTAATTCCTACACCCTGCTGGTCATTCTACCAACCACCAGGACATGGTATTCTGTATTAGTCTTCAATGATGCCTTCTTTTGTATTCCATTAGTCCCAGAGTCACAAGAAATTTTGGCTTGTGAGTGGCAGGACTCAACATACAACTAAAACAATACTTCCGGGCCGTTCGGCCCCAAGGGTGCAAAAATTCCCACACCATCTTTGGGGAAAGCTTAGCTAAAGACCTAAAAGTTCTACCTCTGGAAATGAAACCCTCCTTCAATATGCAGACGACATTCTGATCGCCAGCCCTACTAAGGAGGCCTCTGAACTACCAAGCCAATAAAGGATAGAAGTTGTCCAAGAAAAAGCTCAAATATCACAGACTGCAGTGACCTGCCTGGGCTTCATTCTCACAGAAGGTCAGAGAAGCCCATCCCAGGAAAGGGAAGAAACCATTTTCAGCCTTACCCCTTTCTAAAACTAGAAGACAACTTAGGGGTTCCTGGGGAGGCCAGGGTTTGCTGCTTCTGGATCCCTAACTACAGTCTACTAGCTTGGCCTCTATATGAAACACTGAAAGGAAAAGATGATGATCCTTTTGAATAGAATCCAGAAGTGGCCTTTCAAGAATGGAAAGAGCAGTCAATTCAGACCCTTGCCCTGGAACTCCCTAATTTAGCTAAACCCTTTGACCTTTACATTCCCAGTGAAAGGTGAATCGCCATTGGAGAATTAGTGCAAAAACTGGGACCACTTGAAATGGAACAATGCAAGAATGCCATCCAGGTAGGATAAACTACGGTCACCAAGGGGCTTGGCCCACTGCCACATCTGGCCAAGATACTGGCGGTATCTAAAAACCTCGAAATCAGCAGCCCAAAAGGCCACCTCCCTCCTAAGGGAAAAGGACCCCACGTGGTGATCCTAACCACCAACCATGCCCTGAAGTTGCAGGGTTCGCTCCGTGGGCACACCGACCTTGAGTGAGGAGGCCCTCCAACTCCAACATCCAGAGAGATAACCGGGGGCAACAGGGCACCATGACGACTCGTGTGAACATCACTTGACCTGGAGTTTCTCTCATAAAACAACAAGAGTGTGTCCCAAAAGAGTAGACTACTGCTTGCAGGACTTACTGCACCCAGAGGGGAGCTAATAATCTTGGCGGGGGAACCGTATATCACACTGTCACCATAGAAAAGCCTACAGACACCGTGATGATGGTGGCCAATAAGACCGGCTGGACTCCTGTTTACTTCAAAAGGCTGTTGACTCAGTGGCCATCATGGTCCTTGATCACCACTGACCCTGGACTGTCTGGGAGTTGAGCGGGCAGGGCTCTGACACCTGGTGCTGTTTGTACGTTAATTCAGGGGCCTAATTGAAGAAAGCGCAGACTACTGGTCAGAGCATCTAGGCTGGCAGAAACGGTCAGCCTAAGGTGGCCGAACAAATGTGGGGCGGGGTGAAACCGGCCCCCACAGCGTCTCTGCACATCTCTTTCCTGGACCCTTAAAGGTCATTAGAATCTAGAACACTTCCAATGCTGGTGCTCAGGTGGACGAGCAGGGAGGCAGGGGTCCTGGGGACAATCAACGTCACCGGGAGGCTGCTGGGGAGAAGCTCTGACCCTCGCCCCAGGGTATGAGGGCTCCCAACTCAGCACTCAGCAGTTACAGAAGAAGGGTCTGCACCCTCAGCACTCCAAGAATGAGGAACGGGACAAAAGGCGGAGGGGTTTGTCCCCAGCAAAGCCCATTAAAAATCCCTGGGAGATAAAAATAGAATCTGGGCAATAAAGTCAAGTCTAACCTTTTTTATCCTTTGTGCTTTGTCTAATTTCACGTGCTCCTAGGGTCCCGCATGCAGAGGTTCCACACCTGGCACTTCAGACCAGATTTCCTAGTGCAGAATGGCTGGGTCGACACCTCAGCTCCTGGGGCCCAGTGCAGACTCCACGATATAGAGCCTGAGCTACAGCCAACCCGGCCCTCGAGAGCTCCGCCGCCTCCCTCCCTCCCACTGACTCTGACAGGATCTCTACACAGCAGCCCAGCCCACAGCCCACGGGGTAGTGCATGCTCTCACCTCTCCATTCTCTGATCAAAATATAAAGTTTCCTTTGCTTGTGAACCAAACTCAGTCTCGATCTGTTGGCCCCAATGACACTGGGCAGGGGGACACTTGTTGGGGTCCACTCTGGAGGATCAGTAACAGAAATTGAGACTATTGTAACCTCAATGAACAGATGTGTGAGCCAAACTGTAGTTAACATAGAACAGTGTATAAGGCTCGGGTAAAATAAGATGTTTCTAACACTTCCATTTGATATTTCGATCACTTTATTATAAGCAAGTTCAGTGAAAAGGTTTGTCTTATTTGTCAGGTCAATATTAGAGAAATGAAGTGATTTCTTTCCAAGGATGTACATCTAATAATCTTGGTTAAACCTTCAATCTTGTTTTAAATGCTTTTCCATTGAAAATGATACCTCTCTTTCAGCTCCCCCATTTCTGAGAAGTATAAAATCTTATAATTTATTATTACCAAAGGGGAAAGGTGGGAGGAGGGATAAATTAACAGTTTGGGATTAACACATACACACTGCTATGTATAAAATAGATCATCAACAAGGAACTACTGTATAGCACAGGGAACTACACTCAACATTTTGCAATAACCTATAAGGGGAAATAATCTGAAAAAGAATAGATATTTTTATTGACATCATCTATCAATGACAGTTAAAGTGTAACCTAAGGGAAGCTGGTGGTGAGTGCTTCTGACCCTGAAGACTTCAATCATCTAAAGTTTGGACTCTGCCTACTTCCCAAGGCCCTTAATGAACATATGTGTAGCCGTAGCTTAAAAACTTCCCCAGTTTGGGTTTCGGGGAGACACTGATTTTGAAAAAGCCCTGGTGTTCTCCTTACATGAATGGAACTCTTCCTACTGCTAAAACATGTCTGTCACACCCAGAGGATGGTATACCGTCTGATCGGGAAGAGTTTGGAAAAGGCATCTCATCTCCTCATCTCCTGGTGCTCGGGTTCACCCCTCCAGCGTCTTTACTAACAGTCTCCCCACTTGGAGATGTCAGCACTGTCAACATCCTGTTGCGTACAGTTTGGAATTTGTCCAGAGGATGAAGCGGAAGGATGAGGAACAATGAGAGACAAGTCCTAGGTGTTCAGACAGGCACATGTCACTCTAATTTCCAATCAGGAAGACGATTTGACCAAAGGCTAGGGTTGCCCATGGAAACAATATAGGGCTTGAGGAAATCCCGCTGCTTTGTGGCCAGTTCCCATAAACACAAGTTGAACAATGGAACTCAGGGGCAGTAAAATTCACAAAACTGCAGAGTTGAAAATATCCATCACTGAAAAATGTCTTGAGGAAAGTCAGAGAAAAGGACTTGTAAGCAAGGGAGAATGGCAGGAAAGGGATTTGAGGAGGTAGAAAGGACTCGCCATTAAGCACAAGAAAAGGAGCTGAACATTGCCAACATTGCAGTTGGCCAAAAAGGGTGTATACGTTTTTTTCTGTATATATTCAAGAAAAGGGCATACACTTTTTTAGCCAACCAAACAGGTGGGCACTGGAAGTCAATACTACAAAAGATATCACTTCGCATCAGTCAGAAGAGCCATCCTCATAAAGCGTAAACAACAGAAATGCAGGACAGGGCAACGAGAAGAGGGAGCCCTGTGAGACTTATAGTGGAAATGTATATTGCCAACGGCCATTCTGGAGAAGTGTATTGTGTTTACTAAAGCATCTAAAAAATGAGCTACAGAGCATAGGGCACTTGCACTCATGGGCGTATATCTTGGGAAAAACAAAAATCGAGAGGACACAGGCACCCCAATGTTTACCCCCTCTCTGTTTAAAAGATCCTCGACTAGGATATAACTTAAATGTCTCTGGAGGGAAAAAATGGATAGAGATGTGGTACTTAGGTAGAGTGGAATACTATTCAGCCTGGAAATCAATGAAATATGGCCAGTTGTAACAACTCCGGAGGAGTTACGTATGATCATTCTAAGTGACAGAATTCAAAAAGAAAAAGACACATATCATAAGATATCACTTAAAGGTGGAATCCAAAATGGCTACACATGAAATAAATTACAAAACAAAAACATAGTCAAATATGTAGAAAACACACATAAGGCTGCTAAACGGGAAAGGTGGGGAGGGGTGAGGCATCATCCAGGAGGTTGAAATTAGCGAAGATACCATTCCAAATACCAAACTGATAATCAACAAGGCCTACACGGTAGCTAAAAGAACTGCACTCAGCACACTCAAGTCACCGGAAAAGAATATATACGACTGGTAAGAATCTGAAAAAGAATTTATTGACGTCTCTCTGTACGTGAATCAAGTGGATGTACAGCAGCAAGAAACAGAGCTTTGAAAATCAGCTGTAACCAATATAGTAATAAATTGAAAAAAATAAACGACAGAGAGACAGAGAAAACCTCTTACAACTTTTCCTCAGGGACGGTGATGCAACATGGATTGAACACATCTAGACCCACAGCAGGATGAGACATAAGGCTGGAAACTGTTTGCGCTAAGAGAAATGTGAGGTTGGGTGAGGAAATGCACACCCTTTAAAGTAATACTACCTGGTACCCATTCAATGGGTCCCAAATCTGCAGGTTCAAGGGATCTTCCTATAGCTAAAACATGCATGGAAAACCCAGAGGACTGTACACCACGTGATCGGGAGATGTGTCTAAAATGCACCTCATTTATCCTCTCCTGGTGCTCCTGTTCAACGTTCCAGCCACACTACTAAGAATCTCCCCACTTGGAGAATCAGCACATTTAAACTTCTGTTTCACACATTTTGCAAACTGTGAGGAGGATGAACGGGAAGAGGGGGAACCAATGAGAGAATAGTTGTAGGGGTTTGGACGGGCACATATCACTCTAATTTCCCATTAAGAATAAGAATTAAAGAAAGACTCAGCCTGCCTCGCCGGAGCCAAAATAGGGCCTGAAGCAATCCTGCGGGTTTGAGGCCAGCTCACAAAAGAACAACTTAAAAAATGGAGCTCAGGGTCACTGCAATTCACAAACCTGCAGAGTTATAAATGAAAACTAACGTCCAAAAATATGTTGAGGTAAGGCAAAGAAGAGGATCTGAATGCAAGACAGAATTGCAAGAAACAGATTTCAAGAGATAGATTGGACTCGTCTTTAACGCACATGAAAAGCGGCAGAATTTCGACAATGATGCAGTTGGCCCAAAAGGGCGTATGCGTTTTTTCCTGATTATATCCAGGAAAAAACGCATAGCACTTTATGGGCAACGAAGCAAGCAAGCAATGCAAATGTGCACAACAAAGAAGTCTCATTTCCCACCGGTCAAAAGGGCCATCCTAAAAAATTGTAAAAACCAGAAATGCAGGACAGGCCATGGAGAACAGGGAGCCTTTATACGCTGATGGGCAGTGTGTGAACTGCCGAGAGCCACTCTGGAGAAGTGTATGGTGGTTCCTAAATCATCTAAAAAACAGAGCTACAGAGCATAGGACACTTCCAATCATGGGAGTATATCTAGGGAAGTCTAAAAATCAACAAGACACAAGCACACCACAGTTTAGGGCTACTCTGTTTACAAGAACCTCAACTTCAGTACACCTTAAATATCCCAGGAAAGAGAACAATGGATAAAGAAGATGTGGTACTTATGTACAATGGAATATCTCTTCACCATGAAATCAATGTAATAAGGCTAGTAGAAGGATAAAGAGTGGATTTAGGTCCGATAATACTACTTGAAATAAGTCAAACAGAAAAAGAAACATATCATAAGATATCACTTATAGAGGGAGGGTAAATATGGCTGCACAAGAAATGAATTACAGAACAGAACAGTGTCTCACATTTAGAAAACACACTTATGTCAGCTTAAGGGGAAAGGAGAGGTGGGGTGATGCATAAAACCAGAATTTGAAATTAGCACAGATACCGTTCAATAAACCAAATAGGTATTAGACAAGATCTACACCTTGCTCAATGAACTGGCCTCAACACACCCTATACACCGCAGAGAAATATATCTGAGTAATAAGAATCTTAAAACCCATGTATTGATATATCTCCATAAGGGAATCAAGTGTGTGCAGAGCGGCACAAACACAGCAGTGAAAATGAGCTAAACCCCATTATAGAAATAAATTTTAAAAACAAAACGCTGAAACAATGAAAGAGAGAAAAATTCTTACAAAATTCGCTCAGGGGCTGTGATGCAACCTGGATTGACCACATATAAACCCACAGCTGGATAAGACATAAGGCTGGACACTTGGGGCTGAGAGGATTGGTGAGCTTTGGTGAGCAACTGCCGAAAGTTTAATGCAATACTTCATGCTACTCATGCCAAGGGTCCCAACACTCCAGGTTGAAGGGAATCTTCCTACAGCTAAACCATGCTTGGGAAACCCAGCGACTGGTATACCATATGATCCGGAAAGGCTTCTAAAACACACCTCATTTTTCCTCTCCTGGGGCTCCGGATCGACATTCCAGCCGCTTTACTAACAACATCCCCACATGGAGAGTCAATGCCTTTAAGTTCTGGTATCGCACAATCTGCAGTTAGTGCGGAGGATGAATGGGAATAGGGGGAACCAGTGAGAAACAAGCTGTAGCGGTTTCAATGGGCACATGTCACTCTAATTTCACAACAGTAAGAAGAATTAACCAAAGGCACAGCAAGGTGCCCCAGAAGAAGAATACAGCTTCAAGGAATCCTGTGGTTATGGGGCAAATCACAAAAATAAGAGCTGAAAAATGGAGCTAAGGGCCACTGCAATTCAAAAACCTGCAGAGTTATAAAGGCCAACTATTTTCAAAAAATATATTGAGGTAAGGCTATGAAGAAGCACTGAAAGCAAGGCAGAATTGCAGGAAACCGATTTCAGGAGATACACTGGAATTGCATTGAAAACATATGAAGAGAGTCAGAACCTCGACAATGATACACTTGGCCAAAAAGGTTGTATGTGTTTTTTCCTGAATACAGTCAGGAAAAAACGCATACACACTTTTTGGCCAACCAAGCAAGCTTGCAAAGGAAATCTGCACTACAATGAAGTCTGACTTTCCCCTGGTCAAAAGGGCCATCTGAAAAAAGTGTAAAATCCATAAAGGCACGACAGGCCATGGAGAACTGGGAGCCTTCTAATGCTGATGGGCGGGATGTAAATTGCCAACAGCCACTCTGGAGAAGTGTATGGTGTTTCCTGAAACATCTAAAAAACAAAGCAACAGAGCCTAGGGCACTTCCACTTATGGTCCTAGAGTTTAGGGAAATTAAAATCAAAAACACACAGCCACCCCAAAGTTTGGGATGGCTCTGTTTACAAGAACCTCATATACGGTACAAGTTCAATATCGCAGAAAGTGAAAAATGGATAAAGAAGTTGTGGTACTTACGTACAATGCAATATCACTCAGCAATGAAATCTATGTCATCAGGCCCTTAGCAGCACAATGAGTGGATTCAGGTATGATGATTCTAACTGAAATAAGTCACACAGAAAAAGAAACATCATAAGATATCAGTAATACACGGAATGTAAACTTGGCTACACAGGAACTGAATTCCAAAACAGAACAGGGTCTCAAATTTAGAAAACCAACTTATGCTTGCTTAAGGGGAAAGGTGAGTTGGGGTGCTGCATAAAACCAGAGATTGAAATGAGCACAGATAAAGTTCCTTAAGCCAAATATGGAATAGACAAGAGCTACTCCTTGCTCAGCGAAATGGACTCAACACCCCATATTAAACGCCTAAGAATGTAACTGACTAGTAAGTATCTTAAAACCTATGGATTGCTATGTCTCCGAAAGAGAATCAATCATGTGTACAGGGGCATAAACGCAGCAGTGATAGGACTGCAGAGGTTCGGTGAACAAATGAAGACCCTTTGAAGTCATATTGCATGGAACCCATTACACGGGTCTCAACTCTCCAGGTTTAAGATATTCTTCCTTCAGCTAAAACATGCATGTGGAACCCAGAGTATGATCAACTGTGTGAACGGGAGACGTGTTCAAATATGTCTCAGTTTTCCTCCCCTGGTACTCGGGTGCAACATTCCAGACGCTTTACTAACACTCTCCCCACTTGGAGAGTCAGCGCCTTTAACCTCCTGTTTGGCCCAGTTTGCAATTTCTGCGGAAGATGAACAGGAATAGGGAGAACCAATGAGAGACTAGCTGGAGGTGTATGGACGGGCAAATTTAACTCTCATTTCACACCAGGAAAAGGAAATAATCAAAGGCTCAGCGTGCCGTGCCGGAACCAGATTAGGGTCTGAATCCATCCTGCGGTGTTGCGGCCAGGTCACAAGAAGGCGAGTTGAAGAAAGGAGCTCAGGGGCACTGTAATTCACAAACCTGCAGAGTTATAAATGACAGCTATCGTCCAAAAATAGACTGAAGTAAGGCTGCCAAGAGGACTTGAAAGCGGGGCAGAATTGCAGGAAACGGATTTCAGGAGGTAGACTGGAATTGCATTGAAAGCATAGGAAAAGAGGCAGAACGTCCACAGTGATGCACTTGGCCAAAAAGGGCGTATGCGTTTTTTCCTGAATATATTCAGGAAAAAACGCATACGCCCTTTTTGGCCAACCAAGCAAGCTTGCAAAGGAAATCTGCACTACAATGAAGTCTTACTTCCCCCCGGTCAAAAGGGCCATCTGAAAAAAGTGTAAAATCCAGAAAGGCAGGACAGGCCATGGAGAACTGGGAGCCTTGTTATGCTGATGGGCGGGATGTAAATTGCCAACAGACACTCTGGAGAAGTGTATGGTGTTTCCTGAAACATCTAAAAAACAAAGCAACAGAGCCTAGGGCACTTCCACTTAGGGTCCTATAGCTTAGGGAAATTAAAATCAAAAAGACACAGCCACCCCAAAGTTTGGGGCGCCTCTGTTTACAAGAACCTCGTTTACCGTACAAGTTCAATATCACAGAAAGTGAAAAATGGATAAAGAACTTGTGGTACTTACGTACAATGCAGTATCACTCAGCAATGAAATCTATGTCATCAGGCCCGTAGCAGCATAATGAGTGGATTCAGGTACGATGATTATAACTGAAATAAGTCACACAGAAAAAGAAACATCATAAGATATCACTAATACACGGAATGTAAACTTGGCTACACAGGAACTGAATTCCAAAACAGAACAGGGTCTCAAATTTAGAAAACCAACTTATGCTTGCTTAAGGGGAAAGGTGAGTTGGGGTGCTGCATAAAACCAGAGATTGAAATGAGCACAGATAAAGTTCCTTAAGCCAAATATGGAATAGACGAGAGCTACTCCTTGCTCAACGAAATGGACTCAACACCCCATATTAAATGCCTAAGAATGTACCTGACTAGTAAGTATCTTAAAACCTATGGATTGCTATGTCTCCAAAAGAGAATCAAGCGTGTGTACAGGGGCATAAACGCAGCAGTGATAGGATTGGAGAGGTTCGGTGAGCAAATGAAGACCCTTTGAAGTCATATTGCATGGTACCCATTCCACGGGTCACAAGTCTCCAGGTTTAAGGTATTCTTCCTTCAGCTAAAACATGCATGTGGAACCCAGAGTATGATCAACCGTGTGAACGGGAGACGTGTTCAAATATGTCTCAGTTTTCCTCCCCTGGTACTCGGGTGCAACATTCCAGACGCTTTACTAACACTCTCCCCACTTGGAGAGTCAGTCCCTTAAACCTCCTGTTTGGCCCAGTTTGCAATTTCTGCGGAAGATGAACAGTAATAGGGAGAACCAATGAGAGACTAGCTGGAGGTGTCTGGACGGGCAAATTTAACTCTCATTTCCCACCAGGAAGAGGAAATAACCAAAGGCTCAGCGTGCCGTGCCGGAACCAGATTAGGGCCTGAAGCCATCCTGCGGTGTTGCGGCCAGGTCACAAGAAAGCGAGTTGAAGAAAGGAGCTCAGGGGCACTGTAATTCACAAACCTGCAGAGTTATAAATGACAGCTATCGTCCAAAAATATACTGAAGTAAGGCTGCCAAGAGGACTTGAAAGCGGGGCAGAATTGCAGGAAACCGATTTCAGGAGGTAGACTGGAATTGCACTGAAAGCATTGGAAAAGAGGCAGAACGTCCACAATGATGCACTTGGCCAAAAAGGGCGTATGCGTTTTTTCCTAAATATATTCAGGAAAAAACGCATACGCACTTTTTGGCCAACCAAGCAAGCTTGCAAAGGAAATCTGCACTACAATGAAGTCTCACTTCCCCCCGGTCAAAAGGGCCATCTGAAAAAAGTGTAAAACCCAGAAAGGCAGGACAGGCCATGGAGAACTGGGAGCCTTGTTATGCTGATGGGCGGAATGTAAATCGCCAACAGACACTGGGGAGAAGTGTATGGTGTTTCCTGAAACATCTAAAAAACAAAGCAACAGAGCCTAGGGCACTTCCACTTATGGTCCTATAGCTTAGGGAAATTAAAATCAAAAAGACACAGCCACCCCAAAGTTTGGGACGCCTCTGTTTACGAGAACCTCGTTTCCAGTACAAGTTCAACATCGCAGAAAGTGAAAAATGGATAAAGAAGTTGTGGTATTTACTTACAAAGGAATATCACTCAGCAATGAAATCTATGTCATCAGGCCCTTAGCAGCACAATGAGTGGATTCAGGTATGATGATCTAACTGAAATAAGTCACACAGAAAAAGAAACATCATAAGATATCACTAATACACGGAATGTAAACTTGGCTACACAGGAACTGAACTACCGAACAGAACAGGGTCTCAAATTTAGAAAACCAACTTATGCTTGCTTAAGGGGAAAGGTGAGTTGGGGTGCTGCATAAAACCAGAGATTGAAATGAGCACAGATAAAGTTCCTTAAGCCAAATATGGAATAGACAAGAGCTACTCCTTGCTCAATGAAATGGACTCAACACCGCATATTAAACGCCTAAGAATGTACCTGACTAGTAAGTATCTTAAAACCTATAGATTGCTATGTCTCCGAAAGAGAATCAAGCATGTGTACAGGGGCATAAACGCAGCAGTGATAGGATTGGAGAGGTTCGGTGAGCAAATGAAGACCCTTTGAAGTCATATTGCATGGTACCCATTACACGGGTTTCAACTACCCAGGTTTTAGGTATTCTTCCTTCAGCTAAAACATGCATGTGGAACCCAGAGTATGATCCACCATGTGATCGGGAGACGTGTTCAAATATGTCTCAGTTTTCCTCCCCTGGTACTCGGGTGCAACATTCCAGACGCTTTACTAACACTCTCCCCACTTGGAGAGTCAGCGCCTTTAACCTCCTGTTTGGCACAGTTTGCAATTTCTGCGGAAGATGAACAGGAATAGCGAGAACCAATGAGAGACTAGCTGGAGGTGTCTGGACGGGCAAATTTAACTCTCATTTCCCACCAGGAGGAGGAAATAACCAAAGGCTCAGCATGCCGTGCCAGCACCAGATTACGGCGTGAAGCCATCCTGCGGTGTTGCGGCCAGTTCACAAGAAAGCGAGTTGAAGAAAGGAGCTCAGGGGCACTGTAATTCACAAACCTGCAGAGTTATAAATGACAGCTATCGTCCAAAAATAGACTGAAGTAAGGCTGCCAAGAGGACTTGAAAGCGGGGCAGAATTGCAGGAAACCGATTTCAGGAGGTAGATTGAAATTGCATTGAAAGCATAGGAAAAGAGGCAGAACGTCCACAATGATGCACTTGGCCAAAAAGGGCGTATGCGTTTTTTCCTGAATATATTCAGGAAAAAACGCATACGCCCTTTTTGGCCAACCAAGCAAGCTTGCAAAGGAAATCTGCACTACAATGAAGTCTCACTTCCCCCCGGTCAAAAGGGCCATCTGAAAAAAGTGTAAAATCCAGAAAGGCAGGACAGGCCATGGAGAACTGGGAGCCTTGTTATGCTGATGGGCGGGATGTAAATTGCCAACAACCACTCGGGAGAAGTGTATGGTGTTTCCTGAAACATCTAAAAAACAAAGCAACAGAACCTAGGGCACTTCCACTTATGGTCCTATAGCTTAGGGAAATTAAAATCAAAAAGACACAGCCACCCCAAAGTTTGGAACGGCTCTGTTTACAAGAACCTCGTTTACAGTACAAGTTCAACATCGCAGAAAGTGAAAAATGGATAAAGAAATTGTGGTATTTACTTACAAAGCAATATCACTCAGCAATGAAATCTGTGTCATCAGGCCCTTAGCAGCACAATGAGTGGATTCAGGTATGATGATTCTAACTGAAATAAGTCACACAGAAAAAGAAACATCATAAGATATCAGTAATACACGTAATGGAAACTTGGCTACACAGGAACTGAATTACAGAACAGAACAGGGTCTCAAATTTAGAAAACCAACTTATGCTTGCTTAAGGGGAAAGGTGAGTTGGGGTGCTGCATAAAACCAGAGATTGAAATGAGCACAGATAAAGTTCCTTAAGCCAAATATGGAATAGACAAGAGCTACTCCTTGCTCAACGAAATGGACTCAACACCGCATATTAAACGCCTAAGAATGTACCTGACTAGTAAGTATCTTAAAACCTATAGATTGCTATGTCTCCGAAAGAGAATCAAGCATGTGTACAGGGGCATAAACGCAGCAGTGATAGGATTGGAGAGGTTCGGTGAGCAAATGAAGACCCTTTGAAGTCATATTGCATGGTACCAATTACACGGGTTTCAACTACCCAGGTTTTAGGTATTCTTCCTTCAGCTAAAACATGCATGTGGAACCCAGAGTATGATCCACCATGTGATCGGGAGACGTGTTCAAATATGTCTCAGTTTTCCTCCCCTGGTACTCGGGTGCAACATTCCAGACGCTTTACTAACACTCTCCCCACTTGGAGAGTCAGCGCCTTTAACCTCCTGTTTGGCTCAGTTTGCAATTTCTGCGGAAGATGAACAGGAATAGCGAGAACCAATGAGAGGCTAGCTGGAGGTGTCTGGACGGGCAAATTTAACTCTCATTTCCCACCAGGAGGAGGAAATAACCAAAGGCTCAGTGTGCCGTGCCAGCACCAGATTACGGCCTGAAGCCATCCTGCGGTGTTGCGGCCAGTTCACAAGAAAGCGAGTTGAAGAAAGGAGCTCAGGGGCACTGTAATTCACAAACCTGCAGAGTTATAAATGACAGCTATCGTCCAAAAATAGACTGAAGTAAGGCTGCCAAGAGGACTTGAAAGCGGGGCAGAATTGCAGGAAACCGATTTCAGGAGGTAGCCTGGAATTGCATTGAAAGCATAGGAAAAGAGGCAGAACGTCCACAATGATGCACTTGGCCAAAAAGGGCGTATGCGTTTTTTCCTGAATATATTCAGGAAAAAACGCATACGCCCTTTTTGGCCAACCAAGCAAGCTTGCAAAGGAAATCTGCACTACAATGAAGTCTCACTTCCCCCCGGTCAAAAGGGCCATCTGAAAAAAGTGTAAAATCCAGAAAGGCAGGACAGGCCATGGAGAACTGGGAGCCTTGTTATGCTGATGGGCGGGATGTAAATTGCCAACAACCACTCGGGAGAAGTGTATGGTGTTTCCTGAAACATCTAAAAAACAAAGCAACAGAACCTAGGGCACTTCCACTTATGGTCCTATAGCTTAGGGAAATTAAAATCAAAAAGACACAGCCACCCCAAAGTTTGGAACGGCTCTGTTTACAAGAACCTCGTTTACAGTACAACTTCAACATCGCAGAAAGTGAAAAATGGATAAAGAAATTGTGGTATTTACTTACAAAGCAATATCACTCAGCAATGAAATCTGTGTCATCAGGCCCTTAGCAGCACAATGAGTGGATTCAGGTATGATGATTCTAACTGAAATAAGTCACACAGAAAAAGAAACATCATAAGATATCAGTAATACACGGAATGGAAACTTGGCTACACAGGAACTGAATTCCAAAACAGAACAGGGTCTCAAATTTAGAAAACCAACTTATGCTTGCTTAAGGGGAAAGGTGAGTTGGGGTGCTGCATAAAACCAGAAATTGAAATGAGCACAGATAAAGTTCCTTAAGCCAAATATGGAATAGACAAGAGCTACTCCTTGCTCAACGAAATGGACTCAACACCGCATATTAAACGCCTAAGAATGTACCTGACTAGTAAGTATCTTAAAACCTATAGATTGCTATGTCTCCGAAAGAGAATCAAGCATGTGTACAGGGGCATAAACGCAGCAGTGATAGGATTGGAGAGGTTCGGTGAGCAAATGAAGACCCTTTGAAGTCATATTGCATGGTACCCATTACACGGGTTTCAACTACCCAGGTTTTAGGTATTCTTCCTTCAGCTAAAACATGCATGTGGAACCCAGAGTATGATCCACCATGTGATCGGGAGACGTGTTCAAATATGTCTCAGTTTTCGTACCCTGGTACTCGGGTGCAACATTCCAGACGCTTTACTAACACTCTCCCCACTTGGAGAGTCAGCGCCTTTAACCTCCTGTTTGGCGCAGTTTGCAATTTCTGCGGAAGATGAACAGGAATAGCGAGAACCAATGAGAGGCTAGCTGGAGGTGTCTGGACGGGCAAATTTAACTCTCATTTCCCACCAGGAGGAGGAAATAACCAAAGGCTCAGTGTGCCGTGCCAGCACCAGATTACAGCCTGAAGCCATCCTGCGGTGTTGCGGCCAGTTCACAAGAAAGCGAGTTGAAGAAAGGAGCTCAGGGGCACTGTAATTCACAAACCTGCAGAGTTATAAATGACAGCTATCGTCCAAAAATAGACTGAAGTAAGGCTGCCAAGAGGACTTGAAAGCGGGGCAGAATTGCAGGAAACCGATTTCAGGAGGTAGACTGGAATTGCATTGAAAGCATAGGAAAAGAGGCAGAACGTCCACAATGATGCACTTGGCCAAAAAGGGCGTATGCGTTTTTTCCTGAATATATTCAGGAAAAAACGCATACGCCCTTTTTGGCCAACCAAGCAAGCTTGCAAAGGAAATCTGCACTACAATGAAGTCTCACTTCCCCCCGGTCAAAAGGGCCATCTGAAAAAAGTGTAAAATCCAGAAAGGCAGGACAGGCCATGGAGAACTGGGAGCCTTGTTATGCTGATGGGCGGGATGTAAATTGCCAACAACCACTCGGGAGAAGTGTATGGTGTTTCCTGAAACATCTAAAAAACAAAGCAACAGAACCTAGGGCACTTCCACTTATGGTCCTATAGCTTAGGGAAATTAAAATCAAAAAGACACAGCCACCCCAAAGTTTGGAACGGCTCTGTTTACAAGAACCTCGTTTACAGTACAACTTCAACATCGCAGAAAGTGAAAAATGGATAAAGAAGTTGTGGTATTTACTTACAAAGCAATATCACTCAGCAATGAAATCTGTGTCATCAGGCCCTTAGCAGCACAATGAGTGGATTCAGGTATGATGATTCTAACTGAAATAAGTCACACAGAAAAAGAAACATCATAAGATATCAGTAATACACGGAATGGAAACTTGGCTACACAGGAACTGAAATACAGAACAGAACAGGGTCTCAAATTTAGAAAACCAACTTATGCTTGCTTAAGGGTAAAGGTGAGTTGGGGTGCTGCATAAAACCAGAGATTGAAATGAGCACAGATAAAGTTCCTTAAGTCAAATATGGAATAGACAAGAGCTACTCCTTGCTCAACGAAATGGACTCAACACCGCATATTAAACGCCTAAGAATGTACCTGACTAGTAAGTATCTTAAAACCTATAGATTGCTATGTCTCCGAAAGAGAATCAAGCATGTGTACAGGGGCATAAACGCAGCAGTGATAGGATTGGAGAGGTTCGGTGAGCAAATGAAGACCCTTTGAAGTCATATTGCATGGTACCCATTACACGGGTTTCAACTACCCACGTTTTAGGTATTCTTCCTTCAGCTAAAACATGCATGTGGAACCCAGAGTATGATCAACCATGTGATCGGGAGACGTGTTCAAATATGTCTCAGTTTTCCTCCCCTGGTACTCGGGTGCAACATTCCAGACGCTTTACTAACACTCTCCCCACTTGGAGAGTCAGCGCCTTTAACCTCCTGTTTGGCACAGTTTGCAATTTCTGCGGAAGATGAACAGGAATAGCGAGAACCAATGAGAGGCTAGCTGGAGGTGTCTGGACGGGCAAATTTAACTCTCATTTCCCACCAGAAAGAGGAAATAACCAAAGGCTCAGCGTGCCGTGCCAGAACCAGATTAGGGCCTGAAGCCATCCTGCGGTGTTGCGGCCAGGTCACAAGAAAGCGAGATGAAGAAAGGAGCTCAGGGGCACTGTAATTCACAAACCTGCAGAGTTATAAATGACAGCTATCGTCCAAAAATAGACTGAAGTAAGGCTGCCAAGAGGACTTGAAAGCGGGACAGAATTGCAGGAAACCGATTTCAGGAGGTAGACTGGAATTGCATTGAAAGCATAGGAAAAGAGGCAGAACGTCCACAATGATGCACTTGGCCAAAAAGGGCGTATGCGTTTTTTCCTGAATATATTCAGGAAAAAACGCATACGCCCTTTTTGGCCAACCAAGCAAGCTTGCAAAGGAAATCTGCACTACAATGAAGTCTCACTTCCCCCCGGTCAAAAGGGCCATCTGAAAAAAGTGTAAAATCCAGAAAGGCAGGACAGGCCATGGAGAACTGGGAGCCTTGTTATGCTGATGGGAGGGATGTAAATTGCCAACAGACACTCGGGAGAAGTGTATGGTGTTTCCTGAAACATCTAAAAAACAAAGCAACAGAGCCTAGGGCACTGCCACTTATGGTCCTATAGCTTAGGGAAATTAAAATCAAAAAGACACAGCCACCCCAAAGTTTGGGACGCCTCTGTTTACAAGAACCTCGTTTACAGTACAAGTTCAACATCGCAGAAAGTGAAAAATGGATAAAGAAGTTGTGGTATTTACTTACAAAGCAATATCACTCAGCAATGAAATCTATGTCATCAGGCCCTTAGCATCACAATGAGTGGATTCAGGTATGATGATTCTAACTGAAATAAGTCACACAGAAAAAGAAACATCATAAGATATCAGTAATACACAGAATGTAAACTTGGCTACACAGGAACTGAATTACAGAACAGAACATGGTCTCAAATTTAGAAAACCAACTTATGCTTGCTTAAGGGTAAAGGTGAGTTCGGGTGCTGCATAAAACCAGAGATTGAAATGAGCACAGATAAAGTTCCTTAAGCCAAATATGGAATAGACAAGAGCTACTCCTTGCTCAACGAAATGGACTCAACACCGCATATTAAACGCCTAAGAATGTACCTGACTAGTAAATATCGTAAAACCTATGGATTGCTATGTCTCCAAAAGAGAATCAAGCATGTGTACATTGGCATAAACGCAGCGGTGATAGGATTGGAGAGGTTCGGTGAGCAAATGAAGACCCTTTGAAGTCATATTGCATGGTACCCATTACACGGGTCTCAACTCTCCAGGTTTAAGGTATTCTTCCTTCAGCTAAAACATGCATGTGGAACCCAAGTATGATCAACCATGTGAACGGGAGACGTGTTCAAATATGTCTCAGTTTTCCTCCCCTGGTACTCGGGTGCAATATTCCAGACGCTTTACTAACACTCTCCCCACTTGGAGAGTCAGCGCCTTTAACCTCCTGTTTGTCCCAGTTTGCAATTTCTGCGGAAGATGAACAGGAATAGCGAGAACCAATGGAGACTAGCTGGAGGTGTCTGGACGGGCAAATTTAACTCTCATTTCCCACCAGGAAGAGGAAATAACCAAAGGCTCAGTGTGCCGTGCCGGAACCAGATTAGGGCCTGAAGACATCCTGCGGTGTTGCGGCCAGCTGAAAAGAAAGCGAGTTGAAGAAAGGAGCTCAGGGGCACTGTAATTCACAAACCTGCAGAGTTATAAATGACAGCTATCGTCCAAAAATAGACTGAAGTAAGGCTGCCAAGAGAACTTGAAAGCGGGGCAGAATTGCAGGAAACCGATTTCAGGAGGTAGACTGGAATTGCATTGAAAACATAGGAAAAGAGGCAGAACGTCCACAATGATGCACTTGGCCAAAAAGGGCGTATGCGTTTTTTCCTGAATATATTCAGGAAAAAACGCATACGCCCTTTTTGGCCAACCAAGCAAGCTTGCAAAGGAAATCTGCACTACAATGAAGTCTCACTTCCCCCCGGTCAAAAGGGCCATCTGAAAAAAGTGTAAAATCCAGAAAGGCAGGACAGGCCATGGAGAACTGGGAGCCTTGTTATGCTGATGGGCGGGATGTAAATTGCCAACAACCACTTAGGAGAAGTGTATGGTGTTTCCTGAAACATCTAAAAAACAAAGCAACAGAGCCTAGGGCACTTCCACTTATGGTCCTATAGCTTAGGGAAATTAAAATCAAAAAGACACAGCCACCCCAAAGTTTGGGACGCCTCCGTTTACAAGAACCTCGTTTACCGTACAAGTTCAATATCACAGAAAGTGAAAAATGGATAAAGAACTTGTGGTACTTACGTACAATGCAGTATCACTCAGCAATGAAATCTATGTCATCAGGCCCGTAGCAGCATAATGAGTGGATTCAGGTACGATGATTCTAACTGAAATAAGTCACACAGAAAAAGAAACATCATAAGATATCACTAATACACGGAATGTAAACTTGGCTACACAGGAAGTGCATTCCAAAACAGAACAGGGTCTCCCATTTAGAAAACCAACTTATGCTTGCTTAAGGGGAAAGGTGAGTTGGGGTGCTGCATAAAACCAGAGATTGAAATGAGCACAGATAAAGTTCCTTAAGCCAAATATGGAATAGACAAGAGCTACTCCTTGCTCAACGAAATGGACTCAAAACCCCATATTAAACGCCTAAGAATGTCCCTGACTAGTAAGTATCTTAAAACCTATGGATTGCTATGTCTCCGAAAGAGAATCAAGCGTGTGTACAGGGGCATAAACGCAGCAGTGATAGGATTGGAGAGGTTCGGTGAGCAAATGAAGACCCTTTGAAGTCATATTGCATGGTACCCATTCCACGGGTCTCAACTCTCCAGGTTTAAGGTATTCTTCCTTCAGCTAAAACATGCATGTGGAACCCAGAGTATGATCAACCATGTGAACGGGAGACGTGTTCAAATATGTCTCAGTTTTCGTACCCTGGTACTCGGGTGCAACATTCCAGACGCTTTACTAACACTCTCCCCACTTGGAGAGTCAGTCCCTTTAACCTCCTGTTTGGCGCAGTTTGCAATTTCTGCGGAAGATGAACAGGAATAGCGAGAACCAATGAGAGACTAGCTGGAGGTGTCTGAACGGGCAAATTTAACTCTCATTTCCCACCAGGAAGAGGAATTAACCAAAGGCTCAGAGTGCCGTGCCGGAACCATATTAGGGCCTGAAGCCATCCTGCGGTGTTGCGGCCAGGTCACAAGAAAGCGAGTTGAAGAAAGGAGCTCAGGGGCACTGTAATTCACAAACCTGCAGAGTTATAAATGACAGCTATCGTCCAAAAATAGACTGAAGTAAGGCTGCCAAGAGGACTTGAAAGCGGGGCAGAATTGCAGGAAACCGATTTCAGGAGGTAGACTGGAATTGCATTGAAAGCATAGGAAAAGAGGCAGAACGTCCACAATGATGCACTTGGCCAAAAAGGGCGTATGCGTTTTTTCCTGAATATATTCAGGAAAAAACGCATACGCCCTTTTTGGCCAACCAAGCAAACTTGCAAAGGAAATCTGCACTACAATGAAGTCTCACTTCCCCCCGGTCAAAAGGGCCATCTGAAAAAAGTGTAAAATCCAGAAAGGCAGGACAGGCCATGGAGAACTGGGAGCCTTGTTATGCTGATGGGCGGGATGTAAATTGCCAACAACCACTAGGGAGAAGTGTATGGTGTTTCCTGAAACATCTAAAAAACAAAGCAACAGAGCTTAGGGCACTGCCACTTATGGTCCTATAGCTTAGGGAAATTAAAATCAAAAAGACACAGCCACCCCAAAGTTTGGAACGGCTCTGTTTACAAGAACCTCGTTTACAGTACAAGTTCAACATCGCAGAAAGTGAAAAATGGATAAAGAAATTGTGGTATTTACTTACAAAGCAATATCACTCAGCAATGAAATCTGTGTCATCAGGCCCTTAGCAGCACAATGAGTGGATTCAGGTATGATGATTCTAACTGAAATAAGTCACACAGAAAAAGAAACATCATAAGATATCAGTAATACACGGAATGGAAACTTGGCTACACAGGAACTGAATTACAGAACAGAACAGGGTCTCAAATTTAGAAAACCAACTTATGCTTGCTTAAGGGTAAAGGTGAGTTCGGGTGCTGCATAAAACCAGAGATTGAAATGAGCACAGATAAAGTTCCTTAAGCCAAATATGGAATAGACAAGAGCTACTCCTTGCTCAACGAAATGGACTCAACACCGCATATTAAACGCCTAAGAATGTACCTGACTAGTAAGTATCTTAAAACCTATAGATTGCTATGTCTCCGAAAGAGAATCAAGCATGTGTACAGGGGCATAAACGCAGCAGTGATAGGATTGGAGAGGTTCGGTGAGCAACTGAAGAACCTTTGAAGTCATATTGCATGGTACCCATTCCACGGGTTTCAACTACCCAGGTTTTAGGTATTCTTCCTTCAGCTGAAACATGCATGTGGAACCCAAAGTATGATCAACCATGTGATCGGGAGACATGTTCAAATATGTCTCAGTTTTCCTCCCCTGGTACTCGGGTGCAACATTCCAGACGCTTTACTAACACTCTCCCCACTTGGAGAGTCAGCGCCTTTAACCTCCTGTTTGGCACAGTTTGCAATTTCTGCGGAAGATGAACAGGAATAGCGAGAACCAATGAGAGGCTAGCTGGAAGTGTCAGGACGGGCAAATTTAACTCTCATTTCCCACCAGGAGGAGGAAATAACCAAAGGCTCAGCGTGCCGTGCCAGAACATGATTAGGGCCTGAACCCATCCTGCGGTGTTGCGGCCAGGTCACAAGAAAGCGAGTTGAAGAAAGGAGCTCAGGGGCACTGTAATTCACAAACCTGCAGAGTTATAAATGACAGCTATCGTCCAAAAATAGACTGAAGTAAGGCTGCCAAGAGGACTTGAAAGCGGGGCAGAATTGCAGGAAACCGATTTCAGGAGGTAGACTGGAATTGCAGTGAAAGCATAGGAAAAGAGGCAGAACGTCCACAATGATGCACATGGCCAAAAAGGGCGTATGCGTTTTTTCCTGAATATATTCAGGAAAAAACGCATACGCCCTTTTTGGCCAACCAAGCAAGCTTGCAAAGGAAATCTGCACTACAATGAAGTCTCACTTCCCCCCGGTCAAAAGGGCCATCTGAAAAAAGTGTAAAATCCAGAAAGGCAGGACAGGCCATGGAGAACTGGGAGCCTTGTTATGCTGATGGGCGGGATGTAAATTGCCAACAGACACTCGGGAGAAGTGTATGGTGTTTCCTGAAACATCTAAAAAACAAAGCAACAGAGCCTAGGGCACTGCCACTTATGGTCCTATAGCTTAGGGAAATTAAAATCAAAAAGACACAGCCACCCCAAAGTTTGGGACGCCTCTGTTTACAAGAACCTCGTTTACAGTACAAGTTCAACATCGCAGAAAGTGAAAAATGGATAAAGAAGTTGTGGTATTTACTTACAAAGCAATATCACTCAGCAATGAAATCTGTGTCATCAGGCCCTTAGCAGCACAATGAGTGGATTCAGGTATGATGATTCTAACTGAAATAAGTCACACAGAAAAAGAAACATCATAAGATATCACTAATACACGGAATGTAAACTTGGCTACACAGGAACTGAATTCCAAAACAGAACAGGGTCTCAAATTTAGAAAACCAACTTATGCTTGCTTAAGGGGAAAGGTGAGTTGGGGTGCTGCATAAAACCAGAGATTGAAATGAGCACAGATAAAGTTCCTTAAGCCAAATATGGAATAGACGAGAGCTACTCCTTGCTCAACGAAATGGACTCAACACCGCATATTAAATGCCTAAGAATGTACCTGACTAGTAAGTATCTTAAAACCTATGGATTGCTATGTCTCCAAAAGAGAATCAAGCGTGTGTACAGGGGCATAAACGCAGCAGTGATAGGATTGGAGAGGTTCGGTGAGCAAATGAAGACCCTTTGAAGTCATATTGCATGGTACCCATTCCACGGGTCACAAGTCTCCAGGTTTAAGGTATTCTTCCTTCAGCTAAAACATGCATGTGGAACCCAGAGTATGATCAACCGTGTGAACGGGAGACGTGTTCAAATATGTCTCAGTTTTCCTCCCCTGGTACTCGGGTGCAACATTCCAGACGCTTTACTAACACTCTCCCCACTTGGAGAGTCAGTCCCTTAAACCTCCTGTTTGGCCCAGTTTGCAATTTCTGCGGAAGATGAACAGGAATAGGGAGAACCAATGAGAGACTAGCTGGAGGTGTCTGGACGGGCAAATTTAACTCTCATTTCCCACCAGGAAGAGGAAATAACCAAAGGCTCAGCGTGCCGTGCCGGAACCAGATTAGGGCCTGAAGCCATCCTGCGGTGTTGCGGCCAGGTCACAAGAAAGCGAGTTGAAGAAAGGAGCTCAGGGGCACTGTAATTCACAAACCTGCAGAGTTATAAATGACAGCTATCGTCCAAAAATATACTGAAGTAAGGCTGCCAAGAGGACTTGAAAGCGGGGCAGAATTGCAGGAAACCGATTTCAGGAGGTAGACTGGAATTGCACTGAAAGCATTGGAAAAGAGGCAGAACGTCCACAATGATGCACTTGGCCAAAAAGGGCGTATGCGTTTTTTCCTAAATATATTCAGGAAAAAACGCATACGCACTTTTTGGCCAACCAAGCAAGCTTGCAAAGGAAATCTGCACTACAATGAAGTCTCACTTCCCCCTGGTCAAAAGGGCCATCTGAAAAAAGTGTAAAACCCAGAAAGGCAGGACAGGCCATGGAGAACTGGGAGCCTTGTTATGCTGATGGGCGGAATGTAAATCGCCAACAGACACTGGGGAGAAGTGTATGGTGTTTCCTGAAACATCTAAAAAACAAAGCAACAGAGCCTAGGGCACTTCCACTTATGGTCCTATAGCTTAGGGAAATTAAAATCAAAAAGACACAGCCACCCCAAAGTTTGGGACGCCTCTGTTTACGAGAACCTCGTTTCCAGTACAAGTTCAACATCGCAGAAAGTGAAAAATGGATAAAGAAGTTGTGGTATTTACTTACAAAGGAATATCACTCAGCAATGAAATCTATGTCATCAGGCCCTTAGCAGCACAATGAGTGGATTCAGGTATGATGATCTAACTGAAATAAGTCACACAGAAAAAGAAACATCATAAGATATCACTAATACACGGAATGTAAACTTGGCTACACAGGAACTGAACTACCGAACAGAACAGGGTCTCAAATTTAGAAAACCAACTTATGCTTGCTTAAGGGGAAAGGTGAGTTGGGGTGCTGCATAAAACCAGAGATTGAAATGAGCACAGATAAAGTTCCTTAAGCCAAATATGGAATAGACAAGAGCTACTCCTTGCTCAATGAAATGGACTCAACACCGCATATTAAACGCCTAAGAATGTACCTGACTAGTAAGTATCTTAAAACCTATAGATTGCTATGTCTCCGAAAGAGAATCAAGCATGTGTACAGGGGCATAAACGCAGCAGTGATAGGATTGGAGAGGTTCGGTGAGCAAATGAAGACCCTTTGAAGTCATATTGCATGGTACCCATTACACGGGTTTCAACTACCCAGGTTTTAGGTATTCTTCCTTCAGCTAAAACATGCATGTGGAACCCAGAGTATGATCCACCATGTGATCGGGAGACGTGTTCAAATATGTCTCAGTTTTCCTCCCCTGGTACTCGGGTGCAACATTCCAGACGCTTTACTAACACTCTCCCCACTTGGAGAGTCAGCGCCTTTAACCTCCTGTTTGGCACAGTTTGCAATTTCTGCGGAAGATGAACAGGAATAGCGAGAACCAATGAGAGACTAGCTGGAGGTGTCTGGACGGGCAAATTTAACTCTCATTTCCCACCAGGAGGAGGAAATAACCAAAGGCTCAGCATGCCGTGCCAGCACCAGATTACGGCGTGAAGCCATCCTGCGGTGTTGCGGCCAGTTCACAAGAAAGCGAGTTGAAGAAAGGAGCTCAGGGGCACTGTAATTCACAAACCTGCAGAGTTATAAATGACAGCTATCGTCCAAAAATAGACTGAAGTAAGGCTGCCAAGAGGGCTTGAAAGCGGGGCAGAATTGCAGGAAACCGATTTCAGGAGGTAGATTGAAATTGCATTGAAAGCATAGGAAAAGAGGCAGAACGTCCACAATGATGCACTTGGCCAAAAAGGGCGTATGCGTTTTTTCCTGAATATATTCAGGAAAAAACGCATACGCCCTTTTTGGCCAACCAAGCAAGCTTGCAAAGGAAATCTGCACTACAATGAAGTCTCACTTCCCCCCGGTCAAAAGGGCCATCTGAAAAAAGTGTAAAATCCAGAAAGGCAGGACAGGCCATGGAGAACTGGGAGCCTTGTTATGCTGATGGGCGGGATGTAAATTGCCAACAACCACTCGGGAGAAGTGTATGGTGTTTCCTGAAACATCTAAAAAACAAAGCAACAGAACCTAGGGCACTTCCACTTATGGTCCTATAGCTTAGGGAAATTAAAATCAAAAAGACACAGCCACCCCAAAGTTTGGAACGGCTCTGTTTACAAGAACCTCGTTTACAGTACAAGTTCAACATCGCAGAAAGTGAAAAATGGATAAAGAAATTGTGGTATTTACTTACAAAGCAATATCACTCAGCAATGAAATCTGTGTCATCAGGCCCTTAGCAGCACAATGAGTGGATTCAGGTATGATGATTCTAACTGAAATAAGTCACACAGAAAAAGAAACATCATAAGATATCAGTAATACACGTAATGGAAACTTGGCTACACAGGAACTGAATTACAGAACAGAACAGGGTCTCAAATTTAGAAAACCAACTTATGCTTGCTTAAGGGGAAAGGTGAGTTGGGGTGCTGCATAAAACCAGAGATTGAAATGAGCACAGATAAAGTTCCTTAAGCCAAATATGGAATAGACAAGAGCTACTCCTTGCTCAACGAAATGGACTCAACACCGCATATTAAACGCCTAAGAATGTACCTGACTAGTAAGTATCTTAAAACCTATAGATTGCTATGTCTCCGAAAGAGAATCAAGCATGTGTACAGGGGCATAAACGCAGCAGTGATAGGATTGGAGAGGTTCGGTGAGCAAATGAAGACCCTTTGAAGTCATATTGCATGGTACCAATTACACGGGTTTCAACTACCCAGGTTTTAGGTATTCTTCCTTCAGCTAAAACATGCATGTGGAACCCAGAGTATGATCCACCATGTGATCGGGAGACGTGTTCAAATATGTCTCAGTTTTCCTCCCCTGGTACTCGGGTGCAACATTCCAGACGCTTTACTAACACTCTCCCCACTTGGAGAGTCAGCGCCTTTAACCTCCTGTTTGGCTCAGTTTGCAATTTCTGCGGAAGATGAACAGGAATAGCGAGAACCAATGAGAGGCTAGCTGGAGGTGTCTGGACGGGCAAATTTAACTCTCATTTCCCACCAGGAGGAGGAAATAACCAAAGGCTCAGTGTGCCGTGCCAGCACCAGATTACGGCCTGAAGCCATCCTGCGGTGTTGCGGCCAGTTCACAAGAAAGCGAGTTGAAGAAAGGAGCTCAGGGGCACTGTAATTCACAAACCTGCAGAGTTATAAATGACAGCTATCGTCCAAAAATAGACTGAAGTAAGGCTGCCAAGAGGACTTGAAAGCGGGGCAGAATTGCAGGAAACCGATTTCAGGAGGTAGACTGGAATTGCATTGAAAGCATAGGAAAAGAGGCAGAACGTCCACAATGATGCACTTGGCCAAAAAGGGCGTATGCGTTTTTTCCTGAATATATTCAGGAAAAAACGCATACGCCCTTTTTGGCCAACCAAGCAAGCTTGCAAAGGAAATCTGCACTACAATGAAGTCTCACTTCCCCCCGGTCAAAAGGGCCATCTGAAAAAAGTGTAAAATCCAGAAAGGCAGGACAGGCCATGGAGAACTGGGAGCCTTGTTATGCTGATGGGCGGGATGTAAATTGCCAACAACCACTCGGGAGAAGTGTATGGTGTTTCCTGAAACATCTAAAAAACAAAGCAACAGAACCTAGGGCACTTCCACTTATGGTCCTATAGCTTAGGGAAATTAAAATCAAAAAGACACAGCCACCCCAAAGTTTGGAACGGCTCTGTTTACAAGAACCTCGTTTACAGTACAACTTCAACATCGCAGAAAGTGAAAAATGGATAAAGAAATTGTGGTATTTACTTACAAAGCAATATCACTCAGCAATGAAATCTGTGTCATCAGGCCCTTAGCAGCACAATGAGTGGATTCAGGTATGATGATTCTAACTGAAATAAGTCACACAGAAAAAGAAACATCATAAGATATCAGTAATACACGGAATGGAAACTTGGCTACACAGGAACTGAATTCCAAAACAGAACAGGGTCTCAAATTTAGAAAACCAACTTATGCTTGCTTAAGGGGAAAGGTGAGTTGGGGTGCTGCATAAAACCAGAAATTGAAATGAGCACAGATAAAGTTCCTTAAGCCAAATATGGAATAGACAAGAGCTACTCCTTGCTCAACGAAATGGACTCAACACCGCATATTAAACGCCTAAGAATGTACCTGACTAGTAAGTATCTTAAAACCTATAGATTGCTATGTCTCCGAAAGAGAATCAAGCATGTGTACAGGGGCATAAACGCAGCAGTGATAGGATTGGAGAGGTTCGGTGAGCAAATGAAGACCCTTTGAAGTCATATTGCATGGTACCCATTACACGGGTTTCAACTACCCAGGTTTTAGGTATTCTTCCTTCAGCTAAAACATGCATGTGGAACCCAGAGTATGATCCACCATGTGATCGGGAGACGTGTTCAAATATGTCTCAGTTTTCGTACCCTGGTACTCGGGTGCAACATTCCAGACGCTTTACTAACACTCTCCCCACTTGGAGAGTCAGCGCCTTTAACCTCCTGTTTGGCGCAGTTTGCAATTTCTGCGGAAGATGAACAGGAATAGCGAGAACCAATGAGAGGCTAGCTGGAAGTGTCAGGACGGGCAAATTTAACTCTCATTTCCCACCAGGAGGAGGAAATAACCAAAGGCTCAGTGTGCCGTGCCAGCACCAGATTACAGCCTGAAGCCATCCTGCGGTGTTGCGGCCAGTTCACAAGAAAGCGAGTTGAAGAAAGGAGCTCAGGGGCACTGTAATTCACAAACCTGCAGAGTTATAAATGACAGCTATCGTCCAAAAATAGACTGAAGTAAGGCTGCCAAGAGGACTTGAAAGCGGGGCAGAATTGCAGGAAACCGATTTCAGGAGGTAGACTGGAATTGCATTGAAAGCATAGGAAAAGAGGCAGAACGTCCACAATGATGCACTTGGCCAAAAAGGGCGTATGCATTTTTTCCTGAATATATTCAGGAAAAAACGCATACGCCCTTTTTGGCCAACCAAGCAAGCTTGCAAAGGAAATCTGCACTACAATGAAGTCTCACTTCCCCCCGGTCAAAAGGGCCATCTGAAAAAAGTGTAAAATCCAGAAAGGCAGGACAGGCCATGGAGAACTGGGAGCCTTGTTATGCTGATGGGCGGGATGTAAATTGCCAACAACCACTCGGGAGAAGTGTATGGTGTTTCCTGAAACATCTAAAAAACAAAGCAACAGAACCTAGGGCACTTCCACTTATGGTCCTATAGCTTAGGGAAATTAAAATCAAAAAGACACAGCCACCCCAAAGTTTGGAACGGCTCTGTTTACAAGAACCTCGTTTACAGTACAACTTCAACATCGCAGAAAGTGAAAAATGGATAAAGAAGTTGTGGTATTTACTTACAAAGCAATATCACTCAGCAATGAAATCTGTGTCATCAGGCCCTTAGCAGCACAATGAGTGGATTCAGGTATGATGATTCTAACTGAAATAAGTCACACAGAAAAAGAAACATCATAAGATATCAGTAATACACGGAATGGAAACTTGGCTACACAGGAACTGAAATACAGAACAGAACAGGGTCTCAAATTTAGAAAACCAACTTATGCTTGCTTAAGGGTAAAGGTGAGTTGGGGTGCTGCATAAAACCAGAGATTGAAATGAGCACAGATAAAGTTCCTTAAGTCAAATATGGAATAGACAAGAGCTACTCCTTGCTCAACGAAATGGACTCAACACCGCATATTAAACGCCTAAGAATGTACCTGACTAGTAAGTATCTTAAAACCTATAGATTGCTATGTCTCCGAAAGAGAATCAAGCATGTGTACAGGGGCATAAACGCAGCAGTGATAGGATTGGAGAGGTTCGGTGAGCAAATGAAGACCCTTTGAAGTCATATTGCATGGTACCCATTACACGGGTTTCAACTACCCACGTTTTAGGTATTCTTCCTTCAGCTAAAACATGCATGTGGAACCCAGAGTATGATCAACCATGTGATCGGGAGACGTGTTCAAATATGTCTCAGTTTTCCTCCCCTGGTACTCGGGTGCAACATTCCAGACGCTTTACTAACACTCTCCCCACTTGGAGAGTCAGCGCCTTTAACCTCCTGTTTGGCACAGTTTGCAATTTCTGCGGAAGATGAACAGGAATAGCGAGAACCAATGAGAGGCTAGCTGGAGGTGTCTGGACGGGCAAATTTAACTCTCATTTCCCACCAGAAAGAGGAAATAACCAAAGGCTCAGCGTGCCGTGCCAGAACCAGATTAGGGCCTGAAGCCATCCTGCGGTGTTGCGGCCAGGTCACAAGAAAGCGAGATGAAGAAAGGAGCTCAGGGGCACTGTAATTCACAAACCTGCAGAGTTATAAATGACAGCTATCGTCCAAAAATAGACTGAAGTAAGGCTGCCAAGAGGACTTGAAAGCGGGACAGAATTGCAGGAAACCGATTTCAGGAGGTAGACTGGAATTGCATTGAAAGCATAGGAAAAGAGGCAGAACGTCCACAATGATGCACTTGGCCAAAAAGGGCGTATGCGTTTTTTCCTGAATATATTCAGGAAAAAACGCATACGCCCTTTTTGGCCAACCAAGCAAGCTTGCAAAGGAAATCTGCACTACAATGAAGTCTCACTTCCCCCCGGTCAAAAGGGCCATCTGAAAAAAGTGTAAAATCCAGAAAGGCAGGACAGGCCATGGAGAACTGGGAGCCTTGTTATGCTGATGGGAGGGATGTAAATTGCCAACAGACACTCGGGAGAAGTGTATGGTGTTTCCTGAAACATCTAAAAAACAAAGCAACAGAGCCTAGGGCACTGCCACTTATGGTCCTATAGCTTAGGGAAATTAAAATCCAAAAGACACAGCCACCCCAAAGTTTGGGACGCCTCTGTTTACAAGAACCTCGTTTACAGTACAAGTTCAACATCGCAGAAAGTGAAAAATGGATAAAGAAGTTGTGGTATTTACTTACAAAGCAATATCACTCAGCAATGAAATCTATGTCATCAGGCCCTTAGCATCACAATGAGTGGATTCAGGTATGATGATTCTAACTGAAATAAGTCACACAGAAAAAGAAACATCATAAGATATCAGTAATACACAGAATGTAAACTTGGCTACACAGGAACTGAATTGCAGAACAGAACAGGGTCTCAAATTTAGAAAACCAACTTATGCTTGCTTAAGGGTAAAGGTGAGTTCGGGTGCTGCATAAAACCAGAGATTGAAATGAGCACAGATAAAGTTCCTTAAGCCAAATATGGAATAGACAAGAGCTACTCCTTGCTCAACGAAATGGACTCAACACCGCATATTAAACGCCTAAGAATGTACCTGACTAGTAAATATCGTAAAACCTATGGATTGCTATGTCTCCAAAAGAGAATCAAGCATGTGTACATTGGCATAAACGCAGCGGTGATAGGATTGGAGAGGTTCGGTGAGCAAATGAAGACCCTTTGAAGTCATATTGCATGGTACCCATTACACGGGTCTCAACTCTCCAGGTTTAAGGTATTCTTCCTTCAGCTAAAACATGCATGTGGAACCCAAGTATGATCAACCATGTGAACGGGAGACGTGTTCAAATATGTCTCAGTTTTCCTCCCCTGGTACTCGGGTGCAACATTCCAGACGCTTTACTAACACTCTCCCCACTTGGAGAGTCAGCGCCTTTAACCTCCTGTTTGTCCCAGTTTGCAATTTCTGCGGAAGATGAACAGGAATAGCGAGAACCAATGGAGACTAGCTGGAGGTGTCTGGACGGGCAAATTTAACTCTCATTTCCCACCAGGAAGAGGAAATAACCAAAGGCTCAGTGTGCCGTGCCGGAACCAGATTAGGGCCTGAAGACATCCTGCGGTGTTGCGGCCAGCTGAAAAGAAAGCGAGTTGAAGAAAGGAGCTCAGGGGCACTGTAATTCACAAACCTGCAGAGTTATAAATGACAGCTATCGTCCAAAAATAGACTGAAGTAAGGCTGCCAAGAGGACTTGAAAGCGGGGCAGAATTGCAGGAAACCGATTTCAGGAGGTAGACTGGAATTGCATTGAAAGCATAGGAAAAGAGGCAGAACGTCCACAATGATGCACTTGGCCAAAAAGGGCGTATGCGTTTTTTCCTGAATATATTCAGGAAAAAACGCATACGCCCTTTTTGGCCAACCAAGCAAGCTTGCAAAGGAAATCTGCACTACAATGAAGTCTCACTTCCCCCCGGTCAAAAGGGCCATCTGAAAAAAGTGTAAAATCCAGAAAGGCAGGACAGGCCATGGAGAACTGGGAGCCTTGTTATGCTGAAGGGCGGGATGTAAATTGCCAACAACCACTCGGGAGAAGTGTATGGTGTTTCCTGAAACATCTAAAAAACAAAGCAACAGAGCCTAGGGCACTTCCACTTATGGTCCTATAGCTTAGGGAAATTAAAATCAAAAAGACACAGCCACCCCAAAGTTTGGAACGGCTCTGTTTACAAGAACCTCGTTTACAGTACAACTTCAACATCGCAGAAAGTGAAAAATGGATAAAGAAGTTGTGGTATTTACTTACAAAGCAATATCACTCAGCAATGAAATCTGTGTCATCAGGCCCTTAGCAGCACAATGAGTGGATTCAGGTATGATGATTCTAACTGAAATAAGTCACACAGAAAAAGAAACATCATAAGATATCAGTAATACACGGAATGGAAACTTGGCTACACAGGAACTGAAATACAGAACAGAACAGGGTCTCAAATTTAGAAAACCAACTTATGCTTGCTTAAGGGTAAAGGTGAGTTGGGGTGCTGCATAAAACCAGAGATTGAAATGAGCACAGATAAAGTTCCTTAAGTCAAATATGGAATAGACAAGAGCTACTCCTTGCTCAACGAAATGGACTCAACACCGCATATTAAACGCCTAAGAATGTACCTGACTAGTAAGTATCTTAAAACCTATAGATTGCTATGTCTCCGAAAGAGAATCAAGCATGTGTACAGGGGCATAAACGCAGCAGTGATAGGATTGGAGAGGTTCGGTGAGCAAATGAAGACCCTTTGAAGTCATATTGCATGGTACCCATTACACGGGTTTCAACTACCCACGTTTTAGGTATTCTTCCTTCAGCTAAAACATGCATGTGGAACCCAGAGTATGATCAACCATGTGATCGGGAGACGTGTTCAAATATGTCTCAGTTTTCCTCCCCTGGTACTCGGGTGCAACATTCCAGACGCTTTACTAACACTCTCCCCACTTGGAGAGTCAGCGCCTTTAACCTCCTGTTTGGCACAGTTTGCAATTTCTGCGGAAGATGAACAGGAATAGCGAGAACCAATGAGAGGCTAGCTGGAGGTGTCTGGACGGGCAAATTTAACTCTCATTTCCCACCAGAAAGAGGAAATAACCAAAGGCTCAGCGTGCCGTGCCAGAACCAGATTAGGGCCTGAAGCCATCCTGCGGTGTTGCGGCCAGGTCACAAGAAAGCGAGATGAAGAAAGGAGCTCAGGGGCACTGTAATTCACAAACCTGCAGAGTTATAAATGACAGCTATCGTCCAAAAATAGACTGAAGTAAGGCTGCCAAGAGGACTTGAAAGCGGGACAGAATTGCAGGAAACCGATTTCAGGAGGTAGACTGGAATTGCATTGAAAGCATAGGAAAAGAGGCAGAACGTCCACAATGATGCACTTGGCCAAAAAGGGCGTATGCGTTTTTTCCTGAATATATTCAGGAAAAAACGCATACGCCCTTTTTGGCCAACCAAGCAAGCTTGCAAAGGAAATCTGCACTACAATGAAGTCTCACTTCCCCCCGGTCAAAAGGGCCATCTGAAAAAAGTGTAAAATCCAGAAAGGCAGGACAGGCCATGGAGAACTGGGAGCCTTGTTATGCTGATGGGAGGGATGTAAATTGCCAACAGACACTCGGGAGAAGTGTATGGTGTTTCCTGAAACATCTAAAAAACAAAGCAACAGAGCCTAGGGCACTGCCACTTATGGTCCTATAGCTTAGGGAAATTAAAATCCAAAAGACACAGCCACCCCAAAGTTTGGGACGCCTCTGTTTACAAGAACCTCGTTTACAGTACAAGTTCAACATCGCAGAAAGTGAAAAATGGATAAAGAAGTTGTGGTATTTACTTACAAAGCAATATCACTCAGCAATGAAATCTATGTCATCAGGCCCTTAGCATCACAATGAGTGGATTCAGGTATGATGATTCTAACTGAAATAAGTCACACAGAAAAAGAAACATCATAAGATATCAGTAATACACAGAATGTAAACTTGGCTACACAGGAACTGAATTGCAGAACAGAACAGGGTCTCAAATTTAGAAAACCAACTTATGCTTGCTTAAGGGTAAAGGTGAGTTCGGGTGCTGCATAAAACCAGAGATTGAAATGAGCACAGATAAAGTTCCTTAAGCCAAATATGGAATAGACAAGAGCTACTCCTTGCTCAACGAAATGGACTCAACACCGCATATTAAACGCCTAAGAATGTACCTGACTAGTAAATATCGTAAAACCTATGGATTGCTATGTCTCCAAAAGAGAATCAAGCATGTGTACATTGGCATAAACGCAGCGGTGATAGGATTGGAGAGGTTCGGTGAGCAAATGAAGACCCTTTGAAGTCATATTGCATGGTACCCATTACACGGGTCTCAACTCTCCAGGTTTAAGGTATTCTTCCTTCAGCTAAAACATGCATGTGGAACCCAAGTATGATCAACCATGTGAACGGGAGACGTGTTCAAATATGTCTCAGTTTTCCTCCCCTGGTACTCGGGTGCAACATTCCAGACGCTTTACTAACACTCTCCCCACTTGGAGAGTCAGCGCCTTTAACCTCCTGTTTGTCCCAGTTTGCAATTTCTGCGGAAGATGAACAGGAATAGCGAGAACCAATGGAGACTAGCTGGAGGTGTCTGGACGGGCAAATTTAACTCTCATTTCCCACCAGGAAGAGGAAATAACCAAAGGCTCAGTGTGCCGTGCCGGAACCAGATTAGGGCCTGAAGACATCCTGCGGTGTTGCGGCCAGCTGAAAAGAAAGCGAGTTGAAGAAAGGAGCTCAGGGGCACTGTAATTCACAAACCTGCAGAGTTATAAATGACAGCTATCGTCCAAAAATAGACTGAAGTAAGGCTGCCAAGAGGACTTGAAAGCGGGGCAGAATTGCAGGAAACCGATTTCAGGAGGTAGACTGGAATTGCATTGAAAGCATAGGAAAAGAGGCAGAACGTCCACAATGATGCACTTGGCCAAAAAGGGCGTATGCGTTTTTTCCTGAATATATTCAGGAAAAAACGCATACGCCCTTTTTGGCCAACCAAGCAAGCTTGCAAAGGAAATCTGCACTACAATGAAGTCTCACTTCCCCCCGGTCAAAAGGGCCATCTGAAAAAAGTGTAAAATCCAGAAAGGCAGGACAGGCCATGGAGAACTGGGAGCCTTGTTATGCTGAAGGGCGGGATGTAAATTGCCAACAACCACTCGGGAGAAGTGTATGGTGTTTCCTGAAACATCTAAAAAACAAAGCAACAGAGCCTAGGGCACTTCCACTTATGGTCCTATAGCTTAGGGAAATTAAAATCAAAAAGACACAGCCACCCCAAAGTTTGGGACGCCTCCGTTTACAAGAACCTCGTTTACCGTACAAGTTCAATATCACAGAAATTGAAAAATAGATAAAGAACTTGTGGTACTTACGTACAATGCAGTATCACTCAGCAATGAAATCTATGTCATCAGGCCCGTAGCAGCATAATGAGTGGATTCAGGTACGATGATTCTAACTGAAATAAGTCACACAGAAAAAGAAACATCATAAGATATCAGTAATACACGGAATGTAAACTTGGCTACACAGGAACTGAATTACAGAACAGAACAGGGTCTCAAATTTAGAAAACCAACTTACGCTTGCTTAAGGGGAAAGGTGAGTTGGGGTGCTGCATAAAACCAGAGATTGAAATGAGCACAGATAAAGTACCTTAAGCCAAATATGGAATAGACAAGAACTACTCCTTGCTCAATGAAATGGACTCAACACCCCATATTAAACGCCTAAGAATGTACCTGACTTGTAAGTATCTTAAAACCTATAGATTGCTATGTCTATGAAAGAGAATCAAGCATGTGTACAGGGGCATAAACGCACCAGTGATAGGATTGGACAGGTTCGGTGAGCAAAGAAAGACCCTTTGAAGTCATATTGCATGGTACCCATTACACGGGTTTCAACTACCCAGGTTTTAGGTATTCTTCCTTCAGCTAAAACATGCATGTGGAACCCAGAGTATTATCAACCATGTGATCGGGAGACGTGTTCAAATATGTCTCAGTTTTCCTCCCCTGGTACTCGGGTGCAACATTCCAGACGCTTTACTAACACTCTCCCCACTTGGAGAGTCAGCCCCTTTAACCTCCTGTTTGGCCCAGTTTGCAATTTCTGCGGAAGATGAACAGGAATAGCGAGAACCAATGAGAGGCTAGCTGGAGGTGTCTGGACGGGCAAATTTAACTCTCATTTCCCACCAGGAAGAGGAAATTACCAAACGCTCAGCGTGCCGTACCGGAACCAGATTAGGGCCTGAAGCCGTCCCGCGGTGTTGCGGCCAGATCAAAATAAAGCGAGTTGAAGAAAGGAGCTCAGGGGCACTGTAATTCACAAACCTGCAGAGTTATAAATGACAGCTATCGTCCAAAAATAGACTGAAGTAAGGCTGCCAAGAGGACTTGAAAGCGGGGCAGAATTGCAGGAAACCGATTTCAGGAGGTAGACTGGAATTGCATTGAAAACATAGGAAAAGAGGCAGAACGTCCACAATGATGCACTTGGCCAAAAAGGGCGTATGCGTTTTTTCCTGAATATATTCAGGAAAAAACGCATACGCACTTTTTGGCCAACCAAGCAAGCTTGCAAAGGAAATCTGCACTACAATGAAGTCTCACTTCCCCCCGGTCAAAAGGGCCATCTGAAAAAAGTGTAAAATCCAGAAAGGCAGGACAGGCCATGGAGAACTGGGAGCCTTGTTATGCTGATGGGCGGGATGTAAATTGCCAACAACCACTTAGGAGAAGTGTATGGTGTTTCCTGAAACATCTAAAAAACAAAGCAACAGAGCCTAGGGCACTTCCACTTATGGTCCTATAGCTTAGGGAAATTAAAATCAAAAAGACACAGCCACCCCAAAGTTTGGGACGCCTCCGTTTACAAGAACCTCGTTTACCGTACAAGTTCAATATCACAGAAAGTGAAAAATGGATAAAGAACTTGTGGTACTTACGTACAATGCAGTATCACTCAGCAATGAAATCTATGTCATCAGGCCCGTAGCAGCATAATGAGTGGATTCAGGTACGATGATTCTAACTGAAATAAGTCACACAGAAAAAGAAACATCATAAGATATCACTAATACACGGAATGTAAACTTGGCTACACAGGAAGTGCATTCCAAAACAGAACAGGGTCTCCCATTTAGAAAACCAACTTATGCTTGCTTAAGGGGAAAGGTGAGTTGGGGTGCTGCATAAAACCAGAGATTGAAATGAGCACAGATAAAGTTCCTTAAGCCAAATATGGAATAGACAAGAGCTACTCCTTGCTCAACGAAATGGACTCAAAACCCCATATTAAACGCCTAAGAATGTCCCTGACTAGTAAGTATCTTAAAACCTATGGATTGCTATGTCTCCGAAAGAGAATCAAGCGTGTGTACAGGGGCATAAACGCAGCAGTGATAGGATTGGAGAGGTTCGGTGAGCAAATGAAGACCCTTTGAAGTCATATTGCATGGTACCCATTCCACGGGTCTCAACTCTCCAGGTTTAAGGTATTCTTCCTTCAGCTAAAACATGCATGTGGAACCCAGAGTATGATCAACCATGTGAACGGGAGACGTGTTCAAATATGTCTCAGTTTTCGTACCCTGGTACTCGGGTGCAACATTCCAGACGCTTTACTAACACTCTCCCCACTTGGAGAGTCAGTCCCTTTAACCTCCTGTTTGGCGCAGTTTGCAATTTCTGCGGAAGATGAACAGGAATAGCGAGAACCAATGAGAGACTAGCTGGAGGTGTCTGAACGGGCAAATTTAACTCTCATTTCCCACCAGGAAGAGGAATTAACCAAAGGCTCAGAGTGCCGTGCCGGAACCATATTAGGGCCTGAAGCCATCCTGCGGTGTTGCGGCCAGGTCACAAGAAAGCGAGTTGAAGAAAGGAGCTCAGGGGCACTGTAATTCACAAACCTGCAGAGTTATAAATGACAGCTATCGTCCAAAAATAGACTGAAGTAAGGCTGCCAAGAGGACTTGAAAGCGGGGCAGAATTGCAGGAAACCGATTTCAGGAGGTAGACTGGAATTGCATTGAAAGCATAGGAAAAGAGGCAGAACGTCCACAATGATGCACTTGGCCAAAAAGGGCGTATGCGTTTTTTCCTGAATATATTCAGGAAAAAACGCATACGCCCTTTTTGGCCAACCAAGCAAACTTGCAAAGGAAATCTGCACTACAATGAAGTCTCACTTCCCCCCGGTCAAAAGGGCCATCTGAAAAAAGTGTAAAATCCAGAAAGGCAGGACAGGCCATGGAGAACTGGGAGCCTTGTTATGCTGATGGGCGGGATGTAAATTGCCAACAACCACTAGGGAGAAGTGTATGGTGTTTCCTGAAACATCTAAAAAACAAAGCAACAGAGCTTAGGGCACTGCCACTTATGGTCCTATAGCTTAGGGAAATTAAAATCAAAAAGACACAGCCACCCCAAAGTTTGGAACGGCTCTGTTTACAAGAACCTCGTTTACAGTACAAGTTCAACATCGCAGAAAGTGAAAAATGGATAAAGAAATTGTGGTATTTACTGACAAAGCAATATCACTCAGCAATGAAATCTGTGTCATCAGGCCCTTAGCAGCACAATGAGTGGATTCAGGTATGATGATTCTAACTGAAATAAGTCACACAGAAAAAGAAACATCATAAGATATCAGTAATACACGGAATGGAAACTTGGCTACACAGGAACTGAATTACAGAACAGAACAGGGTCTCAAATTTAGAAAACCAACTTATGCTTGCTTAAGGGTAAAGGTGAGTTGGGGTGCTGCATAAAACCAGAGATTGAAATGAGCACAGATAAAGTTCCTTAAGCCAAATATGGAATAGACAAGAGCTACTCCTTGCTCAACGAAATGGACTCAACACCGCATATTAAACGCCTAAGAATGTACCTGACTAGTAAGTATCTTAAAACCTATAGATTGCTATGTCTCCGAAAGAGAATCAAGCATGTGTACAGGGGCATAAACGCAGCAGTGATAGGATTGGAGAGGTTCGGTGAGCAACTGAAGAACCTTTGAAGTCATATTGCATGGTACCCATTCCACGGGTTTCAACTACCCAGGTTTTAGGTATTCTTCCTTCAGCTGAAACATGCATGTGGAACCCAAAGTATGATCAACCATGTGATCGGGAGACATGTTCAAATAT
Organism: Stenella coeruleoalba; assembly: GCF_951394435.1. Classification (NCBI taxonomy): domain Eukaryota; kingdom Metazoa; phylum Chordata; class Mammalia; order Artiodactyla; family Delphinidae; genus Stenella; species Stenella coeruleoalba. Next base: position 146,401 of record NW_027646156.1, on the reverse strand, counting down.
GTCTCAGTTTTCCTCCCCTGGTACTCGGGTGCAACATTCCAGACGCTTTACTAACACTCTCCCCACTTGGAGAGTCAGCGCCTTTAACCTCCTGTTTGGCACAGTTTGCAATTTCTGCGGAAGATGAACAGGAATAGCGAGAACCAATGAGAGGCTAGCTGGAAGTGTCAGGACGGGCAAATTTAACTCTCATTTCCCACCAGGAGGAGGAAATAACCAAAGGCTCAGCGTGCCGTGCCAGAACATGATTAGGGCCTGAACCCATCCTGCGGTGTTGCGGCCAGGTCACAAGAAAGCGAGTTGAAGAAAGGAGCTCAGGGGCACTGTAATTCACAAACCTGCAGAGTTATAAATGACAGCTATCGTCCAAAAATAGACTGAAGTAAGGCTGCCAAGAGGACTTGAAAGCGGGGCAGAATTGCAGGAAACCGATTTCAGGAGGTAGACTGGAATTGCAGTGAAAGCATAGGAAAAGAGGCAGAACGTCCACAATGATGCATTTGGCCAAAAAGGGCGTATGCGTTTTTTCCTGAATATATTCAGGAAAAAACGCATACGCCCTTTTTGGCCAACCAAGCAAGCTTGCAAAGGAAATCTGCACTACAATGAAGTCTCACTTCCCCCCGGTCAAAAGGGCCATCTGAAAAAAGTGTAAAATCCAGAAAGGCAGGACAGGCCATGGAGAACTGGGAGCCTTGTTATGCTGATGGGCGGAATGTAAATCGCCAACAGACACTGGGGAGAAGTGTATGGTGTTTCCTGAAACATCTAAAAAACAAAGCAACAGAGCCTAGGGCACTTCCACTTATGGTCCTATAGCTTAGGGAAATTAAAATCAAAAAGACACAGCCACCCCAAAGTTTGGGACGCCTCTGTTTACGAGAACCTCGTTTCCAGTACAAGTTCAACATCGCAGAAAGTGAAAAATGGATAAAGAAGTTGTGGTATTTACTTACAAAGGAATATCACTCAGCAATGAAATCTATGTCATCAGGCCCTTAGCAGCACAATGAGTGGATTCAGGTATGATGATCTAACTGAAATAAGTCACACAGAAAAAGAAACATCATAAGATATCACTAATACACGGAATGTAAACTTGGCTACACAGGAACTGAACTACCGAACAGAACAGGGTCTCAAATTTAGAAAACCAACTTATGCTTGCTTAAGGGGAAAGGTGAGTTGGGGTGCTGCATAAAACCAGAGATTGAAATGAGCACAGATAAAGTTCCTTAAGCCAAATATGGAATAGACAAGAGCTACTCCTTGCTCAATGAAATGGACTCAACACCGCATATTAAACGCCTAAGAATGTACCTGACTAGTAAGTATCTTAAAACCTATAGATTGCTATGTCTCCGAAAGAGAATCAAGCATGTGTACAGGGGCATAAACGCAGCAGTGATAGGATTGGAGAGGTTCGGTGAGCAAATGAAGACCCTTTGAAGTCATATTGCATGGTACCCATTACACGGGTTTCAACTACCCAGGTTTTAGGTATTCTTCCTTCAGCTAAAACATGCATGTGGAACCCAGAGTATGATCCACCATGTGATCGGGAGACGTGTTCAAATATGTCTCAGTTTTCCTCCCCTGGTACTCGGGTGCAACATTCCAGACGCTTTACTAACACTCTCCCCACTTGGAGAGTCAGCGCCTTTAACCTCCTGTTTGGCACAGTTTGCAATTTCTGCGGAAGATGAACAGGAATAGCGAGAACCAATGAGAGACTAGCTGGAGGTGTCTGGACGGGCAAATTTAACTCTCATTTCCCACCAGGAGGAGGAAATAACCAAAGGCTCAGCATGCCGTGCCAGCACCAGATTACGGCGTGAAGCCATCCTGCGGTGTTGCGGCCAGTTCACAAGAAAGCGAGTTGAAGAAAGGAGCTCAGGGGCACTGTAATTCACAAACCTGCAGAGTTATAAATGACAGCTATCGTCCAAAAATAGACTGAAGTAAGGCTGCCAAGAGGACTTGAAAGCGGGGCAGAATTGCAGGAAACCGATTTCAGGAGGTAGATTGAAATTGCATTGAAAGCATAGGAAAAGAGGCAGAACGTCCACAATGATGCACTTGGCCAAAAAGGGCGTATGCGTTTTTTCCTGAATATATTCAGGAAAAAACGCATACGCCCTTTTTGGCCAACCAAGCAAGCTTGCAAAGGAAATCTGCACTACAATGAAGTCTCACTTCCCCCCGGTCAAAAGGGCCATCTGAAAAAAGTGTAAAATCCAGAAAGGCAGGACAGGCCATGGAGAACTGGGAGCCTTGTTATGCTGATGGGCGGGATGTAAATTGCCAACAACCACTCGGGAGAAGTGTATGGTGTTTCCTGAAACATCTAAAAAACAAAGCAACAGAACCTAGGGCACTTCCACTTATGGTCCTATAGCTTAGGGAAATTAAAATCAAAAAGACACAGCCACCCCAAAGTTTGGAACGGCTCTGTTTACAAGAACCTCGTTTACAGTACAAGTTCAACATCGCAGAAAGTGAAAAATGGATAAAGAAATTGTGGTATTTACTTACAAAGCAATATCACTCAGCAATGAAATCTGTGTCATCAGGCCCTTAGCAGCACAATGAGTGGATTCAGGTATGATGATTCTAACTGAAATAAGTCACACAGAAAAAGAAACATCATAAGATATCAGTAATACACGTAATGGAAACTTGGCTACACAGGAACTGAATTACAGAACAGAACAGGGTCTCAAATTTAGAAAACCAACTTATGCTTGCTTAAGGGGAAAGGTGAGTTGGGGTGCTGCATAAAACCAGAGATTGAAATGAGCACAGATAAAGTTCCTTAAGCCAAATATGGAATAGACAAGAGCTACTCCTTGCTCAACGAAATGGACTCAACACCGCATATTAAACGCCTAAGAATGTACCTGACTAGTAAGTATCTTAAAACCTATAGATTGCTATGTCTCCGAAAGAGAATCAAGCATGTGTACAGGGGCATAAACGCAGCAGTGATAGGATTGGAGAGGTTCGGTGAGCAAATGAAGACCCTTTGAAGTCATATTGCATGGTACCAATTACACGGGTTTCAACTACCCAGGTTTTAGGTATTCTTCCTTCAGCTAAAACATGCATGTGGAACCCAGAGTATGATCCACCATGTGATCGGGAGACGTGTTCAAATATGTCTCAGTTTTCCTCCCCTGGTACTCGGGTGCAACATTCCAGATGCTTTACTAACACTCTCCCCACTTGGAGAGTCAGCGCCTTTAACCTCCTGTTTGGCTCAGTTTGCAATTTCTGCGGAAGATGAACAGGAATAGCGAGAACCAATGAGAGGCTAGCTGGAGGTGTCTGGACGGGCAAATTTAACTCTCATTTCCCACCAGGAGGAGGAAATAACCAAAGGCTCAGTGTGCCGTGCCAGCACCAGATTACAGCCTGAAGCCATCCTGCGGTGTTGCGGCCAGTTCACAAGAAAGCGAGTTGAAGAAAGGAGCTCAGGGGCACTGTAATTCACAAACCTGCAGAGTTATAAATGACAGCTATCGTCCAAAAATAGACTGAAGTAAGGCTGCCAAGAGGACTTGAAAGCGGGGCAGAATTGCAGGAAACCGATTTCAGGAGGTAGACTGGAATTGCATTGAAAGCATAGGAAAAGAGGCAGAACGTCCACAATGATGCACTTGGCCAAAAAGGGCGTATGCGTTTTTTCCTGAATATATTCAGGAAAAAACGCATACGCCCTTTTTGGCCAACCAAGCAAGCTTGCAAAGGAAATCTGCACTACAATGAAGTCTCACTTCCCCCCGGTCAAAAGGGCCATCTGAAAAAAGTGTAAAATCCAGAAAGGCAGGACAGGCCATGGAGAACTGGGAGCCTTGTTATGCTGATGGGCGGGATGTAAATTGCCAACAACCACTCGGGAGAAGTGTATGGTGTTTCCTGAAACATCTAAAAAACAAAGCAACAGAACCTAGGGCACTTCCACTTATGGTCCTATAGCTTAGGGAAATTAAAATCAAAAAGACACAGCCACCCCAAAGTTTGGAACGGCTCTGTTTACAAGAACCTCGTTTACAGTACAACTTCAACATCGCAGAAAGTGAAAAATGGATAAAGAAGTTGTGGTATTTACTTACAAAGCAATATCACTCAGCAATGAAATCTGTGTCATCAGGCCCTTAGCAGCACAATGAGTGGATTCAGGTATGATGATTCTAACTGAAATAAGTCACACAGAAAAAGAAACATCAAAAGATATCAGTAATGCACGGAATGGAAACTTGGCTACACAGGAACTGAAATACAGAACAGAACAGGGTCTCAAATTTAGAAAACCAACTTATGCTTGCTTAAGGGTAAAGGTGAGTTGGGGTGCTGCATAAAACCAGAGATTGAAATGAGCACAGATAAAGTTCCTTAAGTCAAATATGGAATAGACAAGAGCTACTCCTTGCTCAACGAAATGGACTCAACACCGCATATTAAACGCCTAAGAATGTACCTGACTAGTAAGTATCTTAAAACCTATAGATTGCTATGTCTCCGAAAGAGAATCAAGCATGTGTACAGGGGCATAAACGCAGCAGTGATAGGATTGGAGAGGTTCGGTGAGCAAATGAAGACCCTTTGAAGTCATATTGCATGGTACCCATTACACGGGTTTCAACTACCCACGTTTTAGGTATTCTTCCTTCAGCTAAAACATGCATGTGGAACCCAGAGTATGATCAACCATGTGATCGGTAGACGTGTTCAAATATGTCTCAGTTTTCCTCCCCTGGTACTCGGGTGCAACATTCCAGACGCTTTACTAACACTCTCCCCACTTGGAGAGTCAGCGCCTTTAACCTCCTGTTTGGCACAGTTTGCAATTTCTGCGGAAGATGAACAGGAATAGCGAGAACCAATGAGAGGCTAGCTGGAGGTGTCTGGACGGGCAAATTTAACTCTCATTTCCCACCAGAAAGAGGAAATAACCAAAGGCTCAGCGTGCCGTGCCAGAACCAGATTAGGGCCTGAAGCCATCCTGCGGTGTTGCGGCCAGGTCACAAGAAAGCGAGATGAAGAAAGGAGCTCAGGGGCACTGTAATTCACAAACCTGCAGAGTTATAAATGACAGCCCTCGTCCAAAAATAGACTGAAGTAAGGCTGCCAAGAGGACTTGAAAGCGGGACAGAATTGCAGGAAACCGATTTCAGGAGGTAGACTGGAATTGCATTGAAAGCATAGGAAAAGAGGCAGAACGTCCACAATGATGCACTTGGCCAAAAAGGGCGTATGCGTTTTTTCCTGAATATATTCAGGAAAAAACGCATACGCCCTTTTTGGCCAACCAAGCAAGCTTGCAAAGGAAATCTGCACTACAATGAAGTCTCACTTCCCCCCGGTCAAAAGGGCCATCTGAAAAAAGTGTAAAATCCAGAAAGGCAGGACAGGCCATGGAGAACTGGGAGCCTTGTTATGCTGATGGGAGGGATGTAAATTGCCAACAGACACTCGGGAGAAGTGTATGGTGTTTCCTGAAACATCTAAAAAACAAAGCAACAGAGCCTAGGGCACTGCCACTTATGGTCCTATAGCTTAGGGAAATTAAAATCAAAAAGACACAGCCACCCCAAAGTTTGGGACGCCTCTGTTTACAAGAACCTCGTTTACAGTACAAGTTCAACATCGCAGAAAGTGAAAAATGGATAAAGAAGTTGTGGTATTTACTTACAAAGCAATATCACTCAGCAATGAAATCTATGTCATCAGGCCCTTAGCATCACAATGAGTGGATTCAGGTATGATGATTCTAACTGAAATAAGTCACACAGAAAAAGAAACATCATAAGATATCAGTAATACACAGAATGTAAACTTGGCTACACAGGAACTGAATTACAGAACAGAACAGGGTCTCAAATTTAGAAAACCAACTTATGCTTGCTTAAGGGGAAAGGTGAGTTGGGGTGCTGCATAAAACCAGAGATTGAAATGAGCACAGATAAAGTTCCTTAAGCCAAATATGGAATAGACAAGAGCTACTCCTTGCTCAACGAAATGGACTCAACACCGCATATTAAACGCCTAAGAATGTACCTGACTAGTAAATATCGTAAAACCTATGGATTGCTATGTCTCCAAAAGAGAATCAAGCATGTGTACATTGGCATAAACGCAGCGGTGATAGGATTGGAGAGGTTCGGTGAGCAAATGAAGACCCTTTGAAGTCATATTGCATGGTACCCATTACACGGGTCTCAACTCTCCAGGTTTAAGGTATTCTTCCTTCAGCTAAAACATGCATGTGGAACCCAAGTATGATCAACCATGTGAACGGGAGACGTGTTCAAATATGTCTCAGTTTTCCTCCCCTGGTACTCGGGTGCAACATTCCAGACGCTTTACTAACACTCTCCCCACTTGGAGAGTCAGCGCCTTTAACCTCCTGTTTGTCCCAGTTTGCAATTTCTGCGGAAGATGAACAGGAATAGCGAGAACCAATGGAGACTAGCTGGAGGTGTCTGGACGGGCAAATTTAACTCTCATTTCCCACCAGGAAGAGGAAATAACCAAAGGCTCAGTGTGCCGTGCCGGAACCAGATTAGGGCCTGAAGACATCCTGCGGTGTTGCGGCCAGCTGAAAAGAAAGCGAGTTGAAGAAAGGAGCTCAGGGGCACTGTAATTCACAAACCTGCAGAGTTATAAATGACAGCTATCGTCCAAAAATAGACTGAAGTAGGCTGCCAAGAGGACTTGAAAGCGGGGCAGAATTGCAGGAAACCGATTTCAGGAGGTAGACTGGAATTGCATTGAAAGCATAGGAAAAGAGGCAGAACGTCCACAATGATGCACTTGGCCAAAAAGGGTGTATGCGTTTTTTCCTGAATATATTCAGGAAAAAACGCATACGCCCTTTTTGGCCAACCAAGCAAGCTTGCAAAGGAAATCTGCACTACAATGAAGTCTCACTTCCCCCCGGTCAAAAGGGCCATCTGAAAAAAGTGTAAAATCCAGAAAGGCAGGACAGGCCATGGAGAACTGGGAGCCTTGTTATGCTGAAGGGCGGGATGTAAATTGCCAACAACCACTCGGGAGAAGTGTATGGTGTTTCCTGAAACATCTAAAAAACAAAGCAACAGAGCCTAGGGCACTTCCACTTATGGTCCTATAGCTTAGGGAAATTAAAATCAAAAAGACACAGCCACCCCAAAGTTTGGGACGCCTCCGTTTACAAGAACCTCGTTTACCGTACAAGTTCAATATCACAGAAATTGAAAAATAGATAAAGAACTTGTGGTACTTACGTACAATGCAGTATCACTCAGCAATGAAATCTATGTCATCAGGCCCGTAGCAGCATAATGAGTGGATTCAGGTACGATGATTCTAACTGAAATAAGTCACACAGAAAAAGAAACATCATAAGATATCAGTAATACACGGAATGTAAACTTGGCTACACAGGAACTGAATTACAGAACAGAACAGGGTCTCAAATTTAGAAAACCAACTTACGCTTGCTTAAGGGTAAAGGTGAGTTGGGGTGCTGCATAAAACCAGAGATTGAAATGAGCACAGATAAAGTACCTTAAGCCAAATATGGAATAGACAAGAACTACTCCTTGCTCAATGAAATGGACTCAACACCCCATATTAAACGCCTAAGAATGTACCTGACTTGTAAGTATCTTAAAACCTATAGATTGCTATGTCTACGAAAGAGAATCAAGCATGTGTACAGGGGCATAAACGCACCAGTGATAGGATTGGACAGGTTCGGTGAGCAAAGAAAGACCCTTTGAAGTCATATTGCATGGTACCCATTACACGGGTTTCAACTACCCAGGTTTTAGGTATTCTTCCTTCAGCTAAAACATGCATGTGGAACCCAGAGTATTATCAACCATGTGATCGGGAGACGTGTTCAAATATGTCTCAGTTTTCCTCCCCTGGTACTCGGGTGCAACATTCCAGACGCTTTACTAACACTCTCCCCACTTGGAGAGTCAGCCCCTTTAACCTCCTGTTTGGCCCAGTTTGCAATTTCTGCGGAAGATGAACAGGAATAGCGAGAACCAATGAGAGGCTAGCTGGAGGTGTCTGGACGGGCAAATTTAACTCTCATTTCCCACCAGGAAGAGGAAATTACCAAACGCTCAGCGTGCCGTACCGGAACCAGATTAGGGCCTGAAGCCGTCCCGCGGTGTTGCGGCCAGCTCAAAATAAAGCGAGTTGAAGAAAGGAGCTCAGGGGCACTGTAATTCACAAACCTGCAGAGTTATAAATGACAGCTATCGTCCAAAAATAGACTGAAGTAAGGCTGCCAAGAGGACTTGAAAGCGGGGCAGAATTGCAGGAAACCGATTTCAGGAGGTAGACTGGAATTGCATTGAAAACATAGGAAAAGAGGCAGAACGTCCACAATGATGCACTTGGCCAAAAAGGGCGTATGCGTTTTTTCCTGAATATATTCAGGAAAAAACGCATACGCCCTTTTTGGCCAACCAAGCAAGCTTGCAAAGGAAATCTGCACTACAATGAAGTCTCACTTCCCCCCGGTCAAAAGGGCCATCTGAAAAAAGTGTAAAATCCAGAAAGGCAGGACAGGCCATGGAGAACTGGGAGCCTTGTTATGCTGATGGGCGGGATGTAAATTGCCAACAACCACTTAGGAGAAGTGTATGGTGTTTCCTGAAACATCTAAAAAACAAAGCAACAGAGCCTAGGGCACTTCCACTTATGGTCCTATAGCTTAGGGAAATTAAAATCAAAAAGACACAGCCACCCCAAAGTTTGGGACGCCTCCGTTTACAAGAACCTCGTTTACCGTACAAGTTCAATATCACAGAAAGTGAAAAATGGATAAAGAACTTGTGGTACTTACGTACAATGCAGTATCACTCAGCAATGAAATCTATGTCATCAGGCCCGTAGCAGCATAATGAGTGGATTCAGGTACGATGATTCTAACTGAAATAAGTCACACAGAAAAAGAAACATCATAAGATATCACTAATACACGGAATGTAAACTTGGCTACACAGGAAGTGCATTCCAAAACAGAACAGGGTCTCCCATTTAGAAAACCAACTTATGCTTGCTTAAGGGGAAAGGTGAGTTGGGGTGCTGCATAAAACCAGAGATTGAAATGAGCACAGATAAAGTTCCTTAAGCCAAATATGGAATAGACAAGAGCTACTCCTTGCTCAACGAAATGGACTCAAAACCCCATATTAAACGCCTAAGAATGTCCCTGACTAGTAAGTATCTTAAAACCTATGGATTGCTATGTCTCCGAAAGAGAATCAAGCGTGTGTACAGGGGCATAAACGCAGCAGTGATAGGATTGGAGAGGTTCGGTGAGCAAATGAAGACCCTTTGAAGTCATATTGCATGGTACCCATTCCACGGGTCTCAACTCTCCAGGTTTAAGGTATTCTTCCTTCAGCTAAAACATGCATGTGGAACCCAGAGTATGATCAACCATGTGAACGGGAGACGTGTTCAAATATGTCTCAGTTTTCGTACCCTGGTACTCGGGTGCAACATTCCAGACGCTTTACTAACACTCTCCCCACTTGGAGAGTCAGTCCCTTTAACCTCCTGTTTGGCGCAGTTTGCAATTTCTGCGGAAGATGAACAGGAATAGCGAGAACCAATGAGAGACTAGCTGGAGGTGTCTGAACGGGCAAATTTAACTCTCATTTCCCACCAGGAAGAGGAATTAACCAAAGGCTCAGAGTGCCGTGCCGGAACCATACTAGGGCCTGAAGCCATCCTGCGGTGTTGCGGCCAGGTCACAAGAAAGCGAGTTGAAGAAAGGAGCTCAGGGGCACTGTAATTCACAAACCTGCAGAGTTATAAATGACAGCTATCGTCCAAAAATAGACTGAAGTAAGGCTGCCAAGAGGACTTGAAAGCGGGGCAGAATTGCAGGAAACCGATTTCAGGAGGTAGACTGGAATTGCATTGAAAGCATAGGAAAAGAGGCAGAACGTCCACAATGATGCACTTGGCCAAAAAGGGCGTATGCGTTTTTTCCTGAATATATTCAGGAAAAAACGCATACGCCCTTTTTGGCCAACCAAGCAAACTTGCAAAGGAAATCTGCACTACAATGAAGTCTCACTTCCCCCCGGTCAAAAGGGCCATCTGAAAAAAGTGTAAAATCCAGAAAGGCAGGACAGGCCATGGAGAACTGGGAGCCTTGTTATGCTGATGGGCGGGATGTAAATTGCCAACAACCACTAGGGAGAAGTGTATGGTGTTTCCTGAAACATCTAAAAAACAAAGCAACAGAGCTTAGGGCACTGCCACTTATGGTCCTATAGCTTAGGGAAATTAAAATCAAAAAGACACAGCCACCCCAAAGTTTGGAACGGCTCTGTTTACAAGAACCTCGTTTACAGTACAAGTTCAACATCGCAGAAAGTGAAAAATGGATAAAGAAATTGTGGTATTTACTTACAAAGCAATATCACTCAGCAATGAAATCTGTGTCATCAGGCCCTTAGCAGCACAATGAGTGGATTCAGGTATGATGATTCTAACTGAAATAAGTCACACAGAAAAAGAAACATCATAAGATATCAGTAATACACGGAATGGAAACTTGGCTACACAGGAACTGAATTACAGAACAGAACAGGGTCTCAAATTTAGAAAACCAACTTATGCTTGCTTAAGGGTAAAGGTGAGTTGGGGTGCTGCATAAAACCAGAGATTGAAATGAGCACAGATAAAGTTCCTTAAGCCAAATATGGAATAGACAAGAGCTACTCCTTGCTCAACGAAATGGACTCAACACCGCATATTAAACGCCTAAGAATGTACCTGACTAGTAAGTATCTTAAAACCTATAGATTGCTATGTCTCCGAAAGAGAATCAAGCATGTGTACAGGGGCATAAACGCAGCAGTGATAGGATTGGAGAGGTTCGGTGAGCAACTGAAGAACCTTTGAAGTCATATTGCATGGTACCCATTCCACGGGTTTCAACTACCCAGGTTTTAGGTATTCTTCCTTCAGCTAAAACATGCATGTGGAACCTAGAGTATGATCAACCATGTGATCGGGAGACGTGTTCAAATATGTCTCAGTTTTCGTACCCTGGTACTCGGGTGCAACATTCCAGACGCTTTACTAACACTCTGCCGACTTGGAGAGTCAGTCCCTTTAACCTCCTGCTTGGCCCAGTTTGCAATTTCTGCAGAAGATGAACAGGAATAGCGAGAACCAATGAGAGGCTAGCTGGAGGTGTCTGGACGGGCAAATTTAACTCTCATTTCCCACCAGGAAGAGGAATTAACCAAAGGCTCAACGTGCCATGCCGGAACCAGATTAGGGCCTGAAGCCATCCTGCGGTGTTGCGGCCAGCTCAAAAGAAAACGAGTTGAAGAAAGGAGCTCAGGGGCACTGTAATTCACAAACCTGCAGAGTTATAAATGACAGCTATTGTCCAAAAATATACTGAAGTAAGGCTGCCAAGAGGACTTGAAAGCGGGGCAGAATTGCAGGAAACCGATTTCAGGAGGTAGATTGAAATTGCATTGAAAGCATAGGAAAAGAGGCAGAACGTCCACAATGATGCACTTGGCCAAAAAGGGCGTATGCGTTTTTTCCTGAATATATTCAGGAAAAAACGCATACGCCCTTTTTGGCCAACCAAGCAAGCTTGCAAAGGAAATCTGCACTACAATGAAGTCTCACTTCCCCCCGGTCAAAAGGGCCATCTGAAAAAAGTGTAAAATCCAGAAAGGCAGGACAGGCCATGGAGAACTGGGAGCCTTGTTATGCTGATGGGCGGGATGTAAATTGCCAACAACCACTCGGGAGAAGTGTATGGTGTTTCCTGAAACATCTAAAAAACAAAGCAACAGAGCCTAGGGCACTTCCACTTATGGTCCTATAGCTTAGGGAATTTAAAATCAAAAAGACACAGCCACCCCAAAGTTTGGAACGGCTCTGTTTACAAGAACCTCGTTTACAGTACAAGTTCAACATCGCAGAAAGTGAAAAATGGATAAAAAAAGTTGTGGTATTTACTTACAAAACAATATCACTCAGCAATGAAATCTGTGTCATCAGGCCCTTAGCAGCACAATGAGTGGATTCAGGTATGATGATTCTAACTGAAATAAGTCACACAGAAAAAGAAACATCATAAGATATCAGTAATACACGGTATGTAAACTTGGCTACACAGGAACTGAATTACAGAACAGAACAGGGTCTCAAATTTAGAAAACCAACTTATGCTTGCTTAAGGGTAAAGGTGAGTTGGGGTGCTGCATAAAACCAGAGATTGAAATGAGCACAGATAAAGTTCCTTAAGCCAAATATGGAATAGACAAGAGCTACTCCTTGCTCAACGAAATGGACTCAACACCGCATATTAAACGCCTAAGAATGTACCTGACTAGTAAGTATCTTAAAAGCTATGGATTGCTATGTCTCCGAAAGAGAATCAAGCATGTGTACAGGGGAATAAACGCAGCAGTGATAGGATTGGAGAGGTTCGGTGAGCAAATGAAGACCCTTTGAAGTCATATTGCATGGTACCCATTCCAAGGGTTTCAAATACCCAGGTTTAAGGTATTCTTCCTTCAGCTAAAACATGCATGTGGAACCTAGAGTATTATCAACCATGTGATCGGGAGACGTGTTCAAATATGTCTCAGTTTTCGTACCCTGGTACTCGGGTGCAACATTCCAGACGCTTTACTAACACTCTCCCGACTTGGAGAGTCAGTCCCTTTAACCTCCTGTTTGGCCCAGTTTGCAATTTCTGCGGAAGATGAACAGGAATAGCGAGAACCAATGAGAGACTAGCTGGAGGTGTCTAGACGGGCAAATTTAACTCTCATTTCCCACCAGGAAGAGGAATTAACCAAAGGCTCAGCGTGCCGTGCCGGAACCAGATTAGGGCCTGAAGCCATCCTGCGGTGTTTCGGCCAGCTCACAAGAAAGCGAGTTGAAGAAAGGAGCTCAGGGGCACTGTAATTCACAAACCTGCAGAGTTATAAATGACAGCTATCGTCCAAAAATAGACTGAAGTAAGGCTGCCAAGAGGACTTTAAAGCGGGGCAGAATTACAGGAAACTGATTTCAGGAGGTAGACTGGAATTGCATTGAAAGCATAGGAAAAGAGGCAGAACGTCCACAATGATGCACTTGGCCAAAAAGGGCGTATGCGTTTTTTCCTGAATATATTCAGGAAAAAACACATACGCCCTATTTGGCCAACCAAGCAAGCTTGCAAAGGAAATCTGCACTACAATGAAGTCTCACTTCCCCCCGGTCAAAAGGGCCATCTGAAAAAAGTGTAAAATCCAGAAAGGCAGGACAGGCCATGGAGAACTGGGAGCCTTGTTATGCTGATGGGCGGGATGTAAATTGCCAACAACCACTCGGGAGAAGTGTATGGTGTTTCCTGAAACATCTAAAAAACAAAGCAACAGAGCCTAGGGCACTTCCACTTATGGTCCTATAGCTTAGGGAAATTAAAATCAAAAAGACACAGCCACCCCAAAGTTTGGAACGGCTCTGTTTACAAGAACCTCGTTTACAGTACAAGTTCAACATCGCAGAAAGTGAAAAATGGATAAAGAAGTTGTGGTATTTACTTACAAAGCAATATCACTCAGCAATGAAATCTGTGTCATCAGGCCCTTAGCAGCACAATGAGTGGATTCAGGTATGATGATTCTAACTGAAATAAGTCACACAGAAAAAGAAACATCATAAGATATCAGTAATACACGGAATGGAATCTTGGCTACACAGGAACTGAATTACAGAACAGAACAGGGTCTCAAATTTAGAAAACCAACTTATGCTTGCTTAAGGGTAAAGGTGAGTTGGGGTGCTGCATAAAACCAGAGATTGAAATGAGCACAGATAAAGTTCCTTAAGCCAATTATGGAATAGACAAGAGCTACTCCTTGCTCAACGAAATGGACTCAAAACCGCATATTAAACGCCTAAGAATGTACCTGACTAGTAAGTATCTTAAAACCTATAGATTGCTATCTCTCCAAAAGAGAATCAAGCATGTGTACAGGGGCATAAACGCAGCAGTGATAGGATTGGAGAGGTTCGGTGAGCAAATGAAGACCCTTTAAAGTCATATTGCATGGTACCCATTCCACGGGTTTCAACTACCCAGTTTTTAGGTATTCTTCCTTCAGCTAAAACATGCATGTGGAACCCAGAGTATGATCAACCGTGTGATTGGAAGACGTGTTCAAATATGTCTCAGTTTTCCTCCCCTGGTACTCGGGTGCAACATTCCAGACGCTTTACTAACACTCTCCCCACTTGGAGAGTCAGCGCCTTTAACCTCCTGTTTGGCACAGTTTGCAATTTCTGCGGAAGATGAACAGGATTAGCGAGAACCAATGAGAGGTTAGCTGGAGGTGTCTGGACGGGCAAATTTAACTCTCATTTCCCACCAGGAAGAGGAAATAACCAAAGGCTCAGCGTGCCGTACCGGAACCAGATTAGGGCCTGAACCCATCCTGCGGTGTTGCGGCCAGCTCACAAGAAAGCGAGTTGAAGAAAGGAGCTCAGGGGCACTGTAATTCACAAACCTGCAGAGTTATAAATGACAGCTATCGTCCAAAAATAGACTGAAGTAAGGCTGCCAAGCGGACTTGAAAGTGGGGCAGAATTGTAGGAAACCGATTTCAGGAGGTAGACTGGAATTGCATTGAAAGCATAGGAAAAGAGGCAGAACGTCCACAATGATGCACTTGGCCAAAAAGGGCGTATGCGTTTTTTCCTGAATATATTCAGGAAAAAACGCATACGCCCTTTTTGGCCAACCAAGCAAGCTTGCAAAGGAAATCTGCACTACAATGAAGTCTCACTTCCCCCCGGTCAAAAGGGCCATCTGAAAAAAGTGTAAAATCCAGAAAGGCAGGACAGGCCATGGAGAACTGGGAGCCTTGTTATGCTGATGGGCGGGATGTAAATTGCCAACAGACACTTGGGAGAAGTGTATGGTGTTTCCTGAAACATCTAAAAAACAAAGCAACAGAACCTAGGGCACTTCCACTTATGGTCCTATAGCTTAGGGAAATTAAAATCAAAAAGACACAGCCACCCCAAAGTTTGGAACGGCTCTGTTTACAAGAACCTCGTTTACAGTACAAGTTCAACATCGCAGAAAGTGAAAAATGGATAAAGAAGTTGTGGTATTTACTTACAAAGCAATATCACTCAGCAATGAAATCTGTGTCATCAGGCCCTTAGCAGCACAATGAGTGGATTCAGGTATGATGATTCTAACTGAAATAAGTCACACAGAAAAAGAAACATCATAAGATATCAGTAATACACGGAATGGAAACTTGGCTACACAGGAACTGAATTACAGAACAGAACAGGGTCTCAAATTTAGAAAACCAACTTTTGCTTGCTTAAGGGGAAAGGTGAGTTGGGGTGCTGCATAAAACCAGAGACTGAAATGAGCACAGATAAAGTTCCTTAAGCCAAATATGGAATAGACAAGAGCTACTCCTTGCTCAACGAAATGGACTCAACACCGCATATTAAACGCCTAAGAATGTACCTGACTAGTAAATATCGTAAAACCTATGGATTGCTATGTCTCCAAAAGAGAATCAAGCATGTGTACAGGGGCATAAACGCAGCAGTGATAGGATTGGAGAGGTTCGGTGAGCAAATGAAGACCCTTTGAAGTCATATTGCATGGTACCCATTACACGGGTCTCAACTCTCCAGGTTTAAGGTATTCTTCCTTCAGCTAAAACATGCATGTGGAACCCAAGTATGATCAACCATGTGAACGGGAGACGTGTTCAAATATGTCTCAGTTTTCCTCCCCTGGTACTCGGGTGCAACATTCCAGACGCTTTACTAACACTCTCCCCACTTGGAGAGTCAGCGCCTTTAACCTCCTGTTTGGCGCAGTTTGCAATTTCTGCGGAAGATGAACAGGAATAGCGAGAACCAATGAGAGACTAGCTGGAGGTGTCTGGACGGGCAAATTTAACTCTCATTTCCCACCAGGAAGAGGAATTAACCAAAGGCTCAGCGTGCCTTGCCAAAACCAGATTAGGGCCTGAAGCCATCCTGCGGTGTTGCGGCCAGGTCACAAGAAAGCGAGTTGAAGAAAGGAGCTCAGGGGCACTGTAATTCACAAACCTGCAGAGTTATAAATGACAGCTATCGTCCAAAAATATACTGAAGTAAGGCTGCCAAGAGGACTTGAAAGCGGGGCAGAATTGCAGGAAACCGATTTCAGGAGGTAGACTGGAATTGCATTGAAAGCATAGGAAAAGAGGCAGAACGTCCACAATGATGCACTTGGCCAAAAAGGGCGTATGTGTTTTTTCCTGAATATATTCAGAAAAAAACGCATACGCCCTTTTTGGCCAACCAAGCAAGCTTGCAAAGGAAATCTGCACTACAATGAAGTCTCACTTCCCCCCGGTCAAAAGGGCCATCTGAAAAAAGTGTAAAATCCAGAAAGGCAGGACAGGCCATGGAGACCTGGGAGCCTTGTTATGCTGATGGGCGGGATGTAAATTGCCAACAGACACTCCGGAGAAGTGTATGGTGTTTCCTGAAACATCTAAAAAACAAAGCAACAGAGCCTAGTGCACTTCCACTTATGGTCCTATAGCTTAGGGAAATTAAAATAAAAAAGACACAGCCACCTCAAAGTTTGGGACGCCTCTGTTTACAAGCACCTCGTTTACCGTACAAGTTCAATATCACAAAAAGTGAAAAATGGATAAAGAACTTGTGGTACTTACATACAATGCAGTATCACTCAGCAATGAAATCTATGTCATCAGGCCCGTAGCAGCATAATGAGTGGATTCAGGTACGATGACTCTAACTGAAATAAGTCACACAGAAAAAGAAGCATCATAAGATATGACTAATACACGGAATGTAAACTTGGCTACACAGGAACTGAATTCTAAAACAGAACAGGTTCTCAAATTTCGAAAAACAACTTATGCTTGCTTAAGGGTAAAGGTGAGTTGGGTTGCTGCATAAAACCAGAGATTGAAATGAGCACAGATAAAGTTCCTTAAGCCAAATATGGAATAGACAAGAGCTACTCCTTGCTCAACGAAATGGACTCAACACCGCATATTAAACGCCTAAGAATGTACCTGACTAGTAAGTATCTTAAAACCTATGGATTGCTATGTCTCTGAAAGAGAATCAAGCATGTGTACAGGGGCATAAACGCAGCAGTGATAGGATTGGAGAGGTTCGGTGAGCAAATGAAGACCCTTTGAAGTCATATTGCATGGTACCCATTCCACGGGTTTCAACTACCCAGGTTTAAGGTATTCTTCTTTCAGCTAAAACATGCATGTGGAACCTAGAGTATGATCAACCATTTGATCGGGAGACGTGTTCAAATATGTCTCAGTTTTCGTACCCTGGTACTCGGGTGCAACATTCCAGACGCTTTACTAACACTCTCCCTACTTGGAGAGTCAGTGCCTTTAACCTCCTGTTTGCCCCAGTTTGCAATTTCTGCGGAAGATGAACAGGAATAGCGAGAACCAATGAGAGACTACCTGGAGGTGTCTGAACGGGCAAATTTAACTCTCATTTCCCACCAGGAAGAGGAATTAACCAAAGGCTCAGCGTGACATTCCGGAACCACATTAGGGCCTGAAGACATCCTGCGGTGTTGCGGCCAGCTCAAAAGAAAGCGAGTTGAAGAAAGGAGCTCAGGGGCACTGTAATTCACAAACCTGCAGAGTTATAAATGACAGCTATCGTCCAAAAATATACTGAAGTAAGGCTGCCAAGAGGACTCGAAAGCGGGGCAGAATTGCAGGAAACCGATTTCAGGAGGTAGACAGGAATTGCATTTCAAGCATAGGAAAAGAGGCAGAACGTCCACAGTGATGCACTTGGCCAAAAAGGGCGTATGCGTTTTTTCCTGAATATATTCAGGAAAAAACGCATACGCCCTTTTTGGCCAACCAAGCAAGCTTGCAAAGGAAATCTGCACTACAATGAAGTCTCACTTCCCCCCAGTCAAAAGGGCCATCTGAAAAAAGTGTAAAATCCAGAAAGGCAGGACAGGCCGTGGAGAACTGGGAGCCTTGTTATGCTGATGGGCGGGATGTAAATTGCCAACAGCCACTCCGGAGAAGTGTATGGTGTTTTCTGAAACATCTAAAAAACAAAGCAACAGAGCCTAGTGCACTTCCACTTATGGTCCTATAGCTTAGGGAAATTAAAATCAAAAAGACACAGCCACCCCAAAGTTTGGAACAGCTCTGTTTACAAGAACCTCGTTTACAGTACAAGTTCAACATCGCAGAAAGTGAAAAATGGATAAAGAAGTTGTGGTATTCACTTACAAAGCAATATCACTCAGCAATGAAATCTATGTCATCAGGCCCTTAGCAGCACAATGAGTGGATTCAGGTACGAAGATTCTAACTGAAATAAGTCAAACAGAAAAAGAAACATCATAAGATATCACTAATACACGGAATGTAAACTTGGCTACACAGGAACTGAATTACAGAACAGAACAGGGTCTTAAATTTAGAAAACCAACTTATGCTTGCTTAAGGGGAAAGGTGAGTTGGGGTGCTGCATAAAACCAGAGATTGAAATGAGCACAGATAAATTTCCTTAAGCCAAATATGGAATAGACAAGAGCTACTCCTTGCTCAACGAAATGGACTCAACACCCCATATTAAACGCCTAAGAATGTACCTGACTAGTAAGTATCTTAAAACCTATGGATTGCTATGTCTCCGAAAGAGAATCAAGAGTGTGTACAGGGGCATAAACGCAGCAGTGATAGGATTGGAGAGGTTCGTGAGCAAATGAAGACCCTTTGAAGTCATATTGCACGGTACCCATTCCACGGGTTTCAACTACCCAGGTTTAAGGTATTCTTCCTTCAGCTAAAACATGCATGTGGAACCTACAGTATGATCAACCATGTGATCGGGAGACGTGTTCAAATATGTCTCAGTTTTCGTACCCTGGTACTCGGGTGCAACATTCCAGACGCTTTACTAACACTCTCGCCACTTGGAGAGTCAGTCCCTTTAACCTCCTGTTTGGCCCAGTTTGCAATTTCTGTGGAAGATGAACAGGAATAGCGAGAACCAATGAGAGACTAGCTGGAGGTGTCTGGATGGGCAAATTTAACTCTCATTTCCCACCAGGAAGAGGAATTAACCAAAGGCTCAGCATGCCGTGCCAGAACCAGATTAGGGCCTGAAGCCATCCTGCGGTGTTTCGGCCAGCTCACAAGAAAGCAAGTTGAAGAAAGGAGCTCAGGGGCACTGTAATTCACAAACCTGCAGAGTTATAAATGACAGCTATCGTCCAAAAATATACTGAAGTAAGGCTGCCAAGAGGACTTGAAAGCGGGGCAGAATTGCAGGAAACCGATTTCAGGAGGTAGACTGGAATTGCATTGAAAGCATAGGAAAAGAGGCAGAACGTCCACAATGATGAACTTGGCCAAAAAGGGCGTATGCGTTTTTTCCTGAATATATTCAGGAAAAAACGCACACGCCCTTTTTGGCCAACCAAGCAAGCTTGCAAAGGAAATCTGCACTACAATGAAGTCTCACTTCCCCCCGGTCAAAAGGGCCATCTGAAAAAAGTGTAAAATCCAGAAAGGCAGGACAGGCCATGGAGAACTGGGAGCCTTGTTATGCTGATGGGCGGGATGTAAATTGCCAACAACCACTCGGGAGAAGTGTATGGTGTTTCCTGAAACATCTAAAAAACAAAGCAACAGAACCTAGGGCACTTCCACTTATGGTCCTATAGCTTAGGGAAATTAAAATCAAAAAGACACAGCCACCCCAAAGTTTGGAATGCCTCTGTTTACAAGAACCTCATTTACAGTACAAGTTCAACATCACAGAAAGTGAAAAATGGATAAAGAAGTTGTGGTATTCACTTACAAAGCAATATCACTCAGCAATGAAATCTATGTCATCAGGCCCTTAGCAGCACAATGAGTGGATTCAGGTATGATGATTCTAACTGAAATAAGTCACACAGAAAAAGAAACATCATAAGATATCAGTAATACACGGAATGGAAACTTGGCTACACAGGAACTGAATTACAGAACAGAACAGGGTCTCAAATTTAGAAAACGAACTTATGCTTGCTTAAGGGTAAAGGTGAGTTGGGGTGCTGCATAAAACCAGAGATTGAAATGAGCACAGATAAAGTTCCTTAAGCCAAATATGGAATAGACAAGAGCTACTCCTTGCTCAACGAAATGGACTCAACACCGCATATTAAACGCCTAAGAATGTACCTGACTAGTAAGTATCTTAAAACCTATGGATTGCTACGTCTCCAAAAGAGAATCAAGCATGTGTACAGGGGCGTAAACGCAGCAGTGATAGGATTGGAGAGGTTCGGTGAGCAAATGAAGACCCTTTGAAGTCATATTGCATGGTACCCATTACACGGGTCTTAACTCTCCAGGTTTAAGGTATTCTTCCTTCAGCTAAAACATGCATGTGGTCCCCAAGTATGATCAACCATGTGAACGGGAGACGTGTTCAAATATGTCTCAGTTTTCCTCCCCTGGTACTCGGGTGCAACATTCCAGACGCTTTACTAACACTCTCCCCACTTGGAGAGTCAGCGCCTTTAACCTCCTGTTTGGCCCAGTTTGCAATATCTGCAGAAGATGAACAGGAATAGCGAGAACCAATGAGAGACTAGCTGGAGGTGTCTGGACGGGCAAATTTAACTCTCATTTCCCACCAGGAAGAGGAAATAACCAAAGGCTCAGCGTGCCGTGCCAGAACCAGATTAGGGCCTGAAGCCATCCTGCGGTGTTGCGGCCAGGTCACAAGAAAGCGCGTTGAAGAAAGGAGCTCAGGGGCACTGTAATTCACAAACCTGCAGAGTTATAAATGACAGCTATCGTCCAAAAATAGACTGAAGTAAGGCTGCCAAGAGGACTTGAAAGCGGGGCAGAATTGCAGGAAACCGATTTCAAGAGGTTGACAGGAATTGCATTGAAAGCATAGGAAAAGAGGCAGAACGTCCACAATGATGCACTTGGCCAAAAAGGGTGTATGCGTTTTTTCCTGAATATATTCAGGAAAAAACGCATACGCCCTTTTTGGCCAACCAAACAAGCTTGCAAAGGAAATCTGCACTACAATGAAGTCTCACTTCCCCCCGGTCAAAAGGGCCATCTGAAAAAAGTGTAAAATCCAGAAAGGCAACAGGCCATTGAGAACTGGGAGCCTTGTTATGCTGATGGGCGGGATGTAAATTGCCAACAACCACTCGGGAGAAGTGTATGGTGTTTCCTGAAACATCTAAAAAACAAAGCAACAGAGCCTAGGGCACTTCCACTTATGGTCCTATAGCTTAGGGAAATTAAAATCAAAAAGACACAGCCACCCCAAAGTTTGGAACGGCTCTGTTTACAAGAACCTCGTTTACAGTACAAGTTCAACATCGCAGAAAGTGAAAAATGGATAAAGAAGTTGTGGTATTCACTTACAAAGCAATATCACTCAGCAATGAAATCTATGTCATCAGGCCCTTAGCAGCACAATGAGTGGATTCAGGTATGATGATTCTAACTGAAATAAGTCACACAGGAAAAGAAACATCATAAGATATCAGTAATACACGGAATGGAAACTTGGCTACACAGGAACTGAATTACAGAACAGAACAGGGTCTCAAATTTAGAAAATCAACTTATGCTTGCTTAAGGGTAAAGGTGAGTTGGGTTGCTGCATAAAACCAGAGATTGAAATGAGCACAGATAAAGTTCCTTAAGCCAAATATGGAATAGAAAAGAGCTACTCCTTGCTCAACGAAATGGACTCAACACCCCATATTAAACGCCTAAGAATGTACCTGACAAGTAAGTATCTTAAACCCTATGGATTGCTATGTCTCCGAAAGAGAATCAAGCATGTGTACAGGGGCATAAACACAGCAGTGATAGGATTGGAGAGGTTCGGTGAGCAAATGAAGACCCTTTGAAGTCATATTGCATGGTACCCATTACACGGGTTTCAACTACCCAGGTTTAAGGTATTCTTCCTTCAGCTAAAACATGCATGTGGAACCTAGAGTATGATCAACCATGTGATCGGGAGACGTGTTCAAATATGTCTCAGTTTTCGTACCCTGGTACTCGGGTGCAACATTCCAGACGCTTTACTAACACTCTCCCGACTTGGAGAGTCAGTCCCTTTAACCTCCTGTTTGACCCAGGTTGCAATTTCTGCGGAAGATGAACAGGAATAGCGAGAACCAATGAGAGGCTAGCTGGAGGTGTCTGGACGGGCAAATTTAACTCTCATTTCCCACCAGGAAGAGGAATGAACCAAAGGCTCAGCATGCCGGGCCGTAACCAGATTAGGGCCTGAAGCCATCCTGCGGTGTTGCGGCCAGGTCACAAGAAAGCGAGTTGAAGAAAGGAGCTCAGGGGCACTGTAATTCACAAACCTGCAGAGTTATAAATGACAGCTATCGTCCAAAAATAGACTGAAGTAAGGCTGCCAAGAGGACTTGAAAGCGGGGCAGAATTGCAGGAACCCGATTTCAGGAGGTAGACTGGAATTGCATTGAAAGCATAGGAAAAGAGGCAGAACGTCCACAATGATGCACTTGGCCAAAAAGAGCGTATGCGTTTTTTCCTGAATATATTCAGGAAAAAACGCATACGCCCATTTTGGCCAACCAAGCAAGCTTGCAAAGGAAATCTGCACTACAATGAAGTCTCAATTCCCCCCGGTCAAAAGGGCCATCTGAAAAAAGTGTAAAATCCAGAAAGGCAGGACAGGCCATGGAGAACTGGGAGCCTTGTTATGCTGATGGGCGGGATGTAAATTGCCAACAGACACTCGGGAGAAGTGTATGGTGTTTCCTGAAACATCTAAAAAACAAAGCAACAGAGCCTAGGGCACTTCCACTTATGGTCCTATAGCTTAGGGAAATTAAAATCAAAAAGACACAGCCACCCCAAAGTTTGGAACGGCTCTGTTTACAAGAACCTCGTTTACAGTACAAGTTCAACATCGCAGAAAGTGAAAAATGGATAAAGAAGTTGTGGTATTTACTTACAAAGCAATATCACTCAGCAATAAAATCTTTGTCATCAGGCCCTTAGCAGCACAATGAGTGGATTCAGGTATGATGATTCTAACTGAAATAAGTCACACAGAAAAAGAAACATCATAAGATATCAGTAATACACGGAATGTAAACTTGGCTACACAGGAACTGAATTACAGAACAGAACAGGGTCTCAAATTTAGAAAACCAACTTATGCTTGCTTAAGGGGAAAGGTGAGTTGGGGTGCTGCATAAAACCAGAGATTGAAATGAGCACAGATAAATTTCCTTAAGCCAAATATGGAATAGACAAGAGCTACTCCTTACTCAACGAAATGGACTCAACACCGCATATTAAACGCCTAAGAATGTACCTGACTAGTAAGTATCTTAAAACCTATGGATTGCTATGTCTCCGAAAGAGAATCAAGCATGTGTACAGGGGCATAAACGCAGCAGTGATAGGATTGGAGAGGTTCGTGAGCAAATGAAGACCCTTTGAAGTCATATTGCATGGTACCCATTACACGGGTCTCAACTCTCCAGGTTTAAGGTATTCTTCCTTCAGCTAAAACATGCATGTGGAACCCAGAGTATGATCAACCATGTGAACGGGAGACGTGTTCAAATATGTCTCAGTTTTCCTCCCCTGGTACTCGGGTGCAACATTCCAGACGCTTTACTAACACTCTCCCTACTTGGAGAGTCAGTGCCTTTAACCTCC
This sequence comes from Stenella coeruleoalba, assembly GCF_951394435.1. Taxonomy (NCBI): domain Eukaryota; kingdom Metazoa; phylum Chordata; class Mammalia; order Artiodactyla; family Delphinidae; genus Stenella; species Stenella coeruleoalba. Next base: position 122,618 of record NW_027646156.1, on the reverse strand, counting down.
TGTTTGGCCCAGTTTGCAATTTCTGCGGAAGATGAACAGGAATAGTGAGAACCAATGAGAGGCTAGCTGGAGGTGTCTGGACGGGCAAATTTAACTCTCATTTCCCACCAGGAAGAGGAATTAACCAAAGGCTCAGCATGACGGGCCGGAACAAGATTAGGGCCTGAAGCCATCCTGTGGTGTTGCGGCCAGGTCACAAGAAAACGAGTTGAAGAAAGGAGCTCAGGGGCACTGTAATTCACAAACCTGCAGAGTTATAAATGACAGCTATCGTCCAAAAATAGACTGAGGTAAGGCTGCCAAGAGGACTTGAAAGCGGGGCAGAATTGCAGGAAACCGATTTCAGGAGGTAGACTGGAATTGCATTGAAAGCATAGGAAAAGAGGCAGAACGTCCACAATGATGCACTTGGCCAAAAAGGGCGTATGCGTTTTTTCCTGAATATATTCAGGAAAAAACGCATACGCACTTTTTGACCAACCAAGCAAGCTTGCAAAGGAAATCTGCAATACAATGAAGTCTCACTTCCCCCCGGTCAAAAGGGCCATCTGAAAAAAGTGTAAAATCCAGAAAGGCAACAGGCCATTGAGAACTGGGAGCCTTGTTATGCTGATGGGCGAGATGTAAATTGCCAACAGACACTCGGGAGAAGTGTATGGTGTTTCCTGAAACATCTAAAAAACAAAGCAACAGAGCCTAGGGCACTTCCACTTATGGTCCTATAGCTTAGGGAAATTAAAATCAAAAAGACACAGCCACCCCAAAGTTTGGAACGGCTCTGTTTACAAGAACCTCGTTTACAGTACAAGTTCAACATCGCAGAAAGTGAAAAATGGATAAAGAAGTTGTGGTATTTACTTACAAAGCAATATCACTCAGCAATGAAATCTGTGTCATCAGGCCCTTAGCAGCACAATGAGTGGATTCAGGTATGATGATTCTAACTGAAATAAGTCACACAGAAAAAGAAACATCATAAGATATCAGTAATACACGGAATGGAAACTTGGCTACACAGGAACTGAATTACAGAACAGAACAGGGTCTCAAATTTAGAAAACCAACTTATGCTTGCTTAAGGGTAAAGGTGAGTTGGGGTGCTGCATAAAACCAGAGATTGAAATGAGCACAGATAAAGTTCCTTAAGCCAAATATGGAATAGACAAGAGCTACTCCTTGCTCAACGAAATGGACTCAACACCGCATATTAAACGCCTAAGAATGTACCTGACTAGTAAGTATCTTAAAACCTATGGATTGCTATGTCTCCGAAAGAGAATCAAGCATGTGTACAGGGGCATAAACGCAGCAGTGATAGGATTGGAGAGGTTCGGTGAGCAAATGAAGACCCTTTGAAGTCATATTGCATGGTACCCATTCCACGGGTTTCAACTACCCAGGTTTTAGGTATTCTTCCTTCAGCTAAAACATGCATGTGGAACCCAGAGTATGATCAACCATGGGATCGGGAGACGTGTTCAAATATGTCTCAGTTTTCGTACCCTGGTACTCGGGTGCAACATTCCAGACGCTTTACTAACACTCTCCCCACTTGGAGAGTCAGCGCCTTTAACCTCCTGTTTGGCACAGTTTGCAATTTCCGCGGATGATGAACAGGAATAGCGAGAACCAATGAGAGGCTAGATGGAGGTGTCTGGACGGGCAAATTTAACTCTCATTTCCCACCAGGAAGAGGAAATAACCAAAGGCTCAGCGTGCCGTACCGGAACCAGATTAGGGCCTGAAGCCATCCTGCGGTGTTGCGGCCAGCTCAAAAGAAAGCGAGTTGAAGAAAGGAGCTCAGGGGCACTGTAATTCACAAACCTGCAGAGTTATAAATGACAGCTATCGTCCAAAAATAGACTGAAGTAAGGCTGCCAAGAGGACTTGAAAGCGGGGCAGAATTGCAGGAACCCGATTTCAGGAGGTAGACTGGAATTGCATTGAAAGCATAGGAAAAGAGGCAGAACGTCCACAATGATGCACTTGGCCAAAAAGAGCGTATGCGTTTTTTCCTGAATATATTCAGGAAAAAACGCATACGCCCTTTTTGGCCAACCAAGCAAACTTGCAAAGGAAATCTGCACTACAATGAAGTCTCACTTCTCCCTGGTCAAAAGGGTCATCTGAAAAAAGTGTAAAATCCAGAAAGGCAGGACAGGCCATGGAGAACTGGGAGCCTTGTTATGCTGATGGGCGGGATGTAAATTGCCAACAGACACTCAGGAGAAGTGTATGGTGTTTCCTGAAACATCTAAAAAACAAAGCAGCAGAGCCTAGGGCACTTCCACTTATGGTCCTATAGCTTAGGGAAATTAAAATCAAAAAGACACAGCCACCCCAAAGTTTGGGACGCCTCCATTTACAAGAACCTCGTTTATCGTACAAGTTCAATATCACAGAAAGTGAAAAATGGATAAAGAACTTGTGGTACTTACGTACAATGCAGTATCACTCAGCAATGAAATCTATGTCATCAGGCCCGTAGCAGCATAATGAGTGGATTCAGGTACGATGATTCTAACTGAAATAAGTCACACAGAAAAAGAAACATCATAAGATATCACTAATACACGGAATGTAAACTTGGCTACACAGGAACTGCATTCCAAAACAGAACAGGATCTCAAATTTAGAAAACCAACTTATGCTTGCTTAAGGGGAAAGGTGAGTTGGGGTGCTGCATAAAACCAGAGATTGAAATGAGCACAGATAAAGTTCCTTAAGCCAAATATGGAATAGACAAGAGCTACTCCTTGCTCAACGAAATGGACTCAAGACCCCATATTAAACGCCTAAGAATGTACCTGACTAGTAAGTATCTTAAAACCTATGGAGTGCTATGTCTCCAAAAGAGAATCAAGCGTGTGTACAGGGGCATAAACGCAGCAGTCATAGGATTGGAGAGGTTCGGTGAGCAAATGAAGACCCTTTGAAGTCATATTGCATGGTACCCATTACACGGGTCTCAACTCTCAAGGTTTAAGGTATTCTTCCTTCAGCTAAAACATGCATGTGGAACCCAGAGTATGATCAACCATGTGATCGGGAGACGTGTTCAAATATGTCTCAGTTTTCGTATCCTGGTACTCGGGTGCAACATTCCAGACGCTTTACTAACACTCTCCCGACTTGGAGAGTCAGTCCCTTTAACCTCCTGTTTGGCCCAGTTTGCAATTTCTGCGGAAGATGAACAGGAATAGCGAGAACCAATGAGAGACTAGCTGGAGGTGTCTGGACGGGCAAATTTAACTCTCATTTCCCACCAGGAAGAGGAATTAACCAAAGGCTCAGCGTGCCGTGCCGGAACCAGATTAGGGCCTGAAGCCATCCTGCGGTGTTTCGGCCAGCTCACAAGAAAACGAGTTGAAGAAAGGAGCTCAGGGGCACTGTAATTCACAAACCTGCAGAGTTATAAATGACAGCTATCGTCCAAAAATACACTGAAGTAAGGCTGCCAAGAGGACTTGAAAGCGGGGCAGAATTGCAGGAAACCGATTTCAGGAGGTAGACTGGAATTGCATTGAAAGCATAGGAAAAGAGGCAGAACGTCCACAATGATGCACTTGGCCAAAAAGGGCGTATGCGTTTTTTCCTGAATATATTCAGGAAAAAACGCATACGCCCTTTTTGGCCAACCAAGCAAGCTTGCAAAGGAAATCTGCACTACAATGAAGTCTCACTTCCCCCCGGTCAAAAGGGCCATCTGAAAAAAGTGTAAAATCCAGAAAGGCAGGACAGGCCATGGAGAACTGGGAGCCTTGTTATGCTGATGGGCGGGATGTAAATTGCCAACAACCACTCGGGAGAAGTGTATGGTGTTTCCTGAAACATCTAAAAAACAAAGCAACAGAACCTAGGGCGCTTCCACTTATGGTCCTATAGCTTAGGGAAATTAAAATCAAAAAGACACAGCCACCCCAATGTTTGGAACGGGTCTGTTTACAAGAACCTCGTTTACAGTACAAGTTCAACATCGCAGAAAGTGAAAAATGGATAAAGAAGTTGTGGTATTTACTTACAAAGCAATATCACTCAGCAATGAAATCTGTGTCATCAGGCCCTTAGCAGCACAATGAGTGGATTCAGGTATGATGAGTCTAACTGAAATAAGTCACACAGAAAAAGAAACATCATAAGATATCAGTAATACACGGAATGGAAACTTGGCTACACAGGAACTGAATTACAGAACAGAACAGGGTCTCAAATTTAGAAAACCAACTTATGCTTGCTTAAGGGTAAAGGTGAGTTGGGGTGCTGCATAAAACCAGAGATTGAAATGAGCACAGATAAAGTTCCTTAAGCCAAATATGGAATAGACAAGAGCTACTGCTTGCTCAACGAAATGGACTCAACACCGCATATTAAACGCCTAAGAATGTACCTGACTAGTATGTATGTTAAAAGCTATGGATTGCTATGTGTCCGAAAGAGAATCAAGCATGTGTACAGGGGCATAAACGCAGCAGTGATAGGATTGGAGAGGTTCGGTGAGCAAATGAAGACCCTTTGAAGTCATATTGCATGGTACCCATTCCACGGGTCTCAACTCTGCAGGTTCAAAGTATTCTTCTTTCAGCTAAAACATGCATGTGGAACCCAGAGTATGATCAACCGTGTGAACGGGAGACGTGTTCAAATATGTCTCAGTTTTTCTCCCCTGGTACTCGGGTGCAACATTCCAGACGCTTTACTAACACTCTCCCGACTTGGAGAGTCAGTCCCTTTAACCTCCTGTTTGGCCCAGTTTGCAATTTCTGCGGAAGATGAACAGGAATAGCGAGAACCAATGAGAGACTAGCTGGAGGTGTCTGGACGGGCAAATTTAACTCTCATTTCCCACCAGGAAGAGGAATTAACCAAAGGCTCAGCGTGCCGTGCCGGAACCAGATTAGGGCCTGAAGCCATCCTGCGGTGTTGCGGCCAGGTCAAAAGAAAGCGAGTTGAAGAAAGGAGCTCAGGGGCACTGTAATTCACAAACCTGCAGAGTTATAAATGACAGCTATCGTCCAAAAATAGACTGAAGTAAGGCTGCCAAGAGGACTTGAAAGCGGGGCAGAATTGCAGGAACCCGATTTCAGGAGGTAGACTGGAATTGCATTGAAAGCATAGGAAAAGAGGCAGAACGTCCACAATGATGCACTTGGCCAAAAAGGGCGTATGCGTTTTTTCCTGAATATATTCAGGAAAAAATGCATACGCACTTTTTGGCCAACCAAGCAAACTTGCAAAGGAAATCTGCACTACAATGAAGTCTCACTTCCCCCTGGTCAAAAGGGCCATCTGAAAAAAGTGTAAAATCCAGAAAGGCAGGACAGGCCATGGAGAACTGGGAGCCTTGTTATGCTGATGGGCGGGATGTAAATTGCCAACAGACACTTGGGAGAAGTGTATGGTGTTTCCTGAAATATCTAAAAAACAAAGCAACAGAGCCTAGGGCACTTCCACTTATGGTCCTATAGCTTAGGGAAATTAAAATCAAAATGACACAGCCACCCCAAAGTTTGGGACGCCTCTGTTTACAAGAACGTCGTTTACCGTACAAGTTCAATATCACAGAAAGTGAAAAATGGATAAAGAACTTGTGGTACTTACGTACAATGCAGTATCACTCAGCAATGAAATCTATGTCATCAGCCCCGTAGCAGCATAATGAGTGGATTCAGGTACGATGATTCTAACTGAAATAAGTCACACAGAAAAAGAAACATCATAAGATATCACTAATACACGGAATGTAAACTTGGCTACACAGGAACTGAATTCCAAAACAGAACAGGGTCTCAAATTTAGAAAAGCAACTTATGCTTGCTTAAGGGGAAAGGTGAGTTGGGGTGCTGCATAAAACCAGAGATAGAAATGAGCACAGATAAAGTTCCTTAAGCCAAATATGGAACAGACAAGAGCTACTCCTTGCTCAACGAAATGGACTCAACACCCCATATTAAACGCCTAAGAATGTACCTGACTAGTAAGTATCTTAAAACCTATGGATTGCTATGTCTCCAAAAGAGAATCAAGCATGTGTACAGGGGCATAAACGCAGCAGTGATAGGATTGGAGGGGTTCGGTGAGCAAATGAAGACCCTTTGAAGTCATATTGCATGGTACCCATTCCACGGGTCTCAACTCTGCAGGTTTAAGGTATTCTTCCTTCAGCTAAAACATGCATGTGGAACCCGGAGTATGATCAACCGTGTGAACGGGAGACGTGTTCAAATATGTCTCAGTTTTCCTCCCCTGGTACTCGGGTGCAACATTCCAGACACTTTACTAACACTCTCCCCACTTGGAGAGTCAGCGCCTTTAACCTCCTGTTTGGCCCAGTTTGCAATTTCTGCGGAAGATATACAGGAATAGGGAGAACCAATGAGAGACTAGCTGGAGGTGTCTGGACGGGCAAATTTAACTCTCATTTCCCACCAGGAAGAGGAAATAACCAAAGGCTCAGCGTGCCGTGCCGGAACCAGATTAGGGCCTGAAGCCATCCTGCGGTGTTGCGGCAGGTCACAAGAAAGCGAGTTGAAGAAAGGAGCTCAGGGTCACTGTAATTCACAAACCTGCAGAGTTATAAATGACAGCTATCGTCCAAAAATAGACTGAAGTAAGGCTGCCAAGAGGACTTGAAAGCGGGGCAGAATTGCAGGAAACCGATTTCAGGAGGTAGACTGGAATTGCATTGAAAGCATAGGAAAAGAGGCAGAACGTCCACAATGATGCACTTGGCCAAAAAGGGCGTATGCGTGTTTTCCTGAATATATTCAGGAAAACACGCATACGCCCTTTTTGGCCAACCAAGCAAGCTTGCAAAGGAAATCTGCACTACAATGAAGTCTCACTTCCCCCCAGTCAAAAGGGCCATCTGAAAAAAGTGTAAAATCCAGAAAGGCAGGACAGGCCATGGAGAACTGGGAGCCTTGTTATGCTGATGGGCGGGATGTAAGTTGCCAACAGACACTTGGGAGAAGTGTATGGTGTTTCCTGAAACATCTAAAAAACAAAGCAACAGAGCCTAGGGCACTTCCACTTATGGTCCTATAGCTTAGGGAAATTAAAATCAAAAAGACACAGCCACCTCAATGTTTGGAACGGCTCTGTTTACAAGAACCTCGTTTACAGTACAAGTTCAACATCGCAGAAAGTGAAAAATGGATAAAGAAGTTGTGGTATTTACTTACAAAGCAATATCACTCAGCAATGAAATCTGTGTCATCAGGCCCTTAGCAGCACAATGAGTGGATTCAGGTATGATGAGTCTAACTGAAATAAGTCACACAGAAAAAGAAACATCATAAGATATCAGTAATACACGGAATGGAAACTTGGCTACACAGGAACTGAATTACAGAACAGAACAGGGTCTCAAATTTAGAAAACCAACTTATGCTTGCTTAAGGGTAAAGGTGAGTTGGGGTGCTGCATAAAACCAGAGATTGAAATGAGCACAGATAAAGTTCCTTAAGCCAAATATGGAATAGACAAGAGCTACTGCTTGCTCAACGAAATGGACTCAACACCGCATATTAAACGCCTAAGAATGTACCTGACTAGTAAGTATGTTAAAAGCTATGGATTGCTATGTCTCCGAAAGAGAATCAAGCATGTGTACAGGGGCATAAACGCAGCAGTGATAGGATTGGAGAGGTTCGGTGAGCAAATGAAGACCCTTTGAAGTCATATTGCATGGTACCCATTCCACGGGTCTCAACTCTGCAGGTTCAAAGTATTCTTCTTTCAGCTAAAACATTCATGTGGAACCCAGAGTATGATCAACCGTGTGAACGGGAGACGTGTTCAAATATGTCTCAGTTTTTCTCCCCTGGTACTCGGGTGCAACATTCCAGACGCTTTACTAACACTCTCCCGACTTGGAGAGTCAGTCCCTTTAACCTCCTGTTTGGCCCAGTTTGCAATTTCTGCGGAAGATGAACAGGAATAGCGAGAACCAATGAGAGACTAGCTGGAGGTGTCTGGACGGGCAAATTTAACTCTCATTTCCCACCAGGAAGAGGAATTAACCAAAGGCTCAGCGTGCCGTGCCGGAACCAGATTAGGGCCTGAAGCCATCCTGCGGTGTTGCGGCCAGGTCAAAAGAAAGCGAGTTGAAGAAAGGAGCTCAGGGGCACTGTAATTCACAAACCTGCAGAGTTATAAATGACAGCTATCGTCCAAAAATAGACTGAAGTAAGGCTGCCAAGAGGACTTGAAAGCGGGGCAGAATTGCAGGAACCCGATTTCAGGAGGTAGACTGGAATTGCATTGAAAGCATAGGAAAAGAGGCAGAACGTCCACAATGATGCACTTGGCCAAAAAGGGCGTATGCGTTTTTTCCTGAATATATTCAGGAAAAAATGCATACGCACTTTTTGGCCAACCAAGCAAACTTGCAAAGGAAATCTGCACTACAATGAAGTCTCACTTCCCCCTGGTCAAAAGGGCCATCTGAAAAAAGTGTAAAATCCAGAAAGACAGGACAGGCCATGGAGAACTGGGAGCCTTGTTATGCTGATGGGCGGGATGTAAATTGCCAACAGACACTTGGGAGAAGTGTATGGTGTTTCCTGAAATATCTAAAAAACAAAGCAACAGAGCCTAGGGCACTTCCACTTATGGTCCTATAGCTTAGGGAAATTAAAATCAAAATGACACAGCCACCCCAAAGTTTGGGACGCCTCTGTTTACAAGAACGTCGTTTACCGTACAAGTTCAATATCACAGAAAGTGAAAAATGGATAAAGAACTTGTGGTACTTACGTACAATGCAGTATCACTCAGCAATGAAATCTATGTCATCAGCCCCGTAGCAGCATAATGAGTGGATTCAGGTACGATGATTCTAACTGAAATAAGTCACACAGAAAAAGAAACATCATAAGATATCACTAATACACGGAATGTAAACTTGGCTACACAGGAACTGAATTCCAAAACAGAACAGGGTCTCAAATTTAGAAAAGCAACTTATGCTTGCTTAAGGGGAAAGGTGAGTTGGGGTGCTGCATAAAACCAGAGATAGAAATGAGCACAGATAAAGTTCCTTAAGCCAAATATGGAACAGACAAGAGCTACTCCTTGCTCAACGAAATGGACTCAACACCCCATATTAAACGCCTAAGAATGTACCTGACTAGTAAGTATCTTAAAACCTATGGATTGCTATGTCTCCAAAAGAGAATCAAGCGTGTGTACAGGGGCATAAACGCAGCAGTGATAGGATTGGAGGGGTTCGGTGAGCAAATGAAGACCCTTTGAAGTCATATTGCATGGTACCCATTCCACGGGTCTCAACTCTGCAGGTTTAAGGTATTCTTCCTTCAGCTAAAACATGCATGTGGAACCCGGAGTATGATCAACCGTGTGAACGGGAGACGTGTTCAAATATGTCTCAGTTTTCCTCCCCTGGTACTCGGGTGCAACATTCCAGACGCTTTACTAACACTCTCCCCACTTGGAGAGTCAGCGCCTTTAACCTCCTGTTTGGCCCAGTTTGCAATTTCTGCGGAAGATATACAGGAATAGGGAGAACCAATGAGAGACTAGCTGGAGGTGTCTGGACGGGCAAATTTAACTCTCATTTCCCACCAGGAAGAGGAAATAACCAAAGGCTCAGCGTGCCGTGCCGGAACCAGATTAGGGCCTGAAGCCATCCTGCGGTGTTGCGGCAGGTCACAAGAAAGCGAGTTGAAGAAAGGAGCTCAGGGTCACTGTAATTCACAAACCTGCAGAGTTATAAATGACAGCTATCGTCCAAAAATAGACTGAAGTAAGGCTGCCAAGAGGACTTGAAAGCGGGGCAGAATTGCAGGAAACCGATTTCAGGAGGTAGACTGGAATTGCATTGAAAGCATAGGAAAAGAGGCAGAACGTCCACAATGATGCACTTGGCCAAAAAGGGCGTATGCGTTTTTTCCTGAATATATTCAGGAAAACACGCATACGCCCTTTTTGGCCAACAAAGCAAGCTTGCAAAGGAAATCTGCACTACAATGAAGTCTCACTTCCCCCCAGTCAAAAGGGCCATCTGAAAAAAGTGTAAAATCCAGAAAGGCAGGACAGGCCATGGAGAACTGGGAGCCTTGTTATGCTGATGGGCGGGATGTAAGTTGCCAACAGACACTTGGGAGAAGTGTATGGTGTTTCCTGAAACATCTAAAAAACAAAGCAACAGAGCCTAGGGCACTTCCACTTATGGTCCTATAGATTAGGGAAATTAAAATAAAAATGACACAGCCACCGCAAAGTTTGGGATGCCTCTGTTTACAAGAACCTCATTTACCGTACAAGTTCAATATCACAGAAAGTGAAAAATGGATAAAGAACTTGTGGTACTTACGTACAATGCAGTATCACTCAGCAATGAAATCTATGTCATCAGGCCCGTAGCAGCATAATGAGTGGATTCAGGTACGATGATTCTAACTGAAATAAGTCACACAGAAAAAGAAACATCATAAGGTATCACTAATACACAGAATGTAAACTTGGCTACACAGGAACTGAATTCCAAAACAGAACAGGCTCTCAAATTTAGAAAACCAACTTATGCTTCCATAGGGGAAAGGTGAGTTGGGGTGCTGCAAAAAACCAGAGATTGCAATGAGCACAGATAAAGTTCCTTAAGCCAAATATGGAATAGACAAGAGCTACTCCTTGCTCAACGAATGGACTCAACACCGCATATTAAACGCCTAAGAATGTACCTGACTAGTAAGTATTTTAAAACCTATGGATTGCTATGTCTCCAAAAGAGAATCAAGCATGTGTACAGAGGCATAAACGCAGCAGTGATACGACTGGAGAGGTTCGGTGAGCATATGAAGACCCTTTGAAGTCGTACTGCATGGTACCCATAACAAGGGTCTCAACTCTGCAGGTTTAAGGTATTCTTCCTTCAGGTAAAACATGCATGTGGAACCCAGAGTATGATCAACCGTGTGAACGGGAGACGTGTTCAAATATGTCTCAGTTTTTCTCACCTGGTACTCGGGTGCAACATTCCAGACGCTTTACTTAAACTCTCCCAACTTGGACAGTCAGCGCCTTTAACCTCCTGTTTGGCCCAGTTTGCAATTTCTGCGGAAGATGAACAGGAATAGCGAGAACCAATGAGAGACTAGCTGGAGGTGTCTGGACGGGCAAATTTAACTCTCATTTCCCACCAGGAAGAGGAATTAACCAAAGGCTCAGCGTGCCGTGCCGGAACCAGATTAGGGCCTGAAGCCATCCTGCTGTGTTGCAGCCAGCTCACAAGAAAGCGAGTTGAAGAAAGGAGCTCAGGGGCACTGTAATTCACAAACCTGCAGAGTTATAAATGACAGCTATCGTCCAAAAATATACTGAAGTAAGGCTGCCAAGAGGACTTGAAAGCGGGGCAGAATTGCAGGAAACCGATTTCAGGAGGTAGACTGGAATTGCATTGAAAGCATAGGAAAAGAGGCAGAACGTCCACAATGATGCACTTGGCCAAAAAGGGCGTATGCGTATTTTCCTGAATATATACAGGAAAACACGCATACGCCCTTTTTGGCCAACCAAGCAAGCTTGCAAAGGAAATCTGCACTACAATGAAGTCTCACTTCCCCCCGGTCAAAAGGGCCATCTGAAAAAAGTGTAAAATCCAGAAAGGCAGGACAGGCCATGGAGAACTGGGAGCCTTGTTATGCTGATGGGCGGGATGTAAATTGCCAACAGACACTCTGGAGAAGTGTATGGTGTTTCCTGAAACATCTAAAAAACAAAGCAACAGAGCCTAGGGCACTTCCACTTATGGTCCTATAGCTTAGGGAAATTAAAATCAAAAAGACACAGCCACCCCAATGTTTGGAACGGCTCTGTTTACAAGAACCTCGTTTACAGTACAAGTTCAACATCGCAGAAAGTGAAAAATGGATAAAGAAGTTGTGGTATTTACTTACAAAGCAATATCACTCAGCAATGAAATCTGTGTCATCAGGCCCTTAGCAGCACAATGAGTGGATTCAGGTATGATGAGTCTAACTGAAATAAGTCACACAGAAAAAGAAACATCATAAGATATCAGTAATACACGGAATGGAAACTTGGCTACACAGGAACTGAATTACAGAACAGAACAGGGTCTCAAATTTAGAAAACCAACTTATGCTTGCTTAAGGGTAAAGGTGAGTTGGGGTGCTGCATAAAACCAGAGATTGAAATGAGCACAGATAAAGTTCCTTAAGCCAAATATGGAATAGACAAGAGCTACTCCTTGCTCAACGAAATGGACTCAACACCGCATATTAAACGCCTAAGAATGTACCTGACTAGTAAGTATCTTAAAACCTATGGATTGCTATGTCTCCGAAAGAGAATCAAGCATGTGTACAGGGGAATAAACGCAGCAGTGATAGGATTGGAGAGGTTCGGTGAGCAAATGAAGACCCTTTGAAGTCATATTGCATGGTACCCATTCCACGGGTTTCAACCATCCAGGTTTAAGGTATTCTTCCTTCAGCTAAAACATGCATGTGGAACCTAGAGTATGATCAACCATGTGATCGGGAGACGTGTTCAAATATGTCTCAGTTTTCCTCCCCTGGTACTCGGGTGCAACATTCCAGACGCTTTACTAACACTCTCCCGACTTGGAGAGTCAGTCCCTTTAACCTCCTGTTTGGCCCAGTTTGCAATTTCTGCGGAAGATGAACAGGAATAGCGAGAACCAATGAGAGACTAGCTGGAGGTGTCTGAACGGGCAAATTTAACTCTCATTTCCCACCAGGAAGAGGAATTAACCAAAGGCTCAGCGTGCCGTGCCAGAACCAGATTAGGGCCTGAAGCCATCCTGCGGTGTTGCGGCCAGCTCACAAGAAAGCGAGTTGAAGAAAGGAGCTCAGGGGCACTGTAATTCACAAACCTGCAGAGTTATAAATGACAGCTATCGTCCAAAAATAGACTGAAGTAAGGCTGCCAAGAGGACTTGAAAGCGGGGCAGAATTGCAGGAAACCGATTTCAGGAGGTAGACTGGAATTGCATTGAAAGCATAGGAAAAGAGGCAGAACGTCCACAATGATGCACTTGGCCAAAAAGGGCGTATGCGTTTTTTCCTGAATATATTCAGGAAAAAACGCATACGCCCTTTTTGGCCAACCAAGCAAGCTTGCAAAGGAAATCTGCACTACAATGAAGTCTCACTTCCCCCCGGTCAAAAGGGCCATCTGAAAAAAGTGTAAAATCCAGAAAGGCAGGACAGGCCATGGAGAACTGGGAGCCTTGTTATGCTGATGGGCGGGATGTAAATTGCCAACAACCACTCGGGAGAAGTGTATGGTGTTTCCTGAAACATCTAAAAAACAAAGCAACAGAACCTAGGGCACTTCCACTTATGGTCCTATAGCTTAGGGAAATTAAAATCAAAAAGACACAGCCACCCCAAAGTTTGGAACGGCTCTGTTTACAAGAACCTCGTTTACAGTACAAGTTCAACATCGCAGAAAGCGAAAAATGGATAAAGAAGTTGTGGTATTTACTTACAAAGCAATATCACTCAGCAATGAAATCTGTGTCATCAGGCCCTTAGCAGCACAATGAGTGGATTCAGGTATGATGATTCTAACTGAAATAAGTCACACAGAAAAAGAAACATCATAAGATATCAGTAATGCACGGAATATAAACTTGGCTACACAGGAACTGAATTATAGAACAGAACAGGGTCTCAAATTTAGAAAACCAACTTATGCTTGCTTAAGGGTAAAGGTGAGTTGGGGTGCTGCATAAAACCAGAGATTGAAATGAGCACAGATAAAGTTCCTTAAGCCAAATATGGAATAGACAAGAGCTACTCCTTGCTCAATGAAATGGACTCAACACCGCATATTAAACGCCTAAGAATGTACCTGACTAGTAACTATCTTAAAACCTATGGATTGCTATGTCTCCGAAAGAGAATCAAGCATGTGTACAGGGGCATAAACGCAGCAGTGATAGGATTGGAGAGGTTTGGTGAGCAAATGAAGACCCTTTGAAGTCATATTGCATGGTACCCATTACACGGGTCTTAACTCTCCAAGTTTAAGGTATTCTTCCTTCAGCTAAAACCTGCATGTGGAACCCAGAGTATGATCAACCATGTGATCGGGAGACGTGTTCAAATATGTCTCAGTTTTCGTACCCTGGTACTCGGGTGCAACATTCCAGACGCTTTACTAACACTCTCCCGTCTTGGAGAGTCAGTCCCTTTAACCTCCTGTTTGGCCCAGTTTGCAATTTCTGTGGAAGATGAACAGGAATAGCGAGAACCAATGAGAGACTAGCTGGAGGTGTCTGGACGGGCAAATTTAACTCTCATTTCCCACCAGGAAGAGGAATTAACCAAAGGCTCAGCGTGCCGTGCCAGAACCAGATTAGGGCCTGAAGCCATCCTGCTGTGTTGCGGCCAGCTCACAAGAAAGCGAGTTGAAGAAAGGAGCTCAGGGGCACTGTAATTCACAAACCTGCAGAGTTATAAATGACAGCTATCGTCCAAAAATATACTGAAGTAAGGCTGCCAAGAGGACTTGAAAGCGGGGCAGAATTGCAGGAAACCGATTTCAGGAGGTAGACTGGAATTGCATTGAAAGCATAGGAAAAGAGGCAGAACGTCCACAATGATGCACTTGGCCAAAAAGGGCGTATGCGTGTTTTCCTGAATATATTCAGGAAAACACGCATACGCCCTTTTTGGCCAACCAAGCAAGCTTGCAAAGGAAATCTGCACTACAATGAAGTCTCACTTCCCCCCGGTCAAAAGGGCCATCTGAAAAAAGTGTAAAATCCAGAAAGGCAGGACAGGCCATGGAGAACTGGGAGCCTTGTTATGCTGATGGGCGGGATGTAAATTGCCAACAGACACTCCGGAGAAGTGTATGGTGTTTCCTGAAACATCTAAAAAACAAAGCAACAGAGCCTAGGGCACTTCCACTTATGGTCCTATAGCTTAGGGAAATTAAAATCAAAAAGACACAGCCACCCCAAAGTTTGGGACGACTCTGTTTACAAGAACCTCATTTACCGTACAAGTTCAATATCACAGAAAGTGAAAAAAGGATAAAGAACTTGTGGTACTTACGTACAATGCAGTATCACTCAGCAATGAAATCTATGTCATCAGGCCCGTAGCAGCATAATGAGTGGATTCAGGTACGATGATTCTAACTGAAATAAGTCACACAGAAAAAGAAACATCATAAGATATCACTAATACACAGAATGTAAACTTGGCTACACAGGACCTGAATTCCAAAATAGAACAGGGTCTCAAATTTAGAAAAGCAACTTATGCTTGCTTAAGGGGAAAGGTGAGTTGGGGTGCTGCATAAAACCAGAGATTGAAATGAGCACAGATAAAGTTCCTTAAGCCAAATATGGAATAGACAAGAGCTACTCCTTGCTCAACGAAATGAACACAACACCCCATATTAAACGCCTAAGAATGTACCTGACTAGTAAGTATCTTAAAACCTATGGATTGCTATGTCTCCAAAAGAGAATCAAGCCTGTGTACAGGGGTGTAAACGCAGCAATGATAGGATTGGATAGGTTCGGTGAGCAAATGAAGACCCTTTGAAGTCATATTGCATGGTACCCATTCCACGGGTCTCAACTCTGCAGGTTTAAGGTATTCTTCCTTTAGCTAAAACATGCATGTAGAACCCAGAGTATGATCAACCGTGTGAACGGGAGACGTGTTCAAATATGTCTCAGTTCTTCTCCCCTGGTACTCGGGTGCAACATTCCAGACGCTTTACTAACACTCTCCCCACTTGGAGAGTCAGCGCCTTTAACCTCCTGTTTGGCCCAGTTTGCAATTTCTGCGCAAGATGAACAGGAATAGGGAGAACCAATGAGAGACTAGCTGGAGGTGTCTGGACGGGCAAATTTAACTCTCATTTCCCACCAGGAAGAGGAAATAACCAAAGGCTCAGCGTGCCATGTCGGAACCAGATTAGGGCCTGAAGCCATCCTGCGGTGTTGCGGCCTGCTCAAAAGAAAGCGAGTTGAAGAAAGGAGCTCAGGGGCACTGTAATTCACAAACCTGCAGAGTTATAAATGACAGCTATCGTCCAAAAATAGACTGAAGTAAGGCTGCCAAGAGGACTTGAAAGCGGGGCAGAATTGCAGGAAACCGATTTCAGGAGGTAGACTGGAATTGCATTGAAAGCATAGGAAAAGAGGCAGAACGTCCACAATGATGCACTTGGCCAAAAAGGGCGTATGCGTTTTTTCCTGAATATATTCAGGAAAAAACGCATACGCCCTTTTTGGCCAACCAAGCAAGCGTGCAAAGGAAATCTGCACTACAATGAAGTCTCACTTCCCCCCGGTCAAAAGGGCCATCTGAAAAAAGTGTAAAATCCAGAAAGGCAGGACAGGCCATGGAGAACTGGGAGCCTTGTTATGCTGATGGGCGGGATGTAAATTGCCAACAACCACTCGGGAGAAGTGAATGGTGTTTCCTGAAACATCTAAAAAACAAAGCAACAGAGCCTAGGGCACTTCCACTTATGGTCCTATAGCATAGGGAAATTAAAATCAAAAAGACACAGCCACCCCAAAGTTTGGGACGACTCTGTTTACAAGAACCTCATTTATCGTACAAGTTCAATATCACATAAAGTGAAAAATGGATAAAGAACTTGTGGTACTTACGTACAATGCAGTATCACTCAGCAATGAAATCTATGTCATCAGGCACGTAGCAGCATAATGAGTGGATTCAGGTACGATGATTCTAACTGAAATAAGTCACACAGAAAAAGAAACATCATAAGATATCACTAATACAAAGAATGTAAACTTGGCTACACAGGAACTGAATTACAGAACAGAACAGAGTCTCAAATTTAGAAAACCAACTTATGCTTGCTTAAGGGGAAAGGTGAGTTGGGGTGCTGCATAAAACCAGAGATTGAAATGAGCACAGATAAAGTTCCTTAAGCCAAATATGGAATAGACAAGAGCTACTCCTTGCTCAACGAAATGGACTCAACACTGCATATTAAACGCCTAAGAATGTACCTGACTAGTAAGTATCTTAAAACCTATGGATTGCTATGTCTCCGAAAGAGAATCAAGCATGTGTACAGGGGCATAAACGCAGCAGTGATAGGATTGGATAGGTTCGGTGAACAAATGAAGACCCTTTGAAGTCATATTGCATGGTACCCATTACACGGGTCTCAACTCTCAAGGTTTAAGGTATTCTTCCTTCAGCTAAAACATGCATGTGGAACCCAGAGTATGATCAACCATGTGATCAGGAGACGTGTTCAAATATGTCTCAGTTTTCCTCCCCTGGTACTCGGGTGCAACATTCCAGACGCTTTACTAACACTCTCCCGACTTGGAGAGTCAATCCCTTTATCCTCCTGTTTGGCCCAGTTTGCAATTTCTGCGGAAGATGAACAGGAATAGCGAGAACCAATGAGAGACTAGCTGGAGGTGTCTGGACGGGCAAATTTAACTCTCATTTCCCACCAGGAAGAGGAATTAACCAAAGGCTCAGCATGCCGTGCCAGAACCAGATTAGGGCCTGAAGCCATCCTGCGGTGTTGCGGCCAGCTCACAAGAAAGCGAGTTGAAGAAAGGAGCTCAGGGGCACTGTAATTCACAAACCTGCAGAGTTATAAATGACAGCTATCGTCCAAAAATAGACTGAAGTAAGGCTGCCAAGAGGACTTGAAAGCGGGGCAGAATTGCAGGAAACCGATTTCAGGAGGTAGACTGGAATTGCATTGAAAGCATAGGAAAAGAGGCAGAACGTCCACAATGATGCACTTGGCCAAAAAGGGCGTATGCGTTTTTTCCTGAATATATTCAGGAAAAAACGCATACGCCCTTTTTGGCCAACCAAGCAAGCTTGCAAAGGAAATCTGCACTACAATGAAGTCTCACTTCCCCCCGGTCAAAAGGGCCATCTGAAAAAAGTGTAAAATCCAGAAAGGCAGGACAGGCCATGGAGAACTGGGAGCCTTGTTATGCTGATGGGTGGGATGTAAATTGCCAACAACCACTCGGGAGAAGTGTATGGTGTTTCCTGAAACATCTAAAAAACAAAGCAACAGAACCTAGGGCACTTCCACTTATGGTCCTATAGCTTAGGGAAATTAAAATCAAAAACACACAGCCACCCCAAAGTTTGGAACGGCTCTGTTTACAAGAACCTCGTTTACAGTACAAGTTCAACATCGCAGAAAGCGAAAAATGGATAAAGAAGTTGTGGTATTTACTTACAAAGCAATATCACTCAGCAATGAAATCTGTGTCATCAGGCCCTTAGCAGCACAATGAGTGGATTCAGGTATGATGATTCTAACTGAAATAAGTCACACAGAAAAAGAAACATCATAAGATATCAGTAATGCACGGAATGTAAACTTGGCTACACAGGAACTGAATTATAGAACAGAACAGGGTCTCAAATTTAGAAAAGCAACTTATGCTTGCTTAAGGGTAAAGGTGAGTTGGGGTGCTGCATAAAACCAGAGATTGAAATGAGCACAGGTAAAGTTCCTTAAGCCAAATATGGAATAGACAAGAGCTACTCCTTGCTCAATGAAATGGACTCAACACCGCATATTAAACGCCTAAGAATGTACCTGACTAGTAAGTATCTTAAAACCTATGGATTGCTATGTCTCCGAAAGAGAATCAAGCATGTGTACAGGGGCATAAACGCAGCAGTGATAGGATTGGAGAGGTTCGGTGAGCAAATGAAGACCCTTTGAAGTCATATTGCATGGTACCCATTACACGGGTCTTAACTCTCCAGGTTTAAGGTATTCTTCCTTCAGCTAAAACCTGCATGTGGAACCCAGAGTATCATCAACCATGTGATCGGGAGACGTGTTCAAATATGTCTCAGTTTTCGTACCCTGGTACTCGGGTGCAACATTCCAGACGCTTTACTAACACTCTCCCGACTTGGAGAGTCAGTCCCTTTAACCTCCTGTTTGGCCCAGTTTGCAATTTCTGTGGAAGATGAACAGGAATAGCGAGAACCAATGAGAGACTAGCTGGAGGTGTCTGGACGGGCAAATTTAACTCTCATTTCCCACCAGGAAGAGGAATTAACCAAAGGCTCAGCGTGCCGTGCCAGAACCAGATTAGGGCCTGAAGCCATCCTGCGGTGTTGCGGCCAGCTCACAAGAAAGCGAGTTGAAGAAAGGAGCTCAGGGGCACTGTAATTCACAAACCTGCAGAGTTATAAATGACAGCTATCGTCCAAAAATAGACTGAAGTAAGGCTGCCAAGAGGACTTGAAAGCGGGGCAGAATTGCAGGAAACCGATTTCAGGAGGTAGACTGGAATTGCATTGAAAGCATAGGAAAAGAGGCAGAACGTCCACAATGATGCACTTGGCCAAAAAGGGCGTATGCGTTTTTTCCTGAATATATTCAGGAAAAACCGCATACGCCCTTTTTGGCCAACCAAGCAAGCTTGCAAAGGAAATCTGCACTACAATGAAGTCTCACTTCCCCCCGGTCAAAAGGGCCATCTGAAAAAAGTGTAAAATCCAGAAAGGCAGGACAGGCCATGGAGAACTGGGAGCCTTGTTATGCTGATGGGCGGGATGTAAATTGCCAAAAGACACTCGGGAGAATTGTATGGTGTTTCCTGAAACATCTAAAAAACAAAGCAACAGAGCCTAGGGCACTTCCACTTATGGTCCTATAGCTTAGGGAAATTAAAACAAAAAAGACACAGCCACCCCAAAGTTTGGGACAGCTCTGTTTACAAGAACCTCGTTTACCGTACAAGTTCAATATCACAGAAAGTGAAAAATGGATAAAGAACTTGTGGTACTTACGTACAATGCAGTATCATTCAGCAATGAAATCTATGTCATCAGGCCCGTAGCAGCATAATGAGTGGATTCAGGTACGATGATTCTAACTGAAATAAGTCACACAGAAAAAGAAACATCATAAGATATCACTAATACACGGAATGTAAACTTGGCTACACAGGAACTGAATTCCAAAACAGAACAGGGTCTCAAATTTAGAAAACCAACTTATGCTTGCTTAAGGGGAAAGGTGAGTTGGGGTGCTGCATAAAACCAGAGATTGAAATGAGCACAGATAAAGTTCCTTAAGCCAAATATGGAATAGACAAGAGCTACTCCTTGCTCAACGAAATGGACTCAACACCCCATATTAAACGCCTAAGAATGTACCTGACTAGTAAGTATCTTAAAACCTATGGATTGCTATGTCTCCAAAAGAGAATCAAGCGTGTGTACAGGGGCATAAACGCAGCAGTGATAGGATTGGAGGGGTTCGGTGAGCAAATGAAGACCCTTTGAAGTCATATTGCATGGTACCCATTCCACGGGTCTCAACTCTGCAGGTTTAAGGTATTCTTCCTTCAGCTAAAACATGCATGTGGAACCCGGAGTATGATCAACCGTGTGAACGGGAGACGTGTTCAAATATGTCTCAGTTTTCCTCCCCTGGTACTCGGGTGCAACATTCCAGACGCTTTACTTAAACTCTCCCAACTTGGACAGTCAGCGCCTTTAACCTCCTGTTTGGCCCAGTTTGCAATTTCTGCGGAAGATGAACAGGAATAGCGAGAACCAATGAGAGACTAGCTGGAGGTGTCTGGACGGGCAAATTTAACTCTCATTTCCCACCAGGAAGAGGAATTAACCAAAGGCTCAGCGTGCCGTGCCGGAACCAGATTAGGGCCTGAAGCCATCCTGCTGTGTTGCGGCCAGCTCACAAGAAAGCGAGTTGAAGAAAGGAGCTCAGGGGCACTGTAATTCACAAACCTGCAGAGTTATAAATGACAGCTATCGTCCAAAAATATACTGAAGTAAGGCTGCCAAGAGGACTTGAAAGCGGGGCAGAATTGCAGGAAACCGATTTCAGGAGGTAGACTGGAATTGCATTGAAAGCATAGGAAAAGAGGCAGAACGTCCACAATGATGCACTTGGCCAAAGAGGGCGTATGCGTTTTTTCCTGAATATATTCAGGAAAAAACGCATACGCCCTTTTTGGCCAACCAAGCAAGCTTGCAAAGGAAATCTGCACTACAATGAAGTCTCACTTCCCCCCGGTCAAAAGGGCCATCTGAAAAAAGTGTAAAATCCAGAAAGGCAGGACAGGCCATGGAGAACTGGGAGCCTTGTTATGCTGATGGGCGGGATGTAAATTGCCAACAGACACTCGGGAGAAGTGTATGGTGTTTCCTGAAACATCTAAAAAACAAAGCAACAGAGCCTAGGGCACTTCCACTTATGGTCCTATAGCTTAGGGAAATTAAAATCAAAAAGACACAGCCACCCCAAAGTTTGGGACGACTCTGTTTACAAGAACCTCATTTACCGTACAAGTTCAATATCACAGAATGTGAAAAATGGATAAAGAACTTGTGGTACTTACGTACAATGCAGTATCACTCAGCAATGAAATCTATGTCATCAGGCCCGTAGCAGCATAATGAGTGGATTCAGGTACGATGATTCTAACTGAAATAAGTCACACAGAAAAAGAAACATCATAAGATATCACTAATACACAGAATGTAAACTTGGCTACACAGGACCTGAATTCCAAAACAGAACAGGGTCTCAAATTTAGAAAAGCAACTTATGCTTGCTTAATGGGAAAGGTGAGTTGGGGTGCTGCATAAAACCAGAGATTGAAATGAGCACAGATAAAGTTCCTTAAGCCAAATATGGAATAGACAAGAGCTACTCCTTGCTCAACGAAATGGACACAACACCCCATATTAAAAGCCTAAGAATGTACCTGACTAGTAAGTATCTTAAAACCTATGGATTGCTATGTCTCCAAAAGAGAATCAAGCCTGTGTACAGGGGTGTAAACGCAGCAGTGATAGGATTGGATAGGTTCGGTGAGCAAATGAAGACCCTTTGAAGTCATATTGCATGGTACCCATTCCACGGGTCTCAACTCTGCAGGTTTAAGGTATTCTTCCTTCAGCTAAAACATGCATGTGGAACCCAGAGTATGATCAACCGTGTGAACGGGAGACGTGTTCAAATATGTCTCAGTTCTTCTCCCCTGGTACTCGGGTGCAACATTCCAGACGCTTTACTAACACTCTCCCCACTTGGAGAGTCAGCGCCTTTAACCTCCTGTTTGGCCCAGTTTGCAATTTCTGCGCAAGATGAACAGGAATAGGGAGAACCAATGAGAGACTAGCTGGAGGTGTCTGGACGGGCAAATTTAACTCTCATTTCCCACCAGGAAGAGGAAATAACCAAAGGCTCAGCGTGCCATGTCGGAACCAGATTAGGGCCTGAAGCCATCCTGCGGTGTTGCGGCCTGCTCAAAAGAAAGCGAGTTGAAGAAAGGAGCTCAGGGGCACTGTAATTCACAAACCTGCAGAGATATAAATGACAGCTATCGTCCAAAAATAGACTGAAGTAAGGCTGCCAAGAGGACTTGAAAGCGGGGCAGAATTGCAGGAAACCGATTTCAGGAGGTAGACTGGAATTGCATTGAAAGCATAGGAAAAGAGGCAGAACGTCCACAATGATGCACTTGGCCAAAAAGGGCGTATGCGTTTTTTCCTGAATATATTCAGGAAAAAACGCATACGCACTTTTTGGCCAACCAAGCAAGCTTGCAAAGGAAATCTGCACTACAATGAAGTCTCACTTCCCCCCGGTCAAAAGGGCCATCTGAAAAAAGTGTAAAATCCAGAAAGGCAGGACAGGCCATGGAGAACTGGGAGCCTTGTTATACTGATGGGCGGGATTTAAATTGCCAACAGACACTCGGGAGAAGTGTATCGTGTTTCCTGAAACATCTAAAAAACAAAGCAACAGAGCCTAGGGCACTTCCACTTATGGTCCTATAGCATAGGGAAATTAAAATCAAAAAGACACAGCCACCCCAAAGTTTGGGACGACTCTGTTTACAAGAACCTCATTTATCGTACAAGTTCAATATCACATAAAGTGAAAAATGGATAAAGAACTTGTGGTACTTACGTACAATGCAGTATCACTCAGCAATGAAATCTATGTCATCAGGCCCGTAGCAGCATAATGAGTGGATTCAGGTACGATGATTCTAATTGAAATAAGTCACACAGAAAAAGAAACATCATAAGATATCAGTAATACACGGAATGGTAACTTGGCTACACAGGAACTGAATTAGAAAACAGAACAGGGTCTCAAATTTAGAAAACCAACTTATGCTTGCTTAAGGGGAAAGGTGAGTTGGGGTGCTGCATAAAACCAGAGATTGAAATGAGCACAGATAAAGTTCCTTAAGCCAAATATGGAATAGACAAGAGCTACTCCTTGCTCAACGAAATGGACTGAACACCGCATATTAAACGCCTAAGAATGTACCTGACTAGTAAGTATCTTAAAACCTATGGATTGCTATGTCTCCGAAAGAGAATCAAGCATGTGTACAGGTGCATAAACGCAGCAGTGATAGGATTGGAGAGGTTCGGTGAGCAAATGAAGACCCTTTGAAGTCATATTGCATGGTACCCATTCCACGGGTTTCAACTACCCAGGTTTAAGGTATTCTTCCTTCAGCTAAAACATGCATGTGGAACCTAGAGTATGATCAACCATGTGATCGGGAGACGTGTTCAAATATGTCTCAGTTTTCGTACCCTGGTACTCGGGTGCAACATTCCAGACGCTTTACTAACACTCTCCCGACTTGGAGAGTCAGTCCCTTTAACCTCCTGTTTGGCCCAGTTTGCAATTTCTGCGGAAGATGAACAGGAATAGCGAGAACCAATGAGAGGCTAGCTGGAGGTGTCTGGACGGGCAAATTTAACTCTCATTTCCCACCAGGAAGAGGAAATAACCAAAGGCTCAGCGTGCCGTACCGGAACCAGATTAGGGCCTGAAGCCATCCTGCGGTGTTGCGGCCAGCTCAAAAGAAAGCGAGTTGAAGAAAGGAGCTCAGGGGCACTGTAATTCACAAACCTGCAGAGTTATAAATGACAGCTATCGTCCAAAAATAGACTGAAGTAAGGCTGCCAAGAGGACTTGAAAGCGGGGCAGAATTGCAGGAAACCGATTTCAGGAGGTAGACTGGAATTGCATTGAAAGCATAGGAAAAGAGGCAGAACGTCCACAATGATGCACTTGGCCAAAAAGGGCGTATGCGTTTTTTCCTGAATATATTCAGGAAAAAACGCATACGCCCTTTTTGGCCAACCAACCAAGCTTGCAAAGGAAATCTGCACTACAATGAAGTCTCACTTCCCCCCGGTCAAAAGGGCCATCTGAAAAAAGTGTAAAATCCAGAAAGGCAGGACAGGCCATGGAGAACTGGGAGCCTTGTTATGCTGATGGGCGGGATGTAAATTGCCAACAACCACTCGGGAGAAGTGTATGGTGTTTCCTGAAACATCTAAAAAACAAAGCAACAGAGCCTAGGGCACTTCCACTTATGGTCCTATAGCTTAGGGAAATTAAAATCAAAAAGACACAGCCACCCCAAAGTTTGGAATGCCTCTGTTTACAAGAACCTCGTTTAAAGTACAAGTTCAACATCGCAGAAAGTGAAAAATGGATAAAGAAGTTGTGGTATTTACTTACAAAGCAATATCACTCAGCAATGAAATCTGTGTCATCAGGCCCTTAGCAGCACAATGAGTGGATTCAGGTATGATGATTCTAACTGAAATAAGTCACACAGAAAAAGAAACATCATAAGATATCAGTAATACACGGAATGTAAACTTGGCTACACAGGAACTGAATTACAGAACAGAACAGGGTCTAAAATTTAGAAAACCAACTTATGCTTGCTTAAGGGGAAAGGTGAGTTGGGGTGCTGCATAAAACCAGAGATTGAAATGAGCACAGATAAAGTTCCTTAAGCCAAATATGGAATAGACAAGAGCTACTCCTTGCTCAACGAAATGGACTCAACACCGCATATTAAACGCCTAAGAATGTACCTGACTAGTAAGTATCTTAAAACCTATGGATTGCTATGTCTCCGAAAGAGAATCAAGCATGTGTACAGGGGCATAAAGGCAGCAGTGATAGGATTGGAGAGGTTCGGTGAGCAAATGAAGACCCTTTGAAGTCATATTGCATGGTACCCATTCCACGGGTTTCAACTACCCATGTTTAAGGTATTCTTCCTTCAGCTAAAACTTGTATGTGGAACCCAAGTATGATCGACCATGTGAACGGGAGACGTGTTCAAATATGTCTCAGTTTTCCTCCCCTGGTACTCGGGTGCAAAATTCCAGACGCTTTACTAACACTCTCCCCACTTGGAGAGTCAGCGCCTTTAACCTCCTGTTTGGCCCAGTTTGCAATTTCTGCGGAAGATGAACAGGAATAGCGAGAACGAATGAGAGACTAGCTGGAGGTGTCTGGACGGGCAAATTTAACTCTCATTTCCCACCAGGATGAGGAAATAACCAAAGGCTCAGCGTGCCGTGCCGGAACCATATTAGGGCCTGAAGCCATCCTGCGGTGTTACGGCCAGGTCACAAGAAAGCGAGTTGAAGAAAGGAGCTCAGGGGCACTGTAATTCACAAACCTGCAGAGTTATAAATGACAGCTATCGTCCAAAAATAGACTGAAGTAAGGCTGCCAAGAGGACTTGAAAGCGGGGCAGAATTGCAGGAAACCGATTTCAGGAGGTAGACTGGAATTACATTGAAAGCATAGGAAAAGAGGCAGACCGTCCACAATGATGCACTTGGCCAAAAAGGGCGTATGCGTTTTTTCCTGAATATATTCAGGAAAACACGCATACGCCCTTTTTGGCCAACCAAGCAAGCTTGCAAAGGAAATCTGCACTACAATGAAGTCTCACTTCCCCCCGGTCAAAAGGGCCATCTGAAAAAAGTGTAAAATCCAGAAAGGCAGGACAGGCCATGGAGAACTGGGAGCCTTGTTATGCTGATGGGCGGGATTTAAATTGCCAACAGACACTTGGGAGAAGTGTATGGTGTTTCCTGAAACATCTAAAAAACAAAGCAACAGAGCCTAGGGCACTGCCACTTATGGTCCTATAGCTTAGGGAAATTAAAATCAAAAAGACACAGCCACCCCAAAGTTTGGGACGCCTCTGTTTACAAGAACCTCGTTTACAGTACAAGTTCAACATCACAGAAAGTGAAAAATGGATAAAGAAGTTGTGGTATTTACTTACAAAGCAATATCACTCAGCAATGAAATCTATGTCATCAGGCCCTTAGCAGCACAATGAGTGGATTCAGGTATGATGATTCTAACTGAAATAAGTCACACAGAAAAAGAAACATCATAAGATATCAGTAATACACGGAATGGAAACTTGGCTACACAGGAACTGAATTACAGAACAGAACAGGGTCTCAAATTTAGAAAACCAACTTATGCTTGCTTAAGGGGAAAGGTGAGTTGGGGTGCTGCATAAAACCAGAGATTGAAATGAGCACAGATAAAGTTCCTTAAGCCAAATATGGAATAGACAAGAGCTACTCCTTGCTCAACGAAATGGACACAACACCCCATATTAAAAGCCTAAGAATGTACCTGACTAGTAAGTATCTTAAAACCTATGGATTGCTATGTCTCCAAAAGAGAATCAAGCCTGTGTACAGGGGTGTAAACGCAGCAGTGATAGGATTGGAGAGGTTCGGTGAGCAAATGAAGACCCTTTGAAGTCATATTGCATGGTACCCATTCCACGGGTCTCAACTCTGCAGGTTTAAGGTATTCTTCCTTCAGCTAAAACATGCATGTGGAACCCAGAGTATGATCAACCGTGTGAACGGGAGATGTGTTCAAATATGTCTCAGTTCTTCTCCCCTGGTACTCGGGTGCAACATTCCAGACGCTTTACTAACACTCTCCCCACTTGGAGAGTCAGCGCCTTTAACCTCCTGTTTGGCCCAGTTTGCAATTTCTGTGCAAGATGAACAGGAATAGGGAGAACCAATGAGAGACTAGCTGGAGGTGTCTGGACGGGCAAATTTAACTCTCATTTCCCACCAGGAAGAGGAAATAACCAAAGGCTCAGCGTGCCATGTCGGAACCAGATTAGGGCCTGAAGCCATCCTGCGGTGTTGCGGCCTGCTCAAAAGAAAGCGAGTTGAAGAAAGGAGCTCAGGGGCACTGTAATTCACAAACCTGCAGAGTTATAAATGACAGCTATCGTCCAAAAATATACTGAAGTAAGGCTGCCAAGAGGACTTGAAAGCGGGGCAGAATTGCAGGAAACCGATTTCAGGAGGTAGACTGGAATTGCATTGAAAGCATAGGAAAAGAGGCAGAACGTCCACAATGATGCACTTGGCCAAAAAGGGCGTATGCGTTTTTTCCTGAATATATTCAGGAAAAAACGCATACGCCCTTTTTGGCCAACCAAGCAAGCTTGCAAAGGAAATCTGCACTACAATGAAGTCTCACTTCCCCCCGGTCAAAAGGGCCATCTGAAAAAAGTGTAAAATCCAGAAAGGCAGGACAGGCCATGGAGAACTGGGAGCCTTGTTATGCTGATGGGCGGGATTTAAATTGCCAACAGACACTCGGGAGAAGTGTATGGTGTTTCCTGAAACATCTAAAAAACAAAGCAACAGAGCCTAGGGCACTTCCACTTATGGTCCTATAGCATAGGGAAATTAAAATCAAAAAGACACAGCCACCCCAAAGTTTGGGACGACTCTGTTTACAAGAACCTCATTTATCATACAAGTTCAATATCACATAAAGTGAAAAATGGATAAAGAACTTGTGGTACTTACGTACAATGCAGTATCACTCAGCAATGAAATCTATGTCATCAGGCCCGTAGCAGCATAATGAGTGGATTCAGGTACGATGATTCTAATTGAAATAAGTCACACAGAAAAAGAAACATCATAAGATATCACTAATACAAAGAATGTAAACTTGGCTACCCAGGAACTGAATTACAGAACAGAACAGGGTCTCAAATTTAGAAAACCAACTTATGCTTGCTTAAGGGGAAAGGTGAGTTGGGGTGCTGCATAAAACCAGAGATTGAAATGAGCACAGATAAAGTTCCTTAAGCCAAATATGGAATAGACAAGAGCTACTCCTTGCTCAACGAAATGGACTCAACACCGCATATTAAACGCCTAAGAATGTACCTGACTAGTAAGTAACTTAAAACCTATGGATTGCTATGTCTCCGAAAGAGAATCAAGCATGTGTACAGGGGCATAAACGCAGCAGTGATAGGATTGGATAGGTTCGGTGAACAAATGAAGACCCTTTGAAGTCATATTGCATGGTACCCATTCCACGGGTTTCAACTACCTAGGTTTAAGGTATTCTTCCCTCAGCTAAAACATGCATGTGGAACCCAGAGTATGATCAACCATGTGATCGGGAGACGTGTTCAAATATGTCTCAGTTTTCCTCCCCTGGTACTCGGGTGCAACATTCCAGACGCTTTACTAACACTCTCCCCACTTGGAGAGTCAGCGCCTTTAACCTCCTGTTTGACACAGTTTGCAATTTCTGCGGAAGATGAACAGGAATAGCGAGAACCAATGAGAGGCTAGCTGGAGGTGTCTGGACGGGCAAATTTAACTCTCATTTCCCACCAGGAAGAGGAAATAACCAAAGGCTCAGCGTGCCGTGCCGGAACCAGATTAGGGCCTGAAGCCATCCTGCGGTGTTTCGGCCAGGTCACAAGAAAGCGAGTTGAAGAAAGGAGCTCAGGGGCACTGTAATTCACAAACCTGCAGAGTTATAAATGACAGCTAACATCCAAAAATATACTGAAGTAAGGCTGCCAAGAGGACTTGAAACGGGGCAGAATTGCAGGAAACCGATTTCAGGAGGTAGACTGGAATTGCATTGAAAGCATAGGAAAAGAGGCAGAACGTCCACAATGATGCACTTGGCCAAAAAGGGCGTATGCGTTTTTTCCTGAATATATTCAGGAAAAAACGCATACGCCCTTTTTGGCCAACCAAGCAAGCTTGCAAAGGAAATCTGCACTACAATGAAGTCTCACTTCCCCCCGGTCAAAAGGGCTATCTGAAAAAAGTGCAAAATCCAGAAAGGCAGGACAGGCCATGGAGAACTGGGAGCCTTGTTATGCTGATGGGCGGGATTTAAATTGCCAACAGACACTCGGGAGAAGTGTATGGTGTTTCCTGAAACATCTAAAAAACAAAGCAACAGAACCTAGGGCACTTCCACTTATGGTCCTATAGCTTAGGGAAATTAAAATCAAAAAGACACAGCCACCCCAAAGTTTGGGACGCCTCTGTTTACAAGAACCTCGTTTACCGTACAAGTTCAATATCACAGAAAGTGAAAAATGGATAAAGAAGTTGTGGTACTCATGTACAATGCAGTATCACTCACAATGAAATCTATGTCATCAGGCCCTTAGCAGCATAATGAGTGGATTCAGGTACGATGATTCTAACTGAAATAAGTCACACAGAAAAAGAAACATCATAAGATATCAGTAATACACGGAATGGTAACTTGGCTACACAGGAACTGAATTAGAAAACAGAACAGGGTCTCAAATTTAGAAAACCAACTTATGCTTGCTTAAGGGGAAAGGTGAGTTGGGGTGCTGCATAAAACCAGAGATTGAAATGAGCACAGATAAAGTTCCTTAAGCCAAACATGGAATAGACAAGAGCTACTCCTTGCTCAACGAAATGGACTGAACACCGCATATTAAACGCCTAAGAATGTACCTGACTAGTAAGTATCTTAAAACCTATGGATTGCTATGTCTCCGAAAGAGAATCAAGCATGTGTACAGGTGCATAAACGCAGCAGTGATAGGATTGGAGAGGTTCGGTGAGCAAATGAAGACCCTTTGAAGTCATATTGCATGGTACCCATTCCACGGGTTTCAACTACCCAGGTTTAAGGTATTCTTCCTTCAGCTAAAACATGCATGTGGAACCTAGAGTATGATCAACCATGTGATCGGGAAACGTGTTCAAATATGTCTCAGTTTTCGTACCCTGGTACTCGGGTGCAACATTCCAGACGCTTTACTAACACTCTCCCGACTTGGAGAGTCAGTCCCTTTAACCTCCTGTTTGGCCCAGTTTGCAATTTCTGCGGAAGATGAACAGGAATAGCGAGAACCAATGAGAGGCTAGCTGGAGGTGTCTGGACGGGCAAATTTAACTCTCATTTCCCACCAGGAAGAGGAAATAACCAAAGGCTCAGCGTGCCGTACCGGAACCAGATTAGGGCCTGAAGCCATCCTGCGGTGTTGCGGCCAGCTCAAAAGAAAGCGAGTTGAAGAAAGGAGCTCAGGGGCACTGTAATTCACAAACCTGCAGAGTTATAAATGACAGCTATCGTCCAAAAATAGACTGAAGTAAGGCTGCCAAGAGGACTTGAAAGCGGGGCAGAATTGCAGGAAATCGATTTCAGGAGGTAGACTGGAATTGCATTGAAAGCATAGGAAAAGAGGCAGAACATCCACAATGATGCACTTGGCCAAAAAGGGCGTATGCGTTTTTTCCTGAATATATTCAGGAAAAAACGCATACGCCCTTTTTGGCCAACCAAGCAAGTTTGCAAAGGAAATCTGCACTACAATGAAGTCTCACTTCCCCCCGGTCAAAAGGGCCATCTGAAAAAAGTGTAAAATCCAGAAAGGCAGGACAGGCCATGGAGAACTGGGAGCCTTGTTATGCTGATGGGCGGGATGTAAATTGCCAACAGACACTCGGGAGAAGTGTATGGTGTTTCCTGAAACATCTAAAAAACAAAGCAACAGAGCCTAGGGCACTGCCACTTATGGTCCTATAGCTTAGGGAAATTAAAATCAAAAAGACACAGCCACCCCAAAGTTTGGGACGCCTCTGTTTACAAGAACCTCGTTTACAGTACAAGTTCAACATCGCAGAAAGTGAAAAATGGATAAAGAAGATGTGGTATTTACTTACAAAGCAATATCACTCAGCAATGAAATCTGTGTCATCAGGCCCTTAGCAGCACAATGAGTGGATTCAGGTATGATGATTCTAACTGAAGTAAGTCACACAGAAAAAGAAACATCATAAGATATCAGTAATACACGGAATGTAAACTTGGCTACACAGGAACTGAATTCCAGAACAGAACAGGGTCTGAAATTTAGAAAACCAACTTACGCTTGCTTAAGGAGAAAGGTGAGTTGGGGTGCTGCATAAAACCAGAGATTGAAATGAGCACAGATAAAGTTCCTTAAGCCAAATATGGAATAGACAAGAGCTACTCCTTGCTCAACGAAATGGACTCAACACCGCATATTAAACGCCTAAGAATGTACCTGACTAGTAAGTATCTTAAAACCTATAGATTGCTATGTCTCTGAAAGAGAATCAAGCATGTGTACAGGGGCATAAACGCAGCAGTGATAGGATTGGAGAGGTTCGGTGAGCAAATGAAGACCCTTTGAAGTCATATTGCATGGCACCCATTCCACGGGTTTCAACTACCCAGGTTTTAGGTATTCTTCCTTCAGGTAAAACATGCATGTGGAACCCAGAGTATGATCAACCATGTGATCGGGAGACGTGTTCAAATATGTCTCAGTTTTCCTCCCCTGGTACTCGGGAGCAACATTCCAGATGCTTTACTAACACTCTCCCTACTTGGAGAGTCAGCGCCTTTAACCTCCTGTTTGGCACAGTTTGCAATTTCTGCGGAAGATGAACAGGAATAGCGAGAACCAATGAGAGGCTAGCTGGAGGTGTCTGGACGGGCAAATTTAACTCTCATTTCCCACGAGGAAGAGGAAATAACCAAAGGCTCAGCGTGCCGTCCCGGAACCAGATTAGGGCCTGAAGCCATCCTGCGGTGTTGCGGCCAGGTCAAAAAAAGCGAGTTGAAGAAAGGAGCTCAGGGGCACTGTAATTCACAAACCTGCAGAGTTATAAATGACAGCTATCGTCCAAAAATAGACTGAAGTAAGGCTGCCAAGAGGACTTGAAAGCGGGGCAGAATTGCAGGAAACCGATTTCAGGAGGTAGACTGGAATTGCATTGAAAGCATAGGAAAAGAGGCAGAACGTCCACAATGATGCACTTGGCCAAAAAGGGCGTATGCGTTTTTTCCTGAATATATTCAGAAAAAACGCATACGCCCTTATTGGCCAACCAAGCAAGCTTGCAAAGGAAATCTGCACTACAATGAAGTCTCACTTCCCCCCGGTCAAAAGGGCCATCTGAATAAAGTGTAAAATCCAGAAAGGCAACAGGCCATTGAGAACTGGGAGCCTTGTTATGCTGATGGGCGGGATGTAAATTGCCAACAGACACTCTGGAGAAGTGTATGGTGTTTCCTGAAACATCTAAAAAACAAAGCAACAGAGCCTAGGGCACTTGCACTTATGGTCCTATAGCTTAGGGAAATTAATATCAAAAAGACACAGCCACCCCAAAGTTTGGAACGGCTCTGTTTACAAGAACCTCGTTTACAGGAGAAGTTCAACATCGCAGAAAGTGAAAAATGGATAAAGAAGTTGTGGTATTTACCTACAAAGCAATATCACTCAGCAATGAAATCTGTGTCATCAGGCCCTTAGCAGCACAATGAGTGGATTCAGGTATGATGATTCTAACTGAAATAAGTCACACAGAAAAAGAAACATCACAAGATATCAGTAATACACGGAATTTAAACTTGGTTACACAGGAACTGAATTACAGAACAGAAAAGGGTCTCAAATTTAGAAAACCAACTTATGCTTGCTTAAGGGGAAAGGTGAGTTGGGGTGCTGCATAAAACCAGAGATTGAAATGAGCACAGATAAAGTTCCTTAAGCCAAATATGGAATAGACAAGAGCTATTCCTTGCTCAACGAAATGGACTCAACACCCCATATTAAATGCCTAAGAATGTACCTGACTAGTAAGTATCTTAAAACGTATGGATTGCTATGTCTCCAAAAGAGAATCAAGCGTGTGTACAGGGGCATAAACGCAGCAGTGATAGGATTGGAGAGGTTCGGTGAGCAAATGAAGACCCTTTGAAGTCATATTGCATGGTACCCATTCCACGGGTCTCAACTCTCCAGGTTTAAGGTATTCTTCCTTCAGCTAAAACATGCATGTGGAACCCAGAGTATGATCAACCATGTGAACGGGAGACGTGTTCAAATATGTCTCAGTTTTTGTCCCCTGGTACTCGGGTGCAACATTCCAGACGCTTTACTAACACTCTCCCCACTTGGAGAGTCAGCGCCTTTAACCTCCTGTTTGGCCCAGTTTGCAATTTCTGCGGAAGATGAACAGGAATAGCGAGAACCAATGAGAGACTAGCTGGAGGTGTTTGGACGGGCAAATTTAACTCTCATTTCCCACCAGGAAGAGGAATTAACCAAAGGCTCAGCGTGCCGTGCCGGAACCAGATTAGGGCCTGAAGCCATCCTGCGGTGTTGCGGCCAGGTAACAAGAAAGCAAGTGGAAGAAAGGAGCTCAGGGGCACTGTAATGCACAAACCTGCAGAGATATAAATGACAGCTATCGTCCAAAAATAGACTGAAGTAAGGCTGCCAAGAGGACTTGAAAGCGGGGCAGAATTGCAGGAATCCGATTTCAGGAGGTAGACTGGAATTGCATTGAAAGCATAGGAAAAGAGGCAGAACGTCCACAATGATGCACTTGGCCAAAAAGGGCATATGCGTTTTTTCCTGAATATATTCAGGAAAAAACGCATATGCCCTTTTTGGCCAACCAAGCAAGCTTGCAAAGGAAATCTGCACTACAATGAAGTCTCACTTCCCCCCGGTCAAAAGGGCCATCTGAAAAAAGTGTAAAATCCAGAAAGGCAGGACAGGCCATGGAGAACTGGGAGCCTTGTTATGCTGAAGGGCGGGATGTAAATTGCCAACAACCACTCGGGAGAAGTGTATGGTGTTTCCTGAAACATCTAAAAAACAAAGCAACAGAGCCTAGGGCACTTCCACTTATGGTCCTATAGCTTAGGGAATTTAAAATCAAAAAGACAGAGCCACCCCAAAGTTTGGAACGGCTCTGTTTACAAGAACCTCGTTTACAGTACAAGTTCAACATCGCAGAAAGTGAAAAATGGATAAAGAAGTTGTGGTATTTACTTACAAAGCAATATCACTCAGCAATGAAATCTGTGTCATCAGGCCCTTAGCAGCACAATGAGTGGATTCAGGTATGATGATTCTAACTGAAATAAGTCACACAGAAAAAGAAACATCATAAGATATCACTAATACACGGAATGTAAACTTGGCTACACAGGAACTGCATTCCAAAACAGAACAGGGTCTCAAATTTAGAAAACCAACTTAAGCTTGCTTAAGGGGAAAGGTGAGTTGGGGTGCTGCATAAAACCAGAGATTGAAATGAGCACAGATAAAATTCCTTAAGCCAAATATGGAATAGACAAGAGCTACTCCTTGCTCAACGAAATGGATTCAAAACCCCATATTAAACGCCTAAGTATGTACCTGACTAGTAAGTATCTTAAAACCTATGGATTGCTATGTCTCCAAAAGAGAATCAAGCGTGTATACAGGGGCATAAACGCAGCAGTGATAGGAATGGGGAGGTTTGGTGAGCAAATGAAGAACCTTTGAAGTCATATTGCATGGTACCCATTACACGGGTCTCAACTCTCCAGGTTTAAGGTATTCTTCCTTCAGCTAAAACATGCATGTGGAACCCAAGTATGATCAACCATGTGAACGGGAGACGTGTTCAAATATGTCTCAGTTATCCTCCCCTGGTACTCGGGTGCAACATTCCAGACGCTTTACTAACACTCTCCCCACTTGGAGAGTCAGTCCCTTTAACCTCCTGTTTGGCCCAGTTTGCAATTTCTGTGGAAGATGAACAGGAATAGCGAGAACCAATGAGAGGCTAGCTGGAGGTGTCTGGACGGGCAAATTTAACTCTCATTTCCCACCAGGAAGAGGAAATAACCAAAGGCTCAGCATGCCATGCCGGAACCAGATTAGGGCCTGAAGCCATCCTGCGGTGTTGCGGCCAGGTCACAAGAAAGCGAGTTGAAGAAAGGAGCTCAGGGGCACTGTAATTCACAAACCTGCAGAGTTATAAATGACAGCTATCGTCCAAAAATATACTGAAGTAAGGCTGCCAAGAGGACTTGAAAGCGGGGCAGAATTGCAGGAAACCGATTTCAGGAGGTAGACTGGAATTGCATTGAAAGCATAGGAAAAGAGGCAGAACGTCCACAATGATGCACTTGGCCAAAAAGGGCGTATGCGTTTTTTCCTGAATATATTCAGGAAAAAACGCATACGCCCTTTTTGACCAACCTAGCAAACTTCCAAAGGAAATCTGCACTACAATGAAGTCTCACTTCTCCCCGTCAAAAGGGCCATCTGAAAAAAGTGTAAAATCCAGAAAGGCAGGACAGGCCATGGAGAACTGGGAGCCTTGTTATGCTGATGGGCGGGATGTAAATTGCCAACAACCACTCGGGAGAAGTGTATGGTGTTTCCTGAAACATCTAAAAAACAAAGCAACAGAACCTAGGGCACTTCCACTTATGGTCCTATAACTTAGGGAAATTAAAATCAAAAAGACACAGCCACCCCAAGGTTTGGAACGGCTCTGTTTACAAGAACCTCGTTTACAGTACAAGTTCAACATCGCAGAAAGTGAAAAATGGATAAAGAAGTTGTGGTATTTACTTACAAAGCAATATCACACAGCAATGAAATCTGTGTCATCAGGCCCTTAGAAGCACAATGAGTGGATTCAGGTATGATGATTCTAACTGAAATAAGTCACACAGAAAAAGAAACATCATAAGATATCATTAATACACGGAATATAAACTTGGTTACACAGGAACTGAATTACAGAACAGAACAGGGTCTCAAATTTAGAAAACCAACTTATTCTTGCTTAAGGGGAAAGGTGAGTTGGGGTGCTGCATAAAACCAGAGATTGAAATGAGCACAGATAAAGTTCCTTAAGCCAAATATGGAATAGACAAGAGCTACTCCTTGCTCAACGAAATGGACTCAACACCGCATATTAAACGCCTAAGAATGTACCTGACTACTAAGTATCTTAAAAACTATGGATTGCTATGTCTCCGAAAGAGAATCAAGCATGTATACAGGGGCATAAACGCAGCAGTGATAGGATTGGGGAGGTTTGGTGAGCAAATGAATAACCTTTGAAGTCATATTGCATGGTACCCATTACACGGGTCTCAACTCTCCAGGTTTAAGGTATTCTTCCTTCAGCTAAAACATGCATGTGGAACCCAAGTATGATCAACCATGTGAACGGGAGACGTGTTCAAATATGTCTCAGTTTTCCTCCCCTGGTACT
This sequence comes from Stenella coeruleoalba, assembly GCF_951394435.1. Lineage (NCBI taxonomy): Eukaryota > Metazoa > Chordata > Mammalia > Artiodactyla > Delphinidae > Stenella > Stenella coeruleoalba. Next base: position 86,361 of record NW_027646156.1, on the reverse strand, counting down.
CGGGTGCAACATTCCAGACGCTTTACTAACACTCTCCCCACTTGGAGAGTCAGTCCCTTTAACCTCCTGTTTGGCCCAGTTTGCAATTTCTGTGGAAGATGAACAGGAATAGCGAGAACCAATGAGAGGCTAGCTGGAGGTGTCTGGACGGGCAAATTTAACTCTCATTTCCCACCAGGAAGAGGAAATAACCAAAGGCTCAGCGTGCCGTACCAGAACCAGATTAGGGCCTGAAGCCATCCTGCGGTGTTGCGGCCAGCTCAAAAGAAAGCGAGTTGAAGAAAGGAGCTCAGGGGCACTGTAATTCACAAACCTGCAGAGTTATAAATGACAGCTATCGTCCAAAAATAGACTGAAGTAAGGCTGCCAAGAGGACTTGAAAGCGGGGCAGAATTGCAGGAAACCGATTTCAGGAGGTAGACTGGAATTGCATTGAAAGCATAGGAAAAGAGGCAGAACGTCCACAATGATGCACTTGGCCAAAAAGGGCGTATGCGTTTTTTCCTGAATATATTCAGGAAAAAACTCATACGCCCTTTTTGGCCAACCAAGCAAGCTTGCAAAGGAAATCTGCACTACAATGAAGTCTCACTTCCCCCCGGTCAAAAGGGTCATCTGAAAAAAGTGTAAAATCCAGAAAGGCAACAGGCCATTGAGAACTGGGAGCCTTGTTATGCTGATGGGCGGGATGTAAATTGCCAACAGACACTTGGGAGAAGTGTATGGTGTTTCCTGAAACATGTAAAAAACAAAGCAACAGAGCCTAGGGCACTTCCACTTATGGTCCTATAGCATAGGGATATTAAAATCAAAAAGACACAGCCACCCCAAAGTTTGGAACGGCTCTGTTTACAAGAACCTCGTTTACAGTAGAAGTTCAACATCGCAGAAAGTGAAAAATGGATAAAGAAGTTGTGGTATTTACTTACAAAGCAATATCACTCAGCAATGAAATCTGTGTCATCAGGCCCTTAGCAGCACAATGAGTGGATTCAGGTATGATGATTCTAACTGAAATAAGTCACACAGAAAAAGAAACATCACAAGATATCAGTAATACACGGAATGTAAACTTGGCTACACAGGAACTGAATTACAGAACAGAACAGGGTCTCAAATTTAGAAAACCAACTTATGCTTGCTTAAGGGTAAAGGTGAGTTGGGGTGCTGCATAAAACCAGAGATTGAAATGAGCACAGATAAAGTTCCTTAAGCCAAATATGGAATAAATAAGAGCTACTCCTTGCTCAACGAAATGGACTCAACACCGCATATTAAATGCTTAAGAATGTACCTGACTAGTAAGTATCTTAAAACCTATGGATTGCTATGTCTCTGAAAGAGAATCAAGCATGTGTACAGGGGCATAAACGCAGCAGTGATAGGATTGGAGAGGTTCGGTGAGCAAATGAAGACCCTTTGAAGTCATATTGCATGGTACCCATTCCACGGGTTTCAACTACCCAGGTTTAAGGTATTCTTCCTTCAGCTAAAACATGCATGTGGAAACTAGAGTATGATCAACCATGTGATTGGGAGACGTGTTCAAATATGTCTCAGTTTTCGTACCCTGGTACTCGGGTGCAACATTCCAGACGCTTTACTAACACTCTCCCGACTTGGAGAGTCAGCGCCTTTAACCTCCTGTTTGGCCCAGTTTGCAGTTTCTGCGGAAGATGAACAGGAATAGCGAGAACCAATGAGAGACTAGCTGGAGGTGTCTGGACGGGCAAATTTAACTCTCATTTCCCATCAGGAAGAGGAATTAACCAAAGGCTCAGCATGCCATGCCGGAAACAGATTAGGGCCTGAAGCCATCCTGCGGTGTTGCGGCCAGGTCACAAGAAAGCGAGTTGAAGAAAGGAGCTCAGGGGCACTGTAATTCACAAACCTGCAGAGTTATAAATGACAGCTATCGTCCAAAAATATACTGAAGTAAGGCTGCCAAGAGGACTTGAAAGCGGGGCAGAATTGCAGGAAACCGATTTCAGGAGGTAGACTGGAATTGCATTGAAAGCATAGGAAAAGAGGCAGAACGTCCACAATGATGCACTTGGCCAAAAAGGGCGTATGCGTTTTTTCCTGAATATATTCAGGAAAAAACGCATACGCCCTTTTTGGCCAACCAAGCAAGCTTGCAAAGGAAATCTGCACTACAATGAAGTCTCACTTCCCCCCCGGTCAAAAAGGCCATCTGAAAAAAGTGTAAAATCCAGAAAGGCAGGACAGGCCATGGAGAACTGGGAGCCTTGTTATGCTGATGGGCGGGATGTAAATAGCCAACAGACACTCCAGAGACGTGTATGGTGTTTCCTGAAACATCTAAAAAACAAAGCAACAGAGCCTAGTGCACTTCCACTTATGGTCCTATAGCTTAGGGAAATTAAAATCAAAAAGACACAGCCACCCCAAAGTTTGGGACGCCTCTGTTTACAAGAACCTCGTTAACCATACAAGTTCAATATCACAGAAAGTGAAAAATGGATAAAGAAGTTGTGGTACTCATGTACAATGCAATATCACTCAGCAATGAAATCTATGTCAACAGGACCATAGCAGCATAATGAGTGGATTCGGGTATGGTGATTCTAACTGAAATAAGTCACACAGAAAAAGAAACATCAAAAAATGTCACTAATATATGGAATATAAACTTGGCAACAGAGGAACTGAATTACAAAACAGAACAGGGTCTCAAATTTAGAAAACCAACTTATGCTTGCTTAAGTGGAAAGATGAGTTGGGGTGCTGCATAAAAACAGAGATTGAAATGAGCATAGATAAAGTTCCTTAAGCCAAATATGGAATAGACAAGAGCTACTCCTTGCTCAGCGAAATGGACTCAACACCCCATATTAAACGCCTAAGAATATACCTGACTAGTAAGTATCTTAAAACCTATGGATTGCTATGTCTCCAAAAGAGAATCAAGCGTGTGTACAAGGGTCATAAACGCAGCAGTGATAGGATTGGAGAGATTCGGTGAGCAAATGAAGACCCTTTGAAGTCATATTGCATGGTACCCTTTCCACGGGTTTCAACTACCCAGATTTAAGGTATTCTTCCTTCAGCTAAAACATGCATGTGGAAACTAGAGTATGATCAACCATGTGATTGGGAGACGTGTTCAAATATGTCTCAGTTTTCGTACCCTGGTACTCGGGTGCAACATTCCAGACGCTTTACTAACACTCTCCCGACTTGGAGAGTCAGCGCCTTTAACCTCCTGTTTGGCCCAGTTTGCAGTTTCTGCGGAAGATGAACAGGAATAGCGAGAACCAATGAGAGACTAGCTGGAGGTGTCTGGACGGGCAAATTTAACTCTCATTTCCCATCAGGAAGAGGAATTAACCAAAGGCTCAGCATGCCATGCCGGAAACAGATTAGGGCCTGAAGCCATCCTGCGGTGTTGCGGCCAGGTCACAAGAAAGCGAGTTGAAGAAAGGAGCTCAGGGGCACTGTAATTCACAAACCTGCAGAGTTATAAATGACAGCTATCGTCCAAAAATATACTGAAGTAAGGCTGCCAAGAGGACTTGAAAGCGGGGCAGAATTGCAGGAAACCGATTTCAGGAGGTAGACTGGAATTGCATTGAAAGCATAGGAAAAGAGGCAGAACGTCCACAATGATGCACTTGGCCAAAAAGGGCGTATGCGTTTTTTCCTGAATATATTCAGGAAAAAACGCATACGCACTTTTTGGCCAACCAAGCAAGCTTGCAAAGGAAATCTGCACTACAATGAAGTCTCACTTCCCCCCCGGTCAAAAAGGCCATCTGAAAAAAGTGTAAAATCCAGAAAGGCAGGACAGGCCATGGAGAACTGGGAGCCTTGTTATGCTGATGGGCGGGATGTAAATAGCCAACAGACACTCCAGAGACGTGTATGGTGTTTCCTGAAACATCTAAAAAACAAAGCAACAGAGCCTAGTGCACTTCCACTTATGGTCCTATAGCTTAGGGAAATTAAAATCAAAAAGACACAGCCACCCCAAAGTTTGGGATGCCTCTGTTTACAAGAACCTCGTTAACCATACAAGTTCAATATCACAGAAAGTGAAAAATGGATAAAGAAGTTGTGGTACTCATGTACAAAGCAATATCACTCAGCAATGAAATCTATGTCAACAGGACCATAGCAGCATAATGAGTGGATTCGGGTATGGTGATTCTAACTGAAATAAGTCACACAGAAAAAGAAACATCAAAAAATATCACTAATACATGGAATATAAACTTGGCAACAGAGGAAGTGAATTACAAAACAGAACAGGGTCTCAAATTTAGAAAACCAACTTATGCTTGCTTAAGTGGAAAGATGAGTTGGGGTGCTGCATAAAAACAGAGATTGAAATGAGCACAGATAAAGTTCCTTAAGCCAAATATGGAATAGACAAGAGCTACTCCTTGCTCAACGAAATGGACTCAACACCCCATATTAAACGCCTAAGAATATACCTGACTAGTAAATATCTTAAAACCTATGGATTGCTATGTCTCCAAAAGAGAATCAAGCGTGTGTACAAGGGTCATAAACGCAGCAGTGATAGGATTGGAGAGATTCGGTGAGCAAATGAAGACCCTTTGAAGTCATATTGCATGGTACCCATTCCACGGGTCTCAACTCTCCAGGTTTAAGGTATTCTTTCTTCAGATAAAACATGCATGTGGAACCCAGAGTATGAACAACCGTGTGATCGGGAGACGTGTTCAAATATGTCTCAGTTTTCGTCCCCTGGTACTTCGGTGCAACATTCCAGACGCTTTACTAACACTCTCCCCACTTGGAGAGTCAGTGCCTTTAACCTCCTGTATGGCCCAGTTTGCAATTTCTGCGGAAGATGTACAGGAATAGGGAGAACCAATGAGAGACAAGCGGGAGGTGTCTGGACGGGCAAATTTAACTCTAATTTCCCACCAGGATGAGGAATTAACCAAAGGCTCAGCGTGCCGTGCCGGAACCAGATTAGGGCCTGAAGCCATCCTGCGGTGTTGCGGCCAGGTCACAAGAAAGCGAGTTGAAGAAAGGAGCTCAGGGGCACTGTAATTCACAAACCTGCAGAGTTATAAATGACAGCTATCGTCCAAAAATATACTGAAGTAAGGCTGCCAAGAGGACTTGAAAGCGGGGCAGAATTGCAGGAAACCGATTTCAGGAGGTAGACTGGAATTGCATTGAAAGCATAGGAAAAGAGGCAGAACGTCCACAATGATGAACTTGGCCAAAAAGGGCGTATGCGTTTTCTCCTGAATATATTCAGGAAAAAACGCATACGCACTTTTTGGCCAACCAAGCAAGCTTGCAAAGGAAATCTGCACTACAATGAAGTCTCACTTCCCCCGGGTCAAAAGGGCCATCTGAAAAAATTGTAAAATCCAGAAAGGCAGGACACGCCATGGAGAACTGGGAGCCTTGTTATGCTGATGGGCGGGATGTAAATTGCCAACAGACACTCGGGAGAAGTGTATGGTGTTTCCTGAAACATCTAAAAAACAAAGCAACAGAGCCTAGGGCACTTCTACTTATGGTCCTATAGCTTAGGGAAATTAAAATCAAAAAGACACAGCCACCCCAAAGTTTGGGACGCCTCTGTTTACAAGAACCTCGTTTACCGTACAAGTTCAATATCACAGAAAGTGAAAAATGGATAAAGAACTTGTGGTACTTACGTACAATGCAGTATCACTGAGCAATGAAATCTATGTCATCAGGCCCGTAGCAGCATAATGAGTGGATTCAGGTACGATGATTCTAACTGAAATAAGTCACACAAAAAAAGAAACATCAAAAGATATCACTAATGCACGGAATGTAAACTTGGCTACACTGCAACTGAATTCCAAAACAGAACAGGGTCTCAAATTTAGAAAACCAACTTATGCTTGCTTAAGGGGAAAGGTGAGTTGGGGTGCTGCATAAAACCAGATATTGAAATGAGCACAGATAAAGTTCCTTAAGCCAAATATGGAACAGACAAGAGCTACTCCTTGCTCAACGAAATGGACTCAACACCCCATATTAAACGCCTAAGAATGTACCTGACTAGTAAGTATCTTAAAACCTAGGGATTGCTATGTCTACGAAAGAGAATCAAGCGTGTGTACTGGGGCATAAATGCAGCAGTGATAGGATTGGAGAGGTTCGGTGAGCAAATGAAGACCCTTTGAAGTCATATTGCATGGTACATATTCCACGGGTCTCAACTCTCCAGGTTTAAGGTATTCTTCCTTCAGCTAAAACATGCATGTGGAACCCAGAGTATGATCAACCGTGTGATCGGGAGACGTGTTCAAATATGTCTCAGTTTTCATACCCTGGTACTCGGGTGCAACATTCCAGATGCTTTACTAACACTCTCCCTACTTGGAGAGTCAGTGCCTTTAACCTCCTGTATGGCACAGTTTGCAATTTCTGCGGAAGATGAACAGGAATAGTGAGAACCAATGAGAGACTACCTGGAGGTGTCTGAACGCGCAAATTTAACTCTCATTTCCCACCAGGAAGAGGAATTAACCAAAGGCTCAGCGTGCCATGCCGGAACCACATTAGGGCCTGAAGACCTCCTGCGGTGTTGCGGCCAGCTCACAAGAAAGCGAGTTGAAGAAAGGAGCTCAGGGGCACTGTAATTCACAAACCTGCAGAGTTATAAATGACACCTATCGTCCAAAAATAGACTGAAGTAAGGCTGCCAAGAGGACTTGAAAGCAGGGCAGAATTGCAGGAAACCAATTTCAGGAGGTAGACAGGAATTGCATTTCAAGCATAGGAAAAGAGGCAGAACATCCACAGTGATGCACTTGGCCAAAAAGGGCGTATGCGTTTTTTCCTGAATATATTCAGGAAAACACGCATACGCCCTTTTTGGCCAAACAAGCAAGCTTGCAAAGGAAATCTGCACTACAATGAAGTCTCACTTCCCCCGGGTCAAAAGGGCCATCTGAAAAAAGTGTAAAATCCAGAAAGGCAGGACAGGCCATGGAGAACTGGGAGCCTTGTTATGCTGATGGGCGGGATGTAAATTGCCAACAGACACTCGGGACAAGTGTATGGTGTTTCCTGAAACATCTAAAAAACAAAGCAACAGAGCCTAGTGCACTTCCACTTATGGTCCTATAGCTTAGGGAAATTAAAAAGACACAGCCACCCCAAAGTTTGGGACGCCTCTGTTTACAAGAACCTCGTTTACCGTACAAGTTCAATATCACAGAAAGTGAAAAATGGATAAAGAAGCTGTGGTACTCATGTACAATGCAATATCACTCAGCAATGAAATCTATGTCACCAGGCCCGTAGCAGCATAATGAGTGGATTCGGGTATGGTGATTCTAACTGAAATAAGTCACACAGAAAAAGAAACATCAAAAAATATCACTAATACATGGAATTTAAACTTGGCTACAGAAGAACTGAATTACAAAACAGAACAGGGTCTCAAATTTAGAAAACCAACTTATGTTTGCTTAAGGGGAAAGGTGAGTTGGGGTGTGCATAAAACCAGAGATTGAAATGAGCACAGATAAAGTTCCTTAAGCCAAATATGGAATAGACAAGAGCTACTCCTTGCTCAACGAAATGGACTCAACACCCCATATTAAACGCCTCAGAATGTACCTGACTAGTAAGTATCTTAAAACCTATAGATTGCTATGTCTCTGAAAGAGAATCAAGCATGTGTACAGGGGCATAAACGCAGCAGTGATAGGATTGGAGAGGTTCGGTGAGCAAATGTAGACCCTTTGAAGTCATATTTCATGGTACCCATTCCACGGGTTTCAACTACCCAGGTTTTAGGTATTCTTCCTCCAGCTAAAACATGCATGTGGAACCCAGAGTATGATCAACCATGTGATCGGGAGACGTGTTCAAATATGTCTCAGTTTTCCTCCCCTGGTACTCGGGTGCAACATTCCAGACGCTTTACTAACACTCTCCCCACTTGGAGAGTCAGTCCCTTTAACCTCCTGTTTGGCCCAGTTTGCAATTTCTGCGGAAGATGAACAGGAATAGCGAGAACCAATGAGAGGCTAGCTGGAGGTGTCTGGACGGGCAAATTTAACTCTCATTTCCCACCAGGAAGAGGAATTAACCAAAGGCTCAGCATGCCGTACTGGAACCAGATTAGGGCCTGAAGCCATCCTGCGGTGTTGCGGCAAGCTCAAAAGAAAGCGAGTTGAAGGAAGGAGCTCAGGGGCACTGTAATTCACAAACCTGCAGAGTTATAAATGACAGCTATCGTCCAAAAATAGACTGAAGTAAGGCTGCCAAGAGGACTTGAAAGCGGGGCAGAATTGCAGGAAAGCGATTTCAGGAGGTAGACTGGAATTACATTGAAAGCATAGGAAAAGAGGCAGAACGTCCACAATGATGCACTTGGCCAAAAAGGGCGTATGCGTTTTTTCCTGAATATATTCAGGAAAAAACGCATACGCCCTTTTTGGCCAACCAAGCAAGCTTGCAAAGGAAATCTGCACTACAATGAAGTCTCACTTCCCCCCGGTCAAAAGGGCCATCTGAAAAAAGTGTAAAATCCAGAAAGGCAGGAGAGGCCATGGAGAACTGGGAGCCTTGTTATGCTGATGGACGGGATGTAAATTGCCAACAGCCACTCGGGAGAAGTGTATGGTGTTTCCTGAAACATCTAAAAAACAAAGCAACAGAGCCTAGGGCACTTCCACTTATGGTCCTATAGCTTAGGGAAATTAAAATCAAAAAGACACAGCCACCTCAAAGTTTGGGACGCCTCTGTTTACAAGAACCTCGTTTACTGTACAAATTCAATATCACAGAAAGTGAAAAATGGATAAAGAACTTGTGGTACTTACGTACAATGCAGTATCACTCAGCAATGAAATCTGTGTCATCAGGCCCGTAGCAGCACAATGAGTGGATTCAGGTACGATGATTCTAACTGAAATAAGTCACACAGAAAAAGAAACATCATAAGATATCACTAATACACGGAATGTAAACTTGGCTACACAGGAACTGAATTCCAAAACAGAACAGGGTCTCAAATTTAGAAAACCAACTATGCTTGCTTAAGGGTAAAGGTGAGTTGGGGTGCTGCATAAAACCAGAGATTGAAATGAGCACAGATAAAGTTCCTTAAGCCAAATATGGAATAGACAAGAGCTACTCCTTGCTCAACGAAATGGACTCAACACCCCATATTAAACGCCTAAGAATGTACCTGACTAGTAAGTATCTTAAAACCTATGGATTGCTATGTCTCCAAAAGAGAATCAAGCGTGTGTAAAGGGGCATAAACGCAGCAGTGATAGGATTGGAGAGGTTCGGTGAGCAAATGAAGACCCTTTGAAGTCATATTGCATGGTACCCATTCCACGGGTCTCAACTCTCCAGGTTTAAGGTATTCTTCCTTCAGCTAAAACAGGCATGTGGAACCCAGAGTATGATCAACCATGTGAACGGGAGCCGTGTTCAAATATGTCTCAGTTTTCCTCCCCTGGTACTCGGGTGCAACATTCCAGATGCTTTACTAACACTCTCCCTACTTGGAGAGTCAGTGCCTTTAACCTCCTGTTTGCCCCAGTTTGCAATTTCTGCGGAAGATGAACAGGAATAGCGAGAACCAATGAGAGACTACCTGGAGGTGTCTGAACGGGCAAATTTAACTCTCATTTCCCACCAGGAAGAGGAATTAACCAAAGGCTCAGCGTGCCATGCCGGAACCACATTAGGGCCTGAAGACATCCTGCAGTGTTGCGGCCAGCTCACAAGAAAGCGAGTTGAAGAAAGGAGCTCAGGGGCACTGTAATTCACAAACCTGCAGAGTTATAAATGACAGCTATCGTCCAAAAATATACTGAACTAAGGCTGCCAAGAGGACTTGAAAGCAGGGCAGAATTGCAGGAAACCAATTTCAGGAGGTAGACAGGAATTGCATTTCAAGCATAGGAAAAGAGGCAGAACGTCCACAGTGATGCACTTGGCCAAAAAGGGCGTATGCGTTTTTTCGTGAATATATTCAGGAAAAAACGCATACGCCCTTTTTGGCCAACGAAGCAAGCTTGCAAAGGAAATCTGCACTACAATGAAGTCTCACTTCCCCCCGGTCAAAAGGGCCATCTGATAAAAGTGTAAAATCCAGAAAGGCAGGACAGGCCATGGAGAACTGGGAGCCTTGTTATGCTGATGGGCGGGATGTAAATTGCCAACAACCACTTGGGAGAAGTGTATGGTGTTTCCTGAAACATCTAAAAAACAAAGCAACAGAGCCTAGTGCACTTCCACTTATGGTCCTATAGCTTAGGGAAATTAAAATCAAAAAGACACAGCCACCCCAAAGTTTGGGACGCCTCTGTTTACAAGAACCTCGTTTACCGTACAAGTTCAATATCACAGAAAGTGAAAAATGGATAAAGAAGTTGTGGTACTCATGTACAATGCAATATCACTCAACAATGAAATCTATGTCACCAGGCCCGTAGCAGCATAATGAGTGGATTCGGGTATGGTGATTCTAACTGAAATAAGTCACACAGAAAAAGAAACATCAAAAAATATCACTAATACATGGAATTTAAACTTGGCTACAGAGGAACTGAATTACAAAACAGAACAGGGTCTCAAATTTAGAAAACCACCTTATGCTTGCTTAAGTGGAAAGATGAGTTGGGGTGCTGCATAAAACCAGAGATTGAAATGAGCACAGATAAAGTTCCTTAAGCCAAATATGGAATAGACAAGAGCTACTCCTTGCTCAACGAAATGGACTCAACACCCCATATTAAACGCCTAAGAATATACCTGACTAGTAAGTATCTTAAAACCTATGGATTGCTATGTCTCCAAAAGAGAATCAAGCGTGTGTACAAGGGTCATAAACGCAGCAGTGATAGGATTGGAGAGATTCGGTGAGCAAATGAAGACCCTTTGAAGTCATATTTCATGGTACCCATTCCACTGGTCTCAACTCTCAAGGTTTAAGGTATTCTTTCTTCAGCTAAAACATGCATGTGGAACCCAGAGTATGATCAACCGTGTGATCGGGAGACGTGTTCAAATATGTCTCAGTTTTCGTCCCCTGGTACTTCGGTGCAACATTCAGACGCTTTACTAACACTCTCCCCACTTGGAGAGTCAGTGCCTTTAACCTCCTGTTTGGCCCAGTTTGCAATTTCTGCGGAAGATGTACAGGAATAGGGAGAACCAATGAGAGACAAGCGCGAGGTGTCTGGACGCGCAAATTTAACTCTAATTTCCCACCAGGATGAGGAATTAACCAAAGGCTCAGCGTGCCGTGCCGGAACCAGATTAGGGCCTGAAGCCATCCTGCGGAGTTGCTGCCAGGTCACAAGAAAGCGAGTTGAAGAAAGGAGCTCAGGGGCACTGTAATTCACAAACCTGCAGAGTTATAAATGACAGCTATCGTCCAAAAATGTACTGAAGTAAGGCTGCCAAGAGGACTTGAAAGCGGGGCAGAATTGCAGGAAACCGATTTCAGGAGGTAGACTGGAATTGCATTGAAAGCGTAGGAAAAGAGGCAGAACGTCCACAATGATGCACTTGGCCAAAAGGGCGTATGCGTTTTTTCCTGAATATATTCAGGAAAAAACGCATACGCCCTTTTTGGCCAACCAAGCAAGCTTGCAAAGGAAATCTGCACTACAATGAAGTCTCACTTCCCCCCGGTCAAAAGGGCCATCAGAATAAAGTGTAAAATCCAGAAAGGCAGGACAGGCCATGGAGAACTGGGAGCCTTCTTATGCTAATGGGCGGGATGTAAATTGCCAACACACACTCGGGACAAGTGTATGGTGTTTCCTGAAACATCTAAAAAACAAAGCAACAGAGCCTAGGGCTCTTCCACTTATGGTCCTATAGCTTAGGGAAATTAATATCAAAAAGACACAGCAACCCCAAAATTTGGGACGCCTCTGTTTACAAAAACCTCGTTTACCGTACAAGTTCAATATCACAGAAAGTGAAAAATGGATAAAGAAGTTGTGGTACTTACGTACAATGCAGTATCACTCAGCAATGAAATCTATGTCATCAGGCCCGTAGCAGCATAATGAGTGGATTCAAGTACGATGATTCTAACTGAAATAAGTCACACAGAAAAAGAAACATCAAAAGATATCACTAATACACGGAATGTAAACTTGGCTACACTGGAACTGCATTCCAAAACAGAACACGGTCTCAAATTTAGAAAACCAACTTATGCTTGCTTAAGGGGAAAGGTGAGTTGGGGTGCTGCATAAAACCAGAGATTGAAATGAGCACAGATAAAGTTCCTTAAGCCAAATATGGAACAGACAAGAGCTACTCCTTGCTCAATGAAATGGACTCAACACCCCATATTAAACGCCTAAGAATGTACCTGACTAGTAAGTATCTTAAAACCTAGGGATTGCTATGTCTCCAAAAGAGAATCAAGCGTGTGTAGTGGGGCATAAATGCAGCAGTGATAGGATTGGAGAGGTTCGGTGAGCAAATGAAGACCCTTTGAAGTCATATTGCATGGTACCCATTCCACGGGTCTCAACTCTCCAGGTTTAAGGTATTCTTCCTTCAGCTAAAACATGCATGTGGAACCCAGAGTATGATCAACCGTGTGATCGGGAGATGTGTTCAAATATGTCTCAGTTTTCATACCCTGGTACTCGGGTGCAACATTCCAGATGCTTTACTAACACTCTCCCGACTTGGACAGTCAGTGCCTTTAACCTCCTGTTTGGCCCAGTTTGCAATTTCTGCGGAAGATGAACAGGAATAGGGAGAACCAATGAGAGACTAGCTGGAGGTGTCTGAACGGGCAAATTTAACTCTCATTTCCCACTAGGAAGAGGAATTAACCAAAGGCTCAGCGTGCCGTGCCGGAACCAGATTAGGGCCTGAAGCCATCCTGCGGTGTTGCGGCCAGCTCAAAAGAAAGCGAGTTGAAGAAAGGAGCACAGTGGCTCTGTAATTCACAAACCTGCAGAGTTATAAATGACAGCTATCGTCCAAAAATAGACTGAAGTAAGGCTGCCAAGAGGACTTGAAAGCGGGGCAGAATTGCAGGAAACCGATTTCAGGAGGTAGACTGGAATTACATTGAAAGCATAGGCAAAGAGGCAGAACGTCCACAATGATGCACTTTGCCAAAAGGGCGTATCCGTTTTTTCCTGAATATATTCAGGAAAAAACGCATACGCCCTTTTTGGCCAACCAAGTAAGCTTGCAAAGGAAATCTGCACTACAATGAAGTCTCACTTCCCCCCGGTCAAAAGGGCCATCAGAATAAAGTGTAAAATCCAGAAAGGCAGGACAGGCCATGGAGAACTGGGAGCCTTGTTATGCTGATGGGCGGGATGTAAATTGCCAACAGACACTCGGGACAAGTGTATGGTGTTTCCTGAAACATCTAAAAAACAAAGCAACAGAGCCTAGGGCACTTCCACTTATGGTTCTATAGCTTAGGGAAATTAATATCAAAAAGACACAGCAACCCCAAAATTTGGGATGGCTCTTTTTACAGGAATCTCTTCTACGGCACAAGTTAAATATCCCAGAGAGCAAATAATGGATAAAGAAGTTGCGGTACTTATGTACAACAGAATACCACTCAGCAATGAAATCTATGTCACCAGGCCCGTACCAGCATAATGAGTGGATTGAGGCACGATGATTCTAAGTGAAATAAGTCACACAGAAAAAGAAACATCATAAGGTATCACTAATACACAGAATGTGAACTTGGCTACACATGAACTGAATTACAAAACAGAACAGGGTCTCAAGTTTGGAAAACCAACTTATGCCTGCTTAAGGGGGAAGGTGAGTTGGGGTGCTGCATAAAAGCAGAGTTTGAAATTAGCACAGATACCGTTCCATAAGCCAAATATGTTATAGACAAGAGCTACCCCTTGCTCAACGAAATGGATTCAACAATGAGGTATCACCTCACACCTGGTAGAATAGGCATCATTGAAAATCTACAAACAAAAAATGCTGGAAAGGGTGTGGAGAAAAGGAACCCTCTCCCACTATTGTTGGGAATATAAATTGATACAGTCATTATGGAGAACAATATGGAATTTCTTAAGAAACTAACAATAGAATTACCATATGATACAGCAATCCCAGTACTGGACATATACCCAGACAAAACCATAAATCAAAAAGAGTCATTCACCGCAATGTTCATTGCATCACTATTTACAATATCGAGGTAATGGAAGCAACCTAAATGCCCACAGACAGACGAATGCATAAAGCTGTGGTACATATATAAAATGGAATATTACTAAGCCATGAAAAGGAATGAAATTGGGTCATTTGTAGAGACGTCGATGGATCTAGAGACTGTCATACAGAGTGAAGTAAGTCAGAAAGAGAAAAACAAATCTTGTATATTCATGCATATATGTGGAACCTAGAAAAACTGTACAGATTAACCATTTTGCAAGGCATAAATAGAGCAACAGATGTAGACAACAAACGTATGGACAACAAGGGGGGAAAGCTGTTGGGGGGTGGTGGTGGGAGGAGTTGAGAGACTGGGATTGGCATGTATACATTTATATGTATAAAATAGATAACCAATAAGAACCTGCTGTATAAAAATATAAAATAAAATTCAAAATTAAAAAGAAATAAAATTTAAAAAATAAAACAGAAAAAACAATTATTCCCTGCACATACATGTATTTATATGAATAAATTATTTCCATGCTTATATCTGTAAATACAAAAAAGAGGAATAAAATCTACCTTGAACCAAAAACGAAAAAGAGAAAAAAAACACAGAACCCACCAGTTACACAGAGGAAAACCGTATCAGGGCACTTGCTCCAGTTGTAAACAATTCTGAAGTTGGTCAGTGGTGGGGAATCGTCTCCCATTCAGCCAGCAGCCCCCACGCAACAAGCGTCCTCATTGCAAAGCTGGGGCACCGTGCCGAGGCATCTGTGAGTAAACGTGAGCTGAGCCCCAGGCCAGTTGCTGCTGAACTATTCCCACCCGTCCCAGGTAAAACACCTGAATATATACAAGGACTTGAAAGCCTAGAGGAAGGGCCATAGAGCCACACGAGTGACAGCATGCCGGCCGACTTGGTGCCTGCAGGCCAGCCAGGATGGTCCTGGCCCTGGGTGCTCTTCTGGAAGATTTCCATTTCCCTGCCTGAGATACCCGTCCTGTCCCTGCCCCCACTGCTTTTTTCCTTCCTCACCTCTGCCCAGGGAGAAATTCCAGCAGCAGGTATGGGTGACACATCCTCTTCTTTAGCAGGTGGCAGCCTGGCAACTGCTGCAGAAAGTCCAGCAGAGCCCCACTCACACTGGGCCACCCACAAAGCCGTGGCCTCTCACTCCCTCCCACCAGCCCAGCCCCGAGACTGCTGACAGGGCAGAGAAAATGGCGTCAGGCACGGCTGCAGGGGCTCTTGCTGCCTGGAGTGGTATTTATATTGATCTCAACCCAAGCACACCTGGGGAGGGCTGGCCAGCACGGTAAGGCTGCCCAGGTCAGCCAATCATCACCCCTCAGGGGCTCACAGTTGCAGAAAATGGAACTTGCTGAACCGGCCAGGTCCAAGGAACAGGTGTGGGCTCCTGAGAGTCAGGATAGACAAGGGGCTGCAGCTTTGGCTTGTTTTCTAATCATTTTATCTGGCCCATGAGTGGGAGACAACTTCAAGAAAACCCTCTCCTAATGAGAGGAACCCAGGAGTCAGGGAGAGGAGGGGTGGGTGGTGGTTGGAGACAGAGGCCTGGTGCCCCGGGTGCAGTGGAAGTCTCTGGAAGACCAGGTGGAGGGAGGCCTCACGGAGTGATGCCCAGGGTCACAGACCTGTCGCAGCTGCTGTTTGTTAGTTCAAGTCCTGCTCTGAGGTGCTCTGTGTCAGCTCTGAGCGGCAGGTGAGCTGGGGGTGCTCTGCAATGAGGGCTATGTGCACGGTTCCTGTGTGCCCAGCCCTGCCACGGTACCTGCAAGGGTAGCTCTGTATCCTGGAGGGGCCTGACCACGAGAGCCCCGTGGGCTGGGGTGGGGGTGGGGTACCTGCCCAGGTGAGCTCCATATTCTGGGATTGGTCTGACCACGAGAGCCCCATGGGCTGCTGGGGACCTGGTAAAGGATGTCAGGACAGTCAGTGAAGCCACCGAGGATATACCTCCAGTTGCTCCTAATTCCTACACCCTGCTGGTCATTCTACCAACCACCAGGACATGGTATTCTGTATTAGTCTTCAATGATGCCTTCTTTTGTATTCCATTAGTCCCAGAGTCACAAGAAATTTTGGCTTGTGAGTGGCAGGACTCAACATACAACTAAAACAATACTTCCGGGCCGTCTGGCCCCAAGGGTGCAAAAATTCCCACACCATCTTTGGGGAAAGCTTAGCTAAAGACCTAAAAGTTCTACCTCTGGAAAAGGAAACCCTCCTTCAATATGCAGACGACATTCTGATCACCAGCCCTACTAAGGAGGCCTCTGAACTACCAAGCCAATAAAGGATAGAAGTTGTCCAAGAAAAAGCTCAAATATCACAGACTGCGGTGACCTGCCTGGGCTTCATTCTCACAGAAGGTCAGAGAAGCCCATCCCAGGAAAGGGAAGAAACCATTTTCAGCCTTACCCCTTTCTAAAACTAGAAGACAGCTTAGGGGTTCCTGGGGAGGCCAGGGTTTGCTGCTTCTGGATCCCTAACTACAGTCTACTAGCTGGGCCTCTATATGAAACACTGAAAGGAAAAGATGATGATCCTTTTGAATAGAATCCAGAAGTGGCCTTTCAAGAATGGAAAGAGCAGTCAATTCAGACCCTTGCCCTGGAACTCCCTAATTTAGCTAAACCCTTTGACCTTTACATTCCCGGTGAAAGGTGAATCGTCATTGGAGAATTAGTGCAAAAACTGGGACCACTTGAAATGGAACAATGCAAGAATGCCATCCAGGTAGGATAAACTACGGTCACTAAGGGGCTTGGCCCACTGCCACATCTGGCCAAGATACTGGCGGTATCTAAAAACCTGGAAATCAGCAGCCCAAAAGGCCACCTCCCTCCTAAGGGAAAAGGACCCCACGTGGTGATCCTAACCACCAACCATGCCCTGAAGTTGCAGGGTTCGCTCCGTGGGCACACTGACCTCGAGTGAGGAGGCCCTCCAACTCCAACATCCAGAGAGATAACCGGGGGCAACAGGGCACCATGACGACTCGTGTGAACATCACTTGACCTGGAGTTTCTCTCATAAAACAACAAGAGTGTGTCCCAAAAGAGTAGACTACTGCTTGCAGGACTTACTGCACCCAGAGGGGAGCTAATAATCTTGGTGGGGGAACAGTATACCACACTGTCACCATAGAAAAGCCTACAGACACCGTGATGATGGTGGCCAATAAGACCGGCTGGACTCCTGTTTACTTCAAAAGGCTGTTGACTCAGTAGCCATCATGGTCCTTGATCACCACTGACCGTGGACTGTCTGGGAGTTGAGCGGGCAGGGCTCTGACACCTGGTGCTGTTTGTACGTTAATTCAGGGGCCTAACTGAAGAAAGCGCAGACTACTGGTCAGAGCATCTAGGCTGGCAGAGACGGTCAGCCTAAGGTGGCCGAACAAATGTGGGGCGGGGTGAAACCGGCCCCCACAGCGTCTCTGCACATCTCTTTCCTGGACCCTTAAAGGTCATTAGAATCTATAACACTTCCAATGCTGGTGCTCAGGTGGACGAGCAGGGAGGCAGGGGTCCTGGGGACAATCAATGTCACCGGGAGGCTGCTGGGGAGAAGCTCTGACCCTCGCCCCAGGGTATGAGGGCTCCCAACTCAGCACTCAGCAGTTACAGAAGAAGGGTCTGCACCCTCAGCACTCCAAGAATGAGGAACGGGACAAAAGGCAGAGGAGGGGTTTGTCCCCAGCAAAGCCCATTAAAAATCCCTGGGAGATAAAAATAGAATCTGGGCAATAAAGTCAAGTCTAACCTTTTTTATCCTTTGTGCTTTGTCTAATTTCACGTGCTCCTAGGGTCCCGCATGCAGAGGTTCCACACCCGGCACTTCAGACCAGATTTCCTAGTGCAGAATGGCTGGGTCGACACCTCAGCTCCTGGGGCCCAGTGCAGACTCCACGATATAGAGCCTGAGCTACAGCCAACCCGGCCCTCGAGAGCTCCGCCACCTCCCTCCCTCCCACTGACTCTGACAGGATCTCTACACAGCAGCCCAGCCCACAGCCCACGGGGTAGTGCATGCTCTCACCTCTCCATTCTCTGATCAAAATATAAAGTTTCCTTTGCTTGTGAACCAAACTCAGTCTCGATCTGTTGGCCCCAATGACACTGGGCAGGGGGACACTTGTTGGGGTCCACTCTGGAGGATCAGTAACAGAAATTGAGACTATTGTAACCTCAATGAACAGATGTGTGAGCCAAACTGTAGTTAACATAGAACAGTGTATAAGGCTCGGGTAAAATAAGATGTTTTTAACACTTCCATTTGATATTTCCATCACTTTTTATAAGCAAGTTCAGTGAAAAGGTTTGTCTTATTTGTCAGGTCAATATTAGAGAAACGAAGTGATTTCTTTCCAAGGATGTACATTTAATAATCTTGGTTAAACCTTCAATCTTGTTTTAAATGCTTTTCCATTGAAAATGATACCTCTCTTTCAGCTCCCCCATTTCTGAGAAGTATAAAATCTTATAATTTATTATTACCAAAGAGGAAAGGTGGGAGGAGGGATAAATTAACAGTTTGGAATGAACACATACACACTGCTATGTATAAAATAGATCATCAACAAGGAACTACTGTATAGCACAGGGAACTACACTCAACATTTTGCAATAACCTATAAGGGGAAATAATCTGAAAAAGAATAGATATTTTTATTGACATCATCTATCAATGACAGTTAAAGTGTAGCCTAAGGGAAGCTGGTGGTGAGTGCTTCTGACCCTGAAGACTTCAATCATCTAAAGTTTGGACTCTGCCTACTTCCCAAGGCCCTTAATGAACATATGTGTAGCTGTAGCTTAAAAATTTCCCCAGTTTGGGTTTCGGGGAGACACTGATTTTGAAAAAGCCCTGGTGTTCTCCTTACATGAATGGGACTCTTCCTACTGCTAAAACATGTCTGTCACACCCAGAGGATGGTATACCGTCTGATCGGGAAGAGTTTGGAAAAGGCATCTCATCTCCTCATCTCCTGGTGCTCGGGTTCACCCCTCCAGCGTCTTTACTAACAGTCTCCCCACTTGGAGATGTCAGCACTGTCAACATCCTGTTGCGTACAGTTTGGAATTTGTCCAGAGGATGAAGCGGAAGGATGAGGAACAATGAGAGACAAGTCCTACGTGTTCAGACAGGCACATGTCACTCTAATTTCCAATCAGGAAGATGAATTGACCAAAAGCTAGGGTTGCCCATGGAAACAGTATAGGGCTTGAGGAAATCCCGCTGCTTTGTGGCCAGTTCCCATAAACACGAGTTGAACAATGGAACTCAGGGGCAGTAAAATTCACAAAACTGCAGAGTTGAAAATATCCATCACTGAAAAATGTCTTGAGGAAAGTCAGAGAAAAGGACTTGTAAGCAAGGGAGAATGGCAGGAAAGGGATTTGAGGAGGTAGAAAGGACTCGCCATTAAGCACAAGAAAAGGAGCTGAACATTGCCAACATTGCAGTTGGCCAAAAAGGGTGTATGCGTTCTTTTCTGTATATATTCAAGAAAAGGGCATACACTTTTTTAGCCAACCAAACAGGTGGGCACTGGAAGTCAATACTACAAAAGATATCACTTCGCATCAGTCAGAAGAGCCATCCTCATAAAGCGTAAACAACAGAAATGCAGGACAGGGCAACGAGAAGAGGGAGCCCTGTGAGACTTATAGTGGAAATGTATATTGCCAACGGCCATTCTGGAGAAGTGTATTGTGTTTACTAAAGCATCTAAAAAATGAGCTACAGAGCATAGGGCACTTGCACTCATGGGCGTATATCTTGGGAAAAACAAAAATCGAGAGGACACAGGCACCCCAATGTTTACCCCCTCTCTGTTTAAAAGATCCTCGACTAGGATATAACTTAAATGTCTCTGGAGGGAAAAAATGGATAGAGATGTGGTACTTAGGTAGAGTGGAATATTATTCAGCCTGGAAATCAATGAAATATGGCCAGTTGTAACAAATCTGGAGGAGTTACGTATGATCATTCTAAGTGACAGAATTCAAAAAGAAAAAGACACATATCATAAGATATCACTTAAAGGTGGAATCCAAAATGGCTACACATGAAATAAATTACAAAACAAAAACATAGTCAAATATGTAGAAAACACGCATAAGGCTGCTAAACGGGAAAGGTGGGGAGGGGTGAGGCATCATCCAGGAGGTTGAAATTAGCAAAGATACCATTCCAAATACCAAACTGATAATCAACAAGGCCTACACGGTAGCTAAAAGAACTGCACTCAGCACACTCAAGTCACCGGAAAAGAATATATACGACTGGTAAGAATCTGAAAAAGAATTTATTGATGTCTCTCTGTACGTGAATCAAGTGGATGTACAGCAGCAAGAAACAGAGCTTTGAAAATCAGCTGTAACCAATATAGTAATAAATTGAAAAAAATAAATGACAGAGAGACAGAGAAAACCTCTTACAACTTTTCCTCAGGGACGGTGATGCAACATGGATTGAACACATCTAGACCCACAGCAGGATGAGACATAAGGCTGGAAACTGTTTGCGCTAAGAGAAATGTGAGGTTGGGTGAGGAAATGCACACCCTTTAAAGTAATACTACCTGGTACCCATTCAATGGGTCCCAAATCTGCAGGTTCAAGGGATCTTCCTATAGCTAAAACATGCATGGAAAACCCAGAGGACTGTACACCATGTGATCGGGAGATGTGTCTAAAATGCACCTCATTTATCCTCTCCTGGTGCTCCTGTTCACCATTCCAGCCACGCTACTTAGAATCTCCCCACTTGGAGAATCAGCACATTTAAACTTCTGTTTCACACATTTTGCAAATTGTGAGGAGGATGAACGGGAAGAGGGGGAACCAATGAGAGAAGAGTTGTAGGGGTTTGGACGGGCACATATCACTCTAATTTCCCATTAAGAATAAGAATTAAAGAAAGGCTCAGCCTGCCTCGCCGGAGCCAAAATAGGGCCTGAAGCAATCCTGCGGGTTTGAGGCCAGCTCACAAAAGAGCAACTTAAAAAATGGAGCTCAGGGTCACTGCAATTCACAAACCTGCAGAGTTATAAATGAAAACTAACGTCCAAAAATATGTTGAGGTAAGGCAAAGAAGAGGATCTGAATGCAAGACAGAATTGCAAGAAACAGATTTCAAGAGATAGATTGGACTCGTCTTTAATGCACATGAAAAGCGGCAGAATTTCGACAATGATGCAGTTGGCCCAAAAGGGCGTATGCGTTTTTTCCTGATTATATCCAGGAAAAAACGCATACGCACTTTATGGGCAACAAAGCAAGCAAGCAATGCAAATGTGCACAACAAAGAAGTCTCACTTCCCACCGGTCAAAAGGGCCATCCTAAAAAATTGTAAAAACCAGAAATGCAGGACAGGCCATGGAGAACAGGGAGCCTTTATACGCTGATGGGCAGTGTGTGAACTGCCGAGAGCCACTCTGGAGAAGTGTATGGTGGTTCCTAAATCATCTAAAAAACAGAGCTACAGAGCATAGGACACTTCCAATCATGGGAGTATATCTAGGGAAGTCTAAAAATCAACAAGACACAAGCACACCACAGTTTAGGGCTACTCTGTTTACAAGAACCTCAACTTCAGTACACCTTAAATATCCCAGGAAAGAGAACAATGGATAAAGAAGATGTGGTACTTATGTACAATGGAATATCTCTTCACCATGAAATCAATGTAATAAGGCTAGTAGAAGGATAAAGAGTGGATTTAGGTCCGATAATACTACTTGAAATAAGTCAAACAGAAAAAGAAACATATCATAAGATATCACTTATAGAGGGAGGGTAAATATGGCTGCACAAGAAATGAATTACAGAACAGAACAGTGTCTCACATTTAGAAAACACACTTATGTCAGCTTAAGGGGAAAGGAGAGGTGGGGTGATGCATAAAACCAGAGTTTGAAATTAGCACAGATACCGTTCAATAAACCAAATAGGTATTAGACAAGATCTACACCTTGCTCAATGAACTGGCCTCAACACACCCTATACACCGCAGAGAAATATATCTGAGTAATAAGAATCTTAAAACCCATGTATTGATATATCTCCATAAGGGAATCAAGTGTGTGCAGAGCGGCACAAACACAGCAGTGAAAATGAGCTAAACCCCATTATAGAAATAAATTTTAAAAACAAAACGCTGAAACAATGAAAGAGAGAAAAATTCTTACAAAATTCGCTCAGGGGCTGTGATGCAACCTGGATTGACCACATATAAACCCACAGCTGGATAAGACATAAGGCTGGACACTTGGGGCTGACAGGATTGGTGAGCTTTGGTGAGCAACTGCCGAAAGTTTAATGCAATACTTCATGCTACTCAGTCCAAGGGTCCCAACACTCCAGGTTGAAGGGAATCTTCCTACAGCTAAACCATGCTTGGGAAACCCAGCGACTGGTATACCATATGATCGGGAAAGGTTTCTAAAACGCACCTCATTTTTCCTCTCCTGGGGCTCCGGATCGACATTCCAGCCGCTTTACTAACAACATCCCCACATGGAGTCAATGCCTTTAAGTTCTGGTATCGCACAGTCTGCAGTTAGTGCAGAGGATGAATGGGAATAGGGGGAACCAGTGAGAAACTAGCTGTAGCGGTTTCAATGGGCACATATCACTCTAATATCACATCAGTAAGAAGAATTAACCAAAGGGACAGCAAGGTGCCCCAGAAGAAAAATAGGGCTTCAAGGAATCCTGTGGTTACGGGGCAAGACCACAAAAATAAGAGCTAAAAAATGGAGCTAAGGGCCACTGCAATTCAAAAACCTGCAGAGTTATAAAGGCCAACTATTTTTAAAAAATATATTGAGGTAAGGCTATGAAGAGGCATTGAAAGCAAGGCAGAATTGCAGGAAACCGATCTCAGGAGGTAGACTGGAATTGCACTGAAAACATATGAAGAGAGTCAGAAACTCGACAATGATGCACTTGCCCAAAAAGGGCGTATGTGTTTTTTCCTGAATATATTCAGGAAAAAACGCATACGCACTTTTTGGCCAACCAAGCAAGCTTGCAAAGGAAATTTGCACTACAATGAAGTCTCACTTCCACCTGGTCAAAAGGGCCATCTGAAAAAAGTGTAAAATCCATAAAGGCACGACAGGCCATGGAGAACTGGGAGCCTTCTTATGCTGATGGGCGGGATGTAAATTGCCAACAGCCACTCTGGAGAAGAGTATGGTGTTTCCTGAAACATCTAAAAAACAGAGCAACAGAGCCTAGGGCACTTCCACTTATGGTCCTATAGCTTAGGGAAATTAAAATCAAAAAGACACAGCCACCCCAAAGTTTGGGACGGCTCTGTTTACAAGAACCTCGTTTACGGTACAAGTTCAATATTGCAGAAAGTGAAAAATGGATAAAGAACTTGTGGTACTTACGTACAATGCAACATCACTCAGCAATGAAATCTATGTCATCAGGCCCGTAGCAGCATAATGAGTGGATTCAGGTATGATGATTCGAACTGAAATAAGTCACACAGAAAAGAAACATCATAAGGTATCACTAATACACAGAATGTGAACTTGGCTACACATGAACAGAATTACAAAACAGAACAGTGTCTCAAGTTTAGAAAACCAACTTACGCTTGCTTAACGGGGAAGGTGAGTTGGGGTGCTGCATAAAACCAAAGATTGAAATGAGCACAGATAAAGTTCCTTAAGCCAAATATGGAATAGACAAGAGCTACTCCTTGCTCAACGAAATGGACTCAACACCCCATATGAAACGCCTAAGAATGTACCTGACTAGTAAGTATCTTAAAACCTATGGATTGCTATGTCTCCAAAAGAGAATCAAGCGTGTGTACAGGGGCATAAACGCAGCAGTGATAGGATTGGAGAGGTTCGGTGAGCAAATGAAGACCCTTTGAAGTCATATTGCATGGTACCCATTACACAGGTCTCAACTCTCCAGGTTTAAGGTATTCTTTCTTCAGCTAAAACATGCATGTGGAACCCAGAGTATGATCAACGATGTGAAAGGGAGACGTGTTCAAATATGTCTCAGTTTTCCTCCCCTGGTACTCGGGTGCAACATTCCAGACGCTTTACTAACACTCTCCCTACTTGGAGAGTCAGTGCCTTTAACCTCCTGTTTGGCCCAGTTTGCAATTTCTGCGG
Source organism: Stenella coeruleoalba (assembly GCF_951394435.1). Lineage (NCBI taxonomy): Eukaryota > Metazoa > Chordata > Mammalia > Artiodactyla > Delphinidae > Stenella > Stenella coeruleoalba. The sequence continues at coordinate 62,031 of NW_027646156.1, read as the reverse complement.
AAGATGAACAGGAATAGCGGGAACCAATGAGAGACTACCTGGAGGTGGCTGAACGGGCAAATATAACTCTCATTTCCCACCAGGAAGAGGAATTAACCAAAGGCTCAGCGTGCCATGCCGGAACCACATTAGGGCCTGAAGACATCCTGCGGTGTTGCGGCCAGTTCACAAGAAAGGGAGTTGAAGAAAGGAGCTCAGGGGCACTGTAATTCACAAACCTGCAGAGTTATAAATGACAGCTATCGTCCAAAAATATACTGAAGTAAGGTTGCCAAGAGGACTTGAAAGCGGGGCAGAATTGCAGGAAACCGATTTCAGGAGGTAGACAGGAATTGCATTTCAAGCATAGGAAAAGAGGCAGAACGTCCACAATGATGCACTTGGCCAAAAAGGGCGTATGCGTTTTTTCCTGAATATATTCAGGAAAACACGCAAATGCACTTTTTGGCCAACCAAGCAAGCTTGCAAAGGAAATCTGCACTACAATGAAGTCTCACTACCCCCCAGTCAAAAGGGGCATCTGAAAAAAGTGTAAAATCCAGAAAGGCAGGACAGGCCATGGAGAACTGGGAGCCTTGTTATGCTGAAGGGTGGGATGTTAATTGCCAACAACCACTCGGGAGAAGTGTATGGTGTTTCCTGAAACATCTAAAAAACAAAGCAACAGAGCCTAGGGCACTTCCACTTATGGTCCTATAGCTTAGGGAATTTAAAATCAAAAAGACACAGACACCCCAAATTTTCGAACAGCTCTGTTTACAAGAACCTCGTTTACAGTACAAGTTCAACATCGCAGAAAGTGAAAAATGGATAAAGAAGTTGTGATATTTACTTACAAAGCAATATCACTCAGCAATGAAATCTGTGTCATCACGCCCTTAGCAGCACAATGAGTGGATTCAGGTACGATGATTCTAACTGAAATAAGTCACACAGAAAAAGAAACATCATAAGATATCACTAATACACGGAATGTAAACTTGGCTACACAGGAACTGCATTCCAAAACAGAACAGGGTCTCAAATTTAGAAAACCAACTTATGCTTGCTTAAGGGGAAAGGTGAGTTGAGGTGCTGCATAAAACCAGAGATGGAAATGAGCACAGATAAAGTTCCTTAAGCCAAATATGGAATAGACAAGATCTACTCCTTGGTCAACGAAATGGACTCAAAACCCCATATTAAACCACTAAGAATGTACCTGACTAGTAAGTATCTTAAAACCTATGGATTGCTATGTCTCCAAAAGAGAATCAAGCGTGTGTACAGGGGTATAAACGCAGCAGTGATAGGATTGGAGAGGTTCGGTGAGCAAATGAAGACCCTTTGAAGTCATATTGCATGGTACCCATTACACGGGTCTCAACTCTCCAGGTTTAAGGTATTCTTCCTTCAGCTAAAACATTCATGTGGAACCCAGAGTATGATCAACCATGTGAACGGGAGACGTGTTCAAATATGTCTCAGTTTTCCTCCCCTGGTACTCGGGTGCAACATTCCAGACGTTTTACTAACACTCTCCGGACATGGAGAGTCAGTCCCTTTAACCTCCTGTTTGGCCCAGTTTGCAATTTCTGCGGAAAATGAACAGGAATAGCGAGAACCAATGAGAGGCTACCTGGAGGTGTCTGGACGGGCAAATTTAACTCTCATTTCCCACCAGGAAGAGGAATTAACCAAAGGCTCAGCATGCCGGGCCGGAACCAGATTAGGGCCTGAAGCCATCCTGCGGTGTTGCGGCCAGGTCACAAGAAAGCGAGTTGAAGAAAGGAGCTCAGGGGCACTGTAATTCACAAACCTGCAGAGTTATAAATGACAGCTATCGTCCAAAAATAGACTGAAGTAAGGCTGCCAAGAGGACTTGAAAGCGGGGCAGAATTGCAGGAAACCGATTTCAGGAGGTAGACTGGAATTGCATTGAAAGCATAGGAAAAGAGGCAGAACGTCCACAATGATGCACTTGGCCAAAAAGGGCGTATGCGTTTTTTCCTGAATATATTCAGGAAAAAACGCATACGCCCTTTTTGGCCAACCAAGCAAGCTTGCAAAGGAAATCTGCACTACAATGAAGTCTCACTTCCCCCCGGCCAAAAGGGCCATCTGAAAAAAGTGTAAAATCCAGAAAGGCAGGACAGGCCATGGAGAACTGGGAGCCTTGTTATGCTGATGGGCGGGATGTAAATTGCCAACAGACACTTGGGAGAAGTGTATGGTGTTTCCTGAAACATCTAAAAAACAAAGCAACAGAGCCTAGGGCACTTCCACTTATGGTCCTATAGCTTAGGGAAATTAAAATCAAAAAGACACAGCCACCCCAAAGTTTGGAACGGCTCTGTTTACAAGAACCTTGTTTACAGTACAAGTTCAACATCGCAGAAAGTGAAAAATGGATAAAGAACTTGTGGTACTTACGTACAATGCAGTATCACTCAGCAATGAAATCTATGTCATCAGGCCCGTAGCAGCATAATGAGTAGATTCAGGTACGATGATTCTAACTGAAATAAGTCACACAGAAAAAGAAACATCATAAGATATCACTAATACACGGAATGTAAACTTGGCTACACAGGAACTGAATTCCAAAACAGAACAGGGTCTCAAATTTAGAAAACCAACTTATGCTTGCTTAAGGGGAAAGGTGAGTTGGGGTGCTGCATAAAACCAGAGATTGAAATGAGCACAGATAAAGTTCCTTAAGTCAAATATGGAATAGACAAGAGCTACTCCTTGCTCAACGAAATGGACTCAACACCGCATATTAAACGCCTAAGAATGTACCTGACTAGTAAGTATCTTAAAACCTATGGATTGCTATGTCTCCGAAAGAGAATCAAGCATGTGTACAGGGGCATAAACGCAGCAGTGATAGGATTGGAGAGGTTCGGTGAGCAAATGAAGACCCTTTGAAGTCATATTGCACGGTACCCATTCCACGGGTCTTAACTCTCCAGGTTTAAGGTATTCTTCCTTCAGCTAAAACATGCATGTGGAACCCAAGTATGATCAACCATGTGAACGGGAGACGTGTTCAAATATGTCTCAGTTTTCCTCCCCTGGTACTCGGGTGCAACATTCCAGACGCTTTACTAACACTCTCCCCACTTGGAGAGTCAGCGCCTTTAACCTCCTGTTTGGCCCAGTTTGCAATTTCTGCGGAAGATGAACAGGAATAGCGAGAACCAATGAGAGGCTAGCTGGAGGTGTCTGGACGGGCAAATTTAACTCTCATTTCCCACCAGGAAGAGGAATTAACCAAAGGCTCAGCGTGCCGTGCCGGAACCAGATTAGGGCCTGAAGCCATCCTGCGGTGTTGCGGCCAGCTCAAAAGAAAGCGAGTTGAAGAAAGGAGCTCAGGGGCACTGTAATTCACAAACCTGCAGAGTTATAAATGACAGCTATCGTCCAAAAATAGACTGAAGTAAGGCTGCCAAGAGGACTTGAAAGCGGGGCAGAATTGCAGGAAACCGATTTCAGGAGGTAGACTGGAATTGCATTGAAAGCATAGGAAAAGAGGCAGAACGTCCACAATGATGCACTTGGCCAAAAAGGGCGTATGCGTTTTTTCCTGAATATATTCAGGAAAAAACGCATACGCCCTTTTTGGCCAACCAAGCAAGCTTGCAAAGGAAATCTGCACTACAATGAAGTCTCACTTCCCCCCGGTCAAAAGGGCCATCTGAAAAAAGTGTAAAATCCAGAAAGGCAGGACAGGCCATGGAGAACTGGGAGCCTTGTTATGCTGATGGGCGGGATGTAAATTGCCAACAGACACTCGGGAGAAGTGTATGGTGTTTCCTGAAACATCTAAAAAACAAAGCAACAGAACCTAGGGCACTTCCACTTATGGTCCTATAGCTTAGGGAAATTAAAATCAAAAAGACACAGCCACCCCAAAGTTTGGAACGGCTCTGTTTACAAGAACCTCGTTTACAGTACAAGTTCAACATCGCAGAAAGTGAAAAATGGATAAAGAAGTTGTGGTATTTACTTACAAAACAATATCACTCAGCAATGAAATCTATGTCATCAGGCCCTTAGCAGCACAATGAGTGGATTCAGGTATGATGATTCTAACTGAAGTAAGTCACACAGAAAAAGAAACATCATAAGATATCAGTAATACACGGAATGTAAACTTGGCTACACAGGAACTGAATTACAGAACAGAACAGGGTCTCAAATTTAGAAAAACAACTTATGCTTGCTTAAGGGTAAAGGTGAGTTGGGGTGCTGCATAAAACCAGAGATTGAAATGAGCACAGATAAAGTTCCTTAGGCCAAATATGGAATAGACAAGAGCTACTCCTTGCTCAACGAAATGGACTCAACACCGCATATTAAACGCCTAAGAATGTACCTGACTTGTAAGTATCTTAAAACCTATGGATTGCTATGTCTCCGAAAGAGAATCAAGCATGTGTACAGGGGCATAAACGCAGCAGTGATAGGATTGGAGAGGTTCGGTGAGCAAATGAAGACCCTTTGAAGTCATATTGCATGGTACCCATTCCACGGGTTTCAACTACCCAGGTTTAAGGTATTCTTCCTTCAGCTAAAACATACATGTGGAACCTAGAGTATGATCAACCATGTGATCGGGAGACGTGTTCAAATATGTCTCAGTTTTCCTCCCCTGGTACTCGGGTGCAACATTCCAGACGCTTTACTAACACTCTCCCCACTTGGAGAGTCAGCACCTTTAACCTCCTGTTTGGCCCAGTTTGCAATTTCTGTGGAAGATGAACAGGAATAGCGAGAACCAATGAGAGGCTAGCTGGAGGTGTCTGGACGGGCAAATTTAACTCTCATTTCCCACAAGGAAGAGGAAATAACCAAAGGCTCAGCGTGCCATACCGGAACCAGATTAGGGCCTGAAGCCATCCTGCGGTGTTGCGGCCAGGTCACAAGAAAGCGAGTTGAAGAAAGGAGCTCAGGGGCACTGTAATTCACAAACCTGCAGAGTTATAAATGACAGCTATCGTCCAAAAATAGACTGAAGTAAGGCTGCCAAGAGGACTCGAAAGCGGGGCAGAATTGCAGGAAACCGATTTCAGGAGGTAGACTGGAATTGCATTGAAAGCATAGGAAAAGAGGCAGAACGTCCACAATGATGCACTTGGCCAAAAAGGGCGTATGCGTTTTTTCCTGAATATATTCAGGAAAAAACGCATACGCCCTTTTTGGCCAACCAAGCAAGCTTGCAAAGGAAATCTGCACTACAATGAAGTCTCACTTCCCCCCGGTCAAAAGGGCCATCTGAAAAAAGTGTAAAATCCAGAAAGGCAGGACAGGCCATGGAGAACTGGGAGCCTTGTTATGCTGATGGGCGGGATGTAAATTGCCAACAGACACTCGGGAGAAGTGTATGGTGTTTCCTGAAACATCTAAAAGACAATGCAACAGAGCCTAGGGCACTTCCACTTATGGTCCTATAGCTTAGGGAAATTAAAATCAAAAAGACACAGCCACCCCAAAGTTTGGAACGGCTCTGTTTACAAGAACCTCGTTTACAGTACAAGTTCAACATCGCAGAAAGTGAAAAATGGATAAAGAAGTTGTGGTATTTACTTACAAAGCAATATCACTCAGCAATGAAATCTGTGTCAACAGGCCCTTAGCAGCACAATGAGTGGATTCAGGTATGATGATTCTAACTGAAGTAAGTCACACAGAAAAAGAAACATCATAAGATATCACTAATACACGGAATGTAAACTTGGCTACACAGGAACTGAATTACAGAACAGAACAGGGTCTCAAATTTAGAAAACCAACTATGCTTGCTTCAGGGTAAAGGTGAGTTGGGGTGCTGCATAAAACCAGAGATTGAAATGAGCACAGATAAAGTTCCTTAAGTCAAATATGGAATAGACAAGAGCTTCTCCTTGCTCAACGAAATGGACTCAACACCGCATATTAAACGCCTAAGAATGTGCCTGACTAGTAAGTATCTTAAAACCTATGGATTGCTATGTCTCCGAAAGAGAATCAAGCATGTGTACAGGGGCATAAATGCAGCAGTGATAGGATTGGAGAGGTTCGGTGAGCAAATGAAGACCCTTTGAAGTCATATTGCATGGTACCCATTCCACGGGTCTAAACTCTCCAGGTTTAAGGTATTCTTCCTTCAGCTAAAACATGCATGTGGAACCCAAGTATGATCAACCATGTGAACGGGAGACGTGTTCAAATATGTCTCAGTTTTCCTCCCCTGGTACTCGGGTGCAACATTCCAGACGCTTTACTAACACTCTCCCCACTTGGAGAGTCAGCGTCTTTAACCTCCTGTTTGGCCCAGTTTGCAATTTCTGCGAAAGATGAACAGGAATAGCGAGAACCAATGAGAGGCTAGCTGGAGGTGTCTGGACGGGCAAATTTAACTCTCATTTCCCACCAGGAAGAGGAAATAACCAAAGGCTCAGCGTGCCGTACCGGAACCAGATTAGGGCCTGAAGCCATCCTGCGGTGTTGCGGCCAGCTCAAAAGAAAGCGAGTTGAAGAAAGGAGCTCAGGGGCACTGTAATTCACAAACCTGCAGAGTTATAAATGACAGCTATCGTCCAAAAATAGACTGAAGTAAGGCTGCCAAGAGGACTCGAAAGCGGGGCAGAATTGCAGGAAACCGATTTCAGGAGGTAGACTGGAATTGCATTGAAAGCATAGGAAAAGAGGCAGAACGTCCACAATGATGCACTTGGCCAAAAAGGGCGTATGCGTTTTTTCCTGAATATATTCAGGAAAAAACGCATACGCCCTTTTTGGCCAACCAAGCAAGCTTGCAAAGGAAATCTGCACTACAATGAAGTCTCACTTCCCCCCGGTCAAAAGGGCCATCTGAAAAAAGTGTAAAATCCAGAAAGGCAGGACAGGCCATGGAGAACTGGGAGCCTTGTTATGCTGATGGGCGGGATGTAAATTGCCAACAACTACTCGGGAGAAGTGTATGGTGTTTCCTGAAACATCTAAAAAACAAAGCAACGGAGCCTAGGGCACTTCCACTTATGGTCCTATAGCTTAGGGAAATTAAAATCAAAAAGACACAGCCACCCCAAAGTTTGGAACGGCTCTGTTTACGAGAACCTCGTTTACAGTACAAGTTCAACATCGCAGAAAGTGAAAAATGGATAAAGAAGTTGTGGTATTCACTTACAAAGCAATATCACTCAGCAATGAAATCTATGTCATCAGGCCCTTAGCAGCACAATGAGTGGATTCAGGTATGATGATTCTAACTGAAATAAGTCACACAGAAAAAGAAACATCATAAGATATCAGTAATACACGGAATGGAAACTTGGCTACACAGGAACTGAATTACAGAACAGAACTGGGTCACAAATTTAGAAAAACAACTTATGCTTGCTTAAGGGTAAAGGTGAGTTGGGGTGCTGCATAAAACCAGAGATTGAAATGAGCACAGATAAAGTTCCTTAAGCCAAATATGGAATAGACAAGAGCTACTCCTTGCTCAACGAAGTGGACTCAACACCGCATATTAAACGCCTAAGAATGTACCTGACTAGTAAGTATCTTAAAACCTATGGATTGCTATGTCTCCGAAAGAGAATCAAGCATGTGTACAGGGTTATAAACGCAGCAGTGATAGGATTGGAGAGGTTCGGTGAGCAAATGAAGACCCTTTGAAGTCATATTGCATGGTACCCATTACACGGGTCTTAACTCTCCAGGTTTAAGGTATTCTTCCTTCAGCTAAAACATGCATGTGGAACCCAAGTATGATCAACCATGTGAACGGGAGACGTGTTCAAATATGTCTCAGTTTTCCTCCCCTGGTACTCGGGTGCAACATTCCAGACGCTTTACTAACACTCTCCCCACTTGGAGAGTCAGTCCCTTTAACCTCCTGTTTGGCCCAGTTTGCAATTTCTGCGGAAGATGAACAGGAATAGCGAGAACCAATGAGAGGCTAGCTGGAGGTGTCTGGACGGGCAAATTTAACTCTCATTTCCCACCAGGAAGAGGAATTAACCAAAGGCTCAGCATGCCGGGCCGGAACCAGATTAGGGCCTGAAGCCATCCTGCGGTGTTGCGGCCAGGTCACAAGAAAGCAAGTTGAAGAAAGGAGCTCAGGGGCACTGTAATTCACAAACCTGCAGAGTTATAAATGACAGCTATCGTCCAAAAATAGACTGAAGTAAGGCTGCCAAGAGGACTTGAAAGCGGAGCAGAATAGCAGGAAACCGATTTCAGGAGGTAGACTGGAATTGCATTGAAAGCATAGGAAAAGAGGCAGAACGTCCACAATGATGCACTTGGCCAAAAAGGGCGTATGCGTTTTTTCCTGAATATATTCAGGAAAAAACGCATACGCCCTTTTTGGCCAACCAAGCAAGCTTGCAAAGGAAATCTGCACTACAATGAAGTCTCACTTCCCCCCGGTCAAAAGGGCCATCTGAAAAAAGTGTAAAATCCAGAAAGGAAGGACAGGCCATGGAGAACTGGGAGCCTTGTTATGCTGATGGGCGGGATGTAAATTGCCAACAGACACTCGGGAGAAGTGTATGGTGTTTCCTGAAACATCTAAAAAACAAAGCAACGGAGCCTAGGGCACTTCCACTTATGGTCCTATAGCTTAGGGAAATTAAAATCAAAAAGACACAGCCACCCCAAAGTTTGGAACGGCTCTGTTTACAAGAACCTCCTTTACAGTACAAGTTCAACATCGCAGAAAGTGAAAAATGGATAAAGAAGTTGTGGTATTTACTTACAAAGCAATATCACTCAGCAATGAAATCTGTGTCATCAGGCCCTTAGCAGCACAATGAGTGGATTCAGGTATGATGATTCTAACTGAAGTAAGTCACACAGAAAAAGAAACATCATAAGATATCACTAATACACGGAATGTAAACTTGGCTACACAGGAACTGAATTACAGAACAGAACAGGGTCTCAAATTTAGAAAACCAACTATGCTTGCTTAAGGGTAAAGGTGAGTTGGGTGCTGCATAAAACCAGAGATTGAAATGAGCACAGATAAAGTTCCTTAAGTCAAATATGGAATAGACAAGAGCTACTCCTTGCTCAACGAAATGGACTCAACACCGCATATTAAACGCCTAAGAATGTGCCTGACTAGTAAGTATCTTAAAACCTATGGATTGCTATGTCTCCGAAAGAGAATCAAGCATGTGTACAGGGTCATAAACGCAGCAGTGATAGGATTGGAGAGGTTCGGTGAGCAAATGAAGACCCTTTGAAGTCATATTGCATGGTACCCATTCCACGGGTCTCAACTCTCCAGGTTTAAGGTATTCTTCCTTCAGCTAAAACATTCATGTGGAACCCAAGTATGATCAACCATGTGAACGGGAGACGTGTTCAAATATGTCTCAGTTTTCCTCCCCTGGTACTCGGGTGCAACATTCCAGACGCTTTACTAACACTCTCCCCACTTGGAGAGTCAGCGCCTTTAACCTCCTGTTTGGCCCAGTTTGCAATTTCTGCGGAAGATGAACAGGAATAGCGAGAACCAATGAGAGGCTAGCTGGAGGTGTCTGGACGGGCAAATTTAACTCTCATTTCCCACCAGGAAGAGGAAATAACCAAAGGCTCAGCGTGCCGTACCGGAACCAGATTAGGGCCTGAAGCCATCCTGCGGTGTTGCGGCCAGCTCAAAAGAAAGCGAGTTGAAGAAAGGAGCTCAGGGGCACTGTAATTCACAAACCTGCAGAGTTATAAATGACAGCTATCGTCCAAAAATAGACTGAAGTAAGGCTGCCAAGAGGACTCGAAAGCGGGGCAGAATTGCAGGAAACCGATTTCAGGAGGTAGACTGGAATTGCATTGAAAGCATAGGAAAAGAGGCAGAACGTCCACAATGATGCACTTGGCCAAAAAGGGCGTATGCGTTTTTTCCTGAATATATTCAGGAAAAAACGCATACGCCCTTTTTGGCCAACCAAGCAAGCTTGCAAAGGAAATCTGCACTACAATGAAGTCTCACTTCCCCCCGGTCAAAAGGGCCATCTGAAAAAAGTGTAAAATCCAGAAAGGCAGGACAGGCCATGGAGAACTGGGAGCCTTGTTATGCTGATGGGCGGGATGTAAATTGCCAACAACCACTCGGGAGAAGTGTATGGTGTTTCCTGAAACATCTAAAAAACAAAGCAACGGAGCCTAGGGCACTTCCACTTATGGTCCTATAGCTTAGGGAAATTAAAATCAAAAAGACACAGCCACCCCAAAGTTTGGAACGGCTCTGTTTACAAGAACCTCGTTTACAGTACAAGTTCAACATCGCAGAAAGTGAAAAATGGATAAAGAAGTTGTGGTATTTACTTACAAAGCAATATCACTCAGCAATGAAATCTGTGTCATCAGGCCCTTAGCAGCACAATGAGTGGATTCAGGTATGATGATTCTAACTGAAGTAAGTCACACAGAAAAAGAAACATCATAAGATATCACTAATACACGGAATGTAAACTTGGCTACACAGGAACTGAATTACAGAACAGAACAGGGTCTCAAATTTAGAAAACCAACTATGCTTGCTTAAGGGTAAAGGTGAGTTGGGTGCTGCATAAAACCAGAGATTGAAATGAGCACAGATAAAGTTCCTTAAGTCAAATATGGAATAGACAAGAGCTACTCCTTGCTCAACGAAATGGACTCAACACCGCATATTAAACGCCTAAGAATGTGCCTGACTAGTAAGTATCTTAAAACCTATGGATTGCTATGTCTCCGAAAGAGAATCAAGCATGTGTACAGGGGCATAAACGCAGCAGTGATAGGATTGGAGAGGTTCGGTGAGCAAATGAAGACCCTTTGAAGTCATATTGCATGGTACCCATTACACGGGTCTCAACTCTCCAGGTTTAAGGTATTCTTCCTTCAGCTAAAACATGCATGTGGAACCCAAGTATGATCAACCATGTGAACGGGAGACGTGTTCAAATATGTCTCAGTTTTCCTCCCCTGGTACTCGGGTGCAACATTCCAGACGCTTTACTAACACTCTCCCCACTTGGAGAGTCAGTCCCTTTAACCTCCTGTTTGGCCCAGTTTGCAATTTCTGCGGAAGATGAACAGGAATAGCGAGAACCAATGAGAGGCTAGCTGGAGGTGTCTGGACGGGCAAATTTAACTCTCATTTCCCACCAGGAAGAGGAATTAACCAAAGGCTCAGCATGCCGGGCCGGAACCAGATTAGGGTCTGAAGCCATCCTGCGGTGTTGCGGCCAGGTCACAAGAAAGCGAGTTGAAGAAAGGAGCTCAGGGGCACTGTAATTCACAAACCTGCAGAGTTATAAATGACAGCTATCGTCCAAAAATAGACTGAAGTAAGGCTGCCAAGAGGACTTGAAAGCGGGGCAGAATAGCAGGAAACCAATTTCAGGAGGTAGACTGGAATTGCATTGAAAGCATAGGAAAAGAGGCAGAACGTCCACAATGATGCACTTGGCCAAAAAGGGCGTATGCGTTTTTTCCTGAATATATTCAGGAAAAAACGCATACGCCCTTTTTGGCCAACCAAGCAAGCTTGCAAAGGAAATCTGCACTACAATGAAGTCTCACTTCCCCCCGGTCAAAAGGGCCATCTGAAAAAAGTGTAAAATCCAGAAAGGAAGGACAGGCCATGGAGAACTGGGAGCCTTGTTATGCTGATGGGCGGGATGTAAATTGCCAACAGACACTCGGGAGAAGTGTATGGTGTTTCCTGAAACATCTAAAAAACAAAGCAACAGAGCCTAGGGCACTTCCACTTATGGTCCTATAGCTTAGGGAAATTAAAATCAAAAAGACACAGCCACCCCAAAGTTTGGAACGGCTCTGTTTACAAGAACCTCGTTTACAGTACAAGTTCAACATCGCAGAAAGTGAAAAATGGATAAAGAAGTTCTGGTATTTACTTACAAAGCAATATCACTCAGCAATGAAATCTGTGTCATCAGGCCCTTAGCAGCACAATGAGTGGATTCAGGTATCATGATTCTAACTGAAGTAAGTCACACAGAAAAAGAAACATCATAAGATATCACTAATACACGGAATGTAAACTTGGCTACACAGGAACTGAATTACAGAACAGAACAGGGTCTCAAATTTAGAAAACCAACTTATGCTTGCTTAAGGGTAAAGGTGAGTTGGGGTGCTGCATAAAACCAGAGATTGAAATGAGCACAGATAAAGTTCCTTAAGTCAAATATGGAATAGACAAGAGCTACTCCTTGCTCAACGAAATGGACTCAACACCGCATATTAAACGCCTAAGAATGTGCCTGACTAGTAAGTATCTTAAAACCTATGGATTGCTATGTCTCCGAAAGAGAATCAAGCATGTGTACAGGGGCATAAACGCAGCAGTGATAGGATTGGAGAGGTTCGGTGAGCAAATGAAGACCCTTTGAAGTCATATTGCATGGTACCCATTACACGGGTCTCAACTCTCCAGGTTTAAGGTATTCTTCCTTCAGCTAAAACATGCATGTGGAACCCAAGTATGATCAACCATGTGAACGGGAGACGTGTTCAAATATGTCTCAGTTTTCCTCCCCTGGTACTCGGGTGCAACATTCCAGACGCTTTACTAACACTCTCCCCACTTGGAGAGTCAGCGCCTTTAACCTCCTGTTTGGCCCAGTTTGCAATTTCTGCGGAAGATGAACAGGAATAGCGAGAACCAATGAGAGGCTAGCTGGAGGTGTCTGGACGGGCAAATTTAACTCTCATTTCCCACAAGGAAGAGGAAATAACCAAAGGCTCAGCGTGCCGTACCGGAACCAGATTAGGGCCTGAAGCCATCCTGCGGTGTTGCGGCCAGCTCAAAAGAAAGCGAGTTGAAGAAAGGAGCTCAGGGGCACTGTAATTCACAAACCTGCAGAGTTATAAATGACAGCTATCGTCCAAAAATAGACTGAAGTAAGGCTGCCAAGAGGACTCGAAAGCGGGGCAGAATTGCAGGAAACCGATTTCAGGAGGTAGACTGAAATTGCATTGAAAGCATAGGAAAAGAGGCAGAACGTCCACAATGATGCACTTGGCCAAAAAGGGCGTATGCGTTTTTTCCTGAATATATTCAGGAAAAAACGCATACGCCCTTTTTGGCCAACCAAGCAAGCTTGCAAAGGAAATCTGCACTACAATGAAGTCTCACTTCCCCCCGGTCAAAAGGGCCATCTGAAAAAAGTGTAAAATCCAGAAAGGCAGGACAGGCCATGGAGAACTGGGAGCCTTGTTATGCTGATGGGCGGGATGTAAATTGCCAACAACCACTCGGGAGAAGTGTATGGTGTTTCCTGAAACATCTAAAAAACAAAGCAACGGAGCCTAGGGCACTTCCACTTATGTTCCTATAGCTTAGGGAAATTAAAATCAAAAAGACACAGCCACCCCAAAGTTTGGAACGGCTCTGTTTACAAGATCCTCCTTTACAGTACAAGTTCAACATCGCAGAAAGTGAAAAATGGATAAAGAAGTTGTGGTATTCACTTACAAAGCAATATCACTCAGCAATGAAATCTATGTCATCAGGCCCTTAGCAGCACAATGAGTGGATTCAGGTATGATGATTCTAACTGAAATAAGTCACACAGAAAAAGAAACATCATAAGATATCAGTAATACACGGAATGGAAACTTGGCTACACAGGAACTGAATTACAGAACAGAACTGGGTCACAAATTTAGAAAAACAACTTATGCTTGCTTAAGGGTAAAGGTGAGTTGGGGTGCTGCATAAAACCAGAGATTGAAATGAGCACAGATAAAGTTCCTTAAGCCAAATATGGAATAGACAAGAGCTACTCCTTGCTCAACGAAATGGACTCAACACCGCATATTAAACGCCTAAGAATGTACCTGACTAGTAAGTATATTTAAACCTATGGATTGCTATGTCTCCGAAAGAGAATCAAGCATGTGTACAGGGTTATAAACGCAGCAGTGATAGGATTGGAGAGGTTCGGTGAGCAAATGAAGACCCTTTGAAGTCATATTGCATGGTACCCATTACACGGGTCTTAACTCTCCAGGTTTAAGGTATTCTTCCTTCAGCTAAAACATGCATGTGGAACCCAAGTATGATCAACCATGTGAACGGGAGACGTGTTCAAATATGTCTCAGTTTTCCTCCCCTGGTACTCGGGTGCAACATTCCAGACGCTTTACTAACACTCTCCCCACTTGAAGAGTCAGTCCCTTTAACCTCCTGTTTGGCCCAGTTTGCAATTTCTGCGGAAGATGAACAGGATTAGCGAGAACCAATGAGAGGCTAGCTGGAGGTGTCTGGACGGGCAAATTTAACTCTCATTTCCCACCAGGAAGAGGAATTAACCAAAGGCTCAGCATGCCGGGCCGGAACCAGATTAGGGCCTGAAGCCATCCTGCGGTGTTGCGGCCAGGTCACAAGAAAGCGAGTTGAAGAAAGGAGCTCAGGGGCACTGTAATTCACAAACCTGCAGAGTTATAAATGACAGCTATCGTCCAAAAACAGACTGAAGTAAGGCTGCCAAGAGGACTTGAAAGCAGGGCAGAATTGCAGGAAACCGATTTCAGGAGGTAGACTGGAATTGCATTGAAAGCATAGGAAAAGAGGCAGAACGTCCACAATGATGCACTTGGCCAAAAAGGGCGTATGCGTTTTTTCCTGAATATATTCAGGAAAAAACGCATATGCCCTTTTTGGCCAACCAAGCAAGCTTGCAAAGGAAATCTGCACTACAATGAAGTCTCACTTCCCCCCGGTCAAAAGGGCCATCTGAAAAAAGTGTAAAATCCAGAAAGGCAGGACAGGCCATGGAGAACTGGGAGACTTGTTATGCTGATGGGCGGGATGTAAATTGCCAACAGACACTCGGGAGAAGTGTATGGTGTTTCCTGAAACATCTAAAAAACAAAGCAACAGAGCCTAGGGCACTTCCACTTATGGTCCTATAGCTTAGGGAAATTAAAATCAAAAAGACACAGCCACCCCAAAGTTTGGAACGGCTCTGTTTACAAGAACCTCGTTTACAGTACAAGTTCAACATCGCAGAAAGTGAAAAATGGATAAAGAAGTTGTGGTATTTACTTACAAAGCAATATCACTCAGCAATGAAATCTGTGTCATCAGGCCCTTAGCAGCACAATGAGTGGATTCAGGTATGATGATTCTAACTGAAGTAAATCACACAGAAAAAGAAACATCATAAGATATCACTAATACACGGAATGTAAACTTGGCTACACAGGAACTGAATTACAGAACAGAACAGGGTCTCAAATTTAGAAAACCAACTATGCTTGCTTAAGGGTAAAGGTGAGTTGGGGTGCTGCATAAAACCAGAGATTGAAATGAGCACAGATAAAGTTCCTTAAGTCAAATATGGAATAGACAAGAGCTACTCCTTGCTCAACGAAATGGACTCAACACCGCATATTAAACGCCTAAGAATGTGCCTGACTAGTAAGTATCTTAAAACCTATGGATTGCTATGTCTCCGAAAGAGAATCAAGCATGTGTACAGGGGCATAAACGCAGCAGTGATAGGATTGGAGAGGTTCGGTGAGCAAATGAAGACCCTTTGAAGTCATATTGCATGGTACCCATTGCACGGGTCTCAACTCTCCAGGTTTAAGGTATTCTTCCTTCAGCTAAAACATGCATGTGGAACCCAAGTATGATCAACCATGTGAACGGGAGACGTGTTCAAATATGTCTCAGTTTTCCTCCCCTGGTACTCGGGTGCAACATTCCAGACGCTTTACTAACACTCTCCCCACTTGGAGAGTCAGTCCCTTTAACCTCCTGTTTGGCCCAGTTTGCAATTTCTGTGGAAGATGAACAGGAATAGCGAGAACCAATGAGAGGCTAGCTGGAGGTGCTGGACGGGCAAATTTAACTCTCATTTCCCACCAGGAAGAGGAATTAACCAAAGGCTCAGCATGCCGGGCCGGAACCAGATTAGGGCCTGAAGCCATCCTGCGGTGTTGCGGTCAGGTCACAAGAAAGCGAGTTGAAGAAAGGAGCTCAGGGGCACTGTAATTCACAAACCTGCAGAGTTATAAATGACAGCTATCGTCCAAAAATAGACTGAAGTAAGGCTGCCAAGAGGACTTGAAAGCGGGGCAGAATAGCAGGAAACCGATTTCAGGAGGTAGACTGGAATTGCATTGAAAGCATAGGAAAAGAGGCAGAACGTCCACAATGATGCACTTGGCCAAAAAGGGCGTATGCGTTTTTTCCTGAATATATTCAGGAAAAAACGCATACGCCCTTTTTGGCCAACCAAGCAAGCTTGCAAAGGAAATCTGCACTACAATGAAGTCTCACTTCCCCCCGGTCAAAAGGGCCATCTGAAAAAAGTGTAAAATCCAGAAAGGCAGGACAGGCCATGGAGAACTGGGAGCCTTGTTATGCTGATGGGCGGGATGTAAATTGCCAACAGACACTCGGGAGAAGTGTATGGTGTTTCCTGAAACATCTAAAAAACAAAGCAACAGAACCTAGGGCACTTCCACTTATGGTCCTATAGCTTAGGGAAATTAAAATCAAAAAGACACAGCCACCCCAAAGTTTGGGACGCCTCTGTTTACAAAAACCTCGTTTACAGTACAAGTTCAACATCGCAGAAAGTGAAAAATGGATAAAGAAGTTGTGGTATTTACTTACAAAGCAATATCACTCACCAATGAAATCTATATCATCAGGCCCTTAGCATCAGAATGAGTGGATTCAGGTATGATGATTCTAACTGAAGTAAGTCACACAGAAAAAGAAACATCATAAAATATCAGTAATACACGGAATGTAAACTTGGCTACACAGGAACTGAATTACAGAACAGAACAGGGTCTCAAATTTAGAAAACCAACTTATGCTTGCTTAAGGGGAAAGGTGAGTTGGGGTGCTGCATAAAACCAGAGATTGAAATGAGCACAGATAAAGTTCCTTAAGTCAAATATGGAATAGACAAGAGCTACTCCTTGCTCAACGAAATGGACTCAACACCGCATATTAAACGTCTAAGAATGTACCTGACTAGTAAGTATCTTAAAACCTATGGATTGCTATGTCTCCGAAAGAGAATCAAGCATGTGTACAGGGGCATAAACGCAGCAGTGATAGGATTGGAGAGGTTCGGTGAGCAAATGAAGACCCTTTGAAGTCATATTGCATGGTACCCATTACACGGGTCTTAACTCTCCAGGTTTAAGGTATTCTTCCTTCAGCTAAAACATGCATGTGGAACCCAAGTATGATCAACCATGTGAACGGGAGACGTGTTCAAATATGTCTCAGTTTTCCTCCCCTGGTACTCGGGTGCAACATTCCAGACGCTTTACTAACACTCTCCCCACTTGGAGAGTCAGCGCCTTTAACCTCCTGTTTGGCCCAGTTTGCAATTTCTGCGGAAGATGAACAGGAATAGCGAGAACCAATGAGAGGCTAGCTGGAGGTGTCTGGACGGGCAAATTTAACTCTCATTTCCCACAAGGAAGAGGAAATAACCAAAGGCTCAGCGTGCCGTACCGGAACCAGATTAGGGCCTGAAGCCATCCTGCGGTGTTGCGGCCAGCTCAAAAGAAAGCGAGTTGAAGAAAGGAGCTCAGGGGCACTGTAATTCACAAACCTGCAGAGTTATAAATGACAGCTATCGTCCAAAAACATACGGAAGTAAGGCTGCCAAGAGGACTTGAAAGCGGGGCAGAATTGCAGGAAACTGATTTCAGGAGGTAGACTGGAATTGCATTGAAAGCATAGGAAAAGAGGCAGAACGTCCACAATGATGCACTTGGCCAAAAAGTGCGTATGCGTTTTTTCCTGAATATATTCAGGAAAAAACGCATACGCCCTTTTTGGCCAACCAAGCAAGCTTGCAAAGGAAATCTGCACTACAATGAAGTCTCACTTCCCCCCGGTCAAAAGGGCCATCTGAAAAAAGTGTAAAATCCAGAAAGGCAGGACAGGCCATGGAGAACTGGGAGCCTTGTTATGCTGATGGGCGGGATGTAAATTGCCAACAGACACTCGGGAGAAGTGTATGGTGTTTCCTGAAACATCTAAAAAACAAAGCAACAGAACCTAGGGCACTTCCACTTATGGTCCTATAGCTTAGGGAAATTAAAATCAAAAAGACACAGCCACCCCAAAGTTTGGGACGCCTCTGTTTACAAGAACCTCGTTTACAGTACAAGTTCAACATCGCAGAAAGTGAAAAATGGATAAAGAAGTTGTGGTATTTACTTACAAAGCAATATCACTCAGCAATGAAATCTATATCATCAGGCCCTTAGCATCACAATGAGTGGATTCAGGTATGATGATTCTAACTGAAGTAAGTCACACAGAAAAAGAAACATCATAAGATATCAGTAATACACGGAATGTAAACTTGGCTACACAGGAACTGAATTACAGAACAGAACAGGGTCTCAAATTTAGAAAACCAACTTATGCTTGCTTAAGGGGAAAGGTGAGTTGGGGTGCTGCATAAAACCAGAGATTGAAATGAGCACAGATAAAGTTCCTTAAGTCAAATATGGAATAGACAAGAGCTACTCCTTGCTCAACGAAATGGACTCAACACCGCATATTAAACGTCTAAGAATGTACCTGACTAGTAAGTATCTTAAAACCTATGGATTGCTATGTCTCCGAAAGAGAATCAAGCATGTGTACAGGGGCATAAACGCAGCAGTGATAGGATTGGAGAGGTTCGGTGAGCAAATGAAGACCCTTTGAAGTCATATTGCATGGTACCCATTACACGGGTCTTAACTCTCCAGGTTTAAGGTATTCTTCCTTCAGCTAAAACATGCATGTGGAACCCAAGTATGATCAACCATGTGAACGGGAGACGTGTTCAAATATGTCTCAGTTTTCCTCCCCTGGTACTCGGGTGCAACATTCCAGACGCTTTACTAACACTCTCCCCACTTGGAGAGTCAGCGCCTTTAACCTCCTGTTTGGCCCAGTTTGCAATTTCTGCGGAAGATGAACAGGAATAGCGAGAACCAATGAGAGGCTAGCTGGAGGTGTCTGGACGGGCAAATTTAACTCTCATTTCCCACCAGGAAGAGGAATTAACCAAAGGCTCAGCATGCCGGGCCGGAACCAGATTAGGGCCTGAAGCCATCCTGCGGTGTTGCGGCCAGGTCACAAGAAAGCGAGTTGAAGAAAGGAGCTCAGGGGCACTGTAATTCACAAACCTGCAGAGTTATAAATGACAGCTATCGTCCAAAAATAGACTGAAGTAAGGCTGCCAAGAGGACTTGAAAGCGGGGCAGAATTGCAGGAAACCGATTTCAGGAGGTAGACTGGAATTGCATTGAAAGCATAGGAAAAGAGGCAGAACGTCCACAATGATGCACTTGGCCAAAAAGGGCGTATGCGTTTTTTCCTGAATATATTCAGGAAAAAACGCATACGCCCTTTTTGGCCAACCAAGCAAGCTTGCAAAGGAAATCTGCACTACAATGAAGTCTCACTTCCCCCCGGTCAAAAGGGCCATCTGAAAAAAGTGTAAAATCCAGAAAGGCAGGACAGGCCATGGAGAACTGGGAGCCTTGTTATGCTGATGGGGGGGATGTAAATTGCCAACAGACACTCGGGAGAAGTGTATGGTGTTTCCTGAAACATCTAAAAAACAAAGCAACAGAGCCTAGGGCACTGCCACTTATGGTCCTATAGCTTAGGGAAATTAAAATCAAAAAGACACAGCCACCCCAAAGTTTGGGACGCCTCTGTTTACAAGAACCTCGTTTTCAGTACAAGTTCAACATCGCAGAAAGTGAAAAATGGATAAAGAAGTTGTGGTATTTACTTACAAAGCAATATCACTCAGCAATGAAATCTATGTCATCAGGCCCTTAGCAGCACAATGAGTGGATTCAGGTATGATGATTCTAACTGAAGTAAGTCACACAGAAAAAGAAACATCATAAGATATCACTAATACACGGAATGGAAACTTGGCTACACAGGAACTGAATTACAGAACAGAACAGGGTCTCAAATTTAGAAAACCAACTATGCTTGCTTAAGGGTAAAGGTGAGTTGGGGTGCTGCATAAAACCAGAGATTGAAATGAGCACAGATAAAGTTCCTTAAGTCAAATATGGAATAGACAAGAGCTACTCCTTGCTCAACGAAATGGACTCAACACCGCATATTAAACGCCTAAGAATGTGCCTGACTAGTAAGTATCTTAAAACCTATGGATTGCTATGTCTCCGAAAGAGAATCAAGCATGTGTACAGGGGCATAAACGCAGCAGTGATAGGATTGGAGAGGTTCGGTGAGCAAATGAAGACCCTTTGAAGTCATATTGCATGGTACCCATTCCACGGGTCTCAACTCTCCAGGTTTAAGGTATTCTTCCTTCAGCTAAAACATGCATGTGGAACCCAAGTATGATCAACCATGTG
Source organism: Stenella coeruleoalba (assembly GCF_951394435.1). Taxonomy (NCBI): domain Eukaryota; kingdom Metazoa; phylum Chordata; class Mammalia; order Artiodactyla; family Delphinidae; genus Stenella; species Stenella coeruleoalba. Next base: position 41,652 of record NW_027646156.1, on the reverse strand, counting down.
AACGGGAGACGTGTTCAAATATGTCTCAGTTTTCCTCCCCTGGTACTCGGGTGCAACATTCCAGACGCTTTACTAACACTCTCCCCACTTGGAGAGTCAGTCCCTTTAACCTCCTGTTTGGCCCACTTTGCAATTTCTGCGGAAGATGAACAGGAATAGCGAGAACCAATGAGAGGCTAGCTGGAGGTGTCTGGACGGGCAAATTTAACTCTCATTTCCCACAAGGAAGAGGAAATAACCAAAGGCTCAGCGTGCCGTACCGGAACCAGATTAGGGCCTGAAGCCATCCTGCGGTGTTGCGGCCAGCTCAAAAGAAAGCGAGTTGAAGAAAGGAGCTCAGGGGCACTGTAATTCACAAACATGCAGAGTTATAAATGACAGCTATCGTCCAAAAATAGACTGAAGTAAGGCTGCCAAGAGGACTTGAAAGCGGGGCAGAATTGCAGGAAACCGATTTCAGGAGGTAGACTGGAATTGCATTGAAAGCATAGGAAAAGAGGCAGAACGTCCACAATGATGCACTTGGCCAAAAAGGGCGTATGCGTTTTTTCCTGAATATATTCAGGAAAAAACGCATACGCCCTTTTTGGCCAACCAAGCAAGCTTGCAAAGGAAATCTGCACTACAATGAAGTCTCACTTCCCCCCGGTCAAAAGGGCCATCTGAAAAAAGTGTAAAATCCAGAAAGGCAGGACAGGCCATGGAGAACTGGGAGCCTTGTTATGCTGATGGGCGGGATGTAAATTGCCAACAACCACTCGGGAGAAGTGTATGGTGTTTCCTGAAACATCTAAAAAACAAAGCAACAGAACCTAGGGCACTTCCACTTATGGTCCTATAGCTTAGGGAAATTAAAATCAAAAAGACACAGCCACCCCAAAGTTTGGAACGGCTCTGTTTACAAGAACCTCGTTTACAGTACAAGTTCAACATCGCAGAAAGTGAAAAATGGATAAAGAAGTTGTGGTATTCACTTACAAAGCAATATCACTCAGCAATGAAATCTATGTCATCAGGCCCTTAGCAGCACAATGAGTGGATTCAGGTATGATGATTCTAACTGAAATAAGTCACACAGAAAAAGAAACATCATAAGATATCAGTAATACACGGAATGGAAACTTGGCTACACAGGAACTGAATTACAGAACAGAACTGGGTCACAAATTTAGAAAACCAACTTATGCTTGCTTAAGGGTAAAGGTGAGTTGGGGTGCTGCATAAAACCAGAGATTGAAATGAGCACAGATAAAGTTCCTTAAGTCAAATATGGAATAGACAAGAGCTACTCCTTGCTCAACGAAATGGACTCAACACCGCATATTAAACGCCTAAGAATGTACCTGACTTGTAAGTATCTTAAAACCTATAGATTGCTATGTCTCCGAAAGAGAATCAAGCATGTGTACAGGGGCATAAACGCAGCAGTGATAAGATTGGAGAGGTTCGGTGAGCAAATGAAGACCCTTTGAAGTCATATTGCATGGTACCCATTCCACGGGTTTCAACTACCCAGGTTTAAGGTATTCTTCCTTCAGCTAAAACATGCATGTGGAACCCAAGTATGATCAACCATGTGAACGGGAGACGTGTTCAAATATGTCTCAGTTTTCCTTCCCTGGTACTCGGGTGCAACATTCCAGACGCTTTACTAACACTCTCCCCACTTGGAGAGTCAGTCCCTTTAAACTCCTGTTTGGCCCAGTTTGCAATTTCTGCGGAAGATGAACAGGAAAAGCGAGAACCAATGAGAGACTAGCTGGAGGTGTCTGGACGGGCAAATTTAACTCTCATTTCCCACCAGGAAGAGGAATTAACCAAAGGCTCAGCGTGCCGTGCCGGAACCAGATTAGGGCCTGAAGCCATCCTGCGGTGTTGCGGCCAGCTCAAAAGAAAGCGAGTTGAAGAAAGGAGCTCAGGGGCACTGTAATTCACAAACCTGCAGAGTTATAAATGACAGCTATCGTCCAAAAATAGACTGAAGTAAGGCTGCCAAGAGGACTTGAAAGCGGGGCAGAATTGCAGGAACCCGATTTCAGGAGGTAGACTGGAATTGCATTGAAAGCATAGGAAAAGAGGCAGAACGTCCACAATGATGCACTTGGCCAAAAAGAGCGTATGCGTTTTTTCCTGAATATATTCAGGAAAAAACGCATACTCCCTTTTTGGCCAACCAAGCAAGCTTGCAAAGGAAATCTGCACTACAATGAAGTCTCACTTCCCCCTGGTCTAAAGGGCCATCTGAAAAAAGTGTAAAATCCAGAAAGGCAGGACAGGCCATGGAGAACTGGGAGCCTTGTTATGCTGATGGGCGGGATGTAAATTGCCAACAGACACTCGGGAGAAGTGTATGGTGTTTCCTGAAACATCTAAAAAACAAAGCAACAGAACCTAGGGCACTTCCACTTATGGTCCTATAGCTTAGGGAAATTAAAATCAAAAAGACACAGCCACCCCAAAGTTTGGGACGCCTCTGTTTACAAGAACCTCGTTTACAGTACAAGTTCAACATCGCAGAAAGTGAAAAATGGATAAAGAAGTTGTGGTATTTACTTACAAAGCAATATCACTCAGCAATGAAATCTATGTCATCAGGCCCTTAGCATCACAATGAGTGGATTCAGGTATGATGATTCTAACTGAAGTAAGTCACACAGAAAAAGAAACATCATAAGATATCAGTAATACACGGAATGTAAACTTGGCTACACAGGAACTGAATTACAGAACAGAACAGGGTCTCAAATTTAGAAAACCAACTTATGCTTGCTTAAGGGTAAAGGTGAGTTGGGGTGCTGCATAAAACCAGAGATTGAAATGAGCACAGATAAAGTTCCTTAAGTCAAATATGGAATAGACAAGAGCTACTCCTTGCTCAACGAAATGGACTCAACACCGCATCTTAAACGTCTAAGAATGTACATGACTAGTAAGTATCTTAAAACCTATGGATTGCTATGTCTCCGAAAGAGAATCAAGCATGTGTACAGGGGCATAAACGCAGCAGTGATAGGATTGGAGAGGTTCGGTGAGCAAATGAAGACCCTTTGAAGTCATATTGCATGGTACCCATTCCACGGGTCTCAACTCTCCAGGTTTAAGGTATTCTTCCTTCAGCTAAAACATGCATGTGGAACCCAAGTATGATCAACCATGTGAACGGGAGACGTGTTCAAATATGTCTCAGTTTTCCTCCCCTGGTACTCGGGTGCAACATTCCAGATGCTTTACTAACACTCTCCCCACTTGGAGAGTCAGCGCCTTTAACCTCCTTTTGGCCCAGTTTGCAATTTCTGCGGAAGATGAACAGGAATAGCGAGAACCAATGAGAGACTAGCTGGAGGTGTTTGGACGGGCAAATTTAACTCTCATTTCCCACCAGGAAGAGGAAATAACCAAAGGCTCAGCGTGCCATGCCGGAACCAGATTAGGGCCTGAAGCCATCCTGCGGTGTTGCGGCCAGGTCACAAGAAAGCAAGTTGAAGAAAGGAGCTCAGGGGCACTGTAATTCACAAACCTGCAGATTTATAAATGACAGCTATCGTCCAAAAATAGACTGAAGTAAGGCTGCCAAGAGGACTTGAATGCGGGGCAGAATTGCAGGAAACCGATTTCAGGAGGTAGACTGGAATTGCATTGAAAGCATAGGAAAAGAGGCAGAACGTCCACAATGATGCACTTGGCCAAAAAGGGCGTATGCGTTTTTTCCTGAATATATTCAGGAAAAAACGCATACGCCCTTTTTGGCCAACCAAGCAAGCTTGCAAAGGAAATCTGCACTACAATGAAGTCTCACTTCCCCCCGGTCAAAAGGGCCATCTGAAAAAAGTGTAAAATCCAGAAAGGCAGGACAGGCCATGGAGAACTGGGAGCCTTGTTATGCTGATGGGCGGGATGTAAATTGCCAACAGACACTCGGGAGAAGTGTATGGTGTTTCCTGAAACATCTAAAAGGCAAAGCAACAGAACCTAGGGCACTTCCACTTATGGTCCTATAGCTTAGGGAAATTAAAATCAAAAAGACACAGCCACCCCAAAGTTTGGGACGCCTCTGTTTACAAGAACCTCGTTTACAGTACAAGTTCAACATCGCAGAAAGTGAAAAATGGATAAAGAAGTTGTGGTATTTACTTACAAAGCAATATCACTCAGCAATGAAATCTGTGTCATCAGGCCCTTAGCAGCACAATGAGTGGATTCAGGTATGATGATTCTAACTGAAGTAAGTCACACAGAAAAAGAAACATCATAAGATATCAGTAATACACGGAATGTAAACTTGGCTACACAGGAACTGAATTACAGAACAGAACAGGGTCTCAAATTTAGAAAACCAACTTATGCTTGCTTAAGGGGAAAGGTGAGTTGGGGTGCTGCATAAAACCAGAGATTGAAATGAGCACAGATAAAGTTCCTTAAGTCAAATATGGAATAGACAAGAGCTACTCCTTGCTCAACGAAATGGACTCAACACCGCATATTAAACGTCTAAGAATGTACATGACTAGTAAGTATCTTAAAACCTATGGATTGCTATGTCTCCGAAAGAGAATCAAGCATGTGTACAGGGGCATAAACGCAGCAGTGATAAGATTGGAGAGGTTCGGTGAGCAAATGAAGACCCTTTGAAGTCATATTGCATGGTACCCATTCCACGGGTTTCAACTACCCAGGTTTAAGGTATTCTTCCTTCAGCTAAAACATGCATGTGGAACCTAGAGTATGATCAACATTGTGATCGGGAGACGTGTTCAAATATGTCTCAGTTTTCCTCCCCTGGTACTCGGGTGCAACATTCCAGACGCTTTACTAACACTCTCCCCACTTGGAGAGTCAGTCCCTTTAACCTCCTGTTTGGCCCAGTTTGCAATTTCTGCGGAAGATGAACAGGAATAGCGAGAACCAATGAGAGGCTAGCTGGAGGTGTCTGGACGGGCAAATTTAACTCTCATTTCCCACCAGGAAGAGGAATTAACCAAAGGCTCAGCATGCCGGTCCGGAACCAGATTAGGGCCTGAAGCCATCCTGCGGTGTTGCGGCCAGGTCACAAGAAAGCGAGTTGAAGAAAGGAGCTCAGGGGCACTGTAATTCACAAACCTGCAGAGTTATAAATGACAGCTATCGTCCAAAAATAGACTGAAGTAAGGCTGCCAAGAGGACTTGAAAGCGGGGCAGAATTGCAGGAAACCGATTTCAGGAGGTAGACTGGAATTGCATTGAAAGCATAGGAAAAGAGGCAGAACGTCCACAATGATGCACTTGGCCAAAAAGGGCGTATGCGTTTTTTCCTGAATATATTCAGGAAAACACGCAAATGCACTTTTTGGCCAACCAAGCAAGCTTGCAAAGGAAATCTGCACTACAATGAAGTCTCACTTCCCCCCGGTCAAAAGGGCCATCTGAAAAAAGTGTAAAATCCAGAAAGGCAGGACAGGCCATGTAGAACTGGGAGCCTTGTTATGCTGATGGGCGGGATGTAAATTGCCAACAGACACTCGGGAGAAGTGTATGGTGTTTCCTGAAACATCTAAAAAACAAAGCAACAGAGCCTAGGGCACTGCCACTTATGGTCCTATAGCTTAGGGAAATTAAAATCAAAAAGACACAGCCACCCCAAAGTTTGGGACGCCTCTGTTTACAAGAACCTCGTTTACAGTACAAGTTCAACATCGCAGAAAGTGAAAAATGGATAAAGAAGTTTTTGTATTTACTTACAAAGCAATATCACTCAGCAATGAAATCTATGTCATCAGGCCCTTAGCATCACAATGAGTGGATTCAGGTATGATGATTCTAACTGAAATAAGTCACACAGAAAAAGAAACATCATAAGATATCAGTAATACACGGAATGTAAACTTGGCTACACAGGAACTGAATTACAGAACAGAACAGGGTCTCAAATTTAGAAAACCAACTTATGCTTGCTTAAGGGTAAAGTTGAGTTGGGGTGCTGCATAAAACCAGAGATTGAAATGAGCACAGATAAAGTTCCTTAAGTCAAATATGGAATAGACAAGAGCTACTCCTTGCTCAACGAAATGGACTCAACACCGCATATTAAACGCCTAAGAATGTACCTGACTAGTAAGTATCTTAAAACCTATGGATTGCTATGTCTCCGAAAGAGAATCAAGCATGTGTACAGGGGCATAAACGCAGCAGTGATAGGATTGGAGACGTTCGGTGAGCAAATGAAGACCCTTTGAAGTCATATTGCATGGTACCCATTCCACGGGTCTTAACTCTCCAGGTTTAAGGTATTCTTCCTTCAGCTAAAACATGCATGTGGAACCCAAGTATGATCAACCATGTGAACGGGAGACGTGTTCAAATATGTCTCAGTTTTCCTCCCCTGGTACTCGGGTGCAACATTCCAGACGCTTTACTAACACTCTCCCGACTTGGAGAGTCAGTCCCTTTAAACTCCTGTTTGGCCCAGTTTGCAATTTCTGCGGAAGATGAACAGGAATAGCGAGAACCAATGAGAGACTAGCTGGAGGTGTCTGGACGGGCAAATTTAACTCTCATTTCCCACCAGGAAGAGGAATTAACCAAAGGCTCAGCGTGCCGTGCCGGAACCAGATTAGGGCCTGAAGCCATCCTGCGGTGTTGCGGCCAGCTCAAAAGAAACCGAGTTGAAGAAAGGAACTCAGGGGCACTGTAATTCACAAACCTGCAGAGTTATAAATGACAGCTATCGTCCAAAAATAGACTGAAGTAAGGCTGCCAAGAGGACTTGAAAGCGGGGCAGAATTGCAGGAAACCGATTTCAGGAGGTAGACTGGAATTGCATTGAAAGCATAGGAAAAGAGGCAGAACGTCCACAATAATGCACTTGGCCAAAAATGGCGTATGCGTTTTTTCCTGAATATATTCAGGAAAAAACGCATACGCCATTTTTGGCCAACCAAGCAAGCTTGCAAAGGAAATCTGCACTACAATGAAGTCTCACTTCCCCCTGGTCAAAAGGGCCATCTGAAAAAAGTGTAAAATCCAGAAAGGCAGGACAGGCCATGGAGAACTGGGAGCCTTGTTATGCTGATGGGCGGGATGTAAATTGCCAACAGACACTCGGGAGAAGTGTATGGTGTTTCCTGAAACATCTAAAAAACAAAGCAACAGAACCTAGGGCACTTCCACTTATGGTCCTATAGCTTAGGGAAATTAAAATCAAAAACACACAGCCACCCCAAAGTTTGGGACGCCTCTGTTTACAAGAACCTCGTTTACAGTACAAGTTCAACATCGCAGAAAGTGAAAAATGGATAAAGAAGTTGTGGTATTTACTTACAAAGCAATATCACTCAGCAATGAAATCTATGTCATCAGGCCCTTAGCATCACAATGAGTGGATTCAGGTATGATGATTCTAACTGAAGTAAGTCACACAGAAAAAGAAACATCATAAGATATCAGTAATACACGGAATGTAAACTTGGCTACACAGGAACTGAATTACAGAACAGAACAGGGTCTCAAATTTAGAAAACCAACTTATGCTTGCTTAAGGGGAAAGGTGAGTTGGGGTGCTGCATAAAACCAGAGATTGAAATGAGCACAGATAAAGTTCCTTAAGTCAAATATGGAATAGACAAGAGCTACTCCTTGCTCAACGAAATGGACTCAACACCGCATCTTAAACGTCTAAGAATGTACATGACTAGTAAGTATCTTAAAACCTATGGATTGCTATGTCTCCGAAAGAGAATCAAGCATGTGTACAGGGGCATAAACGCAGCAGTGATAGGATTGGAGAGGTTCGGTGAGCAAATGAAGACCCTTTGAAGTCATATTGCATGGTACCCATTCCACGGGTCTCAACTCTCCAGGTTTAAGGTATTCTTCCTTCAGCTAAAACATGCATGTGGAACCCAAGTATGATCAACCATGTGAACGGGAGACGTGTTCAAATATGTCTCAGTTTTCCTCCCCTGGTACTCGGGTGCAACATTCCAGACGCTTTACTAACACTCTCCCCACTTGGAGAGTCAGCGCCTTTAACCTCCTTTTGGCCCAGTTTGCAATTTCTGCGGAAGATGAACAGGAATAGCGAGAACCAATGAGAGACTAGCTGGAGGTGTTTGGACGGGCAAATTTAACTCTCATTTCCCACCAGGAAGAGGAAATAACCAAAGGCTCAGCGTGCCGTGCCGGAACCAGATTAGGGCCTGAAGCCATCCTGCGGTGTTGCGGCCAGGTCACAAGAAAGCAAGTTGAAGAAAGGAGCTCAGGGGCACTGTAATTCACAAACCTGCAGAGTTATAAATGACAGCTATCGTCCAAAAATAGACTGAAGTAAGGCTGCCAAGAGGACTTGAAAGCGGGGCAGAATTGCAGGAAACCGATTTCAGGAGGTAGACTGGAATTGCATTGAAAGCATAGGAGAAGAGGCAGAACGTCCACAATGATGCACTTGGCCAAAAAGGGCGTATGCGTTTTTTCCGGAATATATTCAGGAAAAAACGCATACGCCCTTTTTGGCCAACCAAGCAAGCTTGCAAAGGAAATCTGCACTACAATGAAGTCTCACTTCCCCCCGGTCAAAAGGGCCATCTGAAAAAAGTGTAAAATCCAGAAAGGCAGGACAGGCCATGGAGAACTGGGAGCCTTGTTATGCTGATGGGCGGGATGTAAATTGCCAACAACCACTCGGGAGAAGTGTATGGTGTTTCCTGAAACATCTAAAAAACAAAGCAACAGAACCTAGGGCACTTCCACTTATGGTCCTATAGCTTAGGGAAATTAAAATCAAAAAGACACAGCCACCCCAAAGTTTGGAACGGCTCTGTTTACAAGAACCTCGTTTACAGTACAAGTTCAACATCGCAGAAAGTGAAAAATGGATAAAGAAGTTGTGGTATTCACTTACAAAGCAATATCACTCAGCAATGAAATCTATGTCATCAGGCCCTTAGCAGCACAATGAGTGGATTCAGGTATGATGATTCTAACTGAAATAAGTCACACAGAAAAAGAAACATCATAAGATATCAGTAATACACGGAATGGAAACTTGGCTTCACAGGAACTGAATTACAGAACAGAACTGGGTCACAAATTTAGAAAAACAACTTATGCTTGCTTAAGGGTAAAGGTGAGTTGGGGTGCTGCATAAAACCAGAGATTGAAATGAGCACAGATAAAGTTCCTTAAGCCAAATATGGAATAGACAAGAGCTACTCCTTGCTCAACGAAATGGACTCAACACCGCATATTAAACGCCTAAGAATGTACCTGACTTGTAAGTATCTTAAAACCTATAGATTGCTATGTCTCCGAAAGAGAATCAAGCATGTGTACAGGGGCATAAACGCAGCAGTGATAGGATTGGAGAGGTTCGGTGAGCAAATGAAGACCCTTTGAAGTCATATTGCATGGTACCCATTCCACGGGTTTCAACTACCCAGGTTTAAGGTATTCTTCCTTCAGCTAAAACATGCATGTGGAACCTAGAGTATGATCAACCATGTGATCAGGAGACGTGTTCAAATATGTCTCAGTTTTCCTCCCCTGGTACTCGGGTGCAACATTCCAGACGCTTTACTAACACTCTCCCCACTTGGAGAGTCAGTCCCTTTAACCTCCTGTTTGGCCCAGTTTGCAATTTCTGCGGAAGATGAACAGGAATAGCGAGAACCAATGAGAGGCTAGCTGGAGGTGTCTGGACGGGCAAATTTAACTCTCATTTCCCACCAGGAAGAGGAATTAACCAAAGGCTCAGCATTCCGGCCCGGAACCAGATTAGGGCCTCAAGTCATCCTGCGGTGTTGCGGCCAGCTCAAAAGAAAGCGAGTTGAAGAAAGGAGCTCAGGGGCACTGTAATTCACAAACCTGCAGAGTTATAAATGACAGCTATCGTCCAAAAATAGACTGAAGTAAGGCTGCCAAGAGGACTTGAAAGCGGGGCATAATTGCAGGAAACCGATTTCAGGAGGTAGACTGGAATTGCATTGAAAGCATAGGAAAAGAGGCAGAACGTCCACAATGATGCACTTGGCCAAAAAGGGCGTATGCGTTTTTTCCTGAATATATTCAGGAAAAAACGCATACGCCCTTTTTGGCCAACCAAGCAAGCTTGCAAAGGAAATCTGCACTACAATGAAGTCTCACTTCCCCCCGGTCAAAAGGGCCATCTGAAAAAAGTGTAAAATCCAGAAAGGCAGGACAGGCCATGGAGAACAGGGAGCCTTGTTATGCTGATGGGCGGGATGTAAATTGCCAACAACCACTCGGGAGAAGTGTATGGTGTTTCCTGAAACATCTAAAAAACAAAGCAACAGAGCCTAGGGCACTTCCACTTATGGTCCTATAGCTTAGGGAAATTAAAATCAAAAAGACACAGCCACCCCAAAGTTTGGAACGGCTCTGTTTACAAGAACCTCGTTTACAGTACAAGTTCAACATCGCAGAAAGTGAAAAATGGATAAAGAAGTTGTGGTATTCACTTACAAAGCAATATCACTCAGCAATGAAATCTATGTCATCAGGCCCTTAGCAGCACAATGAGTGGATTCAGGTATGATGATTCTAACTGAAATAAGTCACACAGAAAAAGAAACATCATAAGATATCAGTAATACACGGAATGGAAACTTGGCTACAGAGGAACTGAATTACAGAACAGAACAGGGTCTCAAATTTAGAAAACCAACTTATGCTTGCTTAAGGGTAAAGGTGAGTTGGGGTGCTGCATAAAACCAGAGATTGAAATGAGCACAGATAAAGTTCCTTAAGCCAAATATGGAATAGACAAGAGCCACTCCTTGCTCAACGAAATGGACTCAACACCGCATATTAAACGCCTAAGAATGTACCTGACTAGTAAGTATCTTAAAACCTATGGATTGCTATGTCTCCGAAAGAGAATCAAGCATGTGTACAGGGGCATAAACGCAGCAGTGATAGGATTGGAGAGGTTCGGTGAGCAAATGAAGACCCTTTGAAGTCATATTGCATGGTACCCATTCCACGGGTTTCAATTACCCAGGTTTTAGGTATTCTTCCTTCAGCTAAAACAGGCATGTGGAACCCAGAGTATGATCAACCATGTGATTGGGAGACGTGTTCAAATATGTCTCAGTTTTCCTCCCCTGGTACTCGGGTGCAACATTCCAGACGCTTTACTAACACTCTCCCCACTTGGAGAGTCAGCGCCTTTAACCTCCTGTTTGGCCCAGTTTGCAATTTCTGCAGAAGATGAACAGGAATAGCGAGAACCAATGAGAGGCTAGCTGGAGGTGTCTGGACGGGCAAATTTAACTCTCATTTCCCAACAGGAAGAGGAAATAACCAAAGGCTCAGCGTGCCGTGCCGGAACCAGATTAGGGCCTGAAGCCATCCTGCGGTGTTGCGGCCAGGTCACAAGAAAGCGAGTTGAAGAAAGGAGCTCAGGGGCACTGTAATTCACAAACCTGCAGAGTTATAAATGACAGCTATCGTCCAAAAATAGACTGAAGTAAGGCTGCCAAGAGGACTTGAAAGTGGGGCAGAATTGCAGGAAACCGATTTAAGGAGGTAGACTGGAATTGCATTGAAAGCATAGGAAAAGAGGCAGAACGTCCACAATGATGCACTTGGCCAAAAAGGGCGTATGCGTTTTTTCCTGAATATATTCAGGAAAAAACGCATACGCCCTTTTTGGCCAACCAAGCAAGCTTGCAAAGGAAATCTGCACTACAATGAAGTCTCACTTCCCCCCGGTCAAAAGGGCCATCTGAAAAAAGTGTAAAATCCAGAAAGGCAGGACAGGCCATGGAGAACTGGGAGCCTTGTTATGCTGATGGGCAGGATGTAAATTGCCAACAGACACTCGGGAGAAGTGTATGGTGTTTCCTGAAACATCTAAAAAACAAAGCAACAGAGCCTAGGGCACTGCCACTTATGGTCCTATAGCTTAGGGAAATTAAAATCAAAAAGACACAGCCACCCTAAAGTTTGGGACGCCTCTGTTTACAAGAACCTCGTTTACAGTACAAGTTCAACATCGCAGAAAGTGAAAAATGGATAAAGAACTTGTGGTACTTACGTACAATGCAGTATCACTCAGCAATGAAATCTATGTCATCAGGCACGTAGCAGCATAATGAGTAGATTCAGGTACGATGATTCTAACTGAAATAAGTCACACAGAAAAAGAAACCTCATAAGATATCACTAATACACGGAATGTAAACTTGGCTACACAGGAACTGAATTCCAAAACAGAACAGGTTCTCAAATTTAGAAAACCAACTTATGCTTGCTTAAGGGGAAAGGTGAGTTGGGTTGCTGCATAAAACCAGAGATTGAAATGAGCACAGATAAAGTTCCTTAAGCCAAATATGGAATAGACAAGAGCCACTCCTTGCTCAACGAAATGGACTCAACACCGCATATTAAACGCCTAAGAATGTACCTGACTAGTAAGTATCTTAAAACCTATGGATTGCTATGTCTCCGAAAGAGAATCAAGCATGTGTACAGGGGCATAAACGCAGCAGTGATAGGATTGGAGAGGTTTGGTGAGCAAATGAAGACCCTTTGAAGTCATATTGCATGGTACCCATTCCACGGGTTTCAATTACCCAGGTTTTAGGTATTCTTCCTTCAGCTAAAACAGGCATGTGGAACCCAGAGTATGATCAACCATGTGATCGGGAGACGTGTTCAAATATGTCTCAGTTTTCCTCCCCTGGTACTCGGGTGCAACATTCCAGACGCTTTACTAACACTCTCCCCACTTGGAGAGTCAGCGCCTTTAACCTCCTGTTTGGCCCAGTTTGCAATTTCTGCAGAAGATGAACAGGAATAGCGAGAACCAATGAGAGGCTAGCTGGAGGTGTCTGGACGGGCAAATTTAACTCTCATTTCCCAACAGGAAGAGGAAATAACCAAAGGCTCAGCGTGCCGTGCCGGAACCAGATTAGGGCCTGAAGCCATCCTGCGGTGTTGCGGCCAGGTCACAAGAAAGCGAGTTGAAGAAAGGAGCTCAGGGGCACTGTAATTCACAAACCTGCAGAGTTATAAATGACAGCTATCGTCCAAAAATAGACTGAAGTAAGGCTGCCAAGAGGACTTGAAAGTGGGGCAGAATTGCAGGAAACCGATTTAAGGAGGTAGACTGGAATTGCATTGAAAGCATAGGAAAAGAGGCAGAACGTCCACAATGATGCACTTGGCCAAAAAGGGCGTATGCGTTTTTTCCTGAATATATTCAGGAAAAAACGCATACGCCCTTTTTGGCCAACCAAGCAAGCTTGCAAAGGAAATCTGCACTACAATGAAGTCTCACTTCCCCCCGGTCAAAAGGGCCATCTGAAAAAAGTGTAAAATCCAGAAAGGCAGGACAGGCCATGGAGAACTGGGAGCCTTGTTATGCTGATGGGCAGGATGTAAATTGCCAACAGACACTCGGGAGAAGTGTATGGTGTTTCCTGAAACATCTAAAAAACAAAGCAACAGAGCCTAGGGCACTGCCACTTATGGTCCTATAGCTTAGGGAAATTAAAATCAAAAAGACACAGCCACCCTAAAGTTTGGGACGCCTCTGTTTACAAGAACCTCGTTTACAGTACAAGTTCAACATCGCAGAAAGTGAAAAATGGATAAAGAACTTGTGGTACTTACGTACAATGCAGTATCACTCAGCAATGAAATCTATGTCATCAGGCACGTAGCAGCATAATGAGTAGATTCAGGTACGATGATTCTATCTGAAATAAGTCACACAGAAAAAGAAACCTCATAAGATATCACTAATACACGGAATGTAAACTTGGCTACACAGGAACTGAATTCCAAAACAGAACAGGTTCTCAAATTTAGAAAACCAACTTATGCTTGCTTAAGGGGAAAGGTGAGTTGGGTTGCTGCATAAAACCAGAGATTGAAATGAGCACAGATAAAGTTCCTTAAGCCAAATATGGAATAGACAAGAGCCACTCCTTGCTCAACGAAATGGACTCAACACCGCATATTAAACGCCTAAGAATGTACCTGACTAGTAAGTATCTTAAAACCTATGGATTGCTATGTCTCCGAAAGAGAATCAAGCATGTGTACAGGGGCATAAACGCAGCAGTGATAGGATTGGAGAGGTTTGGTGAGCAAATGAAGACCCTTTGAAGTCATATTGCATGGTACCCATTCCACGGGTTTCAATTACCCAGGTTTTAGGTATTCTTCCTTCACCTAAAACAGGCATGTGGAACCCAGAGTATGATCAACCATGTGATCGGGAGACGTGTTCAAATATGTCTCAGTTTTCCTCCCCTGGTACTCGGGTGCAACATTCCAGACGCTTTACTAACACTCTCCCCACTTGGAGAGTCAGCGCCTTTAAACTCCTGTTTGGCACAGTTTGCAATTTCTGCGGAAGATGAACAGGAATAGCGAGAACCAATGAGAGGCTAGCTGGAGGTGTCTGGACGGGCAAATTTAACTCTCATTTCCCAACAGGAAGAGGAAATAACCAAAGGCTCAGCGTGCCGTACCGGAACCAGATTAGGGCCTGAAGCCATCCTGCGGTGTTGCGGGCAGCTCAAAAGAAAGCGAGTTGAAGAAAGGAGCTCAGGGGCACTGTAATTCACAAACCTGCAGAGTTATAAATGACAGCTATCGTCCAAAAATAGACTGAAGTAAGGCTGCCAAGAGGACTTGAAAGCGGGGCAGAATTGCAGGAAACCGATTTCAGGAGGTAGACTGGAATTGCATTGAAAGCATAGGAAAAGAGGCAGAACGTCCACAATGATGCACTTGGCCAAAAAGGGCGTATGCGTTTTTTCCTGAATATATTCAGGAAAAAACGCATACGCCCTTTTTGGCCAACCAAGCAAGCTTGCAAAGGAAATCTGCACTACAATGAAGTCTCACTTCCCCCCGGTCAAAAGGGCCATCTGAAAAAAGTGTAAAATCCAGAAAGGCAGGACAGGCCATGGAGAACTGGGAGCCTTGTTATGCTGATGGGCGGGATGTAAATTGCCAACAACCACTCGGGAGAAGTGTATGGTGTTTCCTGAAACATCTAAAAAACAAAGCAACAGAACCTAGGGCACTTCCACTTATGGGCCTATAGCTTAGGGAAATTAAAATCAAAAAGACACAGCCACCCCAAAGTTTGGAACGGCTCTGTTTACAAGAACCTCGTTTACAGTACAAGTTCAACATCGCAGAAAGTGAAAAATGGAAAGAAGTTGTGGTATTTACTTACAAAGCAATATCACTCAGCAATGAAATCTGTGTCATCAGGCCTTAGCAGCACAATGAGTGGATTCAGGTATGATGATTCTAACTGAAGTAAGTCACACAGAAAAAGAAACATCATAAGATATCAGTAATACACGGAATGTAAACTTGGCTACACAGGAACTGAATTACAGAACAGAACAGGGTCTCAAATTTAGAAAACCAACTTATGCTTGCTTAAGGGTAAAGGTGAGTTGCGGTGCTGCATAAAACCAGAGATTGAAATGAGCACAGATAAAGTTCCTTAAGTCAAATATGGAATAGACAAGAGCTACTCCTTGCTCAACGAAATGGACTCAACACCGCATATTAAACGCCTAAGAATGTACCTGACTAGTAAGTATCTTAAAACCTATGGATTGCTATGTCTCCGAAAGAGAATCAAGCATGTGTACAGGGGCATAAACGCAGCAGTGATAGGATTGGAGAGGTTCGGTGAGCAAATGAAGACCCTTTGAAGTCATATTGCATGGTACCCATTCCACGGGTCTCAACTCTCCAGGTTTAAGGTATTCTTCCTTCAGCTAAAACATGCATGTGGAACCCAAGTATGATCAACCATGTGAACGGGAGACGTGTTCAAATATGTCTCAGTTTTCCTCCCCTGGTACTCGGGTGCAACATTCCAGATGCTTTACTAACACTCTCCCCAATTGGAGAGTCAGCACCTTTAACCTCCTGTTTGGCCCAGTTTGCAATTTCTGCGGAAGATGAACAGAAATAGCGAGAACCAATGAGAGACTAGCTGGAGGTGTCTGGACGGGCAAATTTAACTCTCATTTCCCACCAGGAAGAGGAAATAACCAAAGGCTCAGCGTGCCGTGCCAGAAACAGATTAGGTCCTGAAGCCATCCTGCGGTGTTGCGGCCAGGTCACAAGAAAGCGAGTTGAAGAAAGGAGCTCAGGGGCACTGTAATTCACAAACCTGCAGAGTTATAAATGACAGCTATCGTCCAAAAATAGACTGAAGTAAGGCTGCCAAGAGGACTTGAAAGCGGGGCAGAATTGCAGGAAACCGATTTCAGGAGGTAGACTGGAATTGCATTGAAAGCATAGGAAAAGAGGCAGAACGTCCACAATGATGCACTTGGCCAAAAAGGGCGTATGCGTTTTTTCCTGAATATATTCAGGAAAAAACGCATACGCCCTTTTTGGCCAACCAAGCAAGCTTGCAAAGGAAATCTGCACTACAATGAAGTCTCACTTCCCCCCGGTCAAAAGGGCCATCTGAAAAAAGTGTAAAATCCAGAAAGGCAGGACAGGCCATGGAGAACTGGGAGCCTTGTTATGCTGATGGGCGGGATGTAAATTGCCAACAGCCACTCGGAAGAAGTGTATGGTGTTTCCTGAAACATCTAAAAAACAAAGCAACAGAACCTAGGGCACTTCCACTTATGGGCCTATAGCTTAGGGAAATTAAAATCAAAAAGACACAGCCACCCCAAAGTTTGGAACGGCTCTGTTTACAAGAACCTCGTTTACAGTACAAGTTCAACATCGCAGAAAGTGAAAAATGGAAAGAAGTTGTGGTATTTACTTACAAAGCAATATCACTCAGCAATGAAATCTGTGTCATCAGGCCCTTAGCAGCACAATGAGTGGATTCAGGTATGATGATTCTAACTGAAGTAAGTCACACAGAAAAAGAAACATCATAAGATATCAGTAATACACGGAACCTAAACTTGGCTACACAGGAACTGAATTACAGAACAGAACAGGGTCTCAAATTTAGAAAACCAACTTATGCTTGCTTAAGGGTAAAGGTGAGTTGGGGTGCTGCATAAACCAGAGATTGAAATGAGCACAGATAAAGTTCCTTAAGTCAAATATGGAATAGACAAGAGCTACTCCTTGCTCAACGAAATGGACTCAACACCGCATATTAAACACCTAAGAATGTACCTGACTAGTAAGTATCTTAAAACCTATGGATTGCTATGTCTCCGAAAGAGAATCAAGCATGTGTACAGGGGCATAAACGCAGCAGTGATAGGATTGGAGAGGTTCGGTGAGCAAATGAAGACCCTTTGAAGTCATATTGCATGGTACCCATTCCACGGGTTTCAACTACCCAGTTTTAAGGTATTCTTCCTTCAGCTAAAACATGCATGTGGAACCTAGAGTATGATCAACCATGTGATCGGGAGACGTGTTCAAATATGTCTCAGTTTTCCTCCCCTGGTACTCGGGTGCAACATTCCAGACGCTTTACTAACACTCTCCCCACTTGGAGAGTCAGTCCCTTTAACCTCCTGTTTGGCCCAGTTTGCAATTTCTGCGGAAGATGAACAGGAATAGCGAGAACCAATGAGAGGCTAGCTGGAGGTGTCTGGACGGGCAAATTTAACTATCATTTCCCACCAGGAAGAGGAATTAACCAAAGGCTCATCATGCCGGGCCAGAACCAGATTAGGGCCTGAAGCCATCCTGCGGTGTTGCGGCCAGGTCACAAGAAAGCGAGTTGAAGAAAGGAGCTCAGGGGCACTGTAATTCACAAACCTGCAGAGTTATAAATGACAGCTATCGTCCAAAAATAGACTGAAGTAAGGCTGCCAAGAGGACTTGAAAGTGGGGCAGAATTGCAGGAAACCGATTTCAGGAGGTAGACTGGAATTGCATTGAAAGCATAGGAAAAGAGGCAGAACGTCCACAATGATGCACTTGGCCAAAAAGGGCGTATGCGTTTTTTCCTGAATATATTCAGGAAAAAACGCATACGCCCTATTTGGCCAACCAAGCAAGCTTGCAAAGGAAATCTGCACTACAATGAAGTCTCACTTCCCCCCGGTCAAAAGGGCCATCTGAAAAAAGTGTAAAATCCAGAAAGGCAGGACAGGCCATGGAGAACTGGGAGCCTTGTTATGCTGATGGGCGGGATGTAAATTGCCAACAACCACTCGGGAGAAGTGTATGGTGTTTCCTGAAACATCTAAAAAACAAAGCAACAGAACCTAGGGCACTTCCACTTATGGTCCTATAGCTTAGGGAAATTAAAATCAAAAAGACACAGCCACCCCAAAGTTTGGAACGGCTCTGTTTACAAGAACCTCGTTTACAGTACAAGTTCAACATCGCAGAAAGTGAAAAATGGATAAAGAAGTTGTGGTATTTACTTACAAAGCAATATCACTCAGCAATGAAATCTGTGTCATCAGGCCCTTAGCAGCACAATGAGTGGATTCAGGTATGATGATTCTAACTGAAATAAGTCACACAGAAAAAGAAACATCATAAGATATCAGTAATACACGGAATGTAAACTTGGCTACACAGGAACTGAATTACAGAACAGAACAGGGTCTCAAATTTAGAAAACCAACTTATTCTTGCTTAAGGGTAAAGGTGAGTTGGGGTGCAGCATAAAACCAGAGACTGAAATGAGCACAGATAAAGTTCCTTAAGCCAAATATGGAATAGACAAGAGCTACTCCTTGCTCAACGAAATGGACTCAACACCGCATATTAAACGCCTAAGAATGTACCTGACTAGTAACTATCTTAAAACCTATGGATTGCTATGTCTCCGAAAGAGAATCAAGCATGTGTACAGGGGCATAAACGCAGCAGTGATAGGATTGGAGAGGTTCGGTGAGCAAATGAAGACCCTTTGAAGTCATATTGCATGGTACCCATTCCACGGGTCTCAACTCTCCAGGTTTAAGGTATTCTTCCTTCAGCTAAAACATGCATGTGGAACCCAAGTATGATCAACCATGTGAACGGGAGACGTGTTCAAATATGTCTCAGTTTTCCTCCCCTGGTACTCGGGTGCAACATTCCAGACGCTTTACTAACACTCTCCCCACTTGGAGAGTCCATGCCTTTAACCTCCTGTTTGGCCCAGTTTGCAATTTCTGCGGAAGATGAACAGAAATAGCGAGAACCAATGAGAGACTAGCTGGAGGTGTCTGGACGGGAAAATTTAACTCTCATTTCCCACCAGGAAGAGGAAATAACCAAAGGCTCAGCGTGCCGTGCCAGAACCAGATTAGGGCCTGAAGCCATCCTGCGGTGTTGCGGCCAGGTCACAGGAAAGCGAGTTGAAGAAAGGAGCTCAGGGGCACTGTAATTCACAAACCTGCAGAGTTATAAATGACAGCTATCGTCCAAAAATAGACTGAAGTAAGGCTGCCAAGAGGACTTGAAAGCGGGGCAGAATTGCAGGAAACCGATTTCAGGAGTTAGACTGGAATTGCATTGAAAGCATAGGAAAAGAGGCAGAACGTCCACAATGATGCACTTGGCCAAAAAGGGCGTATGCGTTTTTTCCTGAATGTATTCAGGAAAAAACGCATACGCCCTTTTTGGCCAACCAAGCAAGCTTGCAAAGGAAATCTGCACTACAATGAAGTCTCACTTCCCCCCGGTCAAAAGGGCCATCTGAAAAAAGTGTAAAATCCAGAAAGGCAGGACAGGCCATGGAGAACTGGGAGCCTTGTTATGCTGATGGGCGGGATGTAAATTGCCAACAACCACTCGGGAGAAGTGTATGGTGTTTCCTGAAACATCTAAAAAACAAAGCAACAGAACCTAGGGCACTTCCACTTATGGTCCTATAGCTTAGGGAAATTAAAATCAAAAAGACACAGCCACCCCAAAGTTTGGAACGGCTCTGTTTACAAGAACCTCGTTTACAGTACAAGTTCAACATCGCAGAAAGTGAAAAATGGATAAAGAAGTTGTGGTATTTACTTACAAAGCAATATCACTCAGCAATGAAATCTGTGTCATCAGGCCCTTAGCAGCACAATGAGTGGATTCAGGTATGATGATTCTAACTGAAATAAGTCACACAGAAAAAGAAACATCATAAGATATCAGTAATACACGGAATGTAAACTTGGCTACACAGGAACTGAATTACAGAACAGAACAGGGTCTCAAATTTAGAAAACCAACTTATTCTTGCTTAAGGGTAAAGGTGAGTTGGGGTGCAGCATAAAACCAGAGACTGAAATGAGCACAGATAAAGTTCCTTAAGCCAAATATGGAATAGACAAGAGCTACTCCTTGCTCAACGAAATGGACTCAACACCGCATATTAAACGCCTAAGAATGTACCTGACTAGTAAGTATCTTAAAACCTATGGATTGCTATGTCTCCGAAAGAGAATCAAGCATGTGTACAGGGGCATAAACGCAGCAGTGATAGGATTGGAGAGGTTCGGTGAGCAAATGAAGACCCTTTGAAGTCATATTGCATGGTACCCATTCCACGGGTTTCAACTACCCAGGTTTAAGGTATTCTTCCTTCAGCTAAAACATGCATGTGGAACCTAGAGTATGATCAACCATGTGATCGGGAGACGTGTTCAAATATGTCTCAATTTTCCTCCCCTGGTACTCGGGTGCAACATTCCAGACGCTTTACTAACACTCTCCCCACTTGGAGAGTCAGTCCCTTTAACCTCCTGTTTGGCCCAGTTTGCAATTTCTGCGTTAGATGAACAGGAATAGCGAGAACCAATGAGAGGCTAGCTGGAGGTGTCTGGACGGGCAAATTTAACTCTCATTTCCCACCAGGAAGAGGAATTAACCAAAGGCTCATCATGCCGGGCCAGAACCAGATTAGGGCCTGAAGCCATCCTGCGATGTTGCGGCCAGGTCACAAGAAAGCGAGTTGAAGAAAGGAGCTCAGGGGCACTGTAATTCACAAACCTGCAGAGTTATAAATGACAGCTATCGTCCAAAAATAGACTGAAGTAAGGCTGCCAAGAGGACTTGAAAGCGGGGCAGAATTGCAGGAAACCGATTTCAGGAGGTAGACTGGAATTGCATTGAAAGCATAGGAAAAGAGGCAGACCGTCCACAATGATGCACTTGGCCAAAAAGGGCGTATGCGTTTTTTCCTGAATATATTCAGGAAAAAACGCATACGCCCTTTTTGGCCAACCAAGCAAGCTTGCAAAGGAAATCTGCACTACAATGAAGTCTCACTTCCCCCCGGTCAAAAGGGCCATCTGAAAAAAGTGTAAAATCCAGAAAGGCAGGACAGGCCATGGAGAACTGGGAGCCTTGTTATGCTGATGGGCGGGATGTAAATTGCCAACAGACACTCGGGAGAAGTGTATGGTGTTTCCTGAAACATCTAAAAAACAAAGCAACAGAGCCTAGGGCACTGCCACTTATGGTCTTATAGCTTAGGGAAATTAAAATCAAAAAGACACAGCCACCCCAAAGTTTGGGACGCCTCTGTTTACAAGAACCTCGTTTACAGTACAAGTTCAACATCGCAGAAAGTGAAAAATGGATAAAGAAGTTGTGGTATTTACTTACAAAGCAATATCACTCAGCAATGAAATCTATGTCATCAGGCCCTTAGCATCACAATGAGTGGATTCAGGTATGATGATTCTAACTGAAATAAGTCACACAGAAAAAGAAACATCATAAGATATCAGTAATACACGGAATGTAAACTTGGCTACACAGGAACTGAATTACAGAACAGAACAGGGTCTCAAATTAAGAAAACCAACTTATGCTTGCTTAAGGGTAAAGGTGAGTTGGGGTGCTGCATAAAACCAGAGATTGAAATGAGCACAGATAAAGTTCCTTAAGTCAAATATGGAATAGACAAGAGCTACTCCTTGCTCAACGAAATGGACTCAACACCGCATATTAAACGCCTAAGAAGGTACCTGACTAGTAAGTATCGTACAACCTATGGATTGCTATGTCTCAAAAAGAGAATCAAGCATGTGTACAGGGGAATAAACGCAGCAGTGATAGGATTGGAGAGGTTCGGTGAGCAAATGAAGACCCTTTGAAGTCATATTGCATGGTACCCATTCCACGGGTCTCAACTCTCCAGGTTTAAGGTATTCTTCCTTCAGCTAAAACATGCATGTGGAACCCAAGTATGATCAACCATGTGAACGGGAGACGTGTTCAAATATGTCTCAGTTTTCCTCCCCTGGTACTCGGGTGCAACATTCCAGACGCTTTACTAACACTCTCCCCACTTGGAGAGTCAGCGCCTTTAACCTCCTGTTTGGCCCAGTTTGCAATTTCTGTGGAAGATGAACAGGAATAGCGAGAACAAATGAGAGGCTAGCTGGAGGTGTCTGGACGGGCAAATTTAACTCTCATTTCCCACCAGGAAGAGGAAATAACCAAAGGCTCAGCGTGCCGTACCGGAACCAGATTAGGGCCTGAAGCCATCCTGCGGTGTTGCGGCCAGGTCACAAGAAAGCGAGTTGAAGAAAGGAGCTCAGGGGCACTGTAATTCACAAACCTGCAGAGTTATAAATGACAGCTATCGTCCAAAAATAGACTGAAGTAAGGCTGCCAAGAGGACTTGAAAGCGGGGCAGAATTGCAGGAAACCGATTTCAGGAGGTAGACTGGAATTGCATTGAAAGCATAGGAAAAGAGGCAGAACGTCCACAATGATGCACTTGGCCAAAAAGGGCATATGCGTTTTTTCCTGAATATATTCAGGAAAAAACGCATACGCCCTTTTTGGCCAACCAAGCAAGCTTGCAAAGGAAATCTGCACTACAATGAAGTCTCACTTCCCCCCGGTCAAAAGGGCCATCTGAAAAAAGTGTAAAATCCAGAAAGGCAGGACAGGCCATGGAGAACTGGGAGCCTTGTTATGCTGATGGGCGGGATGTAAATTGCCAACAACCACTCGGGAGAAGTGTATGGTGTTTCCTGAAACATCTAAAAAACAAAGCAACAGAACCTAGGGCACTTCCACTTATGGTCCTATAGCTTAGGGAAATTAAAATCAAAAAGACACAGCCACCCCAAAGTTTGGAACGGCTCTGTTTACAAGAACCTCGTTTACAGTACAAGTTCAACATCGCAGAAAGTGAAAAATGGATAAAGAAGTTGTGGTATTTACTTACAAAGCAATATCACTCAGCAATGAAATCTGTGTCATCAGGCCCTTAGCAGCACAATGAGTGGATTCAGGTATGATGATTCTAACTGAAGTAAGTCACACAGAAAAAGAAACATCATAAGATATCAGTAATACACGGAATGTAAACTTGGCTACACAGGAACTGAATTACAGAACAGAACAGGGTCTCAAATTTAGAAAACCAACTATGCTTGCTTAAGGGTAAAGGTGAGTTGGGGTGCTGCATAAAACCAGAGATTGAAATGAGCACAGATAAAGTTCCTTAAGTCAAATATGGAATAGACAAGAGCTACTCCTTGCTCAACGAAATGGACTCAACACCGCATATTAAACGCCTAAGAATGTGCCTGACTAGTAAGTATCTTAAAACCTATGGATTGCTATGTCTCCGAAAGAGAATCAAGCATGTGTACAGGGGCATAAACGCAGCAGTGATAGGATTGGAGAGGTTCGGTGAGCAAATGAAGACCCTTTGAAGTCATATTGCATGGTACCCATTACACGGGTCTTAACTCTCCAGGTTTAAGGTATTCTTCCTTCAGCTAAAACATGCATGTGGAACCCAAGTATGATCAACCATGTGAACGGGAGACGTGTTCAAATATGTCTCAGTTTTCCTCCCCTGGTACTCGGGTGCAACATTCCAGACGCTTTACTAACACTCTCCCCACTTGGAGAGTCAGCGCCTTTAACCTCCTGTTTGGCCCAGTATGCAATTTCTGCGGAAGATGAACAGGAATAGCGAGAATCAATGAGAGACTAGCTGGAGGTGTCTGGACGGGCAAATTTAACTCTCATTTCCCACCAGGAAGAGGAAATAACCAAAGGCTCAGCGTGCCGTGCCGGAACCAGATTAGGGCCTGAAGACATCCTGCGGTGTTGCGGCCAGGTCACAAGAAAGAAAGTTGAAGAAAGGAGCTCAGGGGCACTGTAATTCTCAAACCTGCAGAGTTATAAATGACAGCTATCGTCCAAAAATAGACTGAAGTAAGGCTGCCAAGAGGACTTGAAAGCGGGGCAGAATTGCAGGAAACCGATTTCAGGAGGTAGACTGGAATTGCATTGAAAGCATAGGAAAAGAGGCAGAACGTCCACAATGATGCACATGGCCAAAAAGGGCGTATGCGTTTTTTCCTGAATATATTCAGGAAAAAACGCATACGCCCTTTTTGGCCAACCAAGCAAGCTTGCAAAGGAAATCTGCACTACAATGAAGTCTCACTTCCCCCCGGTCAAAAGGGCCATCTGAAAAAAGTGTAAAATCCAGAAAGGCAGGACAGGCCATGGAGAACTGGGAGCCCTGTTATGCTGATGGGAGGGATGTAAATTAGCAACAGACACTAGGGAGAAGTGTATGGTGTTTCCTGAAACATCTAAAAAACAAAGCAACAGAACCTAGGGCACTTCCACTTATGGTCCTATAGCTTAGGGAAATTAAAATCAAAAAGACACAGCCCCCCCAAAGTTTGGAACAGCTCTGTTTACAAGAACCTCGTTTACAATACAAGTTCAACATCGCAGAAAGTGAAAAATGGATAAAGAAGTTGTGGTATTCACTTACAAAGCAATATCACTCAGCAATGAAATCTATGTCATCAGGCCCTTAGCAGCACAGTGAGTGGATTCAGGTATGATGATTCTAACTGAAATAAGTCAAACAGAAAAAGAAACATCATAAGATATCAGTAACACACGGAATGTAAACTTGGCTACACAGGAACTGAATTACAGAACAGAACAGGGTCTCAAATTTAGAAAACCAACTTATGCTTGCTTAAGAGTAAAGGTGAGTTGGGGTGCTGCATCAACCAGAGATTGAAATGAGCACAGATAAAGTTCCTTAAGTCAAATATGGAATAGACAAGAGCTACTCCTTGCTCAACGAAATGGATTCAACACCGCATATTAAACGCCTAAGAAGGTACCTGACTAGTAAGTATCTTAAAACCTATGGATTGCTATGTCTCCGAAAGAGAATCAAGCATGTGTACAGGGGCATAAACGCAGCAGTGATAGGATTGGAGAGGTTCGGTGAGCAAATGAAGACCCTTTGAAGTCATATTGCATGGTACCCATTCCACGGGTCTCAACTCTCCAGGTTTAAGGTATTTTTCCTTCAGCTAAAACATGCATGTGGAACCCAAGTATGATCAACCATGTGAACGGGAGATGTGTTCAAATATGTCTCAGTTTTCCTCCCCTGGTACTCGGGTGCAACATTCCAGACGCTTTACTAACACTCTCCCCACTTGGAGAGTCAGCACCTTTAACCTCCTGTTTGGCCCAGTTTGCAATTTCTGCGGAAGATGAACAGGAATAGCGAGAACCAATGAGAGACTAGCTGGAGGTGTCTGGACGGGCAAATTTAACTCTCATTTCCCACCAGGAAGAGGAAATAACCAAAGGCTCAGCGTGCCGTGCCGGAACCAGACTAGGGCCTGAAGCCATCCTGCGGTGTTGCAGCCAGGTCACAAGAAAGCGAGTTGAAGAAAGGAGCTCAGGGGCACTGTAATTCACAAACCTGCAGAGTTATAAATGACAGCTATCGTCCAAAAATAGACTGAAGTAAGGCTGCCAAGAGGACTTGAAAGCGGGGCAGAATTGCAGGAAACCGATTTCAGGAGGCAGACTGGAATTGCATTGAAAGCATAGGAAAAGAGGCAGAACGTCCACAATGATGCACTTGGCCAAAAAGGGCGTATGCGTTTTTTCCTGAATATATTCCTGAATATATTCAGGAATATATTCAGGAATATATTTCCTGAATATATTCCTGAATATATTCAGGAAAAAACGCATACGCCCTTTTTGGCCAACCAAGCAAGCTTGCAAAGGAAATCTGCACTACAATGAAATCTCACTTCCCACCGGTCAAAAGGGCCATCTGAAAAAAGTGTAAAATCCAGAAAGGCAGGACAGGCCATGGAGAACTGGGAGCCTTGTTATGCTGATGGGCGGGATGTAAATTGCCAACAACCACTCGGGAGAAGTGTATGGTGTTTCCTGAAACATCTAAAAAACAAAGCAACAGAACCTAGGGCACTTCCACTTATGGTCCTATAGCTTAGGGAAATTAAAATCAAAAAGACACAGCCACCCCAAAGTTTGGAACGGCTCTGTTTACAAGAACCTCGTTTACAGTACAAGTTCAACATC
Organism: Stenella coeruleoalba; assembly: GCF_951394435.1. Lineage (NCBI taxonomy): Eukaryota > Metazoa > Chordata > Mammalia > Artiodactyla > Delphinidae > Stenella > Stenella coeruleoalba. The sequence goes on along the minus strand of NW_027646156.1, from coordinate 15,396 downwards.
GCAGAAAGTGAAAAATGGATAAAGAAGTTGTGGTATTTACTTACAAAGCAATATCACTCAGCAATGAAATCTGTGTCATCAGGCCCTTAGCAGCACAATGAGTGGATTCAGGTATGATGATTCTAACTGAAATAAGTCACACAGAAAAAGAAACATCATAAGATATCAGTAATACACGGAATGTTAACTTGGCTACACAGGAACTGAATTACAGAACAGAACAGGTTCTCAAATTTAGAAAACCAACTTATTCTTGCTTAAGGGTAAAGGTGAGTTGGGGTGCAGCATAAAACCAGAGACTGAAATGAGCACAGATAAAGTTCCTTAAGCCAAATATGGAATAGACAAGAGCTACTCCTTGCTCAACGAAATGGACTCAACACTGCATATTAAACGCCTAAGAATGTACCTGACTAGTAAGTATCTTAAAACCTATGGATTGCTATGTCTCCGAAAGAGAATAAAGCATGTGTACAGGGGCATAAACGCAGCAATGATAGGATTGGAGAGGTTCGGTGAGCAAATGAAGACCCTTTGAAGTCATATTGCATGGTACCCATTCCACGGGTTTCAACTACCCAGGTTTAAGGTATTCTTCCTTCAGCTAAAACATGCATGTGGAACCTAGAGTATGATCAACCATGTGATCGGGAGACGTGTTCAAATATGTCTCAGTTTTCCTCCCCTGGTACTCGGGTGCAACATTCCAGACGCTTTACTAACACTCTCCCCACTTGGAGAGTCAGTCCCTATAACCTCCTGTTTGGCCCAGTTTGCAATTTCTGTGGAAGATGAACAGGAATAGCGAGAACCAATGAGAGGCTAGCTGGAGGTGTCTGGACGGGCAAATTTAACTCTCATTTCCCACCAGGAAGAGGAATTAACCAAAGGCTCAGCATGCCGGGCCGGAACCAGATTAGGGCCTGAAGCCATCCTGCGGTGTTGCGGCCAGGTCACAAGAAAGCGAGTTGAAGAAAGGAGCTCAGGGGCACTGTAATTCACAAACCTGCAGAGTTATAAATGACAGCTATCGTCCAAAAATAGACTGAAGTAAGGCTGCCAAGAGGACTTGAAAGCGGGGCAGAATTGCAGGAAACCGATTTCAGGAGGTAGACTGGAATTGCATTGAAAGCATAGGAAAAGAGGCAGAACGTCCACAATGATGCACTTGGCCAAAAAGGGCGTATGCGTTTTTTCCTGAATATATTCAGGAAAAAACGCATACGCCCTTTTTGGCCAACCAAGCAAGCTTGCAAAGGAAATCTGCACTACAATGAAGTCTCACTTCCCCCCGGTCAAAAGGGCCATCTGAAAAAAGTGTAAAATCCAGAAAGGCAGGACAGGCCATGGAGAACTGGGAGCCTTGTTATGCTGATGGGCGGGATGTAAATTGCCAACAGACACTCGGGAGAAGTGTATGGTGTTTCCTGAAACATCTAAAAAACAAAGCAACAGAGCCTAGGGCACTGCCACTTATGGTCCTATAGCTTAGGGAAATTAAAATCAAAAAGACACAGCCACCCCAAAGTTTGGGACGCCTCTGTTTACAAGAACCTCGTTTACAGTACAAGTTCAACATCGCAGAAAGTGAAAAATGGATAAAGAAGTTGTGGTATTTACTTACAAAGCAATATCACTCAGCAATGAAATCTATGTCATCAGGCCCTTAGCATCACAATGAGTGGATTCAGGTATGATGATTCTAACTGAAATAAGTCACACAGAAAAAGAAACATCATAAGATATCAGTAATACACGGAATGTAAACTTGGCTACACAGGAACTGAATTACAGAACAGAACAGGGTCTCAAATTTAGAAAACCAACTTATGCTTGCTTAAGGGTAAAGGTGAGTTGGGGTGCTGCATAAAACCAGAGATTGAAATGAGCACAGATAAAGTTCCTTAAGTCAAATATGGAATAGACAAGAGCTACTCCTTGCTCAATGAAATGGACTCAACACCGCATATTAAACGCCTAAGAATGTACCTGACTAGTAAGTATCGTAAAACCTATGGATTGCTATGTCTCCAAAAGAGAATCAAGCATGTGTACAGGGGCATAAACGCAGCAGTGATAGGATTGGAGAGGTTCGGTGAGCAAATGAAGACCCTTTGAAGTCATATTGCATGGTACCCATTCCACGGGTCTCAACTCTCCAGGTTTAAGGTATTCTTCCTTCAGCTAAAACATGCATGTGGAACCCAAGTATGATCAACCATGTGAACGGGAGACGTGTTCAAATATGTCTCAGTTTTCCTCCCCTGGTACTCGGGTGCAACATTCCAGACGCTTTACTAACACTCTCCCCACTTGGAGAGTCAGCGCCTTTAACCTCCTGTTTGGCCCAGTTTGCAATTTCAGCGGAAGATGAACAGGAATAGCGAGAACCAATGAGAGGCTAGCTGGAGGTGTCTGGACGGGCAAATTTAACTCTCATTTCCCACCAGGAAGAGGAATTAACCAAAGGCTCAGCATGCCGGGCCGGAACCAGATTAGGGCCTGAAGCCATCCTGCGGTGTTGCGGCCAGGTCACAAGAAAGCGAGTTGAAGAAAGGAGCTCAGGGGCACTGTAATTCACAAACCTGCAGAGTTATAAATGACAGCTATCGTCCAAAAATAGACTGAAGTAAGGCTGCCAAGAGGACTTGAAAGCGGGGCAGAATTGCAGGAAACCGATTTCAGGAGGTAGACTGGAATTGCATTGAAAGCATAGGAAAAGAGGCAGAACGTCCACAATGATGCACTTGGCCAAAAAGGGCGTATGCGTTTTTTCCTGAATATATTCAGGAAAAAACGCATACGCCCTTTTTGGCCAACCAAGCAAGCTTGCAAAGGAAATCTGCACTACAATGAAGTCTCACTTCCCCCCGGTCAAAAGGGCCATCTGAAAAAAGTGTAAAATCCAGAAAGGCAGGACAGGCCATGGAGAACTGGGAGCCTTGTTATGCTGATGGGCGGGATGTAAATTGCCAACAGACACTCGGGAGAAGTGTATGGTGTTTCCTGAAACATCTAAAAAACAAAGCAACAGAGCCTAGGGCACTGCCACTTATGGTCTTATAGCTTAGGGAAATTAAAATCAAAAAGACACAGCCACCCCAAAGTTTGGGACGCCTCTGTTTACAAGAACCTCGTTTACAGTACAAGTTCAACATCGCAGAAAGTGAAAAATGGATAAAGAAGTTGTGGTATTTACTTACAAAGCAATATCACTCAGCAATGAAATCTATGTCATCAGGCCCTTAGCATCACAATGAGTGGATTCAGGTATGATGATTCTAACTGAAATAAGTCACACAGAAAAAGAAACATCATAAGATATCAGTAATACACGGAATGTAAACTTGGCTACACAGGAACTGAATTACAGAACAGAACAGGGTCTCAAATTTAGAAAACCAACTTATGCTTGCTTAAGGGTAAAGGTGAGTTGGGGTGCTGCATAAAACCAGAGATTGAAATGAGCACAGATAAAGTTCCTTAAGTCAAATATGGAATAGACAAGAGCTACTCCTTGCTCAATGAAATGGACTCAACACCGCATATTAAACGCCTAAGAATGTACCTGACTAGTAAGTATCGTAAAACCTATGGATTGCTATGTCTCCAAAAGAGAATCAAGCATGTGTACAGGGGCATAAACGCAGCAGTGATAGGATTGGAGAGGTTCGGTGAGCAAATGAAGACCCTTTGAAGTCATATTGCATGGTACCCATTCCACGGGTCTCAACTCTCCAGGTTTAAGGTATTCTTCCTTCAGCTAAAACATGCATGTGGAACCCAAGTATGATCAACCATGTGAACGGGAGACGTGTTCAAATATGTCTCAGTTTTCCTCCCCTGGTACTCGGGTGCAACATTCCAGACGCTTTACTAACACTCTCCCCACTTGGAGAGTCAGCGCCTTTAACCTCCTGTTTGGCCCAGTTTGCAATTTCAGCGGAAGATAAACAGGAATAGCGAGAACCAATGAGAGGCTAGCTGGAGGTGTCTGGACGGGCAAATTTAACTCTCATTTCCCACCAGGAAGAGGAAATAACCAAAGGCTCAGCGTGCCATGCCGGAACCACATTAGGGCCTGAAGCCATCCTGCGGTGTTGCAGCCAGGTCACAAGAAAGCGAGTTGAAGAAAGGAGCTCAGGGGCACTGTAACTCACAAACCTGCAGAGTTATAAATGACAGCTATCGTCCAAAAATAGACTGAAGTAAGGCTGCCAAGAGGACTTGAAAGCGGGGCAGAATTGCAGGAAACCGATTTCAGGAGGTAGCCTGGAATTGCATTGAAAGCATAGGAAAAGAGGCAGAACGTCCACAATGATGCACTTGGCCAAAAAGGGCATATGCGTTTTTTCCTGAATATATTCAGGAAAAAACGCATACGCCCTTTTTGGCCAACCAAGCAAGCTTGCAAAGGAAATCTGCACTACAATGAAGTCTCACTTCCCCCCGGTCAAAAGGGCCATCTGAAAAAAGTGTAAAATCCAGAAAGGCAGGACAGGCCATGGAGAACTGGGAGCCTTGTTATGCTGATGGGCGGGATGTAAATTGCCAACAGACACTCGGGAGAAGTGTATGGTGTTTCCTGAAACATCTAAAAAACAAAGCAACAGAACCTAGGGCACTTCCACTTATGGTCCTATAGCTTAGGGAAATTAAAATCAAAAAGACACAGCCACCCCAAAGTTTGGAACAGCTCTGTTTACAAGAACCTCGTTTACAGTACAAGTTCAACATCGCAGAAAGTGAAAAATGGATAAAGAAGTTGTGGTATTTACTTACAAAGCAATATCACTCAGCAATGAAATCTGTGTCATCAGGCCCTTAGCAGCACAATGAGTGGATTCAGGTATGATGATTCTAACTGAAATAAGTCACACAGAAAAAGAAACATCATAAGATATCAGTAATACACGGAATGTAAACTTGGCTACACAGGAACTGAATTACAGAACAGAACAGGGTCTCAAATTTAGAAAACCAACTTATGCTTGCTTAAGGGGAAAGGTGAGTTGGGGTCCTGTATAAAACCAGAGATTGAAATGAGCACAGATAAAGTTCCTTAAGTCAAATATGGAATAGACAAGAGCTACTCCTTGCTCAACGAAATGGACTCAACACCGCATATTAAACGCCTAAGAATGTACCTGACTAGTAAGTATCGTAAAACCTATGGATTGCTATGTCTCCAAAAGAGAATCAAGCATGTGTACAGGGGCATAAACGCAGCAGTCATAGGATTGGAGAGGTTCGGTGAGCAAATGAAGACCCTTTGAAGTCATATTGCATGGTACCCATTCCACGGGTCTCAACTCTCCAGGTTTAAGGTATTCTTCCTTCAGCTAAAACATGCATGTGGAACCCAAGTATGATCAACCATGTGAACGGGAGACGTGTTCAAATATGTCTCAGTTTTCCTCCCCTGGTACTCGGGTGCAACATTCCAGACGCTTTACTAACACTCTCCTCACTTGGAGAGTCAGCGCCTTTAACCTACTGTTTGGCCCAGTTTGCAATTTCTGCGGAAGATGAACAGGAATAAAAAACGCATACGCCCTTTTTGGCCAACCAAGCAAGCTTGCAAAGGAAATCTGCACTACAATGAAGTCTCACTTCCCCCCGGTCAAAAGGGCCATCTGAAAAAAGTGTAAAATCCAGAAAGGCAGGACAGGCCATGGAGAACTGGGAGCCTTGTTATGCTGATGGGCGGGATGTAAATTGCCAACAACCACTTGGGAGAAGTGTATGGTGTTTCCTGAAACATCTAAAAAACAAAGCAACAGAACCTAGGGCACTTCCACTTATGGTCCTATAGCTTAGGGAAATTAAAATCAAAAAGACACAGCCACCCCAAAGTTTGGAACGGCTCTGTTTACAAGAACCTCGTTTACAGTACAAGTTCAACATCGCAGAAAGTGAAAAATGGATAAAGAAGTTGTGGTATTCACTTACAAAGCAATATCACTCAGCAATGAAATCTGTGTCATCAGGCCCTTAGCAGCACAATGAGTGGATTCAGGTATGATGATTCTAACTGAAATAAGTCACACAGAAAAAGAAACATCATAAGATATCAGTAATACACGGAATGTAAACTTGGCTACACAGGAACTGAATTACAGAACAGAACAGGGTCTCAAATTTAGAAAACCAACTTATTCTTACTTAAGGGTAAAGGTGAGTTGGGGTGCTGCATAAAACCAGAGATTGAAATGAGCACAGATAAAGTTCCTTAAGCCAAATATGGAATAGACAAGAGCTACTCCTTGCTCAACGAAATGGACTCAACACCCCATATTAAACGCCTAAGAATGTACCTGACTAGTAAGTATCTTAAAACCTATGGATTGCTATGTCTCCAAAAGAGAATCAAGCGTGTGTACAGGGGCATAAACGCAGCAGTGATAGGATTGGAGAGGTTCGGTGAGCAAATGAAGACCCTTTGAAGTCATATTGCATGGTACCCATTCCACGGATTTCAACTACCCAGGTTTAAGGTATTCTTCCTTCAGCTAAAACATGCATGTGGAACCTAGAGTATGATCAACCATGTGATAGGGAGACGTGTTCAAATATGTCTCAGTTTTCCTCCCCTGGTAATCGGGTGCAACATTCCAGACGCTTTACTAACAGTCTCCCCACTTGGAGAGTCAGTCCCTTTAACCTCCTGTTTGGCCCAGTTTGCAATTTCTGCGGAAGATGAACAGGAATAGCGAGAACCAATGAGAGGCTAGCTGGAGGTGTCTGGTCGGGCAAATTTAACTCTCATTTCCCACCAGGAAGAGGAATTAACCAAAGGCTCAGCATGCCGGGCCGGAAACAGTTTAGGGCCTGAAGCCATCCTGCGGTGTTGCGGCCAGATCACAAGAAAGCGAGTTGAAGAAAGGAGCTCAGGGGCACTGTAATTCACAAACCTGCAGAGTTATAAATGACAGCTATCGTCCAAAAATAGACTGAAGTAAGGCTGCCAAGAGGACTTGAAAGCGGGGCAGAATTGCAGGAAACCGATTTCAGGAGGTAGACTGGAATTGCATTGAAAGCATAGGAAAAGAGGCAGAACGTCCACAATGATGCACTTGGCCAAAAAGCGCGTATGCGTTTTTTCCTGAATATATTCAGGAAAAAACGCATACGCCCTTTTTGGCCAACCAAGCAAGCTTGCAAAGGAAATCTGCACTACAATGAAGTCTCACTTCCCCCCGGTCAAAAGGGCCATCTGAAAAAAGTGTAAAATCCAGAAAGGCAACAGGCCATGGAGAACTGGGAGCCTTGTTATGCTGATGGGCGGGATGTAAATTGCCAAAAACCACTCGGGAGAAGTGTATGGTGTTTCCTGAAACATCTAAAAAACAAAGCAACAGAGCCTAGGGCACTTCCACTTATGGTCCTATAGCTTAGGGAAATTAAAATCAAAAAGACACAGCCACCCCAAAGTTTGGAACGGCTCTGTTTACAAGAACCTCGTTTACAGTACAAGTTCAACATCGCAGAAAGTGAAAAATGCATAAAGAAGTTGTGGTATTCACTTACAAAGCAATATCACTCAGCAATGAAATCTATGTCATCAGGCCCTTAGCAGCACAATGAGTGGATTCAGGTATGATGATTCTAACTGAAATAAGTCACACAGAAAAAGAAACATCATAAGATATCAGTAATACACGGAATGGAAACTTGGCTCCAGAGGAACTGAATTACAGAACAGAACAGGGTCTCAAATTTAGAAAACCAACTTATGCTTGCTTAAGGGGAAAGGTGAGTTTGGGTGCTGCATAAAACCAGAGATTGAAATGAGCACAGATAAAGTTCCTTAAGCCAAATATGGAATAGACAAGAGCTACTCCTTGCTCAACGAAATGGACTCAACACCGCATATTAAACGCCTAAGAATGTACCTGACTAGTAAGTATCTTAAAACCTATGGATTGCTATGTCACCGAAAGAGAATCAAGCATGTGTACAGGGGCATAAACGCAGCAGTGATAGGATTGGAGAGGTTCGGTGAGCCAATGAAGACCCTTTGAAGTCATATTGCATGATACCCATTCCACGGGTTTCAACTACCCAGGTTTAAGGTATTCTTCCTTCAGCTAAAACATGCATGTGGAACCTAGAGTATGATCAACCATGTGATCGGGAGACGTGTTCAAATATGTCTCAGTTTTCCTCCCCTGGTACTCGGGTGCAACATTCCAGACGCTTTACTAACACTCTCCCCACTTGGAGAGTCAGTCTCTTTAACCTCCTGTTTGGCCCAGTTTGCAATTTCTGCAGAAGATGAACAGGAATAGCGAGAACCAATGAGAGGCTAGCTGGAGGTGTCTGGACGGGCAAATTTAACTCTCATTTCCCACCAGGAAGAGGAAATAACCAAAGGCTCAGCGTGCCGTACCGGAACCAGAATAGGGCCTGTAGCCATCCTGCGGTGTTGCGGCCAGCTCAAAAGAAAGCGAGTTGAAGAAAGGAGCTAAGGGGCACTGTAATTCACAAACCTGCAGAGTTATAAATGACAGCTATCGTCCAAAAATAGACTGAAGTAAGGCTGCCAAGAGGACTTGAAAGCGGGGCAGAATTGCAGGAAACCGATTTCAGGAGGTAGACTGGAATTGCATTGAAAGCATAGGAAAAGAGGCAGAACGTCCACAATGATGCACTTGGCCAAAAAGGGCGTATGCGTTTTTTCCTGAATATATTCAGGAAAAAACGCATACGCCCTTTTTGGCCAACCAAGCAAGCTTGCAAAGGAAATCTGCACTACAATGAAGTCTCACTTCCCCCCGGTCAAAAGGGCCATCTGAAAAAAGTGTAAAATCCAGAAAGGCAGGACAGGCCATGGAGTACTGGGAGCCCTGTTATGCTGATGGGAGGGATGTAAATTGCCAACAACCACTCGGGAGAAGTGTATGGTGTTTCCTGAAACATCTAAAAAACAAAGCAACAGAACCTAGGGCACTGCCACTTATGGTCCTATAGCTTAGGGAAATTAAAATCAAAAAGACACAGCCACCCCAAAGTTTGGAACGGCTCTGTTTACAAGAACCTCGTTTACAGTACAAGTTCAACATCGCAGAAAGTGAAAAATGGATAAAGAAGTTGTGGTATTTACTTACAAAGCAATATCACTCAGCAATGAAATCTGTGTCATCAGGCCCTTAGCAGCACAATGAGTGGATTCAGGTATGATGATTCTAACTGAAATAAGTCACACAGAAAAAGAAAAACCATAAGATATCAGTAATACACGGAATGTAAACTTGGCTACACAGGAACTGAATTACAGAACAGAACAGGGTCTCAAATTTAGAAAACCAACTTATTCTTACTTAAGGGTAAAGGTGAGTTGGGGTGCTGCATAAAACCAGAGATTGAAATGAGCACAGATAAAGTTCCTTAAGCCAAATATGGAATAGACAAGAGCTACTCCTTGCTCAACGAAATGGACTCAACACCCCATATTAAACGCCTAAGAATGTACCTGACTAGTAAGTATCTTAAAACCTATGGATTGCTATGTCTCCAAAAGAGAATCAAGCATGTGTACAGGGGCATAAACGCAGCAGTGATAGGATTGGAGAGGTTCGGTGAGCAAATGAAGACCCTTTGAAGTCATATTGCATGGTACCCATTCCACGGGTTTCAACTACTCAGGTTTAAGGTATTCTTCCTTCAGCTAAAACATGCATGTGGAACCTAGAGTATGATCAACCATGTGATCGGGAGACGTGTTCAAATATGTCTCAGTTTTCCTCCCCTGGTAATCGGGTGCAACATTCCAGACGCTTTACTAACACTCTCCCCACTTGGAGAGTCAGTCCCTTTAACCTCCTGTTTGGCCCAGTTTGCAATTTCTGCGGAAGATGAACAGGAATAGCGAGAACCAATGAGAGGCTAGCTGGAGGTGTCTGGTCGGGCAAATTTAACTCTCATTTCCCACCAGGAAGAGGAATTAACCAAAGGCTCAGCATGCCGGGCCGGAAAGAGTTTAGGGCCTGAAGCCATCCTGCGGTGTTGCGGCCAGGTCACAAGAAAGCGAGTTGAAGAAAGGAGCTCAGGGGAACTGTAATTCACAAACCTGCAGAGTTATAAATGACAGCTATCGTCCAAAAATAGACTGAAGTAAGGCTGCCAAGAGGACTTGAAAGCGGGGCAGAATTGCAGGAAACCGATTTCAGGAGGTAGACTGGAATTGCATTGAAAGCATAGGAAAAGAGGCAGAACGTCCACAATGATGCACTTGGCCAAAAAGGGCGTATGCGTTTTTTCCTGAATATATTCAGGAAAAAACGCATACGCCCTTTTTGGCCAACCAAGCAAGCTTGCAAAGGAAATCTGCACTACAATGAAGTCTCACTTCCCCCCGGTCAAAAGGGCCATCTGAAAAAAGTGTAAAATCCAGAAAGGCAGGACAGGCCATGGAGAACTGGGAGCCTTGTTATGCTGATGGGCGGGATGTAAATTGCCAACAGACACTCGGGAGAAGTGTATGGTGTTTCCTGAAACATCTAAAAAACAAAGCAACAGAACCTAGGGCACTTCCACTTATGGTCCTATAGCTTAGGGAAATTAAAATCAAAAAGACACAGCCACCCCAAAGTTTGGAACAGCTCTGTTTACAAGAACCTCGTTTACAGTACAAGTTCAACATCGCAGAAAGTGAAAAATGGATAAAGAAGTTGTGGTATTTACTTACAAAGCAATATCACTCAGCAATGAAATCTGTGTCATCAGGCCCTTAGCAGCACAATGAGTGGATTCAGGTATGATGATTCTAACTGAAATAAGTCACACAGAAAAAGAAACATCATAAGATATCAGTAATACACGGAATGTAAACTTGGCTACACAGGAACTGAATTACAGAACAGAACAGGGTCTCAAATTTAGAAAACCAACTTATGCTTGCTTAAGGGGAAAGGTGAGTTGGGGTCCTGTATAAAACCAGAGATTGAAATGAGCACAGATAAAGTTCCTTAAGTCAAATATGGAATAGACAAGAGCTACTCCTTGCTCAACGAAATGGACTCAACACCGCATATTAAACGCCTAAGAATGTACCTGACTAGTAAGTATCGTAAAACCTATGGATTGCTATGTCTCCAAAAGAGAATCAAGCATGTGTACAGGGGCATAAACGCAGCAGTCATAGGATTGGAGAGGTTCGGTGAGCAAATGAAGACCCTTTGAAGTCATATTGCATGGTACCCATTCCACGGGTCTCAACTCTCCAGGTTTAAGGTATTCTTCCTTCAGCTAAAACATGCATGTGGAACCCAAGTATGATCAACCATGTGAACGGGAGACGTGTTCAAATATGTCTCAGTTTTCCTCCCCTGGTACTCGGGTGCAACATTCCAGACGCTTTACTAACACTCTCCTCACTTGGAGAGTCAGCGCCTTTAACCTACTGTTTGGCCCAGTTTGCAATTTCTGCGGAAGATGAACAGGAATAAAAAACGCATACGCCCTTTTTGGCCAACCAAGCAAGCTTGCAAAGGAAATCTGCACTACAATGAAGTCTCACTTCCCCCCGGTCAAAAGGGCCATCTGAAAAAAGTGTAAAATCCAGAAAGGCAGGACAGGCCATGGAGAACTGGGAGCCTTGTTATGCTGATGGGCGGGATGTAAATTGCCAACAACCACTTGGGAGAAGTGTATGGTGTTTCCTGAAACATCTAAAAAACAAAGCAACAGAACCTAGGGCACTTCCACTTATGGTCCTATAGCTTAGGGAAATTAAAATCAAAAAGACACAGCCACCCCAAAGTTTGGAACGGCTCTGTTTACAAGAACCTCGTTTACAGTACAAGTTCAACATCGCAGAAAGTGAAAAATGGATAAAGAAGTTGTGGTATTCACTTACAAAGCAATATCACTCAGCAATGAAATCTGTGTCATCAGGCCCTTAGCAGCACAATGAGTGGATTCAGGTATGATGATTCTAACTGAAATAAGTCACACAGAAAAAGAAACATCATAAGATATCAGTAATACACGGAATGTAAACTTGGCTACACAGGAACTGAATTACAGAACAGAACAGGGTCTCAAATTTAGAAAACCAACTTATTCTTACTTAAGGGTAAAGGTGAGTTGGGGTGCTGCATAAAACCAGAGATTGAAATGAGCACAGATAAAGTTCCTTAAGCCAAATATGGAATAGACAAGAGCTACTCCTTGCTCAACGAAATGGACTCAACACCCCATATTAAACGCCTAAGAATGTACCTGACTAGTAAGTATCTTAAAACCTATGGATTGCTATGTCTCCAAAAGAGAATCAAGCGTGTGTACAGGGGCATAAACGCAGCAGTGATAGGATTGGAGAGGTTCGGTGAGCAAATGAAGACCCTTTGAAGTCATATTGCATGGTACCCATTCCACGGATTTCAACTACCCAGGTTTAAGGTATTCTTCCTTCAGCTAAAACATGCATGTGGAACCTAGAGTATGATCAACCATGTGATAGGGAGACGTGTTCAAATATGTCTCAGTTTTCCTCCCCTGGTAATCGGGTGCAACATTCCAGACGCTTTACTAACAGTCTCCCCACTTGGAGAGTCAGTCCCTTTAAACTCCTGTTTGGCCCAGTTTGCAATTTCTGCGGAAGATGAACAGGAATAGCGAGAACCAATGAGAGGCTAGCTGGAGGTGTCTGGTCGGGCAAATTTAACTCTCATTTCCCACCAGGAAGAGGAATTAACCAAAGGCTCAGCATGCCGGGCCGGAAACAGTTTAGGGCCTGAAGCCATCCTGCGGTGTTGCGGCCAGATCACAAGAAAGCGAGTTGAAGAAAGGAGCTCAGGGGCACTGTAATTCACAAACCTGCAGAGTTATAAATGACAGCTATCGTCCAAAAATAGACTGAAGTAAGGCTGCCAAGAGGACTTGAAAGCGGGGCAGAATTGCAGGAAACCGATTTCAGGAGGTAGACTGGAATTGCATTGAAAGCATAGGAAAAGAGGCAGAACGTCCACAATGATGCACTTGGCCAAAAAGCGCGTATGCGTTTTTTCCTGAATATATTCAGGAAAAAACGCATACGCCCTTTTTGGCCAACCAAGCAAGCTTGCAAAGGAAATCTGCACTACAATGAAGTCTCACTTCCCCCCGGTCAAAAGGGCCATCTGAAAAAAGTGTAAAATCCAGAAAGGCAACAGGCCATGGAGAACTGGGAGCCTTGTTATGCTGATGGGCGGGATGTAAATTGCCAAAAACCACTCGGGAGAAGTGTATGGTGTTTCCTGAAACATCTAAAAAACAAAGCAACAGAGCCTAGGGCACTTCCACTTATGGTCCTATAGCTTAGGGAAATTAAAATCAAAAAGACACAGCCACCCCAAAGTTTGGAACGGCTCTGTTTACAAGAACCTCGTTTACAGTACAAGTTCAACATCGCAGAAAGTGAAAAATGCATAAAGAAGTTGTGGTATTCACTTACAAAGCAATATCACTCAGCAATGAAATCTATGTCATCAGGCCCTTAGCAGCACAATGAGTGGATTCAGGTATGATGATTCTAACTGAAATAAGTCACACAGAAAAAGAAACATCATAAGATATCAGTAATACACGGAATGGAAACTTGGCTCCAGAGGAACTGAATTACAGAACAGAACAGGGTCTCAAATTTAGAAAACCAACTTATGCTTGCTTAAGGGGAAAGGTGAGTTTGGGTGCTGCATAAAACCAGAGATTGAAATGAGCACAGATAAAGTTCCTTAAGCCAAATATGGAATAGACAAGAGCTACTCCTTGCTCAACGAAATGGACTCAACACCGCATATTAAACGCCTAAGAATGTACCTGACTAGTAAGTATCTTAAAACCTATGGATTGCTATGTCACCGAAAGAGAATCAAGCATGTGTACAGGGGCATAAACGCAGCAGTGATAGGATTGGAGAGGTTCGGTGAGCCAATGAAGACCCTTTGAAGTCATATTGCATGATACCCATTCCACGGGTTTCAACTACCCAGGTTTAAGGTATTCTTCCTTCAGCTAAAACATGCATGTGGAACCTAGAGTATGATCAACCATGTGATCGGGAGACGTGTTCAAATATGTCTCAGTTTTCCTCCCCTGGTACTCGGGTGCAACATTCCAGACGCTTTACTAACACTCTCCCCACTTGGAGAGTCAGTCTCTTTAACCTCCTGTTTGGCCCAGTTTGCAATTTCTGCAGAAGATGAACAGGAATAGCGAGAACCAATGAGAGGCTAGCTGGAGGTGTCTGGACGGGCAAATTTAACTCTCATTTCCCACCAGGAAGAGGAAATAACCAAAGGCTCAGCGTGCCGTACCGAACCAGAATAGGGCCTGTAGCCATCCTGCGGTGTTGCGGCCAGCTCAAAAGAAAGCGAGTTGAAGAAAGGAGCTCAGGGGCACTGTAATTCACAAACCTGCAGAGTTATAAATGACAGCTATCGTCCAAAAATAGACTGAAGTAAGGCTGCCAGAGGACTTGAAAGCGGGGCAGAATTGCAGGAAACCGATTTCAGGAGGTAGACTGGAATTGCATTGAAAGCATAGGAAAAGAGGCAGAACGTCCACAATGATGCACTTGGCCAAAAAGGGCGTATGCGTTTTTTCCTGAATATATTCAGGAAAAAACGCATACGCCCTTTTTGGCCAACAAGCAAGCTTGCAAAGGAAATCTGCACTACAATGAAGTCTCACTTCCCCCCGGTCAAAAGGGCCATCTGAAAAAAGTGTAAAATCCAGAAAGGCAGGACAGGCCATGGAGTACTGGGAGCCCTGTTATGCTGATGGGAGGGATGTAAATTGCCAACAACCACTCGGGAGAAGTGTATGGTGTTTCCTGAAACATCTAAAAAACAAAGCAACAGAACCTAGGGCACTGCCACTTATGGTCCTATAGCTTAGGGAAATTAAAATCAAAAAGACACAGCCACCCCAAAGTTTGGAACGGCTCTGTTTACAAGAACCTCGTTTACAGTACAAGTTCAACATCGCAGAAAGTGAAAAATGGATAAAGAAGTTGTGGTATTTACTTACAAAGCAATATCACTCAGCAATGAAATCTGTGTCATCAGGCCCTTAGCAGCACAATGAGTGGATTCAGGTATGATGATTCTAACTGAAATAAGTCACACAGAAAAAGAAAAACCATAAGATATCAGTAATACACGGAATGTAAACTTGGCTACACAGGAACTGAATTACAGAACAGAACAGGGTCTCAAATTTAGAAAACCAACTTATTCTTACTTAAGGGTAAAGGTGAGTTGGGGTGCTGCATAAAACCAGAGATTGAAATGAGCACAGATAAAGTTCCTTAAGCCAAATATGGAATAGACAAGAGCTACTCCTTGCTCAACGAAATGGACTCAACACCCCATATTAAACGCCTAAGAATGTACCTGACTAGTAAGTATC